>NC_136057.1:1114976651-1116176651 GCF_964261635.1 Lissotriton helveticus
AGGGGTCGGCGGGCTAGATGGCGCGGCGGAGGCGCTCCAGAGGCAAGCCCGTCGGCGCCCGTCCGCGCCAGACCGAGCCAGGAGGCAGGAAACGCTGCCCGATCGGCTCTGGATAGCATCGCAGAGACCTTTCTCGCTTATATGAAAGAACCCTTATTGGAAATAGGAAACGGGGTGCTTAGTAGGCAAGCGTCCACTGAATTTTGTCCCACCTTATCCCCCTCTGCTCTGGAAGGTCCGGTCACATGTAGAACCTGCAAGTGTAATCTTTCTCCAGCAATGGCTTGCTCGAACAATAAGGATATTGATTTCCTCACCATACATAACAGACCAAGCTACATTTTATGTAATCCGAGATCTCTCGTGAAGCATTCTACGGAAATCTGGGATATGATTTCCACCTACAACCCGGACCTATTTTTCTTAACTGAAACATGGTTTAGCCCTTATAACGGTCCACCCTATGCCTCATGGGAACAGTTCAGCCCGAAATGCCAAGCCAGGTCCTCCCTGGACCGAAAACAAGAAACCTGGGACCGGTTTCGGGGCATCACCCTTTATAAGCCAGGCTATATTGAATACAGTGGTGCAGTTAGTACGTGACTCATGTCTGAGTATACTCTTTCCACTTAGGGTGACAAAAGCAGAAGGAACAAATGATGGTCGGAATGCTTAACAATGCAGACATTCAGCCTCAGTCACAAAGATCTGGGTTTAATCCATTGTTCTTTTGCTCACCTCGCCACTCCAGTTTGGTCCCAGCCATGTACAAATCAGTCTTTACCCTGTGCCTCATGAGAACAGCCCAGCCCGAACTGCCAAGCAAGGTCCTTCCTGCACTGAAAACAAGCAACCTGGGACCGGTTTCGGGGCATCACCCCTCATCAGCCAGGCTAGCTTGAATCCAGTGGCGCAGGGATGGATTTAGGCACAGATCTCTGTACTGGGGTGAATATTTGATATTGTTCAACATTCTATCCATCAATTCTTCTTTTTGCATTTGTCACCCAGAGTGGAACAGGTATGCCCAGACATGGGTCCCCTGCTCTAAATGTCACTGGAGTCAAGCTAGCCTGACTGAAGACGGGTAATACCCTGATGCCGGTCCAAGGATGCTTGTTTCCAGTCCAGGGAGGACCTGACTTGGCAGTTCGGACTGGACTGTTCCCATTGAGAGCAGGGTCAAGACTGATTTGCATATGGCTGGGTTTAAACTGGAATGACATGGGGAGCAAACATTTGCATTTGTCACCCCGAGTGGGATGGCTATGCCCAGATGTGCGTCCTGTGCTCTCCATGTCACTGGAGTCAAGCTAGCCTGGCTGAAGAGGGGTAATATGCCAAAACTGTTTCCAGTCCAGGAAGGACCTGGATTGGCAGTTTGGTCTGGGCTGTTCCATTGAGAGCAGGGTCAAGACTAATTTGCATATGGCTGGGTTTAAACTGGAATAGCATGGGGAGCAAAAAAAACGATGGATTTAGGCCCAGATCTCTGTACTTGGGTGAATGTTTGACACTTCTCCGTCTTAGTTGCGGAGCCGCCCCTGTTTACATCACCATTTTTGTTGCTTTAAATGACTTATATTGCTGTACTTTGCTTACAATGTATTCTTGTTTGTTCCCCAATTTGTTTTGTGTTAGCTGAGTACCCTTTAATCAAATGTAACAACTATTGATCAGTCATTGCTCCTCTAGTCTCTTTCATTGGTTAATGATATATAGGATTTTGTAAATACGGTTTGAGGTTACGTGTTTTCAAGTATTCAATCTGATTGGAATTAGTTAATATAAGAATTTATTATTGGGCCTTATGAACTCACATGTTACATCACCCACATGATATGTTTTATGATATCATTGATGATACCACTGATGGCAAGTGAAATGATATCAATAATGACATCACTCATGGCGAATGTACAAGTTATAGTTACTTCAGTTAACTATAACTGGTGAATTTTTTTAGTTTAGAATGTTATGTTTTAAAACATTTTCGCCTAACTATAATATAACTTTAAATATAATGTCACTTTGGCGTTTGTAGTTTTTTCAATGAATTTCTGAGATTTATTTTAACAGAGATATTTATATCATAACTAAAGATAACGTAATGTTAACATTAGTTTTTTTCATTGAATATATATATATAATATACAAATATTTCTACATATACATACAGTCACACACACATATCTCTGCTCCACCTGATCCTCTGTGTGTGGGTGCCACAGCACTCTTCCTTCGCCGGCGGTGCGAAACTCCTGCGGCTGGACTGCGTCACTGAAATATTTTATCAATTACATTGCTGCTCACAACTAAAAACAAGTTACACTTTCAAACTCAGGATTAATTCTTCATTTAATACATGAAGTCACTTAGTGGTAAACAAACGTTGACACAGTTTGGTCCCCCTGGAACTTGATCATAGGTTGATGTTACTGTCCTGCTTCTCTGTTAATATCCCAATATAAATGAGATTTAATCTTGATTTTGAGAGTGTGTCTTGTTTTTTAGTTGTGAGGAGAAACATATGTTGAAAAAAACAAAGGTTTAAGTAACATTATAGTTAGGTGAAAATGTCAACATTAATGTTGACTGAAAAAACACACCATTAGAGCCCTGAAGTAAATACAATATAGCTCAGAATAATATGAAGCATCATTAATGCCATCACAGGCACAACTCCCTTAGGGGTAGCAAGCATGTGTTATGTCAAACATTGACCCTCTATCATACACTTCACAGGAAGCCTAGTTCACATTAAAAATCAACCACAGATATATGGGAAACCCTTATTGCACACAGTGTTCAATATGTATTCAATATGTTTACAACTGTAAAGCCAAGTTCCTCAAGATACTCAATGTCTCTTTCAAAATGATTGCCCTACTATGGACAGCTTTTATGTATATGTAACCCCCCACAGTCACTGAACTTACACAGAGTAATAAAGTTCATATGAGTAGAAAAGTGGGTACTGTAAACTGTGTTTACTCTACGGAGAGAGTTTACTCTATACTGCACTATTTGTAGACAGTGAAACTCTCATGGGAAATTCCCCACAGAATAGGAAAAAGTATTTAGTAAGAACAATGAGAGAGTGCACTATTCTTACTAGATATGTTTTACTACACTATTTTCTTAAAATACCTAAGGTCTTAAGGTGCTAAAGGTCATACTATCTGTAGCCTTCATACTGCAATGACAACCGTACAGCCCGACTTCTGAAGGCAAACAAGCACATGTCCATAGGTTAAAATGTGATATAGAAATTGTTTTGCTGAGAATATTCTGTCTAATAATTCAAGGCTGCTTACAGTACTTAGGGGTCTAATACGATGGCGGGGCGGACTTTTTCCGCCCGCCATCGCCCCGGGAAATGGGAGCGCCCACTTTGTGCGTGGCGGTGCTGCATGTGCAATTAGGATGCGCCTGCCACACCGGTGGGCGCATTCTGCATTTTTTGCATTGTGGCGGGCGGTGCTGTCAGCAGCACCCGCCACAATCCAAAAAATGCACTTGTGCATTTGCATGCACACTGTGGCAGGCACAGCACAGTGCCTGCCACATCCTCCATGCAAATGCAGGGGGGTACCATAGGTACCCCCCATGTGACCCTCACCCCCAACATCCTGGGGGCCCGCAACGGACCCCCAAATGAGGATTCTGCATGCCTTTGCCGCCACGGAAAAGCTGCTTCCCGCTGACATTGTACCATATTCAACCCTTTTTCGCCCGGTCGACGAGAAGCGGCGGACGGTCTTCCCATCCAACGCCGTACCCCACCATCATAATATGGTGGGGGGAAATGGGAGACGGGCGAGGGATGATGTCGGGCGTATCGCCACCGCCATGAGGGCGGTGGCGATACGCCGAACATCATAAAAGACCCCTTAGTATCTACTACGTAGCATCTTTGCCCTTTTAAATACTTTTTCTGCAGAATCAAAATACTTGTGCTGAACACATTGGACCCACGTCATCTGCACACAGAGTTACTCTTCAATACAGCACTTTATAACATATTCAATACTGTTACATACCTATGATACATTAGGAGCACATGTATTTCAGCTGGACAAAGGCTGTTCAAAATTAGATAGAAAAGTAATATGGTAGTAACCCACCACTATGCAAACTATAAAAAGAAACTAACACACTCATTAGATTATCTGATCAGTGATGTGATGAGTGATGTCATCAATTTTGTCATTTGAGATGCCATAAGTGATGTAATAGAACATGGCATGAGTGATGTAATATCTAAGGTCATAAACAGAGCATGGCGAGAGAGCAGGTTTTAGTTGGCTCTGCTTACTATAAATGGTGAATTTCTGTGTATTTTTTAGTTAAAAAATGTAATGTTGTCACTGAAATATTCACTTAACTACAAAGTCAGTCAGTCAGTCATACCACTTTATTCGATTATTTAAAATTACAAAAAGTACAATACACATTATAAAATTAGAACAATCATATCAAATATAAAACATTAGGGGTGTTTAAGAAAATAAAAACAGCATTTTTAGATAGATATTGCATTAAAGTTAAAAACAGTCAGGTAGAAATTACATTCATTCAATGTAAAAATAGATCATTTCAAACAGGATTTATCGAAGAGAATCTTTTTTTTTAAGCCGTACAGCTGCAACCAGAAAGCTAGCAATATTAAAAATATCCCAGGTATTGCTAAGCATTTGCAAGTAGAGGAGAGCTGGCCTGACCTGTAAAAAACCCTTGCCCCTCAGATGAGGAACTAAAAAACTCCTTAAAAATTATCACACTGACATGGACCTATATTCTCTGGTTTACTCCACCCTGAGATATTACCCAGGGAAAAATGAATCAAATTAAAATGGAATCTAGTCAGGAGGCAACGATGGAAGGGCTTGGTCACTGATCTCAAATAGGGCTCAATTAATGGATAGGATATTATCAGATAATGAGCCCTGACATGGGTTTCTTTAGCTCCCACTCCTCACGTTCCAATATATTAATATATTCAAGAGTTGTGATTTAGTCCATTTCACAGTCACCTTTCTGATGCCTTCCGGAAGGTCAAAAGATCAGGGCATCCTAATTTAAAAAACATGTGCTTAACATAGGCCAACCACGGGATGCTACTAGCTTTATCCAGGGAAACACATTCCCGCAGGATCCGATGGTTCAGGGTTGAATCTGGATTAAGCCAGGTTTTGAGCCAAAAGACCAACGGGGCAATTCTCAATAAATCAGATACATAGCCCATTCCAAGTTCCTGATCGATGGCAAAAGTAGAGGTGGATTGAGGACGGGCGAGAGGGTTCTTAAAAATCTATTTTCCACCTTCTGTACCCCTTCCTGCTGTTTATAGCCCCAGATCATTGAGCCATAGGTGGCAATAGCCAAATATTTGGATCTATAAATTCCAAGCATGGCTTCAAAAGGTCTAGCACCCAGTCGTTGAGCAAACCCTAAGAGGGCTGGCTGTCGTTGACCTGACTACAGCATTCTTTTTTGCCTTCTGTTGGGGTACCCAGGAACCTCTTTCATCTAATTGCACCCTCAAATAAGTAAAAGAGGGCACCATAGATACCTCTGCTCCATTATAATAAAATGATTTAATTTTCCTATTTCTTTTACCCGTTATCATAATATGGGATTTCTTGATGTTAACTATCAGATCAAAGGATTTCATAAAATCACCAAAGGCATTCAAAAGCCTCTGACGGCCTATAGCAGTACGAGCTAATAGTACTGCATCCTCTGAGTATAGGAGGACCGGGATAATCAGTTCTCTTACATGTGGGAAATCCAAACAAGCCTCAGCCAAAGATTTTTCGAAAGCATTAAAACAAGGATAAAAAGAAGTTCGGCCAAAATACATCCCTGTCGGACGCCCCTCCCTGACTTAAAATGCCTTGTACATTTGCCATCCTGCGTAACCCTGACTGTTGCAGAAAGATCCCAATGCCGATTAGCCAGAAAATGAACTAAAGAAGGATCAATGCCCATATCTAGCAAAATAATCTGTTTGACCTGTTAACCAGGTCAAACGCTGAAGAAAGGTCCATAAAACCCATATATAAAGAACCTTCTTTAGCTATCGTATATTTGCTTATTATGAGATGTAGATTCAGACACTGATCCAAAGTACATCTTCCCTGTCTAAATCCATATTGGAGGTTGGAGAGGACCTCGTTGTCATTCACCCAGTCCGTGATTTTGGCCAAAATAACTTTGCCCAATATTTTAATGGCAGAATCAATCAAGGATATGAGTCTATAACAATGAGGATCCCCTATCTGACCATTTTTAAAACCTGGGATGATTGTAGATACGGCCCAGGATGCAGGAAACCCTTGAGTACCCGAGGCATTATAGACATTAGTTAATATCCTTGCCCAGAATTTGGGGTCACATTTATACAGATCTGCCGGGACACAATCAGGGCCAGGTGCTCTATTATTAGAAGTCTCTATGATTGCCTTTTCTACATCCACCTCCTCAAATATCAGTGGGGGCGAGGCCCGGCAAGTTACTAAACTCAGAGGGTGGTCCCCGTCCACATTGAGCCCATAAATTGCTTCAAAATGCAAGAGCCACTGCTTCTCAGTGAGGTTGCTCTCAATGGGATCATTCTCTACACCGGAAAAAAAAGGTGTCTTAACAATGGACCAGAATCTCGCACTATCATTTAAGACCTCTACTGAAAAAAGTGCTTTCCAAGCTTCTTTTTTAATCTCCTGTTTACGTGAATAAATCACCAAAGTATACAATTTCCTCAGACTTCCTATGCCTTCCCTATCGCTAGGAGTATTTTTCAAAGCTTGGAGTAGATTTTGATGGGTCCATGAGCAGTTACTGTCAAACTACCCAACTGACGTCTTGATTTAGCTTTAAAAATCAAATCAGAAGCTATCTGTCTACAAATTCCTTCAAAGGCTCTCACAATCTCCACCTTTGAGGAAGTATGGTCCACACATTTAGCAATGTTATCTTTTGCCTTTTCAGAGGTCAGCATGGAAAGAACCAGGAATAACTTCGGACCATTTTAGCCTCCTTACCTGGTCACTTGGTGCCACAGAGCTAACTCCCGCCTTTCCTGCTGTTCGGGCCACCATCTTTTTCTACCACTAAGATAACAGGATTATGATCACTAAAAGGGGGCAGACTAGCATTATAAGACACTACCTTAGCTAGTAACGTAGTTGAAAAAAAATATAGTCAATAATAGTGTCCCTATCCTCAGCTTTAAGCGTGGAAACCCTGTCAGTTCGATCATTATATCCGGGTTCCAAGTGGTTAGCTCCAGCCAGGAGATCCTCCAAAGCTTCCCCCTGTTGCGAGTGTTCAAAGTGAGGTGTCACTGAGTGAGCTGGTCCCAGATGGTCATCTATACAGCAATCCATATCATACAAATTAATATTAAAATCACCCATAAGAAAAATATGGAACAAAGTGGATTGCTTTGACCTATAATCTTCTAAAAAAAACTATCCAAATGAAGTAAATGTTGGTTCACCACATCACATTTCCCAGATTTATAAAAATTAACAAATACAATTTTAGGGTGATTGCGGGTGGATAATTCTGATATCAATCAGTTGTGAGAGCCCGACTTCAACATCCTTGATGTCCCTTTTAACTTTAGCGAAATAAGAAGCACTATGCCCCCCTTGGCTCTACCAGCCAAGGCTGGACATACAGGTAAACAATAACATTCAAAACCATTCAGCCAAACTTATTCGCCCTATCCCACATTTCCTGCAAGGCAATTATATCATATTGTTTTATGAACGACAACCATCGCATGTCGTCCCTTTTAGATCTAATACCAGCAATATTCCAGCTAACAATTTTACGATAGATAAATAAGCTTTATTCGATAAAAAGATTATCATAAAAGCATTGCAAAAATACAGTGTATATGCATGGTTTAAGAAAGGAAGCACAGTACAGATATCAAAAAGTTAATCCAATGGATCCAATAAAATCAGCATAAAATATACAATTTTAAAAGAATTTCATTCATGGGTATTAATCACCATTTCATATGGTCAGGGGGCGACACCCACCTATTGCCCCCTGCATTGAGCAGTTAGATCAGGTCAGTCCTTGTGCTGTTGGAACAGGTCAATCATTCATCCCATAACCTCCATTTAGGAACCTGCCAAACTCTTGCCTACCGCCTTTAGTCTAAGTGACCGGGCCCACCCCAGGAATTTTGCTAGTCCGCAGATCAGTGTCAATGAGGAGGTATCTGTTTTCATGATGCGTAGGGCAGCTACATGGCTCATGAGGCCTATTGTTTTGCAAACTGGCTTGAGCCACTTTTCTCTGGCCTTTGCGTAGGCAGGACACGCCAGGAGAAAGTGGGCAATGGACTCATCGGGATGGCCGCAGCTAGGACAGGGTACCGGGACCGAGTACGGCCCCTTCCATGAGGATACCACTGAGTTAACCTGTAGGGTGCCAAATCTCAGGTTCATATACAGAGTCCTGTCCCTAGGGACCTGTATAAAGTCGAGATAGGGCTCTAGTCTGCGAATGCTTTTAAATTCAAAGAATCCCTCCGTGAGTTTTCCTGTCTGCTGGCAAGATTGCTCGCGTTTTGACACCCAGTCCCAATATGCCCGCTTCAAGACCAGCTTAGAAGGGGGAATCTGGGTCGCCCATGCCTCGCTTAGGCTGATGAGGCCCAGGAGGTGCTTCAAGTCAGCCAACCATTTTATCCTACCTCCCTTGTCTGCCGCCACTAGTTCGTCAAACCCCGCAGCATACATGCAGAGCTCCTCCGTCCTCTTAAGCCGGGCCCAGAAAAGTAAAGGACGAAGTCTGGCAATGTCCTGAATGTGCCTCCTCCCAGTGTCATAAAACAGAGGCTTCAGGGGGGTGGAGGTGTTGAAGTGATACAAGGTTTCTTAAAAATCTGTTTTCTGACCTGATTAAATCGGTTATGTTCTCCATACCCCAGAGCTCTGCCCCGTAGAGGGCTGAGGGCAGTGCTTTCCCATCATAAATTGTGAGAACTGGTGCAACCGGTCTGCTACTCGAAAGATAGTGTTCTCTGGCGATTGCACCAGACACCCGCTTGTGATTTAAAAAGCATTTTATCAAGGTGTGAGGACCACTTCATGTTTTTTGAGACTCTAATGCCCAGGTAGTCAAAAGACTCAACCATCTCTAGTGGGACGTCGTCAAGGGTGATGTTGTTCCTGAAACGTTTGGAGGGGTTGATGGTCATCAACTTGGTTTTGCTAGTGTTGATGATCAGCCCCTGTTCTTTACAAAATGAATCAAAACGTTTCAGTAATTTCTGTAGGCCACATGGGGACTTGGAGATTAGGAGAGTGTCGTCGGCAAATAGGAGGGTGGGTGTCTTCTCTCCTGCCAAGACTGGAGCGTCAGACGGCTCCTTGTTAATGTGGGCCACCACCCCATTAATAAATATTGAAAATAGGGTGGGGGCCAACACACAGCCTTGGCGTACCCCCCTATCTACCACGATCCTCTCTGTCAGCTCCCCTTGGGCCCCACACCTGATTCTTGCAAAATTATCAGTGTGCATCCTTTGTAAACAATCTAAAATGTATGAAGGCATGCCCAGATGTCCAAGTACCTGCCAGAGCTTACCCCGGGGGACCAGGTCGAAAGCAGTCTTCAGATCTATGAAAGCCAGGTACAAACTCCCTTTGCCCAGGAGGACTGACTTCCAATAGATCATGAAGAGTCTGAAGACCTGGTCCATTGTTCCTACCTTTTGCCGGAACCCTGCTTGAAATGTGATAGGATGTTGTCATCCTCCAACCAGGTTCTGATCCTCAAGAGAAGGACCCTGCCAACAACCTTCTGAATCACGTCTATAAGACTGATTGGCCGGTAGTTGGCAGGGTCCTCTCTATTCCCTTTTTTGAATATTGGGACCACCTCGGCTCCTTCCAGGAGTCCGGGATGGCGAACCCTCTAACTATCAAATTCATGATGTGGAGAATGAGTTGGGCCCAAGGCATGGGATCGTATAGGAGCAGGTCTCCAGGCAGTCCATCTGGGCCTGCTGCCTTCCCTGGAGAGATACTATGAATTGCTTTCTCCACTTCCAGGAGGTCTAACCTATCTGTAGTTGCGTTGACTTCCCTGGTGATCAGGCTGGTCTCAGTGGAGAGAGGGTCGGATGTTGCTTCGCCCGAATATAAATTGGCAAAGTGGTTCTGCCACTGTGCACAGGTGATATGATTGGGCATGGGGTCCATTGATATCCTGTCCTTACGATTAATTAAATCCCAGAATGCAATGTGATCTCTCTGCACTGCAGCGATCTTCAGTTCCTGCCAGTGCGCCTCTTCCCAAGATCTTTTGGCCACCACCAAAGCCCTTGCATACTCTTTCCTGGCAATTCTAAGAGCAGCTGGATCTTTCAACTTAATACTGCGTGCGATGGCCGCCCTTTTGTCCCTGCAATCCTTAGTATACCAGGGGTTACAAGTCTTTGAATGATCATGTTTTCTGGCTGGTTTGCCTTAGATGATAAAAAACGAACTCAGCTTATCTATTGTCATTTGATAAAAGCTTTTAAAATTAAAATCGCTAGGGTCCCCCGGGCCATTATACAATGCCATTAGCTCGCTGTTTTTGGACACAACTTCCTCCCTCACACTTGCTAATAGCCCTTCCTGATGTGAGACTTTGTTCCACTTGAGGCGTCTTTTACAGTTTGATGGTATTACCTCTCTGCTTACGATATCGGGTGGTTGGGTTTCTTCGACCCCCCCACTGCAAAATATTTTTCATTTTAAGGCAAAGTGGGTTATGGTCACTATCCAATGTGGGCACAACTTCCATATCTATCAGATCCTGCCATACCCGAACGTCCAGAAGGATGTAATCTATCCTGGAAGGGGACCCAAGTCTATTAAAAGTAAAAGCTCCATTTTGGTCAGAGCTCGATCTGCTATTAACAGCTCTCAAATCATATTCCAGATTGAGAGCATTAATTTGTATCGCACGCTGTGACCATTTCTTAATTGGGTCTAGGTTGAGGGACGGGATGCCCCATTTACAATCCTCTTCTATAATTCCAGCTTGGTCACCCGAACTCAAAGGTTCGAAGGTTACATTGAAGTCCCCAGCTACAATTATTTTTGTTGGGGGCAATATGGTTTCCAAGCTTTTCTCGAGGGTGGAAATGACCGGAGAGGTTTGGGCACCAGGTGACCCTCTAGCATAGACATTAAATAGCTCAATTGCCGGGCCCCTGCCTTGCCATTCGATGGTCAAGTGAAGTAAATCGGGAGAAACTCCAGTGTGTGGGCTGACCACCCAATTAAGGGCTGTTCTTATCCAGATTTGTAGGCCTCCCGACGGGCGGCCTTTGCCTGAGCTGATAGCGGGAAAACAATAGGATGTATAGCCTGATTTATGGAGTGGGGCTAATGATACAGGCACCATCAATTTGTTTAGGGCAGTTACTAATCCATCACACCCATCTAGCCATTATTATATTAGATGAGATCTCGGCATTACCACAACAGTGTTGATCACACCCGCTTTTAGTTTTTCGTAATGGTGCCTGAGTGGATTCACTGCCCTGAGCATCAAAAGGTGGTACTCTTACAAGAACAGCCAACAAAGGGGTAGCTTCGGGGGGAGATCAAGCCTACACAAATTAGGGCTTGGGCAACTCCCCTGTCTAACAGAGGGCCCATCAATTTCATCAGTCATACCATTGGGTAAAAGATTTAAAGGGTTCTGAACAAACACTGAGGTTAATCCTCCCTCTACCTGAGACCTCCTAATAGGCGTAGAACTAGCCAGATGACTAGATTTTAGCTTAGCCTGTGCCTGTAATAAGGGTTGACTAACAGGGTGAGGGTCTCCCACTTGGGGCTCAATCTTCTGGCGGGACTCAGATGACACAATAGGATCGACTGAGCTATGCAAGGTTCTAAGGTCCCTGATGTAGGAATCAATTTGTTCACATTTATTTAAGAAACCCACAACACAGGTGTTCAGAGTGTCAATTATATCTTTTGCAATGCCAGTGAGTATAGATTCCAGCCGGGAGCTAAATATGTTCTCCACCGCATTGCACAATGTTCGTTGACTGATTTCATTTGCAGCAGACCCTTGCCTAGGGGTGCTCTTCTTTAGACCTTTGTCCCGTTTGTTAAATTTTTTGGTGACTCTCTTTTTCCCTATACAACCCGGGGACAACAATTTTGGGACTTTTTCTTAGACCATCGACTGTTCATTGATTACAGCAACTACCTCCCTTAACGGAGCACCATCGTTATTCAGAGCTTCTCTCCCCTCTTGGAGGTCTTTTATCAATACTATAGGTTCCAGCGGCACCTGGTTCTTATTCACTGTTTCAGTCACCACAGACCCATCTCCAAGAAATGGAGAGGTACTCAGGCCCAGTGTCTTTCCTGCGTTGGCTATTTCCTTGTTCAATACTCCCACCGCCGAAGTCAGGTAAGAAATTATAGATTTGGACTTTCTTGGCATTTTAGATTTTATCCCCTCCTGGTCCAAACTGCAGAGATGTTTGCGTTTACCCATATTTGCTGTTAGGGGGTGGCCCAGCCCAGCCTCTTCTGGCCACTGACGAGTGCAGACGGGCTCGCCCTTGGCCTGGGCTTTGCCCGGACAGCTCCCGATTTAACGCGCCTCCTGGTGCCCCGATGATGCTCACAGCAGGCGTCTGGCACTGCCTGCTGGGGCTTATAGTTCTGGTGGTGCTGTTCCCCTCACGGCAGGACCTGGAGGGCTGAGCAAATGAATTCCAAGCCGTTTCCCTCACGGCTGATGACAGGATGGAAAGTAGGTAGGTAGTGAAAAGCCGTTCCCCTCACAGCAGAGCCTGCAACCTGCAGGCGTGTCCCCTGACTGGTCCGATGCTCCAGAGACCAAGAACGGCTCAATTTTCCTTATTGCCACAGAAGTCAAGCGGAGAGGAGTAGCCAAGACTCAATGTGTGACTTGCATCTTTGCTTCTGTCGAGGGTGCTGCAGACACTTTAACCTTTGTTTTTTTTCAGTGAATTTATACGTTTTGTTTTTTTCAAAAACAAAAACAATCTTTTTATCACATCAAACTGTAACATTACTTTAACCTTTGGTTTGGTCTAATGCAAACTCTACACTGCAGCTGAATTAAGGACTGCAAGGTACTGTCTCCAGTGACCTTGTGTGTGTGTATGTTTGGCAATGTAATTGTTCCTCGAGCATCTTCATACAGAAATCAGTGACAAGAAAAATCCATGTATAGAGAAGACAATGAGACTATAAACAATGAGTTGAATCTCAATCAAACAAGACTACTTCCTCTTAATGATATGAAGTGCTTCTTTGTTTGGTGGAGATGTCCTAATATTCCTCTGCATCAACAACGCACCATCAAAATCGGTGGGAAATGCGTTTCAGTCCCTTTGGTAAGTTGGCTGTCCATCAGTCTGGAAAATGGCGGGAACATCGTTGCATGACCTAATGTGGAAGGTGCAGGGCCAAACAGGCTGAGCTTGTAGGTGATGTTGATCAGTTTCATAATCAGCAGTACTTAAAACGGAGAACCATGGACTCTGCTCACAGACCAGGAGATGGCAATAATAAACCCACTAGTCTTGGACAGTCACTACAGAAGGGATTGTGCTCCAATAAATCAGTGATGCATTCACCTAGATAGTTTTTCAACGTTGAATTGTAGAGAAAACACACCTGCCTTGGCCAACCTTGAGAAGTTAGGAAGATTTGTCCTTTACAGAAGTGAACACTCAGTTAGTGCACCTGCCATGTTTATATTTGTAAGTGCTTCCCTTTGAAGTTTAATTTCTGTGAAATGAGCATCAGGGCCAAAATGGAACCTCTACTGTGCATTTACCCAAGAAGAGTACACATTTTTGCACAAAATGTCTACCCAAACTGCAGTACTTTCTACTGGATAATTAGTAAGTGCTACCTTGTTAGATGAATGTCTTGTGCATATTCTATGCTTCACCTGCATAAAATACCATGAGGTAATGTCTCCAGCGACCTTTTGTACATATAATTTTAGCAATGTGATTGTTCCTCAATTATTTTAAAAACAGAAATCAGTAACACAATAAATCCCTGTATAGAGAAGACAACAAAAGAGTTGAATCTCCCCCAAACAAGGGTACTTCCTCTTAAATATGTGAAGTAGTTGCTTCTTTTTGGTGGAGATTCCCTCAGAATCCTCTGTATAAAGAACATTTCATTAAAATAATTAGGAAAGGCGCTGGGGTCCCTTTAGTAAGTTGAGCTGTCCATCAGCATGGAAAATGACAGGAACATTATTTTTATTTTAAAAGGCCTATTAGGGCTATTAGGGCTACAGGGACCCCATCTCTAAAATAGGTGGGTGACTTGGTGCCCATCCCGGGTACCCATACACAACATGTTGGGGTAACAGGGAAAGCCCCAGGGCCCCTGCGGCCTCGGACTACTCATCCCATGGTTTGGAGCTGGCATTACTCTCGCCTGAAGGGAACAGCTATTTTACTCTGCTCCTTCTGGGTGGGAGTAATATCTTGCTCGATTTCCGTGCTGGTATCAGTGCCTTCCCTTTTCAAATACATTGGCCTTGAGGGATGGGGTCTCTGGGGCAAATATGGCTGGGGAGGGAAGCAGCATTCCCCCTCCCCTATTGGGCTTCAGGGGATGAGGTCCCCAGGGCTAAAAATGGCTCAGGGACGGGGGGCTGTGTGCTCTCCTCCCCTTGTAAAAAAAGATGGGGTCAAAAAGACATCAGGTAAGGGGGTTGTGCTCCCCTCCCCTTAAATAATATAAATGGCCCCCGAGGTCCCCAAGGCCCACAATTGGCAAGGGGAGGGGAGCCCTACTCACACCCCCTCCCCATGTACTGAATAAAATGTCGACTACCATTTTGCTTTTGCCTCAATCCCATAGGAGTCCCACAGGATCGTGACAAACACTGCTGATTGTTTTTTAATTGTGGTCCGAGTGGGGGTCTCTCTGGGTCAGGGTATCCCTACCCTGCCCCTTATATCAAATTCGGGACAGGGGACTGAGGGCCAGATGTAGGAGCCAAAATACCGGTCGGTAACGGCCGATTTCGGCCGTTACCGACCGGTATTTAAGATTTGGCATGTAGGGGGCATATTTTACCGATTCGGTAAATTTACCGAATTGGTAAATTTACCGAATCAGTAAAATACAGAATCGGTATTTTTACCGATTCAGAATCTTTCATATGTAGGTGGGACTCTTCAGAGTCCCAAAGCCATTACAGATTCGGTATTTTACCACCCAATCCAATTGGGGGGTAAAATACCGAATCCAGGTGTGCATGCACATGTGTGCATGTACACCTGTGCCATGTGACAGGCAGACATGCCCTTAGGGCATGTCTGTTTGCCACATGGCACACATGACAGTACGCCGATGATACGCAGCTGGTGGTGTCCCTCTCTGAAGACCATACTCGGGGTGCCGCGCATTTTCAGGCTGGCCTTGCAGCGGTCGGCAGTGGATGACCACCAATTGCCTGCAACTCAATGCCAACAAGTCAGAGGTGTTGCTGGTGGGGAAAGACAAGGGACTCTGGAGCAAACATTGGTGGCTGGATTCTATGGGCAGTGCCCCCACCCTTAAGTCGGCTGCAAAAAACCTAGGGGTTTGGTTCGACTCTAAGCTGGATTTCCAAGAACATACCAAGAAGATCGCTGGCACCTGCTTCGGTCTCCTCCGGGGTCTGCGTCCTAGGCTAGACTTCTTTGACCCTCCCACCCGCCAGCTGATAGTCCAAGCAACTATTCTGTCTAGGTTGGACTACGCTAACTCACTTCTATTGGGAGCCAACAAGGCGGAAGTTACGTGCCTCTTAAGAGTCCAGAACGCAGCTGCCCGAGTCCTTCTGCGGCTCCCCAGAACGTGCTCTGCGTCGGGCGCATTGCGGCGCCTGCACTGGCTGCCTGTGCCTCAAAGGATTCAATTTAAGGCACTCTGTCTGACCTTCAACATTCTAAAATGGTCCTCTCCTGAGATTCTGTCTAACCTGCTGATCCCCTATGTACCCACACGCCAGCTGCACTCGGCCGAGCATCTCCTGGCCACGGTCCCCCGGGTGAAGCGCCTCAGAGCTGGGGGTCGGTCCTTTCGGTACCTTGCTGCTAAACTTTGGAATTCCCTCCCTGTGCAGATTCGCCGTCTATACTGCCTTCTGTCCTTCCGTAAAGCAATTAAAACTTTTCTATTTCCTAGGGACTAGATTCCTTTCTTAGGGCCTAGCTCCTGCACTCTGTTGACATGGCTACAAGCGCCGGGACGCCTCTTTCCTGAAGCAGCTGTCGCACTATATAAAACTTCCAAATAAAATGTATAACACGATCATCATGCCAAGTGCCTAGGTATGAAAAGCACTACTATTGTGCAAGAAACCAAATCACTGTAATATTAAAAGTCCCATATCAATGCCAGCACTACTACCTGTATGTCACCACCCTTGACATCTGGATATTTCCCCTCCTCACTGTCTATTTCTCAGAGTCTGGGGAAATAATGGATATTGTGGACTACATCTGCATATATGTATATCTTCACAGTGTATTCATTGACAGACTCACTTATTCCACACTGCTCAATATGCGACTGCAGAGATATAAGGATGCATGTGCTCCTTTCTGTCACTGTGGTATATTGTTTTTTCATCTGTGGGCAGGGACACTGGGCCTCCTGCTCCTGACATCTGCTTCAATAACCCATATTTGAAACCTTGCATGCATATATCTGGATCAATGACACAAAGTCAATGTACACAATATGGATTCATAAAAATATCAGAAAATAACTCTAATTCTCAAAAATATTGTCTTCTTATACCTAACTAAGCAAAACACAAATATTGACAACAAAAATATCACTGACATAAATATAAGTATTTACTAATAACAGTAACAAAAATATTGTAACCTTTAAATAAACATATAAGTAGTCAAAATATCGAATCACACAATTTTGTCTACATTAATATTGCCAAAATATTTAAATTATAGTTGCAAAAGATAAAAATAACTTTTTACAATATGTGAAATAAGGAAATAAACATTAAACAACATATACACATTTTAGCAACCAAATAAACACATAACATTACTAAAATATATATAAATCACATACAATGAAAATAAATACATTACAAAATCAATAAAAAAATATTTGTAATGACTGCAAACATTTAAACAATATTACACGCCCCTGTTTAGACTTGCCATCCTTTGATATAGTCACTCCACGTTTCTTTGATTACAGGCAGACATTCATGTGCCTCTCTTATTTTTTAGCCAAACTTCAAGTTCTAAAGTCATATTTTATAGTCCTTTGACCAAATGGGGACCCTTGCTTCTAAGTCAGGGAAAGGGGATTACACTACTGGATAACCCCTGCTCACCCCTTTCAAAGCTTGGCATGAGCAGACAGGCTTATCTCAGAGGCAGTGTGTTAAGCATTTGTGAATGTACACAGTAATACAGTGAACACACTACAGATGGACACCACACAGGTTTTATAAAAATAAGTATTCTTTATATAGACTTAACACAATACCACAAACAACAAACATCCACAATACTGTACTTAAAATTGACTTAGAGATGGTAAAAGTTGCTTAATTCAAGTTGATGATAAATGCGACAAAGTTCTCACAAAAGTACCTGGATGTGTAACGCAAAACAAACAAAAGGGTCGCAGGAATGGAGATGCATCGGTTCCTTGCTTCGGGGAGACGAAGCGTCACGCCTCAATGCTTGCACAGAGTAGGGGATGCGTCTTGGTCCTTACCGGAGAGGAGGTGATGCGTAGATTCTTGTGATGCGTTCCGATTGCGATGTGATGAGATGGCGCTTCGATGCGATGCGACGATCCAGTCCGAAAAGATGGCGCCCTTGATGAGACGACGTGAAGATGATGCGTGCACGCCCTGACGGCCGCGCAGCGAACTCAGTACTTTGGAGCCGCGACAGGCCCTGCGACATGCTTCTCCCGTGATGCGACAGCAACTCTCACGGTGGCGACATGCTGTGACGAAGACACGCTTCTCGGGAGATGCGGAGGCAGCACGCTTTTCCGGCGATGCAACAACAACACCTGTGGTGGCAACATGCTTCTTCTCGTTGAGTCGCGCTTCCAGCTCCCAGCGACATGCAGGCTTCTGCAGAAAGAATTTACAGCAAGAAAATTCAGAGGGGAGCTGGTGGTGAAGTCTTTTAGCCCTGAGACTTCAGCAAGAGGCAAGCACCAGTTCAAGCCCTTGGAGAAATATTCTGCAAGATGATAAAGTTCTCTAAAAGTTCCTTCTCCTTTCCTTGGCAATGAAGAGACCACTGCAGGTATACCCAGCAAACAGCACACTGGCAGAGGGGCAGTCCAAACTCCTGCAGCTTCCTTGGTTATTCTCCTTGGCAAGAGGTTTGTCTTGTTCCCAGAAGTGATCTAAAGTCTTGGGGTCTGAGTCCCCATATTTATACTGAAATTCTCTTTGTTCTCTGAAGACAGAGAAGCCTCTGCCTAGTCCAAACCAGTTCTGGCCAGTCCTGGAGCACTTTGTTGACAAGACTCCTTCTTTCCTATCACAGTGTAGGCCAGGGATATCAGACACACCACAGGAGGTGGAGCCAGCATTGTGGAGGGAAGGCACAGCCCTATTCAGGTCCCAGGTGCAACTCCTCCCACCCATCTAGATGCAGATCTCTATATTCAGCACTGTGCTGACTCACCCTGTCTCCTGGAATCCACCAGTCCCTGTCACTCAAACTCCAGAAAAGGAATACACAACCTAGCAGAGGCAGGCTTGGATAGTTAGGCAAGAAAATACCTACTTACTAAAAGTTATATTTTCAAACACAGAATGTTAAAACCAACTTCACTAAAAGATGTATTTTATCATTCTGAGTTCAGGCATACTAAACACAAATTTCTACCATGTTCCTTGAGTTAGTTAGGATTATAAGATGTAATAATCAAACTGCCCATTCTGGCCAATGGGGAACCGGTAGCCTTGCAATTGTGAAAAACTAAAATAGCTGTAAATCACTATTAGGACATGACACACACCAGGGAATGGCCTACCTTATACTCACAATGCACCCTGCCCCTGGGCCTACCTTAGGTGTGTCTGACATGAAGAAAAGGGAAGGTTTAGGGACTGGCAAGTGGGTGCACTTACCAAGTCGACATGGCAGAATTAGACCACACACAGGCACTGCAATTGCAGGCCTGAGACACACTGTACAAGCTGCTTCTGTGGGTGGCACAACCAGTGCTGCAAGCACACCAGCAACATTTGATTTACAAGCCCTGAGCACACATGGTGCACTGTACTAAGGTCTGACAAGTAAATCAAATAACCCAATCATGGAGTCACTAATTAGTATATCAATTTACCATAGGGAGCATTTACATTGTGGCACTGGATAGCAGTGGCACAGTGCCCAAAGCATCTAACCAGCAAAACAGATAAAAAACAGAGAAGGCAATCAGTGAAAAATGGAAGGGAGAGTCACGCCAATGATGCCAGGTCTAACACATGTCCCCTCCAGCTGACATGTGGGGAGAACTACCCATCCCCTAGGGAGTTCTCTTCACTAAGGTGGAAAAATCTGGACAGACCATCAGCATTGGCGTGCTCTGTACCAGGGCGGTGTTCCACTGTAAAGGCCATCCCCTGTAGGAAAATAGACAACCTCAAGAACTTTGGGTTCTCACCCCTCATCTGCATCAACCATCGAGGGGCCTGTGGTCTGTCTGAACCCGGAAGTGAGTCCCAAACAGGTATGGTCTCAACTTCTTCCGTGCCCAGACCACAGCAAATGCCTCACGCTCCAATACTCTACCTCTGTTCCCGTGGAAGTAACCTCCTACTGATGAAGGCTACAGGCTGGTCAAGGTCCTCTTTATTAATCTGTGATAGAACAGCCCCCACACAATTCTCTGGAACATCCGATTGAACATTCCTTTGAGAAGTTGGGTACCTGAAACACAGGTGCTGTGAACATGGCAGTCTTCAGGGTGTCAAAAGCCTTCTGACAGGTGTCAGTCCAGTTCACTTTCTCGGGCTGCTTCCTGGAAGTCCGCTCAGTCAAGGGTGCAACAATGTTGCTATACCCCTTGACAAACCTCCTGTAATACCCCGTGAGTCCTAAAAAGGCTCACACTTGTGTCTGAGTCTCTGGTGGTTCCCATGTCAGGATGGGATCAATTTTGGGTGGGAGGGGTGCCACCTGGGCACTCCCTACCTGGTGTACCAAGTACAAGACGGAACCCTGCCCGATCTGGCACTTACTCGCCTTGATCATGAGGCCACGCAGTGTCATCAACACTTCCCAGAGGTGGCAGAGATGTTCTTCCCAACTGGCGCTGAACACTGCAATGTCATCCAGGTAGGCGGCACTAAAATCCTCCAGTCCAGCCAACAGCTGGTTGACCAACCTCTGAAAGGTGGCAGGGGCATTCTTCATCCCAAAGGGCATAACCCGGCATTGGTAGTGCTCATCTGGTGTCGAGAATGCTAACCTCTTTTTAGCCTCATCAGTCAAGGCGATCTGCCAGTACCCAGACATCAAATCAAACCTGCTGATGTACTTTGCAGCCTCTAGCCGGTCAATGAGCTCATCAGCTCTGGGGAAGGGGTGCGCGTCAGTCCTGCTGACTTAATTGACTGAATTGAGTCCTCTGTAGTCCACACAGAACCGGAGTTTGGGTGTGGCACCAGGCACGGCAGCCTTTGGGACCAAAACCACTGGGCTGGCCCAAGGACTTTTAGAGGACTCAATCACCCCTAAGGCAAACATCTTGGAAACCTCCTCCTTGATGTAAGCTCTGACCCTGTCAGTCACTCTATAAGCCTTGTGCTTCACAGGAGGACTGTCCCCAGTGTCCACATTATGGACACACCACTAAGTGACACCAGGAACCAGGGAAAACAAATCAGAGAATTGCCCCACCAGTTGGCGACAATCTTGCTCCTGCTCAGGGGTCAGTGTGGCAGAGAGGCTGACGCCATCCAGTGACCCATCTTGCTCTGTTGCAGACAGGAGGTCAGGAAGAGGTTCGGTCTCCTCCCCGACCGGAGACCTGCTCTCCCACCCTACAAACATACCTCGGACTCAGAGCTTGCACCAACACATCGTTGGACACACCGATAGTAGCAGGTGAGCAGTGAAGCCTAGGTGCGCCGGACCTACAATTGAGCACAGTGCGGGGGTAGGGGCTGGGGTGCAGCACCCTCGGTGCACAGGTACAGGCAAGCGATTTTTCCATAGCTAATAATGTAGTCTCTGACCTCATTCATATGTTTCATTTTAAGGACTTGCTGGACTACTCTCTTTCTCGCTGACCCCACGTCCTAGACAAACAGGTGATGGGAGGTAAACACTGAGGGCTGGGTACAGTAGGCCGATGCTCTGTCTCCTCCTCCCACTGTTCTTTTGACTCTCCCTCCCCTTCTCCCTTCCACCCACTTGCTCTCCCTCTCATTCTCACTATCATCCTTTTATTCAGACTACCTTTCTTTACCTCTTCTGCATGGCACACATACTTATGTTTCATTTTTGTCTTGCAGGTTTTGTACGCTGCTTCCAGCAGAGGAGTCCAACCCACGTATTTTATGTTATACTGTTGTTTGTTCTAATAAACTTACGTTTCCATTTATTTGTGTTTTAATAAAGGTTATTTTATTTTCCAATAAATGACTGAGTGAATTGGTCTTCTTTTTCTGACAACACTTGCCTGTAGTTTATTGTGAAAATCGTTTGTTTATAGGGGGTTATGAGGGAAAACATTTGTAAATTTGTGGTGCACTACCAAACATAATCCAACTGACTATTACACAAATGAACCCTGGCTAATTCTATAACTGTAAGGGTTCTATGAGTGTATCACTTTATAACACCATGAGTACTGCCCGTGTGGTTACAGAAGCAATAAGGCACTGCCTAGGACCACCGAGGATTCAGGGACTACCGAGGCCCACCCGGCATATTAGGTAAAGCCCTGGAGGGTGGCGTTCCCCGGACTTCAGTTGGCCTTGAACCCCCAGAACAATTAGTAAACTATGCTCGGGAAGGTGGAGGTCCCCTAGGCTGCAAGGTGTCTCTGTGCCCTCCCGTGCCTAAATTACATGTGACATGTGACATTAAGATCCCCAGTCCTACAGAGACCCCGCAATATAATAATAGGATTGGCCACGGAACATTACACACCAGGGGCCTCATTTAAATGAAAGGGTGAGACCCCACTTCTTTTTTTTCTCTCCATTTTTACCATCCGGATCCACTCTATTAAAGTGATACGAGGTTTTACTCCTCTCGCTTCAACTAGTCAAGGATTTGGTATCACAGGGTGCAAGCCATGCACCCGCCCTTTAATAGCAAACATAAATGTCCCGCGGATGCACTCCCTGGGACATTTTATGAGCTGCGTCTGGGAGGTCGCACTCCCTAGGACCATGATTCATTGGTTAGTATAAACGCATACTAACACTACTTACACACGTGTAGTACAGCGACCAGAGTGTAGTGAAGAGGCAGAGGAATCGCAAAATCTAAAAATATAAATCCTACCAGAGGTCGGATGACATAGTTCAATGAGCCGACGACCCTGGGATGAGTAGAAACAGCTAAACGAAGAAAACGCGTCTTAAGCACAGTTTGACAGTAAAGAAAGAGAAAGCAATAATCTGAAGCCTCTGGTCCAGTAATAGAATTCAAAATATATTATTGCCTCTCCTCTCCTAACCCCACTTAATGTGCAGTACACCCCAGGTGGGTAAGTACTTTGTAAATACTTGCACATACATTTGTTGAACATTTCAAAGTTTGTCTATTTCCTAAGAAAATTAACAAGTTTAATAAACACAAACTTAAAATCATCAGAAAAGGGAATTGGGGTTCTAGCAGCAACACAGACCACGCCAGAGGATCCAAAGGCAATTATTATTCCAAATGCGATCAGAAAGCTTCTCTCTAACCACCCAAAATCACATATTGCTCTAGTAACGCCTGGGACCAACTCTCCCCTCGAGAAATTGAATTGCAAATTGTCAAAACAAGCTGCATATATTAACACGCTTAACAAATAAATGATGTAGAACTCACGAAACAGAAACACATCAAGATAAAGCTTCCACAGTCACACCTACAAGCTAGCAATCGGATGATAGCTAAGGGATAATTATTCATATATTTCATGTCTAGTGGTTGAGCCATGGCAGGAACCAGAGTTAACCCTGTATGACATGCTGTTTGCTGCTTGTCCAGAAAATGGAAGTCTGACACTGAATGACGTGAACGGGTTTTGGATGTATAACTGCATAAACAACCTGCATGGACCGAGGTATAAACATTCCGTTTTTGAGTCCATAAGCTGCCATATTGTCAGTACTCTTTTTCTGACGAATAATGTAAATCTGCGTTTTTTACCACTGGCTTTTTTTACTTTCTAGTTCACTGTTTTTATTTGAAGCACATTAGATAAATGCATTATGTTTTTAAAGTTTCCTAGAAATAGATCTAAAGTTCAGGATAACTACAAGAACAAATATCCACTGCCTATGACAATAAAGCACGTTATACACGATCGGAATGTAGTTTATGGAAGAAGTTTTTAATTGCATTAGTGAGTTTTTTTGATACTGATAACGGCGGATGTTTGAAGTCGAAGCTAGACAAGGGCTTCCCAGGAGGGCCTGCCTGCTGTGCCGATGTTCAGAGCCGCGCCGGGCCTCGGGTGCCTCTCTCGGGAGGGAAGACACGGATAAGGACCTTTGAGCAATGAAGGAGGGTGGCAGGCGAAACCACGACAGCTTGACAGGTCTGTATGTTTACGTTCCACTCTATACGTCAGTCTGGGGAACTTGCTTTCCTCAATCAAAAGTGGTTTTAAAGCTCTGCTTCATCAATGCAGAACGGTTACTTCAAAAATAGCACGTGTTTTTTGCTTTAACATATTTTCAAATGTACAGGGAAAAAATGCACCAACTTAAAATGGAGGGCGCACTCTATTCTCTTCCTTTTAAAGATAGAATCGCGCAAGCACATTCAAGAGACGTTTTGAAAAGAATGGACCTTAAGAGAATCCTAAATTCTACGTCTGCCTCCCCTACAAGTGGCAGTATTCTCCGGGCCGCGTAACCTGGGTGCTTGCAATCACCTTACAGGCCTCAAAGAATTTAGATTCCTGCATAGGTAAACCCTGTAACGTAGTAGGGGAATAAGTGGTACATGCCTGTCATGCAGTGAGCACTGCACTTTGGGAGACAATACTGTGTAACTTCTTTTTTGTGTGTGGAATTTTATATAGCGTGAACTAGACTCGAAGGTATCAGAGCGCTTTACATGAGCAACAGTTACGTTTTTAGGCACAGGCAGGGCACGAGTCGGGGGCCCACGCAGGTGGACGGCGTCCCCCCCATTTCTTTCTGCCAAGAAGTTGGGCCCCACTAACAAAGATGCTGAATTCGTCCGCTGTAATTTCCAAACACCGGGACACATTCAGCAGCGCCTGCACGTTGTTGTCTGCTTTCGATCACAACAATGTGCAGGCTGGGATGGGGTTCTCTTATTTCTGACTCCTGCTGGGATACTCGGCCATAACAAAGGCTGAGTCTCAAGGGTCATCAGTCCTCCTTTTGTTTTAGTCTCTTGGCTGGCAGCAGTCAGGAGCCTCACACCTGATGCAACTGCAGCAGAGGGGAAACAAGTGCTCGCACCTTGTTAGCACTTCACACATACTTAAGAGAGGCAGCTTTTCACTTTGTTCAGGCTCTGTTTAGGAGATTTGTATACACTGTTAGAATATCAGATGTGTTGATCTTTCCCAGTATTTGCACAAAATAAATTGCATTTATATACGCTAAAAACCCTTGAGGAGGCGTTGTAATAATTTAAATATCACTATTTTTTTTAAAGCACTATTGTTATAGGAAGCTTAACGCTGACAAAAGGTAACATTGTTTTATGTGTAGCGTACGAAAGTGTGAATCTACTGCCTAAATCAGGAGGGTTTGCAAGCATACTCGAAATGTGCTCAAATGTACTCATAATGCACCTGCTAAACATATATGTGAGAGCTTAAGAGCTGATGTCCCTTCTTGTGATGCCACTTCCTGTGATGTCAGGCGCCGCGATGACAGGCCCGCGATGTCATGCACTGCGATGGCACATGCCGTGATGTCACGCGCTGCGATGACACTTGCATACTGAGTAACTATGTTAGTCAACCTACTACTTTTTTTAGGACTTGTGCCCTGAGCACTGGGGATTAAGTGATTTGCCCAGATTCACAGAATGTTGAGCGTTCCAGCCGAGACTCGAACCCGGTTCCCCAGACCCAAGGTCAACTGCCCTAGCTGTTAGGTCACATTCTCTCTCCTAAATCTGTTTGCATTCCTGTTGAGCCTGGCTATCCATGCAAAAAGATGGTTGTACTCTACTGAGTTCTCTGCCAGCCACCTCTGATCTCCAGTGATCCTGTTGCCCACTGGCACTGCGGTCGGGACGGAAAACGGGGCCTGAGACTGCATGACTGGAGCAGACCCCTGCTGTGCCTTTCAAGGACCGGTGTCTTGGATGACCACCTGGCATGGACGCAAATTCTGGATAGTACTGTAAAGAATTCAGGACAAAGGTTCAAAATTCAGGACAAAAGGTCAATTTTACGATCACATCCAAGGAGAGGCTATGCCCCACTACTTTATCAGTGGGATCACTGAAATATTATCGACGGTCACATTATCGACTAGCAATAATATCGTTGAATAATTATCGACTACAAAAATATCGACTTTGTATACTTATTACACAAAATACAAAAATATCGACTAAAAAATATCGAGTATTTAGAATATCGAGTACATAAATATCGTCTTATTAAATATCGACTACTAATATATCGTTGTTCATGAAATTACACCTAACTACAAAAATATCGACTACTAAAATATAGAGTACAAAAATATCATTCCTAAACAAATATCGAGTTATTTTTTGGACCCTTTCATGTCTAAAATACCATATTAATGGTCTATAAAAGTCATTGCTCTATACAAAAAACATTTTACATATAATACCTGTTACTTTTATAACATTACTATTTATCATCATTTGCTATACATTATATTAAATGCGTTCTATCATTTGAAAAAGAATCTTTACATGTAACTAACATTTTCATAATATTTTTACACTTTCACATGTATTTTATTTAACAACTAACCTGCTTTAATGCGGAAAGCACCACATACCACCATTCTCACATCAACAAACACACCAATTAACATAAAAAAATTCAAACTAGCCTATACAATCCTTCCTTTCATCCTACAACCAATCAAATCCAAGCACACAAAATACACATACTATAAAAGGGATAAATGCATTCTACCATTTGCTGCTGCTAACTCCATAGAAAGAAGATGCCAACACTCTGAAGATTTTGTTCCAGAACAAACAGCTTTAAAGATCCAGCTCAGTAGCTAATCATTCAAGTAAGTTACATTCCATTATTTAAAAATCTAAATTAGTAGTCTATTATTTTACTTATATCTCCTAACTCTTCCACTTATTTAATTTTTATCTCCTCCTACTTTTCTGATAGAAACTACTACTAAAAAAATTCCTAATACATGCTCCTATTTCTTCCCCTGCAAAATAAGATAGTAAGTATATATTAATGGTCTGTTATACAACAACAGCTGTTTTTAAACATTATTTCACAAGATTCATACTTAATTTAAAACATTTTATTCACAGATATTCAGCGATTTTCCGATTTCAATACTACAAATGTATAGAACTACACTAATTAAACATGTAAGTATATATGTTTTTGTTAGTAAACAACCAATATTTAAAATGCTATTTTCTAAACAACATATCTTGCATATTACATCTTCCCTACAGATCCAATAAAAACATCCTACATCAACTACACCAAAAGACAAGACTACCCTTGTAAAAAATGTAAGTATACTTCAATTTGTCTAAAACCTCCGATAAAAACAAGAACTATGTTCTTAACACCATGTTATGTATTTTATATTTCCTCTACAGATATTGTGAATACGTCATACATCTATTCTACCTACAGCAAAGAAAAGTACATATTTAGAAGTTAGTATACTTTTAAATATTTCCAATTTCCCAACGCTTCAAAATAATTTTTATCATATGTGACATGTATTTATTCTATCTTCTCTACAGATCTAAACTTTACTACCTTGATGTACTCCACCAAATACTACAACTCAACTATTTAAACAAGTAAGTATATGTAATGTTCACATCAAATGTAGTACTAAGCAAATTAAAAAACTGCTTTTTCCTAGGAAAAACGTTTGTTATGTATACACATTAACTTAGCATTTCTATATTTTCATACCAACAGTAAATAAAGAAATACATACAAGAAAGTCCTTCAAAATACAGTTCTGCATTTGTGATTACTACTTTTAGTAAACGTAAGTATAAATACAACATTAATTATGTTAGCACCACTAAGTGAAATATATGTTGTTTGATTTTGTTTCTTTCTACTCTTTCCTAGAAGAAGTAAAACAAAATGACAGAAGGTGCAGAATTTGTTATGTCACAGAAAAATAAATTACTGTTATGTTATATGGGTTATGTTTATAGCCAGGAAAGACAAAGTGGTAGAAAAGTTTTTTGGAAATGTACAAAATATTACTCAAACAAATGTTATGGAAGGGCTACTACAGAGGAAACTAATGTGCTATTTACCAGGGAACACAATCATCCCCCCAATGTCACAGAAATTGAAATAAGAGATGCTTTAGAAAGTATAAAGACTGCTAGCACACAAAGTGATAGACCAACAACACAAATCCTTAAAGAGGAACTGTTAAAAGTCCCAGCCCATGCTTCAGGTCAACTACCCTCTATTGACTCCCTAAAACGCACAATTGCATACACTAAAAGACACACTTCCACTACCCCACCCAACCCTACTACTTTTGAGGAAATTATTATTTCACCAGAAATGTCCATCACACACAATAAAGACAAATGTATCCTTTTTGACAATGAAAGTAGTACAAACAGAATCATAATGTTTGCAACTGCAAGTAATTTAAGAAAAATCCAACAGTGTCCCCAATGGATGATGGATGGAACATTTAAACCATGCCCAAAACCTTTTTATCAACTATATTCCATCCACGGGTTATAACATAACTATAACATCCCTTTCATTTACTGTTTGCTATCAAACAAACAGCAAAAGACTTACACAGAAATATTAAATGTTCTCAAAAATGAAATCAATAATTATTTTCCAGAAAAAATAATTATTGATTTCGAATTAGCTATGATTAATAGCATTTTGAAAATATTTCCCCACACAGCAATCCAGGGTTGCTACTATCATTTCAATCAGAGCATATGGAGACATCTCCAAAAATCAACTTTAAGTATTTTGTACTCAACAGATAGCACCTTTGCCTATCAAATAAAAAAATTGATAGCACTGGCCTACGTTCCTGTTACCGATGTAGCGGAACACTATAATTTATTAATTGACAGCACATATTACAAGAGGAATGAAGATAAACTAACCCCATTACTGGATTATTTCGAAGATACTTGGGTGGGAAGGTTGCACAGATCTGGACATCGACGCCAACCCAAATTCCAAATCCCTTGGTGGAATGTCTATCTTAGTACTTCAAACCAAGAGTCTAAAACCAACAACAGTGTAGAAGGATGGCATAATGCTTTCCAAGCTACCACAAGCAGAACAAGACCCACATTCCATAACCTACTAGAAGCTTTGATAAAAGAACAAAGCTATCAAGAACTAAGAATGGAACAATCTGTGACCCAAATTGGTCCAAAACTAAGTAAACAAATGTTCCGACTACTGCAAAGTCAAGTCACACTATACCCTACAACTAGAGGATTAGAATATCTGTCAATAATAGCTAAAACCCTACTATAAAAATGTCGACAAAATATACTAATATCTTCTTACAATAATGATACATATAACAATCATAAACATTTCTAAACAATTATAAATAAGACATATTTGTTTTACAAACTTATCAAAATTTTGCACATTATTTCTGAACAAATATGCAATATTTATAATTACATCACACATACACAGTACATAAAGATCGACATTTCCCACCCAATAAATAGAAATATAAAAATACTTACAATTTCTGTAGATGAAAGAGACGTAATGAAGCAAAATACAATCCATACAATCCATTACAAAGTAAGAAAAATCCAATATGGGAAACCATCAAAAACTCGAAAAATATGTAAAAATAAAATAAACGCTCCAGGAAATCCCGAAAACAGTAGTGTGGACACTTTAGTATTTAAAAGTGATATACACACAACTTTAAAAAAACGGTGACGTATACCAATGTATCAATCCAATACGAAACCCTCAAAAATCCCGAAAAAAGGTTAAAATTATAAAAATCCGCTCCTGGCAAACACGAAAAATAGGAGATACACGTAAAAATATAACCATAATAAGTCATACATTAGTATCTCCGAAAAAAAACACGCTTCCTTCCATGTATTTTTCATGCGAGGAACCGGAACCTGTAAAAAAACATACATAACGAAACCCACCCACAAATAGCCCATAAAATTTGTAAATACACTCACAATTAACATTAACCATGTAAGAAGACATTTCCTAACAATTCAAATAACACTAGAACTAAAACATACATGACGCATCTATAACGACGACATTACACCTAAACGCTACATTAACAAATCATACATACACACAAAAACACTACACAGTTCGAATATACCCTCAAATATTACCACTCAGTCATAAATGGTATATAAAAATTACCTTACCTCTCTCCACACGAAGCAACTCCCAACCGCGAGCTTCTCCAGTCTTGAATGAAGCGCAATAACGTTACGCGGTAAAAAAGTAGTCCCCTTAAACCAATTTTGAAAAGGTATCATAGAAAATACAATGTTATAGTATAAAAATATAATACATACACATTGTTATTGTAACAAATTAATACAGTAGACTCATTATAATTCAAACTGTAAAAAAAATTACATTTCTTTAATATTAATTAATATATAGTAATTAATATATATTAATAATATTAAATAAGTATGTAACACTTGAAATAATATATGTAAAAAATGTATTTTTGTGTACATTTATAGGAATAAGTTTGTGTTTGTTTATAACAAAAAATTATTAATTGTTTTGTAAATAATTAATAATAATAAATAATATAAATTATTTATTATTATTAATATAAAAATTATAACCATTTACTATATAAATAATGCCCTTAAATAATGTCTTTTTATTTCTCTGAATGTATGTATTTCTGAAAAGAAAAGATAAATGTTTAAGTTTATTAATTAATAATAATAATAATAAATATATTTGTTATTATTTTTATTAATGATTTTTTTTTATAATAATGTCTAAGTATTATAAAAGTATATAATTGCATAAATAATCTTTTACCAATACCAGATATTATTATTAAACATATTATTCCCCTTTACAGTTATAAAGTTAACAACATAATATATTTATATGTATAATTTAAAAACAACATTGTCAGAAATATGTTAAAAAAAGTCTTAATTAGTATTTCCATATCTTGAGCAAATATAATAATTGTCATGTTACTTTATAAAAATTTATATATTAAAATTAAATATTTAATAATATTAATATATAATATTAACATTATTAAATATAAATGGAAGAAACAGAAAAATAACTTGATTTTTATTTATTTCAATATAAATACTTGTTACAGAAAGTGATTGATAATAATATTTTGTTTTGAAATAAAAAATGTTGTGAAAAAATTTTGTGTGACAAATTAAAACATGTACATAAATGATAATGTGTTATTCTGCAAATACAACATTTCCAAAAATGTTTATGTTATATTTGATAGTGATTGTATTGTATTACACATGAAAAAATTGGAAAATTGTAATAAAGTTTTGTGAAAACATCCATTTTGCATTGTCTTGTAATATAATAACACACTAATGTAAAATTATATGCAAATGTGCTGGACACTGACCAATTAATAATTGCTATTCCTACTCCAGTCAAAGTATTATCAGAGAAGTTGCTGGACACTTACCAATTATTATTTACTATTCCTACTCAAGTGAAAGTAATATCTGGAAAGGTGCTGAAGACTGACCATGTATAAATTAGAATAGCTACTTTAGTATAATGTTATAGTGTAAAATTTGTCAAATATTTATATATATTTTATAAATATTATTAACATATATTAGTAGTATATTTTTTGCTGAGTAGTTCAAAAAATATTATTAGCATAAAAATGAGCAACTATTTTTCACAAATAATTTTCAATTATTTGTAATATTTATAAAAAAAATTCTCACACTTTATATACACAAAACAGACCCTGAACCCTAAAAATACCCCTTTACCCTAAAACTGAAAATTGTCCATGAACTCAAAAATATACTCCTTTACCCAAGAACTGGAAACTGACCCTGAACCCTAAAAATACCCCTTTACCCAAAAACTGAAAACTGACCCTGAACCCAAAAAATTCTCCTTTACCCAAAAACTGAAAATTGACCCTGAGCCCTAAAAATACCCCTTTACCCAAAAACTGAAAACTGACCCTGAACCCAAAAAATTCTCCTTTACCTAAAAACTGAAAACTGACCCTGAGCCCTAAAAAAATACCCCTTTACCCAAAAACTGAAAACTGACCCTGAACCCAAAAAATTCTCCTTTATCCAAAAATTGAAAACTGACCCTGAACCCTAAAAAATACCCCTTTATCCAAAAACCCAAAACTGACCCTGAACCCTAAAAATTCCCCTTTACCCAAAAACTAAAAACTGACCCTGAACCCAAAAAATACCCCTTTACCCAAGAACTGAAAACTGACCCTGAACCCAGAAATATTCCCCTTTACCCAAAAACTGAAAACTGACCCTGACCCATTAAATATACCCCTTTACCCAAAAACATAAAACTGACCCTGAACCTAAAAATATACCCCTTTGCCCACAAACTTAAAACTGACCCTGAAGCTTAAATAAACCCCTTTACCCAAAAACTGAAAACTGAGCCTGAACCTTAAATATACCCCTTTGCCCACAAACTGAAAACTGACCCTGAACCCTAAAAATACCCCTTTACCCAAAAACTGAAAACTGACCCTGAACGCTAAAAATATCCCTTTACCCAAAAACTGAAAACTGACCCTGAACATTAATTATACCCCTTTCCCCAAAAACTGAAAAGTGACCCTGAACCTTAAATATACCCCTTTACCCACAAACTAAAAACTGACCCTGAACCCTAAATATACCCCTTTACCCAAAAACTGAAAACTGACCCTGAACCTTAAATATACCCCTTTACCCACAAACTGAAAACTGACCCTGAATTCTAAAAATACCCCTTTACCCTAAAACTGAAAACTGACCTTGAAACATTAAAATACCCCTTTACCTAAAGAGAGAAAACTGACCCTGAACACTAAAATTCCTCCTGTACCCAAATTTATTTAATAATATTTAATTAACTATTAATGATTAATTAACTATAATTAATAAGTTAATAGCTGTAATTAATTAAATATAATTATTTATATTTATTCCCAAACAAATATTTAATAATAACAAAATATGAAAACAAATTATTTATTAATAATTAAATCAACTAATTAATATTAATTAATTACTATTTATTTACTAATGATAAATATGTACCAAATTATATGAATTAATTAACAAATTAATATTTATTCTTTACCAATTAATTCATAATTTAAATTAATCACAAACATATAATTAATTATTTCTTTTTAATTACTCCCCACCCTTATCCCCTATTAACCCAACATCCCGCTCCTAAACATTAACTACAATTTATACCAATAACAAAGATGAAAATATTTTAGCACATTAGCTGTAATTATTTTCATGTAATTATTAATAAATTTTTCCACAATTATTTAATGAACTATAACAAAATATTATATATATAACAATTACTCTAAATAATGTAATTAACTAATTAATATTAAATATTTACCAATACAAAATTTATACCAAATTAGATTAATTAAATAACTAATTTATATTATTTATTTTCCAATTAACTAATTAATAATAATTAATTACCAATTAATTACTACATAAAATTTTATTACCAATTATATTAATTAATTAACTAATTTATATGATTTATTTTCCTATTAACTAATTAATAATAATTAATTACCAATTAATTACTACATAACATTTTATTACCAATTATATTAATAAAATAAATAATATTATTCAATTTACAATTAACTAATTAATAATAATTAATTACCAATTAATTACTACATAAAAGTTTATTACCAATTATATTAATTAATTAACTAATTAATATGATTTATTTTCCAATTAACTAATTAATATTATTTAATTACCAATGAATTACTAATAAAAATTTAATAGAAATTTATATAAATTAATTAACTAATTAATATTAATTTTTTCCCAATTAATTAAAATATAAAAATATTTACAAACATATATAAATTAATTAATTATTTTAAATTACTCCCCACCCTTATCCCCTATTAACCCAACATCCAGCTCCTAAACATTAACTACAATTTATATTACTATTACAATTTATTTATATTTTTTACCTTTTTTCAACATAATATCGATATTTTTTACTTTGACTATTAATCGATATTTTGTCATGTCGATATTTTTGAGTCGATATTTTTGGACTCGATATTTTATTATCATTATTGTAATCGATATTTTTAACAACGATATTTTTGTTCTCGATATTTTATTATGTTCGATATTTTTTACTCGATATTTTGTCCATTCGATATTGTGGAGTCGATATTATGTCTGTGCACCTTATCAGTGCATTATTTCTTGTTTTCTACGCAGCACTATTTATTGACTATGGTCTTTATTTATTTATTTATTTATTTTATTTATTCATACAATTTATATAGCGCGCAAATACCCTGAGGTGTCTCGGCGCTGCTCAATTCATATGCTGAAGGGGAGCCCTGACTTATTACTGATTAAAAAGCCATGTTTTTAATTGTTTCCGAAATGTCATCAACGAAGGACTGTTTTTGATATCGAGGGGGAGGGTGTTCCACAGTCTGGAAACAGCCACTGGAAACAGCCACTGTGAACCGTCTATCTCCCCAAGCCACTTTTTTTGTCCGCGGGATTAGGAGCAAATAGGCTGTAGATGAGCGTAAGGTCCTTTTGGGAGTATATGTACACAAGGCTTTTTTTAAGAATTCTGGTCCTATGTTGTGCATGGCTTTATAGGTAATACACAGCGCCTTAAATTTGGTGCGACTTCTGACTGGAAGCCAATGAAGTTGGCGAACAATAGTGCTGATGGAGGAGAATTTTGGAGTACGGGTCAGAATCCTGGCTGCCGCGTTCTGGATTAGTTGCATCTTATTGAGGACTTGCTCTTGGGCATTTAATAACAGACCATTACAGTAATCGACCCTGGAGAGTACCAGGGTGCACATGAGGGTCTTGCCCACGCTGGGGGGGAGAAAAGGTAAGAGTTTCTTGACCATCCTAAGAGTGTAAAAGGATGCAGAAACTACCGCATTTGCATGGCTCACAAATGATAGTTTATTATCAAATAATACCCCTAAGTTCCTGACTTTGGTGACCGGTATTGGGGGAGAGCCTAAATCAGGAGACCACCATACCCGGGACCAAGACGGGGTCAAGCTACCAAAGATCATGACCTCCGTCTTGTCGGAGTTTAATTTTAAGCAGTTATGATCCATCCAGGAACTAATGGCCATCATGCCTTCCTGAAAGTTGGCCGCAACTGCTCCTCCGTTGTTATGAATGGCCAGTACCAGCTGGGTATCATCGCGTACGATGTTAGCCCAATTCCATATGATTTAATGACCCTCGCCAAGTCCGACACGTAGATGTTAAAAAGTGTCGGACTTAGCAAGGATCCTTGGGTAACACCGCAAGGTAGAGTGAAAACCGGAGAGTAGAAACCACCCAGTTTAACAGACTGTTTACGGTCAGACAGAAAGGAAGTCAGAAGAGATTTGGCTTTATCCTGGATGCCAATAGAGACTACACGGTTGATCAAGATGGTGTGATCGACCGTGTCGAAGGCTGCAGACAAGTCCAGTAATATCAGGACTGCTGCGCCTCCTTGATCCATAATCATTCTGACTTCGTCTGCTGCCTTTATCAGTGCCGTTTCTGTCCCATGACCTTTCCTAAATCCAAATTGGGTGTCATCAAGTAGATTGTTCTGATCGATATAGTGGGCCAGCTGACAGTTCATAATATTTTCAAATATTTTGGACGGAAAAGGGAGAGATGCAATTGGTCGATAACTTTTGGGTTCTGAGGGATCAAGATTTGTTTTTTTCAATAAGGGTTTAATAATTGCTTTCTTCCAGATCGACGGATAAGAGCCAGAAAGAAACATAGAGTTGCAGATATTTGTGAGAGCTGGAGCTATAAGGTTAGTCACTGGCTTGCGAATCGAAGGTGGGCAAGGATCAAGTGGTGATCCTGATTTAATGATTGTCATAAGTTCAGCAGTCTGTGTTAGGGAAATTTGACTGAATTCACAAAAGGCTGTACGAGGGGGGCTGTAGCTCTTATTAGAGCTGGTTAGTTCGGCGGCAGCCTTGGAGGTAAAATTGGAGAAGATGTCATTGACCTTAAGCTTAAAAAAGTCTGCCATGTCATTACACAGATTTTGGGAAGGTTCTGTGATAGTACAAAGTGGTGGAATAGATATCTTCGTGACAACTTGATATAGTTCTTTAGTAGAATTTTTGGCTGACTCTATTTGCACAAGATACAATTTTCGTTTTTCTGTAGTCAGAAGCTTTCTATATGTGGCCAGTGCTTTTTTATATACATCTCTATCATTATTGTCATAATCTTTGCGCCATCGCCTTTCTAGGTTTCGGCACCGTTGCCTTTCCAGTCTAAGGGTTTCTGAGAACCAAGGGGCGGAAGGTGTGTTACGATTGGGCAACATATTTTTGGAGGGCGCTAACGTGGTAAAAGCATTATTAAGCCAAACACTATAGTTATTAGAAGCTATGTGTGGTTCTGTTGTGTCACCTGGTTGAGTGGAGGCCAGGGTGGTCTGTAGGGTAGAGGCATCCATGTTCTTCCAATCTCGAAATTGGACATGAGATCGATTTGTGATATGTTAATTTTTATGATTTCTAGTTATGATGGCAAACATTACTGCAGCGTGGTCTGTCCACGTTAATGGTTTCACTGAGGGCAAAATAATGTGAGGGTTATTAGTGAATAGGCCATCAAGGGTATGTCCAGCCTGGTGGGTGGGAGCTGTGATCAGCTGTTTAAGGCCTGCTGATGAAAGGTCCGAAATTAGGGCTGAAGAGTCTCTATCATTAGTGGTTTCTAAATGAAAGTTAAAATCGCCTAATATCGTGTAATCAGGATTAGCTGCTATAGGTTCTAATAGGGTATTGAGGGATGCCAAGAAAGGGGACCGGAAGGTGGGTGGACGATAAAGAAGAGTTCCTTTGAAAGATTGCAAGGGAGAAAGCATAATGGAAAAATGTAATGCTTCGGCGGACTCGTAGTAAATGGGTTCTATCCTTGTTAAAAGGTTTTTATATGATTTTCTCTGGGTATGCTACAGTCAGGTGGCACATTCTGTCAGTATTATCAGTAGTAAATTAATGCCCTAAAGCACGGTGTCAAAGACATCACCCCAACCAAAATCTATCCAATCTTCCTTGGAGAGAAAGCAACATAATCAACATTTTGATTATATTTCTAAATATCTTAATACCTAGGCAAACAGTTTGGGAAACATTAAGATAAGTGACCATCTGCTAGTTTAGACAAGGTGAAAAAAACATCTGTCTCACCTCAATTTCCTGGGGACATTAAACTTAAAAAGAACTAATGAGGCAGAGCAGATGATGTGGGCAACAGTCTCAACCCTAATGTCAGGATTTGAAGTACCCACTACTGTCTGTGGTCTCTCAGCACTAGAGTATACGCCTGAGACTCTACATTTGCCTACCAATCAAAGAGAATTAGAGAGCAGGAAAAAATTGAGATCAGATGTTAGATCCACAAAAATTGATTCAAACGGTTGTTGCTAAAAACCAGGTAAATAAGGAAGAAAAGAACAAGGTGGGATAATTCCTAGATTCAGATAAGATAGGCCCACAATGAGTGTTGGAAAGTATTGTGTCCTTAGGGATTTGTCTCAGCATAGAGGAGAGAAACAGAAGAGGCAGTGTTAAGTGGTTGAGCGAGCAGCAGCCACCCCCTGGCAAACTTGGTTGGTGCAATGGGCCACTGGTCGTGCGTGTGAAGGGTGACTAGGTGTCTGAGTCCTTAGAAGTCTGTGCCCTGGGCAAAATTACCACTCTGTCCATGTCATAAAATGGTTCTGCAGCTGAGCCAAGTTTGAAACAGTGATCTGGCTCACCCCTAAATGCTAAAGTATATGCAGATTCTTTAAAATTGTTGGGATGCAAATTACACAAGAAAAATGTAAGAACATGATAAAGGTTTTTTTAATGTAAGACGTGTTTCTTTAACATATGGTAGCATTTGTTCCTTTACATACAATTAAACACCAGTTTGAACATGGGAATCAGTTACTTTTCAATACTTAGGGATTACTATTTATCATTCCCACACTGATTTCCAGGATGGAAATCTGGGCAGAGCGACACGGTCCCTCCGAGCCCAGTTTGGTTTTTGATCTACTCTTCTGCTTTCAGTAATGGACCATGTGGCACTAGTGAAGACGGTGGTACTACCCCGGTTATTGTATTGTATTATTTTGCAAACCTTTTGTGGAGAAGCGTGGCTCAGTGGTTAGAGGCGGCAGACCCGGAAGCTGAGATCAGCTGTGGACCAGGGTTCGATTCCCCGCCTCGGCGGGTCTCGGGCTCAAAAAATTCCACGGACTTGACAATTCTCGCTCCGGTGCCTACTTGACTCACGGAGTCACACTCTGCGACTCTGGGCAATAGCTTGCTTAATCTCCACTACGGCCCCTCGCGGCGGGATGCCTGGCTTTCACCTTGTGGATACCCTGCCGGGGAATACCAGGACGGGTTCCCTACGCAAGCGCCTTGAGACCCCTGGGTGATTCGTGCGCTATATAAATCGAAATACATTTACATTTACATATTGTAATGTAATTGGTGCTCACGTAAACACATTGGAGTCGAGTTCACGCTATATTAAACTGCAGAAAAATGGACAAACAAATAAAAAAAAGTCTTAACATAGGGAAAAACAAATACAGGCTCATTTCCTAGCTGATTTGTACAAAGCTAAATTAGAAACCTGGATTAATCATGGGTTCTCCGCTCACATTGTGTGATCTTAGGCAGATTCTTCACTTCATCAAACTCTTTTGCCTTCTTTAATGCATATGAAATCACTTTCAAATATGTGAGTTCTGAATACCAGTTGCACATTTGATTTATTACTATAATGCAACATATTAACATCAAGGCTTCACGTTAAAGAACTACACTTTGTTTGGATTTTAAAGTGGTTTGATCATACTTTACGTGATGTTTGTTATATGATATACATAGCAAACATATAAAGGCTTAACTTGCGCATTGGGCTCTAAGATCTGAGCCTGACCCTTGGCTCACCTCTGGCTGACTCTCCTTGTTAATGTTTTGGCTTGCCCACCTCAATGCTATTCAATGCAGCAGTTGAAGTACATCAAAAAACTGGGCCTGATTAGGATGACGGACACCTGCCACCCTGTCATAGACGGGACCACCCGAAAGTTTGTCAGCGGTCCCGTAGTAGGCATTACGATGAAATCGCCACCATGGCAGTCACAATGTCTATATTTTCCATTGTGGCAGGAGCTGCTGGCTGTAGCACCTGTCCCAATACAAACAAGCATTTGCAATGCAATAGGTCTCGCATTAGGAAAGTTTGAGCTATAGATATTGTAAATGACAAATTTGTTATTTATGTGTTGGTTTTTAAAATAGCGAAATTAATAGCTTTGTTATTTACAATGCCAATGGTTATAACTTTCGCAAATGTGACACTTATAGCATTTGTAATGCAATATGTGTTGTATTTATGTGACTTAGATGTATTGATATTACAAAAAACAATGGCTTTTAACCCCTTCGACGCTCATGACGAGCCCAGCTCGTCATGGAGTTTCCATTGACTTCAATGGAAATTACATTCAAAGCCATAAAACACCTTAGCATCCAAGTGGTTAATTTTTTAAAATAATTAATACTTTAATAAAAGTTATTGTAATTTATAATGGCAATAGCTTAAACTTTTGTAAATAACTTTTGTGAAGATTATGTTCAGTGTATTTTATTGTGACGAAAATCGAATAACAGAAGTGAAATATTAACATCTTTTTGTGACATTTGTAATAAAGCTTGAAACATTGAGAGAACATATTTGAACCAGTTGTTTTTGAATGGTTGCACGTTGCGGGCGTTCTAAAGGGTGGGCGGGGCTGCGTTGGCCGTTGGCCGTCGGCAGCACTGGGGAGGGAGTGCTCGCGAGCACGGAAGTGGTTAAACAAAAAATACCCCATGCATACTCAGAGGGAGTTATTTTCCGCTCCGCTATATGTAGAGATGCGATCAGTTTGTGTACAACCAAATAACGACTTGGTGTGTCTGCCTGCCCAGTGGAGGGACTTCCCAAGCACTAAAACCTTTTGTGATCACAGTGAGATGATTTTCAAGTAATGTATCATGAAGTTTACAAAGTCTGTGCTGTATGTAGGACACGCATCGTCCAGTCTGGAAGGCCCTCCAGAAGAATAGCATCACATTTAACAAATATGCCAGCAGTAGTCCACAGAAAACGGTGAAATTTTATGTTGCACAATTTAGGAGAGGGATGTCTGTCTTAACAAGATCGCGGCCAAATTCCTTTCAAATGGGTTCAGACTGAGGCTCACGGAAAACAATTGGATCATGACCGCATGATCCAATTCTTTTCCGTCAGCCTCAGTCTGAACCCATTTCAAAGGAATTTGGCCGCGATCTTGTTAAAAGACAGACATCCCTCTCCTAAATTGTGCAACATAAAATTTCACAGTTTTCTGTGGACTACTGCTGGCATATTTGTTAAATCTGATGCTATTGCTATCTAAGCACATCTTTTTTTAAAGAGTTAAATACAGAATGAAGTGTGTTTGTTTGATGTGGTTCACGGTGATCTCATCCGACTCATTGAACACCTGTGGAAGCTGAATGAGATGTGTTTAGTCATATAACAGACTTGCATTCAGAAGCTTATTATGAGTTTTAGGGAGGGAGAAACACCATGGCCCAGCTAGTGCGCTTTTAAGAGCTGTATATAATTGGAAGGTATAGCTTGATGTGCCCTACTAGTCTCTTTCGCTCCTGGAATGTATCCTACCATTGCAAATGGAGTTGCTACTGTGTATCGTATTGCCACTTTGAATTAGGGTGATGCAGTAACAGAGAAATGTGTGTTAATCTGGGGTTCGCACATTTTAGTTTTTTCATTCACATTTTGAATAATGGAGCATTACTGCGTCGCCTACCCTTCCTGCAGTTTCTCTTGCACTTTCTCCGCCGCACCAGTCCCTTTTCTATGTCGGCGCTGCACTGAAGGACACAGTCAGCGGCTGGATCTGACGTCACCTCCCCGGGCGCCGCAGCTTGCAGCGTTAGTGTGAGCACCGGGGCAGGGCCACGAACTTGGTGCCACGTCAGGGCTAAAGCTGGGGCGGCGGAACACCGACATGAACCCGGCACACCACGAGCATCCGTGAGAGCAGCAGCCGCAGCCATGGAAGCCCTCTACAATCTGAAGAGCCCCGGTAAGGATTAGCAAAGCCCCTCCCTCTCGCTCATTGTGAGCCTGGCAGAGGGCAGCTGCCCGTGTCACCCAACCACCGTGTGTGTGTGTGTGGGGGGGGGGGAGGGTAGAGGGTGGCGGCGGCGTGTGTATGCGGGCGTGTCTGTGTGTGTGCAGGGGGGTGGGGGGCGGCAGCGTGTGTATGTGTGCGCGTGGCTGTGTGTGTGTGTGTGTGCATGCATGCAGAGGGGTGGGGGCTGGCTGTGTCTGTGTGTGTGCGCCGTTAATGCATGCGAGCGAAGCGAAAGCAGGGGCTGTGATTTCGTCTGCGCAAGCGCAGCTCAGAAGCGCGCTCCCGCGGTCAAAACTGAGACTGCAAAAGCGCGCGTCTGACTCGTGTCTACATTCCCAAAAACGGCTCACAATAGTTGTCGAAGCAGAAAGCAATCAATGCTTCGCATTGAATGCAGGTCTGCTCGACCTAAAAAGCACATTTGGTAAGCGACCACTAAAATATCACGTCGGGAGGTTCCCTAGGAGATGTGCACAGTTTACATTACGCCCCCTAAACTAACCCCACACCCCTTCCCTGTCGCAATTCAGCACACTCAAGCAATCTCTAAATAAATTCACCTTTTAGAATGAGGTTCGGAAAAAACGAATTTATCTTCTTTAGGTACACACCAAAATTGCACTCACCGAGGGGAGAGTAAGAATATTTAAGAGACTCATATCCCCTCGTACAGCGAAATTCTCTACCGCAAAAAAGAAAACTATATTTAAAGTGCCCGCTCTATGGTACTTACTGAGCCCGGCTGCCAGCGCCTGCTCGTTGGCCCACATGGCCCACTCGATCTGCCCCATGGCTGCCTGCGGATCTCGTCCTCTCCCCTGGGTCAGGTGTTTGTCCGGCTGCTCAGCTGTGGACCTCGGTGCAGTAGCCGCTGCCTTCCCCAGATGTGTCTGCAGCTCACCGGGTTGGGCGGTGACTTTGTGAGCTCCACGTGGCCCCGCCCCCTCTGGGGAGTTGTCAGTTCCTGCCCCGCCCCCCTGCAGGCCGAGCCCCGCCTCCTAGTCGTGTTACTTAGGGTAGCACCTGCTGCAATTTGGGATTTCCCTGACCTACTTCCTCCTCTGCGGAGCTGACAGGCGGGGGGCGTGGCGACAAGTTCATTTATTCATGCAGGTATCCCGCGTCGAGCCGAGGTGACGATTGTCTCCTCGCGGGGATTCCGCTGATAAACTTACCATCACAGCAAACAATAGGCTGTAGCGCAATGACACGCACAGTTTAATTGCTTTGGAAAAACCAAGTGCTGAGTAGTAGTAGCGGATTTTCTGAAAATGTAGTCCCCAGTTCCTCAACACTCGTAGGAATGAAGAATTAATTAATATAGAACATCCCGGACGTCTAAGCACTTTGCCGACTACAAAGTTTTCTTTCCTACCCCAAACTACTCTAACTTTTCCCGAGCTCTCTCTGACCCTTGCTCCCTACGACCCACAACGTTAAATTCCATGCGTTTCTTGCTCCGTAATACACACACGTATTCACACCTGTAAACAAGCAGAGCGGGCGGATTAATTTCCTAGCTGCGTGGCTCCATTTAGACGATTAAAAAAGCTGTGCCGGCTCGAGCCCTTGCTCCTCGCCAAAGACAATCGCTGGCAGTAGCTCATTCCTCTCCCCTGAACTGATTCCAGCTCCTTCCTAAGCCGGGCAAAGGTTCAGAAATAAGTGTCCTCGTCAAGATGCGGTCACTTGTTCCGACTGATCTCGAGAGCTGCGCGCGGCCCCGAGGCGCGCTCCACGTAGTCTGGAACAATCAACGATGACCTGTCACCGGTGTTTTACTTAAAACAAAACAAAACAAGCCAGCAACAAAACAAAAACAAGCCGTGAGCGTGCGCATCCCGAAACCGGAAGTTCAGGAGCGTCACGCCTGTCGTGGGGCGGGACTTCCGTCTTCCGCGAAGCCCGCGCCCACGGAGTGGATGGCCCAGGAGCAGTCGTGACGCACAGCAGAAGTCAGGAGTGGCGGCCGCTGACGCGGTAAGTGGGGCGGGGTGGGGGGCGGCGGCGGTATGTGTGTCTGTGTGCGCGTGTGTGTATGCCTGCGTGTGTGTGTGTGCCTGCGTGTGTGTGTGTTTGCCTGCATGTGTGCCTGTGCATGTGTGTATGCTTGTTTGTATGTGTGTACGCATGCGTGAGTGTGACTGTGTGAGTGTGTTTGCGCATGGGAATATGAGGCACGAGAGGGGCACGGCGCCGTGCGCGCCCACGAGGTGAAATCTGCGCTCGTGCCCCCATTCCCAAATACGGCTGACAATAGGTCTAGAAGCAGACAGCAATCAATGCTTTGCATTGAATGCAGGTCTGCTCGACCTAAAAAGGGATACTGTACATATTGGTGCCTACTACATGGTGCAGTGTTATGTAGGGTAGCACCATGGGTGTCCCCCAGTGCCCATAGCTCAGGGCCAGGAAAGAAGGGTGCCCGTTATGGGCCCCCAATGTCCCTTTCTGCCTGCCTGTTCATGGATGGCTAACCGTCATGAACAGGCGACTGAAAGTGACATTGTAATCTCTATGGTGGTGTTTGGTAGGAACCACCACCATTGTACGAGGCCCTCCACCGCACCGGCAGGCTGGAGGAGCCCGTCGGATGTGTGGCGGTTGGTATTTCCAAACGCCAACAGCCCGCCCGCCATCATAATGTGGTGGGCAGGAAACTTGCTTATGGTGAGACCGCCACCGACAGGCTGTTGGTGTGGGACTCACCGCCATCCTAATCAGTTCCAAAGTATATACTGCAAGGGGGAAGGGATCAGTGAGCGCTGAGGTGGAATCAAAGGTGTGGCTAAAAAGAACAAAATATTCTGTAACTATTTTGTTGATCTTTCACTATCAAGTATAGTTACGGATAAAATAATGTGCACCTTAACTGAAAAATAAATAAAAGGTAAACAAATCAGTAGGAAATGCACTATTCTGTGTAATGAAACCTCTGATAGGTATTGTGATCACTACAGATGTCTATGTGTGCAACCTGAGACCCATGCAACTCAATCCTGTATGGTGCAGTAGGGAAAATGACATGTATTTTTAGTGCAATAAGTCCTTGAAAGCAATGTGAATCTTTAAGTCATTTTTTAAAACTTTTAAATGTGCATTACACACAGTATAATCTAGACTGCCACGAAATGTGCATATAATTTATGTTAAAGATAAAAGTGATTCTGAAGTATAGATTCCAGTAATATGCATATTGTACCTAGTGAAAATATGTTTTATAACTGTCAATTAAAAGGTCACACTCCACAGCTCAGCTTGGAACATCCTTACAATTCCGCTCAAAAAGAAAATATCTTTGTCTTCAGGAAGTTTTAATTGACTCCTAGACCGGCTCCAGAGCAGCCTTTACATTTGCAGATTTACCAATTGCACACATTTGCATTTCTTTGGGGAAACATACACACTGGCAAGACGGCTTTTTTTCTTTTTACCTGTCTGACCTCCCTCAGGAATGCATCACAGGAGACTTCCTCCTTTCCACTTCAGCTGAGGAATCTTAATGGTGTAACTTTTGTCCTTTAGCTGAAAGGCTAAAAATATGGACCAATTTGGTCACGGACATTAGGGCTAATTTACAGACAATCTGTGAAAATTACAGATGGGTGGCCATCCTGCCATGAAGTGGATGTGTATTGAGTCGGTTGGTGCAGCCTATGCAGAGTGAGGGGTCCAGCTGGGGACAAAGCCGGTGGCAGCGGAGCACGATCTGCAACTTGCAGAGGGCACAGAGAGAATGGCTAGGGCCTCCTCTCCCTTGCTGGACCATGGGGAATCTCACCCTCTAGTTATACCACCTGCCCTTGCTCGCCCTGAGAGGAGGGTTCCGGACACCTCTACGGACATGATACCTGGGAGCGAGGCTTGCGCCCCCCCCCCTCCCAGGCCAAGGAAACCGATGAGTCCTGCTGCCGTGACAATCTGTCAGGAGTAGCCCACCCAGGGTGAGGACCCACCGGGAGACAGAGCCCTGCTGGTACGACAAGCTGTGAGGAGTAGCCGGTTCAGGTTGAGAGCCCACCAGAAGACAAATCCTGCGGTAGGAGGACACAGTCTGCAGCTATCTAGGATTGGAGGCCTCCATATTGAAAGCACGGGGTGGTGTCAGCTGAGGCCCTCTGCCCCCCATCTGTGTACAGGAGCTTCTGCAGACAGTGATTCCGGTTAAAAGGTACTGGGCATCCCGTCTGTCACGACAGGGACCCCCGCACCTGGGAGACTACCAAACACAGTTGGTGGGGATATGGACACTTGTCCCAGAGCACCCTGAGGTGGGACTAGAGTGCATCCCTTAGCTTTAGAGGGCCCGTATCAGAGACTATTGCCTCATGACTGCCCTGACTACTGGGGAAATGCCCTACGACTCCACACTACTGTACACTACCAGGATCGACTATGAACAGAGTTCACTGGATGCTCTTTGTAAGGCCCCTGACTGATGAAGGGCACCACATGGGAGAAGAAATGGGCTGCACACACTCTATGATGCACTCCCAGACGGGGGCCGCATTAAGGTATCTGATGTCCACCTTGCATGGATACTCACCAGACAAACTAACACCACCCATTTTGAGAGAGCCAGACATGACGCCAGCAGATAAATTGGAACAGATGTTCAATGCCATTAACTCCTCCTGGGAATTCTTGGCACACAAATTTGATCAGGTTTCCCTTGACCTCAGCATCCTGTGTGATGGCCAACACAAACTTGTGGACAAATTCAAACCTAACGAAGAATATCTGAAGGAGATGGGCCTGAATATTAAAAAATTTCAAGTGTGAGTTTCCAATCTTATCAAGGACATAGTGATCTGCTCCACTACAGCCACAGAGACCATATCCTGCAGCGGGCCTGCATACCTGGAATTTTTCATCTTGACAGGGCTGTGGTGGCGATCTTCCTGGACTATGCCATTGTCATTCAACACCAGAGGGCCTCATTTATAGCTGTGAAGAGGGAGATGTGTGACGCTGACTTGAAGTACATGTTGCTCTTCCCTGCCTTCCTCAAGATACTAGTCGACGACTGGGCTCTGTTCTTTGATGACCCCGCAAGCATATGGGGCTGGCTGGAAACCTACAAGACTGGCATGGATGTGGGTGGCTGTAACAAACCACTCCTCCTGAAGTGGCAAAGGTGAAGAAGGAGAGGTGATGGGCACTAGGGCACTCGTAGAACATTAGCAGGCTGCAGCGCTTGAAACAGTGAACACCTTTGCCACCCTGACATGTTCCTCTTCTAGTGAACACACTGCACACTCATCCTCCGAGAGGTCCAGGATGCGGCCCACAGGTCACACCTATAAGAAGGTGAAAGGGGATGGGGGACGTATTGAGATGAGAGAGAGACATGCCCTAGCTCCTCTTGGACTAAATGGAGCAACACTTGGGGGAGTGACAAGAGGAGGAGGATCACTGCATAAGGACATATTTCATTGCTGCCACTGGTGAGCTGGGCCCTGGGCAATGGGTCAGAGTATCCTCCTGCACTGTGGCAATGTTGGACTGAAGGTGGTGAGTCCTGGGTGCAGCATTTCTGGAAAGTGTTGCAACCACTAACCCTGAACCAACCCCGCAATCGTGCTGTAGGGGTCTGGTTTAAGTCAGTATATGAACATGAGTTACATTTGTTGTATAGTAATGAACTTTCAAGCTAAGGCCCTACAAACCAGGTAGTACACAAGGGGTGGCTGGAGGGAGAAACCGTGGTCTGGTCAACAATGGCAGGGAAACTAAATACACTTTCCTCCCATGCAACATGTGAGGGCTGGGGTCTGCTAGTAAAAGCTATTCTGTCTTTTTTGAAGCTCGGGGATGTGGATGTCGCTTTCCTGCAAGAAACATAAATGGTCGATTGGGAAATGCCCAAATTGAAAAGAAGCTTGAGAGAGGAGATACATCACACAGGCTACTCCTCCTTTGCAGGGAGGGTGCTAATATATATATATATAGACCAGGGATGCCCTTTGAACCACTTAGGGCTAATATCAACACAGAAGTTAGATATGTGATAGAGTAGGGGAGGCTCAATGGTATGTAGCTGTCACTGGGCAGTGTCTATGGCCCAAACATGGGAAAAACCCGGATTTTAAAATCCTTGGCACCGGTGCTGTCTCAAGATAGGGGGAGACTGTAACTGTGTGCTGGACACAGACATGGACAGATCGGTGCACCCCACTAGTGGACTTGCTGGGCGGTCAGACTTCTCAAAACTTCAGCAACTGGTTGCATCAGTGGAGCCTGGGTGTCAACTGGAGGAGGAGGAATGCTGGAAGGAGGGAATACTCCTATTTTTGATGGTGACACTGTACATGTCCATCTGGATAGACTGGTGTGTTCACCAGGAATTAATGATCACAATACATACATGGAGTACTTGTCCACACGATTTCAGACCACATCCACTACTTATGAGCACTAGCTGAGACCAACAGGTGCCCCTATCCCTATGCTGGAGGCTATGTGTAGCACATTTACAGGAGCCTATGTTCCGTGACCCCCTCGCGGACTTAATAAGCGATTATTTTTAACACAATTGGCACACGGTGACACACACCAATATAGAATAGAATGCATTTAATGCAGTGGTGTGGGTCTTTTGCTTTGGACAATTGGTGGCCATTCAAAAGATGCTAGGGACAGACTCATTGAGACTGGATGAAATGATGCAACTGGAGAAAGAGTATGTGCGTGACCCAGCACTCTGACCTAGAATAATGGAGGAGTAAGAAAAACATTCCAAAAGAGACTGAGAGCCCTTGACAGATGAAAATGAGTGATTACGGCACACATGGGGGCAGAGCATGTGTGCTGCTCTCTTGGCTGACTCAACCAACTGAGAGGAGAAGTCCAATCACTCACATCACAGGTCAGGAGGGCATGTTAGTCTGCACCTAGTGGGATCCACTGGGTGTTCACTCAGCATTACAGCATTACAGGGAATTATATCGAGACTCTGACCCTGACCGAGACAGTTGGTACCTACTTGGACTGGGCAACCCTACCACGGTTGCCCGCATCTGACAGCGAGGCATCGGGAGGGTTGGTGACATAATTTGAAATCCAAGGTGCCCTAAAGGAGCTTGCCCAAGGAAAAATGTCATGCACAGATGCCTCCCAGCAGAATTTTCTTAGACTTAAGATCACTCCAGGCTCTGAGGCTAGTGGAGGTGTATGCAGGGGTCCGGACCATGGCTCTCTCTCAGCCACAACCAGAGAGGCCCTAATAGTGTCTGCACCAAAATTGACCAGTGATTTGCAGGAAGTGGCAGCTTATAGACCGCTCTCAATGTTGAATGTGGACTATAAGATCCTGAGCAAGGTGTTGGCCAACCGTCTGCTGTCCCCCCTAGAGCACCTAATACACAACGATTGGAATGGTTTCATCCCACAGCACAGCACCTTGCATAATATCAGGAGACTGTGGAGTGTCCTTAAGAAAACAGAGCTTTCCTGCTCTCCGCACATGATGGTGTTGTCCTTTAAGGCACTGCACTGGGGCTATCTGAGGGCAGTTATGCTTTGGATGAATCAGGGAGTGTGATGGGACAGATGGGTGATGCTCCTGTACTCAGGCACACAGATGAGAGTCTTAGTTTGTAGATACATATTAGAGATGTTCGGGATCCACCGGGGACTATGCCGGGCTGCCCTCTCTCCCCAATATTATTTGCTTTAGCGGTAGAAACATTTGCCAGCATACTCCTTATCTAGGTCCAGGGAGGGGAATCTCACCGGAGGATGGTGAACATGTGATCTGTATGCTGATGATAAGTTACTCTACCTCCAAAATGCAGCAGAGGGAGTGCAGAGGAGCACTTCATGTCTGGAACAGATGGGCACCATCTCAGACCACTGTACCAAGTGGCAAAGACTTGTGTCTTCCCAGTAAGTCAGGACCAGCTGGAGCCCCCAACAAGAGTGCAGGGCATGGGGATTAGGTGGGAGCAGAGGGTCCTTAAATACCTGCGGGCCAAGATGTACCATTTGGATACAGACAAGCTGGAGGGCAACCTAGGTAAGGTCCTGCGGGACTGCGTACTTGTGTGGCATTCTGGCACACTTTGAAGTTGCCCATCATGACCAGGATTACCCTCACCAAGATGATCATGCTACCCAGAGTACTATACTATTTCATCAACCTCAAAGTCTAGGTCCCTCAGAAATGAGTCAAGTCACTCAACAGACTACTGCAAGAACAGATATGAGAAGGGGGCAGTATACCGTGGTGCTTTGCACCTTACAATGTCTGACCCAGCATGGGGGATGGGCATACTTGAATGTGAACTGTACTTTCTGGCGGCTCATCGGCAATGGCCTGCTTGGTGGTTGGCAGGTTGGAGCATCCAGGAAGTGGGTGAATTCGGGGAACCACAAATAGGGTTTGCCTTAGTGGTGCTCCTGATTGGAGTGAAAATAGGCCCAAATCAAAAGCCCAGTCTCCTGACTATTGGCCTGTGCTGCTGGAAATGGGTGGTATGGATTGGCCGAGGGGACCCGCTATATACCCCAGTGCTGCCCACACCAAGATATTGTGCTCCTATACTTAAATTGTTCAAAATAAACAAAAATATAAAAATGTTAATAACAAGTTTAAAGTAGTAAATGTTAAATATTTAAAAATATGAATTTAATAGTATGTCAATTAAATACATTCCACTAACATTTAATTCTATATATAAATATTTAAACATAAATGCATAAATATATATGTTTGTGTACTCCTTCAGCCTCAATGGCAGTCTGAGGTGGGCCCTCAAATTCCAGCATGCAATCCTCACACAATGAAGTATCAGACACTCATGGAATCCTCAAAGATGATTTAATCCAAGTAAGCTCTGACCCAAGTACCCTTGAGTGTCTGAGGAGTGTGTGCTAATATATATATATATACATATATATATATATATATATTTTTTTTTTTTTTGCGAAACGCGTCTGTCGGGGGTGAAGGGGGTGTGGAGAATAAATAGACTTTAAAACATCTGAACACCGGAGTGCTGGCCGTTTTTTCTTGACCAAATCGGTTGGATTGTGTGGCTCTATATATATATATATATATATGTGTGTATATATATATATATATATATATGGCGACAGGGATTTCACAAATAAAATAATTGCATTTTGAAACTTTGGTCCGTGTCCCTACCTTTGTGCTGAGGACGATGAGCAAGGCACAGAATTGACGGAGTTATCCATATATAAATATATATGTGTGCGTATATATATTTATATATATATATATGCCACAACCTCCAGCAAGAACGAAGGAAGGAGCCACAAGCGGGGAATTTGTCGTGAGGTTCTTTATTTGTAAGCAGATACGGCGTTATGCATTTCGGCGTGAGCCTTCCTCAGACGCCTCTGCCCAACTGAAAATTCAAACGTCCAGCTGATGTGAGTCTCTGCAGCACTCTTGAATGCTGAGTGCCCGCCCCTCCCCATACCATGTGGTCGTTGGTTGCAGCATAGAACTACTGGCACTGCAACTCCCAGCATGCTCCAGAACTGGGTCAGTGTAACGTGGGGAAACAAAGGAAAATCCAAGTGTTTGTGGCGTATGCAGAGCTGGACGTTTTGTGAATTCAGTCACTATATACATGAGAGCCTCTCGAGTCCCCGCAATTCGTTTCAAACCTTCAGCACATGGGTCTGCCAGATCGTGGGCTAGAAACAGTGTACCAGCGCCATCCTTGCAGTCACAGATTGCCAATGAGCAACGTCCCATGCTTTCCCATTTTGCTGCCGGTGGACTGCCTGATGCCAACACCTTGACTGTAAACAAAACTGCTTTCGCAGACACCAGAAAGCAGGCAGCCAACTTGAGGAAACGTGAGCTCCTTAGCGCGTCTCTGGTAGACGCGAAATAATCTGCCACAACCTCCAGCAAGAACGAAGGAAGGAGCCACGAGCGGGGAATTTGTCGTGAGGTTCTTTATTTGTAAGCAGATACGGCGTTATGCATTTCGGCGTGAGCCTTCCTCAGACGCCTCTGCCCAACTGAAAATTCAAACGTCCAGCTGATGTGAGTCTCTGCAGCACTCTTGAATGCTGAGTGCACGCCCCTCCCCATACCATGTGGTCGTTGGTTGCAGCATAGAACTACTGGCACTGCAACTCCCAGCATGCTCCAGAACTGGGTCAGTGTAACGTGGGGAAACAAAGGAAAATCCAAGTGTTTGTGGCGTATGCAAAGCTGGACATTTTGTGAATTCAGTCACTATATACATGAGAGCCTCTCGAGTCCCCGCAATTCGTTGCAAACCTTCAGCACACGGGTCCGCCAGATCGTGGGCTAGAAAAAGTGTACCAGCGCCATCGGTGTAGTCACAGATTGCCAATGAGCAACGTCCCATGCTTTCCCATTTTGCTGCCGGTGGACTGCCTGATGCCAACACCTTGACTGTAAACAGAACTGCTTTCGCAGACACCAGAAAGCAGGCAGCCAACTTGAGGAAACGTGAGCTCCTTAGCGCATCTCTGGTAGATGCGAAATAATCTGCCACAACCTCCAGCAAGAACGAAGGAAGGAGCCACAAGCTCGTGAGGTTCTTTATTTGTAAGCAGATACGGCGTTATGCATTTCGGCGTGAGCCTTCCTCAGACGCCTCTGCCCAACTGAAAATTCAAACGTCCAGCTGATGTGAGTCTCTGCAGCACTCTTGAATGCTGAGTGCACGCCCCCCCCCATACCATGTGGTCGTTGGTTGCAGCATAGAACTACTGGCACTGCAACTCCCAGCATGCTCCAAAACTGGGTCAGTGTAACGTGGGGAAACAAAGGAAAATCCAAGTGTTTGTGGCGTATGCAGAGCTGGACGTTTTGTATATATATATATATATATATATATATATATATATATATATATATATATATATATATATACACTCCAACTTTTCTCCAAATGCGCATGCAGCGCAGACAAGTACGTGGACCACAAAATCAATTGCCTCTTGGATTTGTGTTCTTTATTCTGTTGTTTCGGTGGCAGGACGGCCTTCATTGCATGTGGGGTATTTCGTAGCTTGCAATCTCAAGTATATTTAATAATTTTAGAAAGATGAAATGAAATTAACTTTGATAGTCATGTTATGAAATATGCTGAACACTACTTTCTAGTTGTATATGCTAAAAAGTTTGTTTGCCAGTAGGTACTCATACTGTTAGGGACAAAAGCCGATCCATGGCTTTATCGCTTTTGTGACCCTTCTGTCTTGAAAAGTCCGATTTTCGGAAGTATATAACCCATTTCAAGATGGCGCCCACCGTGGTGCTAGGAAGGGCAAGTCCCTTGTTGTTGTTTACCATTCTGGCAAAAGTGCATTTAAAGTTCTGAACTGCATGGTACCGGTGAGAAAACACAGAGGAAGGCAACCGCCGAAACGTTTGTTTTTGCTGTTAATAAACGCTGTGTCTAGTAAACTGCCGGAGTGCTGCTTTCATCTTATCGTATGATAAGGTTTCTGTGAGCGTCATATATATATATATATATATATATATATATATACACTCCAACTTTTCTCCAAATGCGCATGCAGCGCAGACAAGTACGTGGACCACAAAATCAAAACGCCAGAGCCAGTCTTGGAATATTAACGCGATTTATTCCATTCGTGATTAAAGGGTGCAAGCCTCGTCAAACGCTTTTCGGGCACCGGCTGTGCCCTTGTTCACTGACAAATTGCCAGGACACATCCACATCTTTAAATACATTATTTGTGAAAACCGCGCCAAACAGCACAATAATAAACATAAACATAGGACTCAATCCTACAAACTTGTAAGGGTTCATATAAAATGGTGTCGCCATTTTGGAACGGGACTCTATGTGTTAAACTTTACCTATTTGCATGATAAGTTAACATATAATGATATTACATAAAGAATAATACACCAATAACTTGGCACATATTTTTTTGCCCAAATGTGCATATTCAAAATTCCTCAGTCAATTATACCGAACATCTGCAATTTGGCGTGCCTGAATACTAGATAATTCAGTAGCCTGTATACGGCCGCTAAAAGTAGTCCATTAATATGCTATTTCTATAATAATATGTTTCTAATGTCATAACAAATCATACTATGAACATAACGGGTACTAATACCTAGTAACATTGTCCATAAAGTGTATAGTTAGTTCAGCTAACTATAACTCGCTCGCCTGCAATGCACTGCTGATGATGTCACATACTACATCACTCATGACATGGTCAGTGACATCACTCATGACATCACTAATGACTTCTCAAATGACATCACTGATGACATCATCCAGTGAATGTGTGTCTTTCTGAAAAATACATATTTTTTATATATGTCTATCTAAAGTTCGATGGAAGAATAAATGGGCTTATAAGTGTCTAAATGGATTTTTTTTGTAAAATTGATTGTATAACTGACTTATTAAGTGTATCTTAGTGAATACATGTATTAACAAGTAATGTTTAAATATTTAAATATCTGTATCAGTGTCTCACTTTATGTATAAGTGACTGCATGGGTTGGTGAGTTGCTACATGAGTGTGTATATGGGTTTTTAGTTTGTTTTTTGAGTATCAGTATGAGTGTCTGTATAGTTCAGTGGGGGATACTACTTAGCGTATAGATGCATGGTCGAGTGACTCACTGTATGTGTTTTCAAGACAGCATGTGTGCAGGACTGTATGGGTGGAGGAGTGTGTGTATGGAGTGCTCTAGTGAGTGAATGACTGTCTCAATAGTGTCTTTATAAGTAACTACATATGTTTTAAACTAGTATATGTGAGTATTGATGTATATAAGTGAGTATATGTGAGAGTGAGAGTTTGGAAGAGTTCCTGTATAAATAAGTATGTGTTTCTAATAAGTGATTGTTTAAGAGAAGAGAAGACAAGACAAGAGAGAGCAGAAGCAAAGGTAGGAGAAGACGTCAAAACATCAGCCTCCGCTGTAAATTGTACCTGCATCATAGTATTTTTTTTTTACTGTCACGTGGCCCTCCAAGCTCTGTTTTGCTTTATTTTTGTGCGACACATACTTTGTACTTCATTGTATTTGCTCCCTCCTAATCCTCCCGTCACTTTTAATATTTATTGCTGCCTCACATGGCCTTCCCAGGCCTCTATTCTTATTGATCGTATATGGTTGATCGTAATATTACCTTCTGCGTCATGGGGCCCTACTAGGCCTTTTCTAAATAAATTGTGCGTGCATGAATTTCTGTGTCGTATTTTTGAATTGTGCCCCGTGCTTTGGCCTGTATTGGTCCAATTTGTACATTCATATTAGTATTATTATTTTACTGCGTCACGTGCTCCTCCCAGCCATTTTGCTTTACTTTTGTGCGACACATGCTCTGTGCTTCATCGTATTTGTTCCCTCCTAATCGTCCTGTAACTATTTATATTTATTGCTACCTCACGTGGCCTTCCCAGGTCTCTATTCTTATTTATCATATATGGCTGATCATAATATTTCCTTCTGAGTGACAGGGCCGTCCTACGCCTTTTTTAAAATAAATTGTGTTTGCACGAATTTCTGTGTCATGTTTGAAGTGTGCCCCGTGTTTTCGCCTCTATTGGTCCAATTTGTGAATTCATATTAGTATTATTTTTTTACTGCGTCATGTGCCCTCCCAGCCGTTTTGCTTTACTTTTGTGTGGCACATGCTCTGTGCTTCATCGTATTTGCTCCCTCCTGCTCGTTACTTTACTTTTAATGTTTATTGCTACCTCGCGTGGCCTTCCCAGGCCTCTATTCTTAGTGATCATATATCGTTTATCATAATTAACCCGTTTACTGCGACCGTTATTTTGGCGCAGTGTGGGCGTTCCGAAGAGTGGGTGGGGCCGCGTCGGACGTTGAACATTTGCAGCACCAGCCAGGCAGTGCTCCAAATGTTCAGCGGCCGACTGCAGCATCAATGCTTAAATAAATTGTGCGTGCATGAATTTCTGTGTCGTATTTTTGAATTGTGCCCCGTGCTTTAGCCTGTATTGGTCCAATTTGTGCATTCATATTAGTATTATCTTTTTACTGCGTCACATGCCCCTCCCAGCCATTTTGCTTCACATTTTGTGCGGCACATGCTCTGTGCTTCATCGTATTTGCTCCCTCCTACTCGTCCCGTGACTTTTAATGTTTATTGCTACCTCACGTGGCCTTCCCAGGCCTCTATTCTTATTGGTCATATATCGTTTATCATAATTAACCCGTTTACCGTGACCGTTATTTCGGCGCAGTGCAGGCGTTCTGAAGAGTGGGCGGGGCCGCGTCGGACGTTGAACGTTTGCAGCACCAGCCAGGTAGTGCTCCGAACGTTTAGCGGCCGACAGCAGCATCAATGGTGTCATGCTTTAGCCTGTATTGTTACAATTTATGCATTCATATTAGTATTATGTTTTTTACTGCGTCAGGTGGCCCTCCCAGCTCTATTTTCCTTTTTTTTTCTCCCATGAATTTTAATATTTATTACTGACTCACATGGCCTTCCCAAGCCTGTTTTCTTACATATTGTGCTTTCATAAATATGTGTGTTGCATTTTTGTGCTACACCACGTGCTTTGTGTTTCAACATACGTACTCTCTCTTAAACATCATATTTGCTTCCTTTTAATCCTCCCCAGACTTAAAATTTCTTGCTTCCTCACGTGACCTATAGTTGTTTTTTTTCTGTGCTCTAGTTGGCCTACGAAAGTTTTGCCTCCTCAAACTAGCATACATTTAATTCATAATAATTGTTGGATTTATAACTTTGACACTACGGTGTTGTACTAGCCCTTTATTTAGCTTAGGTTACCTAACCATTTTCCCCTCTATCGTACATCTTTTTACGACATGCATTTTGCCAAAATACATGTTTTCGACACCTCACCACTTCATGATCAGTCTTTAAGTGCAATTGCTCCCTTTTTTGAAAGTGTAATGGTAATTGTTTCTCTATGATTAAAATGTTAATCTTGATAGTTACTTATACCAAGGCTGCTCATGTAAATGCTACTACTGGGCCTACTTAATTATAAAAATGGAGACCTGGTCACGAGTTTAATTGGCTGCTATTTATTTCAAAGCAGACTAAGAACCTCAATTGAATTAATTCTGAGGCTCTTATGAAATTGATCATATGATTGCTTACTTTTGATTTGTACAGAAATACAATTTTGTGGTACGTCAGATATGTGAAAAAACACCAACTAACAAATTTATAAACAAAATTGAAACATAAACAATGAATTTTAGACATTCAATGCTGTGACATGCATCATAAAACAATTATCGCTGATTGTTAACCATTTTGAACAGTTGCATACATCAGTACACCAGAAAGATTTACACACTGGTAGTCCTATTACTCATTCATTTGTCAATTTTTAGGACTATCCCACATTGGGCTGTATTTTTTCTACTTTAACTGAATCTAGTCATTATTGACTGTATTCGGTGCTTAGCCTTTGGTGGGTGTGAGGAATTAATTCCAAGAAAGTGCCGACGCGTTTCCAAACCCGTTTAATAATTCACGTTTTTTCTTCAGGGCACGACTGGGTACCTAACGGTAAAGAAAACAAGATCTTTTAGGGTCGTCTCTTATTTTCTTGATTTTTTTTAAAAAAGTTTCACTTTACCAGCGAGGATTTACCATCATATATTCCAAAATTTCTCTATTTGGATTAGAATATTGTGACACTGTTGATGTCCCGCTATTCAGATCTGTGAATGGGCTAAAAGACAAGGGGATGTCACTTGTCACTCTGTTTAGAGTTTGCACTATCTCTTGTGCGTGGATTTAGATATACTCACTAGATGTTGTAGTTGTTAGTGCACGCTGTTGGCCACACCTCTTTTCACTTATTAGGGGATGTTCTGCAAGTCTGTTGTAAAAGCGTTCATATGAAACGATGTCAATTTCGTCCTTGGCGTATTGAGGTTCTAGAGTAATTTTGACAACAAACAAATATGGCTTACTTGATCGCAATATTAGAATGCTCATCGTTGTCTCGATACGCGTGCTTTCCGCACGGACACACTGAAGCGATGCTTCGGCTTTTCTGTTTGTCTGTAAATTTAAAAAACACGGGTTGTGGCTAAATAGCTATTGAATTTGCTTCTCTGGTTACAAATCCGCCCTCTCGCCTGCCGTTTCATGCGCTTGTTCGTGGGCTGTGGCTTCCGCGTTCTCTCGCCAATGGCTTTCGGGTTTGTTTCCGAAGGCTGTTACTTTTGTATCGGAAGTGGGAATCTTGGTCACATGTTAGTGTGGAACCCTGGGAGTTGTAGTAAATTTGATTTCACACGAGTGAGCCATGATTTGGCTATTGATCGAACTGCGGCATTGGTTATGCCGTGGTATTTTTTGGCTTTGAGGTTGGGAATTGTAACTAACTTTCAAAATGGATGATTATTAATTTCTCCAAAAGTCGTTTCCGGGTCACTTATGTGCACGGAACTCTGGAAGTTGTGGTAGCTTGTTATGGAGCCGGAATTCAGTCATTCCCAATTACGAGACTTATGTAGTTTGTCCTGTGTGTGGGTATTGCGTGTTAAATATTTAATGGTAGTTTGATTTAAATGGTGCAAAACAGGGGGTCATACCGAGGGGTTACACAATGGTTCATTGAAGTTCTGACATTTCGTTCATTCCTTCCAACACGCAGTTGTACCTCAAAATTAAATAAGCTTCTTTTCTGAGCAACATGGCATCAAGGTTACCTCCACGGGGGGAGTTTTGATACTTGACAAAACTGTTCACTGGAAATCTTTCTCAGTATGATTCTTGTCTATAAAATTCTGTACCATTGGGGCGGTCAGCACTTTTTGTTTTATTCTAGACCTGTGTTGTGCAAGCCTTTGGTTTATTTGTTGGATAGTCTTCCCAATGTAGAGTTTTGGACAAGGGCAAATTATTGCGTAAACTACGTTACGACTCTTGCAGTTTGTGAATTCTTTATGAGACCACTTCGTAGAGTTAAATTCGAACATGGCCCCTTGGATTGTATTGTCGCAAGAGACACAAGTGCCACATTTGTGATGGCCTGTGACTGGTTTCATTTTCCATAATGTACGTATGTCAGTCTTGGCTTTGGTGATCCCTAAATCTGCTCGGACAATTTGTTGACCTATGCTTTTGTTTTCCTTGAGAGCGAATAGGGGTTTCTCCATTGGAACTTCGAGATTGGACAATAGGTGCCAATTTTTGAGGATTATGTCTTTGAACTTATTGGTGTGTGGACCATATGTCATCACACACACTAGTCTCTCTAGAGGTTTTTTGTCTTTTTTCTGTAATAAATCCTCTCTCGGTGTGAACCAAGCCCGTTTTATTGAATGTTTCAGCATTTTATACGGGTATTCCCTTGCTCTCAACTGATTACTCAGAATCTCAGAATGGGCCACAAAATCTTCCTTCCTGGAGCAATTCCTCCTGATTCGGAGCATTTGGCTATAGGGGAGATTGGCTTTTAAACTCGAAGGATAGTAGCTTTTGAAATGGAGAATTGTGTTTTTGTCTGTCGTCTTGCGGAATAAGGTGGTGGTCAATTTTCGCTCCTGCGGGAAGACTTCTATGTCTAGAAACGTTTGTCGTGATGTACTGTAATCTACAGTGAATTTGATATCTGGGTATCGAGTATATAAGCCAGTTGTGGAAGCGGACAAGTGTTTCTTCCGACCCGGTCCACTGGCACCAGATATCGTCAATATACCGATGCCATGTTTTTATTTGTGATCGGTAAGGATTATTCTGGAACACGAAGCGCTCCTCATACAGGGCCATGAAGAGGACCGCCATCTCCGGGGCATAAGGACATCCCATGGCGGACCCCTTCACATCCATGAACCTGAAATAATTCTTTTTGAATGCGATTCGGGCTAAATCAATTATGAATTTGGTGGGGACTCTTTGTGGCTCGGGTCTAGTTTCAAGGGAGAACTCTATTGCCTCCAATCCCTCCTCTTGGGGGATTTGGGTGTAGAGGGAGGTGACATCGAAGGACACCATCAGATCATGATTAGCATCAAAGGAATTAATTCCAATTTTGTTTATAAAATCAGTGGTATCTTTTATATAGGATTTGACTTCTTTCAGCTGTCACGATTTGCACAATCCTTTTAGAGTTGGACCAGACTTCCACTAACATTCCTACTTAATTTTCTTTTTGGAATTCAGCAATTATTTTGTTTCGGTGTTGAAATTTAAATCTTCCTCCTCTTTGAAGGTCAAGAAGCAATACCGCTCCTTTACACATGATTATTCAATGGTAGTATAAAAAGTAGTGGTAATTCCACTATCACTATGGTAGATATCTAACAATAGAATCTATGATATAGTTACACCACTATTCCATGGTCATAATCAAAAAGGTGTGTTTACACTCAACAAAAAGAACAATTGTGCACTTTTTATGCTGGACAGTATTGCTTCTAAACACCCTTTCACTGCTTTCTTCCATACCTTCAAAAAAGATTTCATGGATTTACATGCATAGTCTTTCAGGTCTGTATATCTCTAATGTAAAACAAACATACTTGTTTTTCTTTTCTTTTCTCATTGACATATATAAACTCATCAGTCACTCCTATGGCAAGCTTTTTACAATCCTGAGTACTGAGTGCTACGTTTTGTGCGAGAGGGTGCCCATGCATAACCATGCTAAGCTTTCTTTAGCTGCATGGACACATGTAGTGTAACCTGTCAAACACTTTAAAATGCTACCCTCCCACTATACATAAAGGCGGATGTAGAATTCAACCGTTCATCATAAAATACAATTGGATGTCACTAAGTACAAAGTATTTCTGTATTATGTAAGCCCTAATGTGTCCCTTAAAGATTCAAGCGAAGTCCAGACACATACTAACTGAAATACACCAACCATTAGTATCCTGTAAAATTTGCCAAACAACTCTTTCAAGGTGTGATCAATCCAAAAAATACTCCTTTGGCACAGCAAATATAGTGCAACACGTAAACAACTTGCCCCCCAACAACGTTGCTTGAGCTGCAACACAGAGATTGCACAACAACACACTTGCTACTGCACCAAGCACATCAACTGCTGCAACAGCATCTTAAGCAAACAGTCAATACTCACATATTGATCTTGAATTTGGTAAACTTAAATTTCTATGCATTTATTGCGATCAACTTTTGTGTTACGTGAAACAGTTTATCAACCTCATCAAGAAACCGGAGCATCGCTGTCCTCAACATTAGTCATTAGACATTTATAAAGCTTTTTTGTTGTAACAACAACCCCGGCCGAAGGCAGTAACAAATTTGCACACTTGCTACCTTTCTTGCGTCCTTTCTATCACACAGTGTGTGTACTTTGTCCACTTTCATTGGTTGCTTAGATGTGCTACCCATTTCTCAGGTTCCCACTGCGGAATCCGACGCACAGTCTGTGTAATGGACTGGAAATCCAAACATCCACTTCCCTCCCAAGGCAGTAGATACTTTGTGCATCTGCAGCCTTTGTTATTTTTCACCTTCTTTATCTTCCACTCAATCAACACATCATCTACACATACACACACCTACTTGCTCCCTTTCTTGGCTGGGGTTATCAACTATTCTTGAATTTCATATTCTAATTCAAAGTCATGGCCCTTTATCGAGCCTTTTTCTTGTAACTACTTCCCTGCTAAAGGCAGTGGTTAATTTACTCACTTGCAGCCTTACTTATTTTTTACATTATTCATCTTCCAGTCAATCAACACATCATCTACACATACACACACCTACTTGCTGCCTTTCTTGGCTATGGTTATCAACTATTCTTCTATTTCGTATTCAAAGTGCAGGCCCTTTATCGAGCCTTTTTGCTGTAGCTTTTACCCCCGCCGAAGGCAGTGGGAAATTTGCACACTTGCTGCCTTTCTTGGCTGGGGTTATCAATTATTCTTGAATTTCATAATGTGATTCAAAGTCAAGTCCCTGTTTGGAGCCTTTTTGTTCTAGCTACTACCTCGGCCGAAAGCAGTTGGAAATTTGCACACTTGCAGCCTTTTTTGGCTGGGGTTATCAATTATTCTTCAAGTAATTCAAAGTTCATGCCCTTTATTGAACCTTCTTGGTAACTACTACCCATGAATGGCAGTGGGTAATTTACATACTTGCGTCCTTTCGTGCGTCCTTTCTACCGCACAGTGTGTGTACTTTGTGCACTTGCTTAACTCCTTAGATGAGATACCCGTTTCTCAGGCTCCTACTGCGGAATCCGACTAACAGTCTGTAATGGACTGGAAAACCAAACACCCATTTCCTTTACAAGGCAGTGGGTTGTTTCCGCATCTGCTACCTTTCTTCCTTCTCACCTTATTCTACATCCACTACCTCAAACACACCTACCTGCTACCTTTCTTGCTGCCTTTGCCAAGTATTATTCTAATTCAAAGTAGAGTCCCTGAACTGGGCCCGGTGTTGTAATTTTTCAGCCCTACCGCCCACAGTGGTAACTTAGTGCACTTACATTGCTTCATTTGATGTGGTACCCATTTCTCAGACTTCCACTGCGAAATTCGACGCCCTATCTGTATAATGAGGTGGAAATCCAAAGATCCACTTCCCTGACAAGGCAGTGGGTGCTTTGCGCGTCTGCAACCTTTCTAATTCTTTACCTTTTTATCTTCTTCTCAATCAACACATCATCTACACATAACACACACCAACTTACTGCCTTTCTTGGCTGGGGTTATCAATTATTCGTAAATTTCATATTCTTCTTCAAACGTGTGGCCCTTTATTGAGCCTTTCTGTTGGACCTACTACCCTGGCCGAAGGCAGTGGAAAATTTGTACACTTGCTGCCTTTCTTGGCTGGGGTTATCAATTATTGTTCAATTTCATTTTCTGATTCAAAGTCAAGGCCCTTTATCAAGCCTTTTTGTTGTAGCTAATACCCCGGCCGAAGGCAGTAGGATATTTTCACACTTGCTGCTTTTCTTCACTGGGGTTGTCAATTGTTTTTAATATTACCTACAACCTTAGGAACAATATTTTAATTTAGAAACAAATTTCAAAGTAATCGTCTCTGTAACACTTCTTTGCCATGTTCAGTCATTTCTCCAATTCTTATATCTTGTAGAATAGTTCCATAATCAGCATCATTTGCTTGTTGCATATGTATAGTTCCTTATATTCAAAATATGACCAAATGTTAACATATCCAATCCTACATTACATAGTTTACTTATACTACCTGTGGAGCATGACAACAAATTAGAATACCACAAGCTATCGGGAGAAGCTTGTTGTGAAGTTTCAAGAATCTTGACGAAAATGAAACTTCTCATTATTGATGACCTAAGCATGGTATCAAACTTAATGCTTGGCTTTGTGCATTTAAGAATGCAGCAAATTCTTAAAACAGAGTATGACATATTACTGTTCCTCCCCCCCAATCATGTATCATCACAGGGTACGCTCAACCTCAGCGCCAAAGGTATTACTAACTCAGTGCACCAAAAATCATCACCACATGACCGTATTGAATAACATGACTTAGAAAAAAAAATATCCTAATTTTTGGAGAAATAGTTCAACTTCTGTGAATGGACAACCAATATTTATTAAAAACTTGATTTTAAAGACTTTGCTACCAATGCGTCCTACTTGGACCACATATAATCGCAGACTCCACAGAACTTTGTTCCTTCAGGTGCCACTAACTCATTCCACCACTTATCATCACTGCATTCACATACACTAAATTACCAATATTGTGCAGCTGTAATCAATGCCACCCAGTCATGAAGTCTTGGTATCCGCTACCTCCTACCACCACCACATGTCCGTATACAGCCACAATTTAACTGATTCTTCATTCATTACGTATAAAGTACAGTACCAAATAAAGTAATCTCCCTCAAACCTACACAAAATCGCCAATTGCCCTTACTAAGCCAGAATGCACAAGACCAAAAAAATTACTATCAGTACGTCCTGCCCGGACCACACACACTAAACTAAGTATAACACCTATTTCATATCCTGATTCAAACTCAAGACCATTTATCGAGCCTTTTTGTTGTAGCTACTACCCCGGCCGAAGGCAATGGGAAATTTGCACACTTCCTGCCTTTCTTCGCTGTGGTTATCAATTAATCTTGAATTTCATATTCTAATTCAAACTCATGTCCCTTTATCAAGCCTTTTTCATGTAGATACTGCACTGGCAGAAGGCAGTGGGAAATGAGCGCACTTGCTGCATTTCTTCGCAGGGGTTATGAACTATTGTTCAATTTCATATTCCTATTCAAAATGCAGGCCCTTTATCGAGCCCTTTTGTTCTATCAACTACCCTGGCCGAAGGCAGTGGGAAATTTACACATTTGCAGCCTTGATTAGCTGGGGTTATCAATTATTCTTCAAGTAAATCAACTTCAAAGTCTAAGCCATTTATTGAAACTTCTTGGTAACTACTACCCATTGAATGGCAGTCGATAAATTGCACACTTGCGTCCTTTCTTGCGTCCTTTCTACCACACATTGTGTGTACTTTGTGCACTTGCTTACCTACTTAGATGAGATACCCGTTTCTCAGGCTCCCACTGCGGAATCCGACGCCCTGTCAGTATAATGTACAGGAAAACCAAACACCCACTTCCCTTACAAGGCAGTGAGTACTTTGCACGTCTTTCTTATTTTTCACCTTTTTTATCTTCCACTCAATCAACACATCATCTACACATACACACACCTACTTGCTGCTTTTTTTGCCTGGGGATATAAATTATTCTTCAATTTCATAATCTGATTCAAAGTTAAGGCCCTTTAACGAGCCTTTTTGTTGTAGCTACTACCCCGGCCGAAGGAAGTGGAAAATTTGCACACTTGCGGCATTTCTTGGCTGATGTTACCAATTCTGCGTTCAGTAGAGTTGACAACTAGATACCAACAGTGCCAGCACTACAGAAAACATTCAATACAATCTTGATTCATTTAAAACAGAGACAATTTCACAATGTCCTCAAATTTTCTTAAAGTTTGAACAGTAGGAAATTCAGCCTTCATTTCTTTAATTTAGAGATGTTTCTACTGTATGTCTTCAGATTTTGTTTAAATAAGTGACAAAAAGCATTCCTCCATGCCTGTGTCAACTAATGCCTTCGATCTACACTACGGACAGCAAGATTCACAACTTCAATTCAGCTTTCCTTCTACACTAAGGACAGCATTGAATCCAGCCTTGCTTTATTTAAGGCATAGACAATTGTACTGTGTCCTCAGATTCTGTTAACTGTGACAAAACGTGATAGCAGGAGCTCCACTACTACAGAAAAAATTCAATACAGCCTTGCTTTATTAATGGTAGAGACTAATGGATTCTATCTCTTCAGATTTTGTAAAACAATGTCACAAATAGCATTCATCTATAACTGTGCTCACTAGAGCCTTCAATCTACACTGTGGACAGCAGGGTTCACAACTCCAATTCAGCTTTCCTTCTACATTAAGGACAGCATTACATTCAACCTTGCTTTCCTTAACGCAGATACAATTCTACTCTGTACTCAGATTCTGTTAATTGTACAAAATACCATTCATCAATGTTACTGTCGATTACTACCTTCGATCTACATTACGGACAGCGGGGTTCACAACTGCAATTCAGTTTTCCATGTAAATTTCTGTTCACTATGTGTGCTGAGAAGTGCCTTCAATAAATTCTGTGCTCAGTAGATTTCACAACTAGATACCAAGAGCGCCATCACTACAGAAAACATTGAATTCAGCCTTGCTTTATATAAAGTAGAGACTAATGGATTTTATGTCTTCCGATTTTGTAAAAGAATGTCACAAATAGCATTCATCTATAACTGTGCTCACTAGAGCCTTCAATCTACACTGCGGACAGCTGCGTTCACAACTTGAATTCAGCTTTCCTTCTACATTGAGGACAGCATTGTATTCAGCCTTGATTTGCTTAAGGCAGAGCCAATTGTACTGTGTCCTCAGATAGTGTTAACTGTGACAAAATAGCATTCATCGATCTTTGTGTCAACAACTGCCTTCAATGTACACTGCGGACAGCAGGGTTCACAACTTGAATTCAGCTCTGGAACTAAATTTGTCTTCTATATCTGTGCTGACAACAGCCTTCAATCTATTCTGCGGTCAGTAGAGTTCAAAACTTGATAGCAGGAGCTCCACTACTACAGAAAACATTCAATACAGCCTTGCTTTATTTATGGTAGGAACTAATGGATTCTATCTCTTCCGATTTTGTAAAACAATGTCACAAATAGCATTCATCTCCAACTGTGCTCACTAGAGCCTTCAATCTACACTGTGGACAGCAGGGTTCACAACTTCAATTCAGCTTTCCTTCTACATTAAGGACAGCATTACATTCAACCTTGCTTTCCTTAACGCAGATACAATTCTACTCTGTCCTCAGATTCTGTTAACTGTACAAAATACCATTCATCAATGTTTCTGTCGATTACTACCTTTGATCTACATTACGGACAGCAGGGTTCACAACTTCAATTCAGTTTTCCATGCAATTTTCTCTTCACTATGTGTGTTGAGAAGTGCCTTCAATAAATTCTGTGCTCAGTAGATTTCACAACTAGATACCAAAAGCACCACCACTACAAAACAAATTGAATTCAGCCTTGCTTTATTTAAGGTAGAGACTAATGGATTTTATGTCTTCCGATTTTGTAAAAGAATGTCACCAATAGCATTCATCTATAACTGTGCTCACTACAGCCTTCGATCTACACTGCGGACAGCTGCGTTCACAACTTGAATTCAGCTTTCCTTCTACATTAAGGACAGCATTGTATTCAGCCTTGCTTTGCTTAAGGCAGAGACAAATATACTGTGTCCTCAGATTCTGTTAACTGTGACAAAATAGCATTCATCGATCTTTGTGTCAACAACTGCCTTCAATCTACACAGCGGACAGCTGCGTTCACAACTTGAATTCAGCTTTCCTTCTACATTAAGGACAAAATTGAATCTAGCCTTGCTTTATTTAAGACAGACAATTGTACTGTGCCCTCAGATTTTGTTAACTGTGACAAAATAGCATTCATCGATCTTTGTGTCATCAACTGCCTTCAATCTACACTGCAGACAGACGGGTTCACAACTTGAATTCAGCTTTGCAACTAAATTTGTCTTCAATATCTGTGCTGACAACTGCCTTCAAAATATTCTGCGGTCAGTAAAAATAAAAACTTCATAGCAAGAGCTCCACTACTACAGAAAACATTCAATTCAGCCTTGCTTTATTTAAGGTAGAGACTAATAGTTTTTATGTCTTCCGGTTTTGTAAAAGAATGTCACAAATAGCATTCATCTATAACTGTGCTCACTAGAGCCTTCAATCTACACTGTGGACAGCAGAGTTCACAACATGAATTCACCTTTCCATCTACACTAAGGACAACATTGAATCTAGCCTTGCTTTATTTAAGACAGACAATTGTACTGTGTCCACAGATTCTGGTAACTGTGACAAAATAGCATTCATCGATCTTTGTGTCAACAACTGCCTTCAATCTACACCGCTGACAGCTGGGTTCACAACTTGAATTCAACTTTCCTTCTACATTAAGGACAGCATTGTATTCAGCCTTGCTTTTCTTAAGGCAGAGACAATTATACTGTGTCCTCAGATTCTGTTAACTGTGACAAAATAGCATTCATTGATCTTTGTGTCAACAACTGCCTTCAATCTACACTGCGCACAGCTGCGTTCACAACTTGAATTCAGCTTTCCTTCTATATTAAGGACAGCATTGTATTCTGCCTTGCTTTCCTTAAGGCAGAGACAAATATAGTGTGTCCTCAGATTCTGTTAACTGTGACAAAATTGAATTCATCAATCTTTGTGCCAACAACTGCCTTCAATCTACACTGCGGACAGCTGCATTCACAACTTGAATTCAGCTTTCCTTCTACATTAAGGACAGCATTGTATTCAGCCTTGCTTTCCTTAAGGCAGAGACAATTATACTGTTTCCTCAGATACTGTTAACTTTGACAAAATAGCATTCATCAATCTTTGTGTCAACAACTGCCTTCAATCTACATTGCTGACAGCTCGGTTCACAACTTAAATTCAGCTTTCCTTCTACAGTAAGGACAGCATTGTAGTCAGCCTTGCTTTCCTTAAGGCAGAGACAATCATACTTTTTCCTCACATTCTGTTAACTCTACAAAATAGCATTCATCGATGTTTGTGTCAATTAGTACCTTCGTTGTACATTACTGACAGCAGGGTTCACAACTTCAATTCAGTTTTGCATGTAAATTTCTCTTCATTATGTGTGCTGAGAAGAGCCTTAAATAAATTCTATCAAACTAGATACCAAGACCGCCAGCACTACAGAAAACATTCAATACAATCTTGATTCACTTAAAACAGAGACAATTGCACAATGTCCTCAGATTTTCTTAAACTTTGAACACTAGAAAATTCAGCCTTCATTTATTTAATGCAGACACAATTCTACTATGTGTTCACATTTTGTTTAAATAATTGACAAAAATCATTCATCTATGTCTGTAAACAACTCCCTTCAATCTACACTGCACAGGAAACGTACAAGCTCAACGCCAAAGATACTACTTACTCAATGTACCATAAATCATCACAAAGAAGACTGAACAGTTTTATGTCACAGTGAGACATACTATCTTTTTAAATGGAATTGATGCAGAATTCAATAATCAAAAGACATTACTTCAATTACTGTACCCCCCCCCCCGACCACATATCATCACAGGGTACATTCAAGCTCAGCGCCAAAGGTATAACTAACTCAGTGCACCACAAATCATCACCACGTGACCATATTGAATGAGATGAGTTATTTAGAAAAAAATATATCATACTTTTTGAAGATATACTTCAACTTCTGTGAATGGACAACCAATATTTATTAGAAAACTTGATTTTAAAGACTTTGCGTCCTGCTTGGACCACGCATCATAACACACTCCACAGAACTTTGTTGCTTTAGATGCACACTTGCTGCCTTTAAAGAAAGTGAAATCTTCATTCTCAGGGGTACTTGATAATAAAGGACTTGGCATAGAAGCTGAAATATGAAAAGACATCTTTATTAAACTTAATTAAGTGAGGCTACGTCACACAGAAGCCGTAGCAACTGAATGAGGCAGTCTAAAGAGTACAGAACACAGAGGCCTTTTATATGCTTAGGGTTACAAACTCAGCATAAAAGAAAGGGGCAGTCCTAGCTTTTGCAAGCATGCAAAATACCTAATATGGTCATTCAAGATCTGCCAAATATTAGCGAATAGGCAAACGTTAAAAACAAGGCATCATGTAACCAGAACATCCCCCTTGAGTCGTGCTCTTGCCCAACCCGATAAGTCAATCTATGACAGCACCTATAGGTCAATCAGTAATGGCAGAACATGTTTGCGTGCTTCAAGGGAAAAGGTTGTGGAATAGGAAAACACAGGGAGAGAATAGCGAAGGCCAAAAGATAAGATACAGCACGAGAAGAATGCTAAAGGCTAACAGATAGTTGATACAGGGATTAGATGGTCCAGACAAGAATTAGTTAGGCCAGCTGGTGTCTGTGATGAGTTTTAAAACAAGGACAGAGGGAGTTTTCAACACGTTGCAGTCCAAAGGGCAGAAACACCTCGTGAATCATGCAGCCTGTGTAAAGGCAACATAAAATGATGACAAATGTAAAATGGAGTCAAAATTAAGGAACCTCAGACCCTCCTTTTGCCATTACACAGGCAAATCCTAATTCATTGCTAGGTAAGCATTTTCCATTCTAAACATTTCATTAAGGGTATGAGCAGGAATACAAAGAGAACATGGCATTGGGTCATAATTAACATATAGACAACAGGAGAAAGTAACGACCATTATTACAAACAAAATTATCATTTTCACAACACTAAGCAAAAGCAAATCCTAAAATTATCTAGTAACATTTTTAGGGCTCCTATGTATTTCAGAAATGTATTATATACTCAGGTGAAACAGTGGCGATCCTTATCAATGCTCTCAGATGAAAAGGGATACTCTTCCACAGGGAATGGACTTTATTCTGTTTTTACTAAACAGAATACTACTTTAAAACAATGCCAGCAAAACAACAAGAATCAGTCTCCTAACACCCATTTTATGCAATCGCACGGAAACCACTTGTGCAACCAACTATGCCCAGAGTCCGTTCAAAGCCTCTCTGGCAGGCTTCTATAGTCCATCAAATCTGCTCCCATCGTTGCATGGGCCTCTTGATTCAGGCCTCCCATGAAAAATAGTGTTTCTCAGTATCCGTTGGAGTGCCCCCCTGGCAAACACTCACAGCTCATTTGACAGTCTCAATGTCTCAATGCAGTGCACCAATATTTCCTGTGCTGCAGGCACTACAGATACTGTGGTCTTCGTTAGTCATGGGTACAGATCATCTCATGCAGACCCAAGTACTATTAATCAGGAAAGAGCAACAGACTTTCACATTCAGCAACACTTTCAGGCTCCAACACTCGCATTTCAGTGTCAGAGGATGCTCAGGCTGCTCTTCCATTTAATCATAGGTACCACAATGTAGTGCCTTTTGCTGATCTTGGATCCTCCGGTGCACTGCCTTTCCGTTGGAGCAAAGAAAAGGGTGTGTGTGGCCCAAACTCAGGCCAAGGGGCTCAATGGACTGTACACTGTCAGAGGTTACCAGCACATGACAGGTGGAAAACTGAAGCCTCGAAGCAACAGGGATCCTTCTCTTTTGCACTGAAACTCTTGTTCTGTGATGTCCAATGCCGTCTGATGGAGCAAGTTCGATGCTTTAGAGATACCATTGATGGTGCGCTGGCGATCGCTATCCAGCCTTGCTTCTTTTCTGGGTGCTGGGACTGTCACTGATGGGAATTAGCTTTTCATCAAAGGTCCGCAGGTTATTATGACTTAATCCCGCAGAACCTAGTGACGTAGGAAATGGGACACAGTTGTTAGTTTCCTTCAATTTTGTACATTCTCAAAGGCAATACAAAAAACAAAGGCAGTAGGCAAAACAGTGCCTCTAGCCTCTTCAATTGGTTTTCCATGTGAGAGCATATCCTCTACCATCTAAGGGTAGATAGCGACATAGGGATTCTATCTGAATGGATGTCCTCACGCATGGTGACATCGTCTAATGGGGTAAACATATTGTTTCTCTCAATGATTAAGTCTAGGTGTTCCTAAATTCCTTATCTAGAACATCTCAAAAGAGAAATCACATAATACAGATTATCAGGGACATGTAGATACCTCCCTTTTAATAACTGTGCATCAGGTGCACTATGCAATACACAGGCTAATGATCAAAATGTGGAAACTTGTCTTATAATAGCATTGAGTCAGTTAACCAGTCCATCACTACCATGACGGTCAGACTGGAAAACATCGAGGTAGGCCTAAAGAAAATTCTTAAAAACCAGTCTGGTTATACAAAAGGGAATTATACATAATATGGGGGTCTCTGGTACATTACTGCGGTCTGGAAGTATGAACCTGTGCAATATACCAACAATAATGAAAGACTGACTGGTGAAAGGAATATGGAAAAGGGAAATGGAACTAGGACACAGCTAAAATCCCCAATTACTAGGCACGATGCGACATCGGTCAGGGGAGAAGTGACAAAAGAAAAATCTGCAGCCCAAAACTGCTTAATTTGTCAGGTTTAAAATCAAAATTACACTTTTTTTTACACACTTTCTTTTACTTTCCTCACACTTTCTTTTACTTTCCTTACCCTCCTTTTGACAGCTGATCACTAGTCAGTCGTGATCGGCTGGCAATACAATCTACTGTGTCACTTCTGACATACAGGACCATCAAGAACAATTCATGATAGGATCAAATACACAAACAGGAAAACCACCTGAACATTCCTTTCCCAAGGAGTTACGCAAAAACACATCTCTTTTCAACCAACCAAACTCACGTGTCTTGTCAGCCTTAAAATCACCCAGAACAATCCATGAATGATCTGTGGGCAGAAGCAAAAAAAAATAAAAATACACAACACACAAAAGAGAGACATTTCTCATAACAAACAAATATCCTTTATAACTTGTAATCAGAAGACAAAGCATGATACACATTAACAGACACAAAAATAATTTTCCATTACTTAACTGTTACCATCTTGTCAGTCAGCTTGTAACATTAAGCCATTTTAACTTTTCTAGAAGTAAAATTGTTTCACTGACACTCCATGTCAGCTTCGCGACACAATTTCCACTGTGAAAAATAATTCTTAATTGGCAAATCGTTCTCACTTAGGCATGTAGCCTTCAAAATTTTAATAAAGAGCTTCCTCTTATTTTCTGTGTAAGACTTAATGCAATACCTCATTTTCTGTCAAATAAAAGCAACTAGCAGACATTATTATATTTTGTTTAGAGCAGAGATACAAATGTATCTTTTTTTTTGCAGAGCATTTAGCATGATGTCGGGACTTTAAAAAAAACAAGAAAAAAAAAACCTTTTTCATATTTTCCCTTTGGAATTAAGTTCTTTAATTTTATTGATGTTCTTATGGAGAAACCAGAAACCCTCCTTTTAGAGGCCCGTTTAGCAAAGTCATTCTGCACTTCACAGAGACAAGGCCCTAATTTACGAGGTCACAGATATCGACATGACAGCCTGCTTCCATTGTTTACAGGGAAACTAAAGATAACACCTCAGCGCGACTCGAGCCAGCCTCTGCAGCTTCCCTAGCCCCTAGCTTCTGCTCAATAAGAAGTTTGTCAAAGACAAAAGGCCTTCCTAATTCCTCCTAACCTGCAATAATTCACTCTATTTAAAACACATGTTATATATATTACTCCTGTTAGGGGCTACAATTTATTTCTATACTTATATTACTAAAACATTTACTGTGAATAATTTGCAGAACATAATAACATAACATACCAGTTTTAGAACAAATGTGTGCTACTACCCTATGCAATGGTAGTCAGCTCATCAACCTTAAATAGATGAACATTTCAGTAGGTTCAGCTTAGAGTTAAAACCTTCAACCCTGATATTAAACTCAAACCTCTGCACCAGGCAGATTGGCTCACTGAGCCATTAAAAGCAACCCCAAATGGGAACAACCTGCAAATTTGTGTTATACCTAAATGTATGCATTTACTGAAGCCTAAGGCACTTTAAAGCTATTTTAAATGGCAAGAATACCCAAATTTGACTTTGATATTTGGGGCACTTAAAAATAAATATCCTACAATTATGTTACATATTAATCATCCTCAGAATGTTCTTTACACATTACAGAGATTAGACATTAGACATATCTCATGTAAATCCTTAGAAAAATGAGTTTTTTATGCCTGCGCTAAGTGAAATTTCATATGCTAATGTCCTCATTATGCAGTGCAACACAACTTAAATTAAATTATAATGCTAGGAGGTCACAGTATGAGCATTCAGCTTTATGAATAGTAAAAAACGAATTTTGTAGCACTTATTTTTAATAATTATTTTTCATAATTAATAATTATTTTTAATAAACCCAATCATTTTTGATAATTCCACATATAGAAGCAATCTGCATCCCTTGCCTATCATTTTAGACGCATTCATTTATAAGTCTAAGCACAGAAGCCTAATTTGAAACATGACAGAATTTGGCGCCACATTTTTCTTTCTAAAAAGGACAATTTTATTTAGCAACAGAGCCAAGAATATGCGTACAAAAATGTTTAAAGAGAGGAAAACCCTTAATTGAAATGTCTTCCTGTAATACAAAATAATGAACCTTAGTTTTGAAACTTTTTTTTTTTTTAAACACTATTCTGAAATGCAAAGATTCACCCGTGTTTAGCTAAGGGCAAAGTCCTGGCTGAGTAAATACTCCTGTTTATTCTGTGTCCTGCAAAGACAACAGCTATTTGCTCAGAGGTAATAAAAGCTCTCCTCTCAGTTTTAACATGAGCACCGTGGCAGTCTTTTTTCAAACGAAGACATATCAATGCGTCTAATTTCAACAAAAAATGTACTTCAGCTGAAGTGTTTGCCTGTTAATATCTAATACAATGTATGTAAGTAAAAAATGCTATAAGTTTATTTTTCTACATAACCCAAAATTATTGAGGCCTTTTTTCATTCCTAGTGAATGTGAATTTTTAATTTTTGGTTTTTAAGCATTTAGACATTTTGCTTAATAGACTGAAAACATCAAGAAACCCACAAACAAATATTGAGCTCATTTCAGACATAAACAGAAAGGGTCAAAACACTTAGGACACACAATACGGCGCGCTTTAGCCTTATTTCGTGAATAGCGCCATCGCTATTCACTTACAGAAATTGCACTAATGGGAAAACCACATAGACATGTAAACACACATTTAACCCACAAATCAATACTCAGGACAGAAACCAAGGACAGCCCACAGACTGTACTTAAACCAAACCATTTGCAAATACTAGTTGTAAGTCATATTTACAAGAAACGCTTCTCAATAGTGTTCCAAAAGACTTCAAAAACAGCCCAACAGACTGATGTATGTCCAAGAAGCGAAAATACACTCAATTCACTAGCTTTGCTAGCAGAACACCAAAAATCGTTCTACATATCAAAAAAATAAATTGCACAGAACAAAGGATCCTTGTTTGTATTTTATCATATTTTAATTCCCTGGGGATTACAGAATCACCAAGGAAGAAATATGTTTGTATACTTAAACCTATTTAAGTATTCCCTTTTTAGGGGAGCCGGCTAATTTACTTCATATAAAAACAAGACATTCTTCAATGTGAGCTTGAAAACAGGCATGCCAAAAATACTGCCGAATATGCAAGTATTATAATCAAAAGTAGTGCTTAATGTACTTTTCATACGTGCACCGTTTCAACAAAATCAGATAGAGAAAAATCTCCTCATTGCCTGTCCACACAAATTGCAATTTGCATATCAAATACATATCCAAAGTTGGCCAACACAAATTCCAAAATTCCAAAGCTACAGTAAGCGTCACTAAACTACCTTACCCTTACCAATCAAAAAGTTATCCAAATTCTAACTGCCAAGTTCTAAATGACCTAACGGTCCTTTTTTAGATTACTCACGCCAAAAAGGTTCTCAGTCAGGAGTGACATTATGTGGAGGATCAAAATCAGGAAGATCAGAAATATACTGGGCTGCATAGACAGAGAATCTCCAGAATCCTTGTGCACAGAGTAGTAGAGTCCCGTCCTGTCCTCCTCAGTAGATTTCAGTCTCCTGACAAGATCACTCCTTCAGAAAGTGACTTCTCTGATGAAGCCCACGTTGGCCGCGCCATTTGAAGAAAGTGAAATCTTCATTCTCAGGGGTACTTGATAATAAAGGACTTGGCACAGAAGCTGAAATATGAAAAGACATCTTTATTAAAATTAATTAAGTGAGGCTACGTCACACAGAAGCCGTAGCAACTGAATGAGGCAGTCTAAAGAGTACAGAACACAGAGGCCTTTTATATGCTTAGGGTTCCAAACTCAGCATAAAAGAAAGGGGCAGTCCTAGCTTTTGCAAGCACGCAAAATACCTAATATGGTCATACAAGATCTGCCAAATATTAGCGAATAGGCAAACGTTAAAAACAAGGCATCATGTAACCAGAACATTCCCCTTGAGTCGTGCTCTTGCCCAACCCAATAAGTCAATCTATGACAGCACCTATAGGTCAATCAGTAATGGCAGAACATGTTTGCGTGCTTCAAAGGAAAAGGTTGTGGAATAGGAAAACACAGGGAGAGAATAGCGAAGGCCAAAAGATAAGATACAGCACGAGAAGAATGCTAAAGGCTAACAGATAGTTGATACAGGGATTAGGTGGTCCAGGCAAGAATTAGTTAGGCCAGCTGGTGTCTGAGATGAGTTTTAAAACAAGGACAGAGGGAGTTTTCAACACGTTGCAGTCCAAAGGGCAGAAACACCTCGTGAATCATGCAGCCTGTGTAAAGGCAACATAAAATGATGACAAATGTAAAATGGAGTCAAAATTAAGGAACCTCACCTTTATTGGCTGGGATTATCAATTACTCCTCAATTTCATATTCTGATTGAACGTCAAGGCCCTTTATCGAACCTTTTTGTCATAGCTACTACCTCAGCCGAAGGTTTATACTCCAAAAGCAATCTGTAAAATTTGCCAACCAACTCTTTCAAAGGGTGATCCATACACAACATACTTCTTTAGCACAGCAAATATAGTGCAACACATGAAGAACTTGCACCCCAACAACTTTGCCTGAGCTGCAACACAAATAAAGAAAGGGGAACCCACCTGCTGCTCCACCAAGCACATCAACTGCTGCAACAGCATCTTCGGCAACCAGTCCATACTCGCATATTAATCTTGATTGTGGTAAACTTAAATTTCTATGCATTTATTGCGATGAACTTTTGTGTTACGTGAAATAGTCTATCAACCTAATAAAAAGTAATAAACCGGAGCATCGCTATCCTCAACATAAGTCACTACACATTTATCAAGCTTTTTTGTTGTAAGAACTACCCCGTCCGAAGGCAGTGGGAAATTTGCACACTTCCTGCCTTTCTTGGCTGGAGTTATCAATTATTGTTCAATTTGGTATTCTGATTCAAAGTTAAGGCCCTTTATCAAGCCTCTTTCATATACGTACTACCCCGGCAGAGGGCAGTGCAAAATGTGCGCATTTACTGCCTTTCTTCGCAGAGGTTATGCACTATTGTTCAATTTGATAATCTGATTCAAAGTCAAGGCCCTTTATCTAGCCTTTTTGTTCTAACTTCTTCCCCAGCTAAAGGTAGTGATTAATTTGAACACTTGCAGCCTTTCTTATTTTTGTCATAATTCATCTTCCACTCAATCAACACATCATCACACGTACACACACCTACTTGCTTCCTTTCTTGGCTACGGTTATCAACCATTCTTCTATTTCATATCCGTATTCAAAGTACAGGTCCTTTATCAAGCCTTTTTTATTGTAACAACTACCCCAGCCGAACGCAGTAAGAAATTTGTACACTTGCTACCTCTTTTGGCTAGGGTTATCAAATATTCTTGTATTTTATATTTTATAAAACAGTTGTGATGAATTTAATTAAGAAAGTGAAGATTTTTTTTAAAACCGCATTTTATAAGAAAAAGAAAACCATAGAAAATCTACTTCAGAAGGCTTTCGAATTGAATTCTTTTATTTGTTAAAGTAATCAATACAATTCGATCACTAAATAAACCAATCCCTTTAATGAAGAGAAAAAGTAAGTGGAAAAGAGTAACTAACAGAAGTACTTTTTTAGAGGTTTTATTGGGTGAATGGAACCATAGTTCAAGTTCTGAGCCTTTTTTTAATGATTAGAGTTATCTTAAGAGTAATAATTTGTTACATGCAGTTGACACTAGGGGTCGTGCCTATGAGGTTAGAAATGGTTGTGCTATTGTGAAAGAGAAAATTGTTCCTAGTAATACAAAAGTGTTAGCTGAGGAAGTTTTAGGGAGACGCCCTAAAACTCCAGTGAACACTTGCAATTGTAGTAGTATTTATACTGTAAGTCAAGAATCTATTAATTTTTTTATGCAATTTCTTACATAACTATATTACGAAAAGTGTTAAACAAAAGATTAAGATGTGTCAAGGACTAGACTCTTGTAGAGTGAGAGAAAATACTGGTTTGCAAGGGCATTCTCTGACTTGTCTTTCTAAAAAAGTATGGCGAAGTGTTTTTCACCACTTCAGAATGTTACCAGTTCATCATATTCAAATCAGGAAATTAGTCATAACATTGTATTACGCAAAAATTCCAGCACTAATGTTAAACAAAGTTGAACAGTACTCTTTTCCGTGCATCTGTATCAGATGTAACACATGTCTCTGATGAAACTCAGCTTAGTTACTTTGGTCCTCAGGAAGACAGTGCAGAAACTGAGATATTAATTGAAGAAAATATGGAACAGAATGTACAATGTTGTACTGTAGAAAATTGTGAGCAAGATATTACAAAGTTTAAGGTGATTTTACTTGAAACACCAAATTATTCTTCTATTTGTTTTCTACAAACTCATTATAAAAATCAAACCAGGACTGTTCATCTGTATTTAAAAAGGAAAAAGGAAAATAATAATGAATGGAAGCATTTTTCAAATTATTTGTTGATAGAGAATTCTTTTGATTTGGGTTCTGATCAGCGTATTTGTAAATATTGTTATAACAAATTAGATGAGAACAAAATGCCTGCTAGAGCTGTGCATAATAATTTTGAGTTGGTAAATATTCCTTCTGAACTGATGTATTTAAATACCTATGAGTCTGTTCTTATTCAATGTGTGCATTAATTTCAGGCTATTGTTCATATGGAGCCTAAGACAGGAAAATTGATACCTTCAGATTTACAGAGAGGATAAAAGTACAGCAGAAAGATGTTTTGGAATCTCACCTAATTAATCTCATGGAATGTCAACGTGGTACTAATGAGTACTGGTACCGTCTTCATGGAGAACTTAAATGTATGCTAAGGAACTTAGGAACTCCTACATGGTTCCCCCCTTTTAAGCTGTGCTGAATATGCTTGGGATGATTTACTTCAATTTCTTCAAGAAGCAAATCCAAATATACTAAATATTGAATACAAGATAACTGGAGAATTGTGCTCTTTGGATCCAGTTAATGTATGCAGGTATTTCAATCTTAGATTTGAAGCTATGATGTCTTTTATCACAAATAAAAAAAATCCTCCTCTTGGAGTGGTTTTGGATTTCTTTTGGAGAAAGGAGTATCAAGCGAAAGGTGCTCCTCACATACATATGCTAATATAGATCAAATATGCTCCCAAATTTGGAACTGAGTCAGATGATACTGTACTGTCTTTCATTGAAGAATATGCTACATGTGATATACCCAAAAGTACACAAGATAAGGACTTAACACAACAAGTCTTAAGATTCCAAAGCCATTGTTGTGGGAAATACTGTCGTCAAAAATACAAATCTAAGGACAAGTTCTACACCAAATGTTGTTTTGGATTTCCACGTCCTGTAATATCAAAAGGAAGAATGAATAGTTTTATGTCATCTTTGCGACATTTCTTCACAAGAAAGTCTCCCAAAAATTCCTACAACTTAAAAAGAAATGAAGAGTCAAAATACATAAATGACTACAACCCATTCATTTTATCCATGTGGAATGCTAACATGGACATTTAATATGTTGCAGACAATTCCATTGCTGTTGCTCGATATGTAACATCCTACATGACAAAATCAGAAAAGACAGAATTGAAGGAGATGTGGAAAGAGATTTCCCACGAGAAGAGTCTAAGTAAAAAATTATATAGTTACAGTTTAAAGCTGTTATCTCATAGAGAAATTGCAGCTTATGAATGTTCAGATCGCTTATCATCTGCAAGTCTTTACTCCAAATCTAGAAGAATCATTTGGGTGAGTCTAAGTCTTCATGCAACACGAAATCAAGTACTTAAATCTGTACAAGAAATTGAATATTTAACAGAAAGTATAAGTATTATAGTGTATTAGTTCATAACACTTCCTATTCCAACTGTTCAAAGATCCCTCCCTTTTTATTCATTCTACTTTGAGTTCCTAAGGACCATCTCTTCTGAGAATCCTGTCCAATAGAAAGAAGATCACCATAATAACAGCAATGGACTAATCTTCCAGCTTTTCTTCAAAAAAAGATTTCATTCCTGACGACCCTCCAAAGAAGATCAAAAAAGCTCTAATTTGGAACTTATTTACTATCCCTGAAGAGCAAAAAAAGGTTAATGCTCCGTTAGTAACCTGTAAAATTGGCCAAACAACTCTTTAAAGGACTGATGCATCCAAAAAATACTCCTTTGGCACACCAAGTATGATGCGACATATCAAGAACTTGCACCCCAATAACTTTGCTTGAGTTCCAAAACGGACGTTACAGGAAAACCCACCTGCTGCTGCACCAAGCACAACGATTGCTGCAGCAGCATATTCAGCAAGCAATCCACACCCACAAATTGATCCTCATTTCGGTGAAATTAACATTCTATGCATTTATTGTAATGAACTTTTGTCTTACGGGGAACAGTCTATCGACCTAATAAAATGCAGGGAGCAGGAGCATCACTATGCTCAACATAACTTTTTTTGACATTATCTTGTAATTGGTATCAACTACCTCAGCCGAAAGCAGTGCTTAATTTGCACACTTTCTGCCTTTCTTGACTGGGATTATCAATTATTCTTCAATTTCATATTCTGATTGAACATCAAGGCCCTTTATCGAACCTTTTTGTCGTAGCTACTACTCCAGCCGAAGGTTAATGCTCCAAAAGTAATCTGTAAACTTTACCAAACAACTCTTTCAAAGGGTAATCCATCCAAAAAAGACTTCTTTGACACAGCAAATATAGTGCGACATGTGAAGATTTTGCACCACAACAACTTTTCTTGAGCTGCAACACTAAAATTGCAGGGCAACCCACCTGCTGCTGCACCAAGCACATAAACTGCTGCAACAGCATCTTCGACAAGCAGTCCATACTCACATATTAATCTTCATTTTAGTAAACTTCAATTTCTATACATTTATTGCGATGAACTTTTCTGTTACGTGAAACAGTCAACTTCATAAAAAACAGGAACATATCTGTCCTCAACATTACTCATTAGACATTTATCAACCTTTTTTGTTGTAACTACTTGAACCGAAGGCAGTTGGAAATATGCACACTGGCTGCCTTTCTTAACTGGGGTTTTAAATTCTTCTTCTTCTAATACAAATTCAAAGTGCACACCCTTTATTCAGCCTCCTTGTTAACTACTTCCCGTAAATTGCAGTGCGTAATTTCCACACTTGCATCCTTTCTTGTAACGCAGAGTCTGTGTAATGAGCTTCGTATCCAAAGATCTACTTCCCTGATAAGGCAGTGTTTACTTTGTGCGTCTGCAGCCTTTCTTACTTTTTACCTTATTCTTCCATTCAATGAACACATCATCCACACATACACACACTTACTTGCTGTCTTTTTTCACTGGGGATATCAATTATTCTTCAAGTAATTCAAATTCAAAGTGCAGGCCCTTTATTGAGCCTTCTTGGTAAGTACTACGCATGAATAGCAGTGGGTAATTTGCACACTTGCGTCTTTTCTTGCATCCTTTCTACCACACAGTGTGTGTACTTTGTGCACTTCCATTGCTTGCTTAGATGTGGTACTCATTTCTCAGCCTACCACTGCAGAATCCGACGCACAGTCTGTGTAATGGACTGGAAATCCAAACATCCACTTCCCTGACAAGGCAGTGTGTACTTTGCGCATCTGCAGCCTTTCTTATTTTTCACCTTTTTTTATCTTCCACTCAATCAACACATCATCTACACATACACACACCTACTTGCTGCCTTTTTTGCTGGGGTTATCAATTATTGTAATATTTTAGATTGTAATTCAAACCACCAGACCATGCTCTCCCTCCCAGCATCTGCCGGTAGACACTGCAGGAGGGGTGAGCAGGGGTGTAACACAGGCCCCTCACCGAGTACAGCCTAGTTTGCCAGGTGTGTGACACTCAAGCCTGAAATTGGTACACTGAGTGCTACCTGGGTTGCAGGGTGCATCAGTCACTCCTAAAGTTAGTGCACAGTCTGCCACCTGAGTTGACGGATGCGTGCAGCATCTCAGTCACTCCTAGAGTTAGTGCACCATCTGCCACCTGGGTTGCTGGGTGCGCGTCACCCACTCCAAGAGTTAGAGCACTTTGTACAGTCTTGGTTGCCAGATCTGTGTCAGTCACTCAAGAGTTACTGCGGTTGCTGAGTAATTTTAAAATTATAATGACAAACCCCAGAAAGGGGCCAATATTGTTATTTTTCAACCCTACCTCCCAGTGCCGGGAGTGTGTACTTTATGCGCTTGCTTGCTTATTTAAATGTGGAAGCAGTTTGTCAAGACTCTCACTGCGGAATGCAACTCCCACTCTATGTAATGGACTGGAAATCCAAACATGCACTTCCCTGACAAGGCAGTGGGTATTGTGCGGGTCTGTTGCCTTTGTTATTTTTCACCTAATTCATCTTCCACTCAATCAGCACATGATCCACACATACACACACCTACTTGCTGCCTTTTTTGACAGGGGTTATCAATTATTGTTCAATTTCATATTCCTATTCAAAGTGCAGGCCCTTTATCGAGCCTTTATGTTGTAGCTACTACCCCTGCCAAAGGCAGTGAGAATTGTGCACACTTGCTGTATTTCTTGGCTGGGGTTATCAATTATTCTTCTTGTAATACAAATTCAAACTACAGGCCCTTTATCGAGCCTTCTTGGTAACTATTACTCATGAATGGCAGTGGGTAATTTGCACACTTCCTGCCATTCATGTACAATAAAAAGCTTAATATAAGTATACCAATTTAAAAAAGAGCCAATATAGTCAATGGTTATCAAATCTTCTGTTTGTTATTCTAATTCAAAGTACTGGCCTTTTATTGAGCCTTCTTCGTAACTACTACCCGTGAATGGCAGTGGGTAATTTGCACACTTGCAGCCTTTCCTATTTTTTACATTATTCATATTCCACTCAATCAACACACCATCTACACGTACACACACCTACTTGCTGCCTTTCTTAGCTATGGTTATCAACTATTCTATTTCATATTCGTATTCAAAGTGCAGGCCCTTTATCGAGCCTTTTTGTTGTGCAACTACCTCAGCCGAAGGCAGTAAGAAATTTGCACACTTGCTGCCTTTCTAGAAGTGTGTTAGTGTTTCCTGGAACTTTAAGGATACAGACTGGGGAATTAAAGGTATAAAAGACAAATTTGCCGGTGTGTGGAAGAGTGCATACATAGTCTATAGGGGTTTGAAGCAGTCCATGCCCTAAGGCCCACTTTGCAACATGAGTACTTCAGTACTACCTGAATGATTACAATTCTGAAAGAAGAATGTCTCAAACCATTTTAACAAATGTATTCTTATAACATCTCATAACTTAATAGAGCTTCTAAAATAATTTCATCATGTATTTCATATACCTGATTATCAATTTTAAAAGTAATATGATCATACTCGATGTCATCTAATGCTTTCAGAAAATCAACATCTAAGGTTTAGTCTAGGAAATTACAGCTAATATCTGCAGCATTTATATCTTCCTCTTCATTCTCGCTACTTGTAAAAAGTAAGTTCAGCTCTTCTATGACACTGTTACTAATTTTGAAAGTGTCTTCCAAATTGCTTTGTTGATTTTCCATACTGAATTTCTTATGTTGTAGGTCCTTTTACAAAAACATAAACACTTCATTTTATCTTTACTGTAATATCAGCATGTGTGGTGATTCATATGAATTATATTAAATATTTATTTTTCAAATAAAACAATATTTTGTACATGAGTGTATTTTATTTTAAAAACATTGGAAAATTAAATACAATAAATAGTGTCACTCTGCATTGTGTCAAGTGCTTTATTTATTTATTCTACCTACTGTGTTGCAAACTTAAAACAGTGACAACAGCAGTGCCTTAGTATGACTCACCCCATTACGTTGTCAATTAGGGTGGAGGGATGCAAAGAAAAGGAGTAAAGTACATGTCTACAGATGTACAGCTATATTCAGAACACTGGATGAAGCACTGAATAAACAAAGTCAGATTCAAAAAAACATACACAAAAGAAGGCTGCACAAAAGATACACAAAAGAAAGCTACACAAATAGGACACCGAATCTTGAAAACAAACTGGTAAGTAGGCAAAAGAACAAAAAAGTTAACAACACTGCAACAGACGTTATGCTGTGGAATTCATTCTGAAGAGAGGTAGAAACATACTGTAAATAAAACGGAATTCAAGTAAAGAAAAAGAAAAAAACATACATGGATGACAAAGTCACTGGAGTAATACTCTGTTCCCCAACACAAAAAAGGATTTTTCAAAAATTATATGTACGAATGTTTAAGGAGCTGCAAAGGAACCCATTCCCCGGGATTCAAAAAATGTCATTAGGGACCGTGTGGGGAACACCAATGCCCCCACGGTCACAGCCGGCTCCCCGCGTCCTTCGAGAGCCGGCATTGCTTTGTCAGAGAGAGCAGTTTATATGCTGCTCTCTCTAACAATAAGCAACCTGATTTCCTACTTGAAAGACACAGCAGCTTAACTTGCTCTCTCTTTCAAATAGGAAACCGGTTTGCTGTGCTAAAGTGGGAGCCGAGACGCACCCGCCCTACCATATCAAACAGCAGTGTCCCTGAGGGTAGACACCCTGGGGCACTGCAGGAGTCGGCCCTGAGAGATGGTGGTCCTCAGAACAATCAAGAGCTCCAGGACGGAGGCCGCGTGACCCCCTGACAACATTAAAATGCCCCGAAAAGTGGTAATCCCTGGGGCCGGGAGGTCCGTGCCATCACGGACCCCCCCTATTTTCAACATTACTGCCCCAGGAAGGTGGCGGTCCCCGGGGCATGTACGAGGGACATGAGCCCCCCCGCATACTTCAAAATAAAAGATGGCTGCCAACACTTCCTAGTTTGGAACGCTGCCAACACTTCCATTGACGGCCAATCAGCATGCAGCTCATGATTGTACGGATTTCCATACGCGTACGCGGCGATTTTTCAATTTAAAAAAAAAATATATATATATAGCCTAAAAATCCATGAACGACTGCCTGAGCAAGCCTAGAGGATCAGGATGTTTCTACCCTGCCCCCTTTCCTTATTTCTCAACTTTGTTTTACTGTTTTCTTGTGACTCGGTTCTAGCGACCAACAACACGACTGCCACCTCTTCCTGGTTTGGAGTGTTGACAGACAGTTGACAGCCAATCAGCATGCAGCTCGTGCTCGTAATTGTACGGATTTCCGTACGCATACGCGGTGATTTTTCTATTTAAAAAAAAAAAATAAAGAATAAAATTCATAAACGACCCCCTGAGCAAGCCTAGAGAGTCAGGATGTTTCTACCCTGCCCCCTTTCCTTATTTCTCAACTTTGTTTTATTGTTTTCTTGTGACTCGGTTCTAGCGACCAACAACACGGCAATCAGCATGCAGCTCGTGCTCGTAATTCTATGGATTTCCGTATGCGTACGCTGCGATTTTTCAATTAAAAAAAAAATATATATATATATATAGCCTAAAAATTGATCAACGACCCCCTGAGCAAGCCTAGAGGGTCAGGATGTTTCTACCCTGCCCGCTTTCCTTATTTCTCAACTTTGTTTTACTGTTTTCTTGTGACTCGGTTCTAGCGACGAACAAGATGGCTGCCAACACTTCCTGGTTTGGAGTGTTGACAGACAGTTGACAACCAATCAGCATGCAGCTCGTGCTCGTAATTGTACGGATTTCCATACACGTGCCGTAATCCGTCTCTAGATATCGCTATGATTTTACTTGTAATTTTCTCAGAAACTACTAAACGAATTTACACCATTTAACAATAAGCACAATCTGCAAACCGAACTCTACTTCTCTGCCAAATTTGGTGTAATTCCGTTCAGCCATTTGGGCTGTAGCCCTGCCTAAAGGTCCCTATGGAAAATTGCATGGGGAAAACACGTTTTGGGACCCCCCTTTTTTCTCAGCCCCCACTTGACGAATCACCCCCAAACTTTCAGGGAAGGAGCGGAACCGAGCAGGCCATTTTCTTAAAGAAATTGGCGAAGATTCGTCCACCGGCGCCAAAGTTATTCCAAATAGAATGTTGTGGATTTCCTATGGAAACTAGGTCCTAACTATAACTACCTACTGGTGACCGCCAGTAGGTAACATATATATATATATTTTATATAAATGTGTCTGAATGGGTGATCAGTAGGTGCGTGACTGACTGTATAAGTGAGTGATTAATCGTGTCTTACTGAATGCATGGGTTAGTGACTAAACTGTTTGAATGTCTGTATTAGTCTGTCAGTTGGTGTGTAAGCGGCTTCATGGGTTGGTGAGTAGCTACATGAGTGTCTATATGGGTTATTGATTGGTTGTCTGCATATCTGTATGGGTGCCCGAAGGTCTGTGTGGGTGGGTGGGGGTGTATGACTCTGTGCATAGATGTGTGAGTGGGTAATTCACTGGGTGCATGGGTTCAAGAGTGCATCAATGAAGGGCTGTAGGGGTGGGTGAGTGTGTGTATGGGTTTGTCGGTGAGTGAATGGTTGTCTCAGTGGTACATGTGTGAGTAACTATATATGTGAAAGGAAGTAAATGTGAGTGTTGGGGTAGAAAAATCACTATATGTAAGAGTGAGTGATTGTGAGAGTGGCTGTATGTAAGAGTGTGTGCTTGTATAAGTGATGATATAAGAGAGTAAGTATGTGTTATTAACTCTATGAATAAGTGAGGTGGTGTGTGTATAGCTGTGTACGTAAGTAAATGGGAGTGTGAATGATTCTTTGCATGATTGACTAGGTGTGTGAGTAACTCTATGGATGAGTGGTGATGTGTGAGTGTCTGTATAGGTGTATGAGTGCAAATGATAGTGCTGTTTTGATAAGTGACTGCATGTATGTTATGTTATAACATTTTATATAGCGCGACAGCTGCCCCAACAAAGAGGCGTTGCGACGCTAACAGCAGTAAGAAACAAACGGGGTGAGGCAGAAAGATCTACAACATGGGAAAGCTAGGTAGTTGTTCAAGCTACGGATCTGTACAGGAAGCGAGTTCCAGAGTTTTGCCTCCATAGTACAAAATGAGCATTCCCCAGCATGTAAATTCTGGGAGGGGTCTAAGATGTTGTTGATGTTCAAGAAATCTCTAGTAAGGCATTAATAGGGGCCTCAATTACCTTAAATGCCCATGGCAGGAGGGAAATAGGGCGTAAATTTGCTGGCTTAGTTGAATCCAGGGTGGGTCTTTTGAGCAGAGGTACGACCTTGGCCTGTTTCCCTACCCTAGGAACAACCACCATGGCAAGAGACCTATTGATCACCTGGTCCAAAGGTGCCAAGAGCACAGGTAGAATTTTCCTGAATTGATGGGGCTTGAGATGGTCAGCAGAGGAGCTAGATTTAATTTTGCTGCACATTGAAAGCAGCTGATCTTGAGAGATTGAGGGTAAGGCTTCCAGGGTAGGGGTAGTGCAGGGACTAGGTACAGCCCATAAGCCCGCTTGGACCAGCGGAAAAGACCTGTAAATATTTTCCACCTTCCTAATGAAGAAGGTGGCAAGGTTTTCACGCTACTGATCCGACGTGATCAGAGGTGCTGTTGAGGAATTTTGGGATTTAAGGTCTGTGAGTGTCGAGCAGATACTCTTCGCTGGGTCGCAACTCTCTCATATTTTCTGTGCATAGAAAACTGCCCTTTCAGATTGAATGGCCCTATGGTAGCTTTTAATAGCAGCTTGATAGTTCCCCTTCGCAACTGAGTCAAAGCCCCGTCTCCAGATTCGCTCCATCCTTTTGCATGCCTTGCACATGGTCGCAAGTTTATCATTGTACCAGAGTCAGATTAAACCGTAGATTTAAATTTGTGGTTTTTAGACCACTTGGCAGGAATTAAAGCATCCAGGGGCTGGAGAATCAAGCCATAAAGCACTGTAGTGGCAACATCCGGGTCAGCTGGCACCCTGGGATATTAGTGGAAAGAAGGACACAGAGTTAGTCCCAGTTCAATTTGTGCCAAGGGCGCTTAGAGGAGGACTTCTGACTCATTTTCCGGCAGAGTGTGACAGCCTGGACTGAGATGGAGACCAGGTAGTGGTCGGACCAACACATTGGAATATGGGTGTGGACTGTGAGGGAAGGTAAGTTAGAAAAGACTGGGTCCAACAGATGGGCAGCGTAATGGGTAGGACCTGCAATCAGTTGGATTAACTGACATGCTGCTAGGTCTGCATCAAAGTTAGCCATATACATGTTCAAAAGATTATCTAGCTGATACTAAAGTTGGCAGCACTCACAGCCAGGGAGCTAACTACCTCGATGAGTGCAGTCCTAAAGTTTTCGGATAGCCCAGGTGGCGAATACACAAGCAGCCCTGACAAAATGTAGTTAGGTGTGAAGAAAACCCTGAAACATGCACACTTGCAGTCAACCACAGTCTCTTTCTCCAGTGTGCAAGGATAACAGGTTTAAAATATGAATGCAATGACTCAACCTCTTGTCTCTCTGTTGAGGGTCAGAATGCTGTAGCCCTCGGGTAGCGCAAAACCGAGCTCAGCAACCATGACATCAGAGAGCTATGTGTCAGTTAAAAAAAGGACGTCAGGAGAGTAATCCTGCAACAGATCTTAAATATCTGTTGAGTGATTGACTAGATAGCGGCAGTTAAGGCTTAGGATTTTAATCATGTTCTGAGGAGGGGAGAAGAAATGCCTGGTGGCGTCGTGGCACAGGAGTCAAAACTACAATGTTAGCAGCAAAAGGGGCCTCAGCAAAACCGAACGAAGGTTGTTTGCACATGCTTACTAATTTTTTGACTGCTAGCAGATCACTTCGGGTGTATGTCTGCAACCCCCCGTGAAATTGGCAGCATCTCTGCAGGACAGTGCAAAATGTGCTTGTGCCACATATATTAAAATCGATATAGTGCAGTTAAAACATACCGACAACCTCGTAAGTGCTGCTCCTTAGGAATTAACACAGCTTCCGAGCCATCTCCGCCTTTTGAATCAGCCACCTGGTACAATTCCGGGTGACTAGACAGCCTTTCCCCAAAATGGCGGAAGGGGCACGGCCCCCGGAAGTGAGTATTTGGCGCTAATGAGACTCCCTTCATTCAATCAACTCGCTTATGGTTGTGGGGGACCGGGAAGAAGTTGCCAAAAAAGATCACTATGAGTGACTGTATGGGTGAATAAGTGGACGTGTGTGTAGACCTAGGAATCAGTGAGTGGGTATGTAGTAACTGGTATTGGTGTGCCAATGGTTTCAAAAATGGTAGTCTGTATTTTAGAGTGGGTGTATCAAAGGTTATATTAAGGTGTGAGGAGGTGCATCAGATTATCACGTGGATGATGTCATCAGTGATGTCATTTGAGATGTCATCAGTGATGTCATCAGTGATATCACTGACCATGTCATGAATGAGGTAATATGTGACATCATCAGCAGTGCTTAGCGGGGCGTGAGTTATAGTTAGCTCAACTAACTATAACTGCCAAATGTCTCTGGTTTTGTACGAGTGAAATACCAACTAACTATAACGTCCCTGAAACCTATGGTTTTTTAATTGAATTTCGATGGTTTTTTAAATGCTAATTTCTAACTTTAACGTCCCTGAAACCTATGGTTTTCTCAGTGAATTTCAAAAGTTTTTTTAAATGCTAATTTCTAACTATGCCCAGAAAGGTAGGACATGTGCAGAAAGAGGAAGAAAGGTGCAGAAATAACCAAAATAAAATGCAGAAAGACACAATAGAAGTCCAGAAAGACGAATAAAGGTGCAGAAAGAAGCAAGAGATATGCACAAAGAACCAACAGAGGTGCAGAAAGAGGTATGCTTGCAAAGTCATCCTGTGCCCACAACATTTTTCTGACTGGTACTGGTGGTAACTGACACTGACTAACCAGGCCTGGAGCCAGTGCTATCCTGAAATACACTCAGAATACAGTAAAAACACTTTCATACACTAGGGTACACCATGGGTTGGGTTACCCCTAGTGATTAGCAAGACCTCCCCTGTAAGGCCCTATAACATAATAGGGCAGGGGGGTTAAAACTACCTCTAAGTCAGATGTGCATAAACAGGCAAGAAAGGTGTAGAAAGAGGGTTCAGGGGTGCAGAAAGAGGTAAGAGGGATACAGAAATGTACAACAGCGGTACAGAAAGAAGCAAGGCAGTGAAGAAAGAAGCAAGAGAAGTGCAGGAAGAAGCAAAAGAGGTGGAAAATAGGAAAGAGGCTACAGAAAGAGGCAGGAGGGTTACGGAAATTTACAAAAGAGGTGTAGAAAGAAGCAAGAGAAGTACAGAAAGAGACAAGTGAGGTACAGAAAAAGCAAGAGCAGTGCAGAAAGAATCAACAGAGGTGCAAAAATAAGCAAGAGGGTGCAGAAAAAGGTAGGAGGGGAGTAGAAAGAGGCAAGAGAGGTACGATAAGAGGCTGGAGGGGTGCATAAAGAAGGACGAGAAGTGCAGAAAAAAGCAACAGAGGTACTGAAAGAGGCAAAAGTGGTGCAGAAAGAGAGAAGATAGGTGTAGAAAGAGGCAAGCGAGTTACACAAAGAAGGAAAAGGGGTACAGAAAGAGGCAGGAGGGATGCAGAAGGAACCAACAGAGGTACAAAAAGATGCAAGAGGAGTGCAGTAAGAGGTAGGAGAGGTGCACAAAGAGGCAAGACAGGTACAGAAACTAGAAGGAAGGGTGCAGAAAGAAGGAAGAGAACTGCAGAAAGAGTCAAGAGAATTGCTAAAATAAGCAACAGAGGTTTAGAAAGAAGCAAGAGGAGTGCAGAAAGAGGCAAGTGAGATGCAGAAAGAGACAAGTGAGGTACAGAAAGAAGCAAGAGCAGTGCAGAAAGAACCAACAGAGGTGCAAAAAGAGGCAAGAGGTGTGCAGAAAAAGGAAGGAGGGGTACACAAAGAGACAAGAGAGGTGCAGAAAGAGGCAGGAGGGTTGCTGAAAGAAGGAAGAGAAGTGTAGAAAGAAATAACAGATGTGCTGAAAGAGGCATGAAAGGCAAGCGAGGTACAGAAAGAGGAAGGAAAGGTGCAGAAAGAAGGAAGAGAACTGCAGAAAGAGTCAAGATAATCACTGAAAGAAGCAACAGAGGTTTAGAAAGAAGCAAGAAAAGTGCAGAAAGAGGCACGTGAGGTACAGAAAGAAGCAAGAGCAGTGCAGAAGGAACCAACAGAGGTGCAAAAAGACACAACAGGAGTGCAGTAAGAGGTAGGGGAGGTACACAAAGAGGCAAGAGAGCTACAGAAAGAGGCAGGAAGGGTGCAGAAAGAAGGAAGAGAACTGCCAAAAGAAGGAAGAGAACTGCAGAAAGATGCAAGAGAATTGCTGAAAGAAGTGTAGAAAGAAGCAACAGAAGTGCAGAACGAGGCAAGTAAGGTGCAGAAGGAAGCAAGAGCAGTGCAAAAAGAACCAACAGAGGTACAAAAAGAGGCAGGAGATCTGCAGAAAAAAGCAACAGAGTTGCTGAAAGAGGCAAGAGAGGTGCAGAAAGAAGCAAGAGAAGTGCAGAAAGAACCAAGAAGAAGTGTAGAAAGAAGCAACAGAAGTGCAGAAAGAGACAAGTAAGGTGCAGAAAGAACCAACAAAGGTACAAAAAGAAGCAAGAGATCTGCAGAAAAAAGCAACAGAGGTGTTGAAAGAGGCAATAGAGGTGCAAAATAAGCAAGCGAAGTACAGAAAGAACCAAGAAGAAGTGCAGGCAGAAGCAACAGAGGTACAGAAAGAGGCATGAGGGGTACAGAAAGAAGGGAGAGAAGTGCAGAAAGAAGCAACAGAGGTAATGAAAGAGGCAAGAGTAGTGCAGAAAGAGGGAAGAGAGATGTAGAAAGAGGCAAGAGAATTGCACAAAGAGGGAAGAAGGGTGCAGAAAGAGGCAGGAGGGATGCAGAAAGAACTAACAGAGGTGCAGAAAATGCAAGAGATAGGAGAGGTACACAAAGAGGCAAGAGAGGTACAGAAACAGGAAGGAAGGGTGCAGAAAGAAGGAATAGAACTGCAGAGAGAGTCCAGAGAATTGCTAAAAGAAGCAACAGAGGTTTAGAAAGAAGCAACAGAGGTATAGAAAGAAGCAAAAGATGTGCAGAAAGAGGCAAGTGAGATGCAGAAAGAAGCAAGAGCAGTGCAGAAAGAACCAACTGAGGTGCAAAAAGAAGCAAGAGGTGTGCATAAAAACATAGGAGGGGTACACAAAGAGGCAAGAGAGGCACAGAAAGTGCCAGGAGGGGTGCCAAAAGAAGGAAGAGACATGCAGAAAGAAGTAACAGATGTGCTGAAGGAGGCACGAAAGGTGCAGAAAGAGGCAAGAGTTTTGCATGAAAAGGAAAGAGGGGTGTAGAAAGAGGCAACAGGAATGCATAAAGAAGCAAGTGAAATGCAGAAAGAGGCAAGAGAAGTGCAGAAAGAGGCAATAGAGTTGCAGAAACAGGCAGGAAAAGTTCAGAAAGAGTCAAGGGAATTGATGAAAAAAGCAACAGAGGTGTAGAAAGATGGAACAGAAGTGCAGACACAGGCAAGAGGGGTGCAAAACAGGTAAAAGAGGTGCAGAAAGAGGCAAGAGGGGATCAGAAAGTGTGCAAGAGAGGTGCAGAAAGAAGCAAGAGCAGTCCAAAAGAATCAACAGAGATGAAAAACGAGGCAAGTGAGGTGCAAAAGGAGGCAAGAGAACTGCAGAAAGAGGCATGTGAGATGCAGAAAGAAGCAAGATAAGTGCAGAAAAGAAGCAACAGAAGTGCAAAAGAGGGGAGGGGTGGAGAGAGAGACAAGAAGGGTACAGAAAGAAGCAAGTCAGGTGCAGAAAGAAACAAAAGAAGTGCAGAAAGAGGCAAAAAAGGTACAGAAAGACATAAGAGGGGTACAGAAAAAGGCAAGAGAGGTGTAGAGAGAGTGAAGAAGGGTACAGAAAGAGGCAAGAGCGTACAGAATGAAGCAAATGAGGTGCAGAAAGAAGCAACAGACATGCAGAAAGAGAGAAGAGAGGTGCAGAACGTAGAAGAGATTCGCAGAATGAGGCAAGAGAAGAGCAGAAAGAAGCAACAGGAATGCAGAAAGAGGCAAGAGTGGTACGGAGAGATGCACAGAAGGAAGCAAGAGTACCTTGCACACCATTGGTATCAATTTAACACCCACATTTAGCAATAACTAGCAGGGGACCATTCTAGGTTCGCAAAGGGCCCTTCAGCACGCTGTAATAACTTGTCGCTGCATTTTTGGTAACGTTTGAGCAGTTTGAGCTAGCAACAAGGCTTTTTCTGTTCAAATCTACAGATTAGGGAGCAGATGACAAATTATGTGGCTAATGCGGAAAATGTATAAAGCGCTCTGATACCTTTGGGTCTAGCCAGCGCTATAATAAACTTTGCAAATAAATAAATAATTACTCTCCATAACACATAATCCCACTCTACATAATTCCTATAAAATAAATACCACATACTTTCTATCGACATAATTTTAATGCACAGCGTACCACATAATTCCACTACACACAACGTACATCCATTCCGCTCCGAAAAACATAAAAAAAGTTTACATTTACATTGCCAATAGCTCAAACTCTCGCAAATGTGAAACCTATAACATTGCAAACACTTCTTTACCTAGTAGTTGCGTTTGCAGAGTGGTGGAGAAAGGGTGCTGGGCCTCCAACCAGCACTCAGGAATTCCGCTGCATAGGATTTACAGGAGGTACCAGAAGGGGTTCTTGGCCCCCAAAGTCCCTCAAGAGTAAAGTGGACTTCATCCCCCATCCCGTAGTCTGCCAGGAGGCGCGGTGGAGAAAGGGGGCATGGCCTCCGAAGACGTCTTAGCAAATCTATTGTGTGGGACTTACTGGAGGTAACAAGAGGGATACATGGCCCCCAACAACATCCTTGGGGCCAAATAACCCTCCTATTGCCTCCAGTATGTACCACACAGCAGGATTGCTAAGTTCTCATAACAGGCCAAGCGCCCTTTGCCCACCACTCTGCAAACACACTCCCTGGCACGCTCTTTGATGGGGATTGAAGTCCCCTTCACTGCTTTGGGTCCTAAGGGGACAACTAGCCTATCTCTTACCTCCAGTAAGGCCCACACTGGGGGATTGCTGAAAGGTGTACAAATGCCACACCTCCTTATCCCACCACTCTGTAAATGTGCCCCCTGACACGTTCTAAGTTGGGGAATAAAGTCCGCTTGAATACTGAGGGTCCCTGGGGCCCAACTAGCCCACCAGGTACCTTCAGTAAGCACCGTACAGCTGGATTTCTGAGAGAGGTCCGAGGCCACGCTCCCTTTTTACACGACTCAGCAAACGCTGCTCCTGGCGCACTGCTGCTCGGGGATTGAAGTCAGCTTGTGTCCTGAGGTCCTCAGGACACAAGAGGACCTCATGGCCCCGCCAGAAGTGCGCCAAGAGGTGGGTTTGCAGACTGGTGTCAAAAGAGGCATGGCCTCAGACCACTTCTTTGAAATACAGCTTTGTGGTGCATAATGGAGGTACCTGGTGGGCTGTTTGCCCCCCAGGAACCCTTAGTATTGAAGGTGAATTAATTCCAGAACTTACAATGCACCAGGGGGTGTTTGCAGAGTGGAGCAGGGAGGGGACGGGGCCTCAGGCGAGATGTTACCTTTTCTTTAAATTAATTTTTTTAGAAGGCGGGCTGTGCTTTTGTGGGCTTTTTTGGGCCCTGGGCTCCTTGTGTGACCCTCTAAGCAGGCCTAGGGGGTCAGGGTGTTTGTACCCTGGCCCCTTTTCTTGTTTTTCACCTTTTTTTACTCTTTTCTTGTGACTCTGTTACCGCGTCACAAGATGGCTGCCAATACTTCCTGGTTTGGAGTGAAGCTCGTGCCCGGAGGAGTCGCGACTCCGCCTCGATGCTCAGATATCAATATTTGTATTTTTTAAATTGCTCAGCAACTACTGAATGGATTTACACCATTAAAAAAGGGGTCTTTCTGAACCAAGACCTACCTTTTTTGCCAAATTTGGTGTAATTACGTTCAGCAGTTCACGATGTAGCTCTGTCTAAAGTTCCTATGGAAATTAACATGGGGACATGTGTTTTGGGACCCCCCTTTTTTCTCAGCCCCCGCTTGAAGAATCAACCCAAAACTTTCAAGACAGGAGCTGACCAGAGCGTACCATTAGTTCTGAAAATTTCCTGAAGTTTCGTCAACCGGCGCCAAAGATATTGGCAAAACAAAAAACGCTTTTCCTATGGAAAATGGGTCCTAACTATAACTTTCTTGGACCGCCACCTCCCCGGGCCATGCTGAGTGCATGCTTAAAAGCCTTGAGGGGATCGCCAGTTTGAAGCATAGAGCTGAGTGCAGGAGAGGGGATCAAATGGCAGGTGAGGAGATAGCTCTGTGTTTCAGTGGCAGCGCATGTCACCTGTGCACTAGCAGCACTCCTCAGCTGCGCTGCACTATATACCGGGCGGAGGGAGGGGCAGTGACGAGCAGGAGATGAGGGATTAGGTGTTGAAAGCAGGAGTGAGATCTGGATGAGCAGAGCCACCCTGGGCCTTTGATACTCGGCATTGGCATACAAAAGTGACAGCAGTTGTGATTTGTCTGGAGGCATGGCCTTACCACTGAGCTCAACACACATGAGAGGGCGTGGGGCTCAGTAGCACTAGGGAACCACCGGGTGTTGGACTTGGACCTTTTTGGCAAGTTCACCCCTAAACTTTTTGCCTTTTCTGTGACCTGGTGTTGGTGGTTTTAGGCCTCTGGGCACTTTAGCACTGTGGTCCATTGTAAAGTACGTGCGCTCTTTGTGTACATTTAGTAAGGTGGCCTGCCCTCCCATAGGAATGCATTGGGGATTCCCTGATCAGTGTGTGTCAGTGGTAATTCATGGTATGGGAGGAGCAGAGTGGTCAAGTTTGGTATATATGAAATTGTGAGTGCTGCGCAATGGTGTGCGCAGATTTATTGTAGTTATTTTAGAAATGCCACTTTTAGAAGTTGGCATTTCTGTGTGCTATGTGTCTGCCTGCCTGATGTGAATTGCATGTCTGACTTGTGAGTGACAGGGGCTGGGAGGCGTGTGTGGCTCCAGGAGGGGCGGGTGAGTTAGCGCTGGGCTGAATAGGACATCTGGGCTGGGAGTAGTGGGAGGGGTAATCCCCTGACTGAATAAGATGGTGCCTGCCCAAGTGAATGAATGAACGCCCCCTGTTGTGTGTCTGATCACTTAGTCCCCACCTGACAAATGGGAAAAGGAGCTTGCAAAGTAAAGTGCTCCAAATCCCCCCTGAACCAGTTGCATGTGGTTCCCCCATGCCCTGTACTACAGACAACGGAAATGTTGGTATAAGTAGAGGGGCTGTGACCTTATGAAGATGTTCAGTTCAGTTCTTGTTCCTGAATCCTGCTGGGGCGTGCTGCTGCTGGGGGCCAAGGGGTGCTACCATGAGGGCTTGCCTCCATGGGCTCTGCATTGCCCCATCATCTCTAAAGACGTTTGAGACCCTTGGGCTTTTCTTTGTGTCTTCAGGACCCAGGACCTTTGCCACATTAGTCCAGCTGAGAGGAATCACTGCCGCGGCCCGGGCTAAAAGCGGAAAACAGGCAAAGTTGCCTGGAATTGGGCTGGACACGTACAGGAAGTCCCGCCCGCCCGCCGCCGGGAAAGCCATCTGGAGACTCGCGGGCTCCACAGCGAAGTCCTGGATCCCGGGAGGGGCCCGGGGGAAGTGAGGAGAAGCCAGGTGGGAGCTCAAACCTGCGCTGGTGAACCGAAGAGGAGCCGACCGGAGTCCCGAGGAAAATCCCTGCCCCTCACCCTTCACCACAACCTGCCGCTGGAGTGAGAGAGAGCTCCTCCAGTTAAGCTGCGCCCACTGGGGAGCCTGCAAGCCGGTGAGTGAGGGCTCCAGGCCAGTTGTGCACTTTTCTGAGCGGCCCCTGCCTGATATGGGGCCGCTCCAATGATGGAGCAAGTTTGTGTTAGAGCCCTATGAGGGTCCAGCAGGACCTCATGTGCCCGTGCTTTTAGTTTGGGCAATCCCAGCTGCCCCCCTGACAGTGGGCAGCTGCAACTTTTTTGGACAAGTTGATGTAGAAAGCCCCAGTGAAGCCCGAGGGCATAGCTGTGCCAGGGCCCCATCACATTATTTCCAGCTGCGCCACACCAGCACGGGCAGCTACAACATTTTGCATATTGGTTCAGAGGGCACATTGAGTGCCCAGGCCTTTCTTTCATTCACAGCTGTGTAGCAATTAGTGCCAGCTGCAACGTTTAGGCCACATTTCTTTGAGGGCATTTTTGATTGAGATAGGAGTGAGATGCACTCCTCTGCCCCAGTACATTCACAGCTGCACGGCAATTAGCGTCAGCTGCCACCTTTAGGTATGCGCAATTGCGCACTTGAGAATTCTGCTGCATTGGCAGCTGCCCTGACATTGGGACATAGGGCATTTCAGCCCTCTGAGAAGGCTAGTTGGCCAGGCGGACTGGGAGGTTTGTAGGGCACCAGGCCCTAATGCAATTTATGTGGTGCTAGGAAATGTGATTAATGTACTATGATTTACGCACCCTGTTTTATGCCTCTAACTGTGGTTTATGTTTGAGGTTATTTGCATACAGTGGTTTATGCTAGGAAGATTATTCTCTACTGTGAGTTATTCCCCTAATGTGAGTTATGCTAAGGATGTTATTGTCTAATGCGTTTAGACCTATGAGATGATTGCATAATATGTTTAGGCTTATGAGGCAGAATATATTTCAAGCATAATGTGATACTGTGCATATTATGATTTGTGTTACAGGATGATGCTGAGTACAGTGTTTGCCAGTAATTACTGGTTGTGTTCTACATTTATGATATGTTCTACATCTACTAAGTTCACCTTGTGATGGTTCTGACAGTGGTACGAGTGGCCCTGTCATGTGTATATGATCCCTTGTAAATATTGCCCAGTGCCAGGTGGCGCAGTGTATATTGTGTGATTACTATTCTAATGTGTTTTATGATAATACATAGGCTATTTTTGATATAACCTTGTGTGGAGTTCCTTTTGTGGTGTGCCTAGTATGTTGTTGCTGTGTGTGTGTGCTGTGCAAACACTTTACACATTGCCTCCACGATAAACCTGATTGCTCGTGCCAAGCTTCCAAGAGGGTGAGCAGGGGTTATCTTTGGCGTGTAACTCCCTTGCCCTGACTAGAGTAGTGGTCTCTGCCTGGCATTGGCGCAAGCCTTAGCCAACCAGAGATGCCATTTCTAACACCGGACATGACCCCAGGAAACGGGGACGTTTAGGCTCCAAGAAATCACGAATGTGAGTGGAGCGAGTTGGCATTTAGTTTGATCACAACATACCCGGAGACACGGGGCAGAACCAGACAGTGATGCGGCAACTATCAATCACTGGGTCACCTCTGCTATAGACAAAATAGCCCCCATGAAAGCTATGAAATTAGCCTGGAATAAACCCTCAGCGCCTTCATTCTTGCCAGAACTGCAAGCAGAAAAAAGCCACTGCAAAAAAGCGTGAGCGGAAATGGCGCAAAACCTACAGCATTGAGATGAAAAACACCTATAGGAAAGCAGTAAAACTATTTCATTGGCTAAAACACACTCCCATAAAGTATTATATTGCCAATCAAATAAAACGATCAGACAATTCTTCTAAAGAAGTCTTCAAAATTGTCCAAGACTTCCTGAAACCAGGGTAAACTGCACTTGTCTAACCTATCCTTAATAAAGAGGATGCATATCCAGCTGTACTAAAAGATTTCATAACCATCCCCCTTTTGCCAGCACTAGCCAAGATACTTGAGAAAGAAGAGTAGAAACAGCTATCTAACTTCCTAAAAGTTCCTACACGATTCTCTGTCCGGATTTAAAGCTGGCTACAGCACTGAGACAGCTCTGGTAGAGGTAGCTGAAACAATCCAGGAAACCTTAGATAAGGGTAGCTGGGCAATGCTGATGCTGCTAGACCTGTCAGCAGCGATTGACACAGTGTCACATAGGATCCTCAACGACAGGCTCAGAGCAACATGGCGTAAGTGTCATCTCATACACTGATGACACCCAGCTGGTGTTCTTCTTCAAAGACCATTCGGAGGCCACATTCACAAACTTTAAGCAGTGTCTGATAGATATATCAGCCTGGATAACTAAGAACTGTCTACGACTGAATGCCGATAAAATGGAGGTACTGTTTTTTAATCAGCCTTCTCCTCCCCAATCTTATTTTTGGTGGCCTTTACAGCTCAATCTTCCTCCACTTCCTGTTTCCTCGGCCAGGAATATGGGTTTTAAATTTAACAACACCCTCTCATGCAAAACCCAGATAGGACATGTGTCCTTATCCTGCTACTGAAAAATGAAGATTTCCTCACCTCCTACCAATGGACTGTAGGAAAACAATTGTCAACGCACTTATAACATCACAACTAGACTATGCTAATAGTCTATATCTGGGCTTACCATCCTATCTGTTCAAGAAACTGCTAACAATACAGAATGCAGCCGCAAGGCTTATCAGAAATGTCCTGCTAAGGCACCACATCTCCACCCATCTACGTAGTCTACACTGGCTGCCTGTGAAAAAACAAACAGAATTCAAAGCGCTCACCCTTGCTAACAGGGAAATAAATAAAGTTGGCCCCCACTATTTACGAAAAAGAATCTGTAAATCCCATCAAACAAGAAACCTAAGATCCAATCATCTTGAACTCCTTGTTACCCCTGGCTTTGCCAAAGCTAGAATAGAAGGGCGGTCCTTCCCCGTCAGAACCACAACCCTGTGGAACTCCTTGCCCAAACACATCAGAAAGGCCAACTCGGAGTCTAGCTTCTGAAAATCCTTGAAAACGTGGGTCTTTAGTTTTCCTTAGCACCCTGCGGATTCCAACATACTCATCACCTCTTTCTATGTCTCCAGGGCTGAGAAACTCCCATTGTGGGTACCTGGGCGCTTTATAAGCTACATATTAATAATAATAATGAGTACCACACTGCCATTAGGGACATGCCAGGGGGCACTAGAGCAGAATGGGGTCGGCCAGGGACTCTATAGTACCAGAGCACTACATGTCACACTGCACCTGAGCACCAAGGACTCTGAGTGGAGGGGGCTGGGAACTGCACCGTCACTTTCACGGGACCCGAGGGCAGATTATCAGTGGTCAATGACCTTAACTTTACAGTGCAAGCAAGGGGATCATTGCACAAGGACTCACTGCAACAAGAGATACACAGCACCCATTTACACAGAACCATGATGTCACTGCAACTACTGGGCGACAAGGCAGGTGACACTACAGGAGTAGGCATCTAGAGAGCTAGGATGTCAACAGCACCAGGCCTGCACAGCACCTCAGACTCAGCGGGCAGCAGAATCCCACAGCAGCATGAGGCCTCATGGCGCCACAGCACGAGATACCCATTGCTAGAGAACCATAGCCTCTGGAGTCAAAGCGATGTGCCACCTGCAGCACCTGGGAACACAGCCACGAATGGCAGGAGGGAGGGAATTCCAGAGCCTAGGGCCTATAGAAACGAAGGACCTCCCTCCCATCCTAGCAAGTCTGACCTTGGGTACACAAAAGATGACCTGAGTGTGCGCATTGGGGAGTACGCCGTCACCAGGGATTGTAAATATCTTGGGGCCGTGCCGGTTTTTATTTTATACATATAGTTTAAGGCTTTAAACTTCACACGGCTCTCAACTCGGAGCCAGTGAAGTTCCCTGAGATGTCGTGTAATGGGTTCATTCCTTTTGCAGCCACAGAGTAGACGAGCCGCAGCATTTTGAACCATTTGAAGGCGCCGGGTAACCGCCTTAGTGACCCCCAAATAGAGTATATTGCCGTAGTCCAGCCGGGAGGTCACCAAGGCGTTGACCACAGACCTTTGGGTGTCGGTTGGCAGCATCCACAGTATCTTTCTCAACCAGCACAGGATGGCAAAGCAGGTAGCCGCCACTTTCATCACTTGCGTCTGCATTGTTAGGTCCCGATCTATGATAATCCCCAGATTGCGGACATGTGCTGATGCTGATGGAATAGGGCCCATTTCCGCTGGCCAGTGTTTAGCGCACCACAGGTCGGGCCTGCTCCCAAGGATAAGGATCTCAGTTTTTCCCCGTTGAGTTTCAGCAAATTTTTGTTCATCCAAGTGGCTATTTCGCTGAGTCCCGACTGAAGGAGGGAAGTAGGGGACTGGTCTGACTGGGAAAGAGAAAAAACTATCTGTGAATCATCGGCGTAAGTGAATAGCGTGAGCCCAGCACGCTTTGCAATGAGAGCTAGCGGAGTTACGTATAAGTTAAAAAGGAGAGGGCTTAGAATTGAGCCCTGGGGAACTCCAAATGGGGAAGCGTGGACCTTAGATGTCGAGGAGTGGGAGAATACTTGGAAAGTCCTATCCGCCAAGAAAGATTCAATCCATTTCAAGGCTTTACCACCAATACCTAGGGAGCCCAGTGCTCTAAGTAGGATGGCATGGGAGATAGTGTCAAAGGCCGCACTGAGGTCTAATAGAATCAGTGCGGCGGTGTCCCCTCTGTCAAGCATCTGGCGGAGATTCTCGGTGACACCCAAGAGAGTAGTTTTAGTCGAGAATACAGGGCGAAATCCTGACTGGGAGTCATGCAACAGATTGTTGTTCGAGACGAACAGGGCAAAATGCTGGTAGATATGCCTTTCCAATACTTTGGAAAAGATAGGAAGTAGCGAAATCGGCCTGAAATTGGCGGGGATTTTAGGATCTGCCATAGGTTTCTTCAGCAAAGGGGAAACCATGGCGTGCTTCCAACACGCTGGAACACTGGCCTGATGTAGTGAGGCATTGAGCGTGGAGAAAATCCTGACAAGCTGAGGCTCCTCCAGAAGTCTGAGCACAGTGACAGGGAGAGGGTCACTAGGAGAGCCAGATTTGATCTTAGCCAGATGTGTTGATATCGAAGATGGATTAAGGTCAGGCCATTCATCCAAGAGGGCGTATGGCACTGGCTGCGTGCTCGTGAGGCTCGTGCTAATGTCTATTAAAGGAGACCTTCCATCTTCTTTTTGCTCAGATATATCTTGGTAGATTTTTTTGATCTTTGCAGTGAAATACTGAGCCAGCTCCTCACACTGGAGACTGTCCAGGGGTGAAGGTCCGGCCACTGTCCTTGACTAGCCCAAAAAGCACTTTGGATTTGTTTGTGGCGTCGTTTATAGTTTTCGCGACGTAGGTAGTTCTGGCCAGGCAACACGCTTTGTGATAGAGCTTCAACTCCTTTTTGTAGGCCAGAGCTGCAGTAGAAGAATAATCCTTTCTCCATGCTCTCTCTAGTTTTTTGCAATGAGATTTATCAGTTTTTAGTTGGTCATCAAACCAAGGGGCTGGAGGTTTGTGGATGATTGTTTTTTTGTGGGACAATGGTAGACAACTGTTGATGGCTTCAGTGAGCCAGAGGTTAGTACTAGTAGCTACTACATCTATCCCATCCCTATTAGTTTTTTCCTTGGGCAGGCGGGAGTTGAGATGCTGCTTGAAGGCGGCTGCATCAAGCTTTTTCCAATCTCTCGTTGCAGTGGTTGTGAATTTGGGCTGGACCTGAAGATCCCTAAGGGAGAGGTCAAACCAGATCATAGAATGATCTGACCAATGGATAGGAAGTGCTGGATGGCATTGTATGTTGGTCACGTTGGAAAAGATAGGGTCCAACAGATGGCCCCCTTCATGTGTAGGGCCCTGATTATGTAGTACCACATTTAGGGTTTCCAAATCCGACATTAGATTAGTACTTACGCTACATGTGGGGTCTTCTAAATGAATGTTAAGATCACCTAGGAACATAAAATTACTGGAATGTAGTAATGCACTGGCAAAAAATTCAGATAATTGTGGGGCCCATGCATTAGCTGGTCCTGGGGGGCGATAGATTAACAGGCCGGAGAGAGTATACTTGGGATGGAGTGCAAGTTTGAAATAGGTTGCCTCGCAACCTTTAAGTTTTGCGGGTTCAAGCAGGCATTGGATATTGCTCTTGGTAATGATCGCAATGCCTCCTCCTATTCCATTGACTCTATCTTGCCTGAGAATAGTGTAGTTTGCTGGTAAGGCTTCAGCAATGTCTGGCCCAGAGCTATCATGTAGCCTTGTTTCCGTAAGGAACAGTGCGTCGGGACGTTGATCCATGAGGAGGTCAAAGATCTCACACCTGTGTTTGGCTAGGGATCTGCAATTAAGGCTGCAGAACTTGAACACCATGTCTCGAGTTGGCCTGCTACGTGGCGCGCAGCTCCTACAAGGGTATGCGGCATCCAAACCAAAGGGACAGGATCTGCATGCTCTCGGGACTCTGTCGCACGGCGAGAAAACAGTGCAATTCACCTTCATGGCTGGTCTGACGGACATCAATTGGGTCCTCGAGTAGTCCGTCCTTAGGTTCGCAAATTGAGCAGGGGGACAGGCCCCTGGCCCCGTCTGGGTGCAGACGGGCTTGCCTTTGGCGCGCCGCCGGCGCACCCGCTGCACTCGTCCGCTGTGCGGCCGATTGCTAGTGGCCATATGTAACTGACGAGGGCGGCAGTTCTCAGTGACTAGACCGCCCCCCGAGTTCTCCCAACATGTCCGCTTGCCCCGCTGACTCCCTGGGTGTCCCGCCGCAGCGCCTAGTCGGCTGCAGGGACCGGGGTTCGCGTACCGGTGGTCGCGGAATGCCACGTGTGCAAATAGGCAATAATTAAAACAATACAATTAAAATATCAGGCAGTAGAATGATTGTCCTGGCTTCCGCCTCAGGACCGTGATCAGATGCAAATTTTAAAAGTATAAACAGTGCGGTAAGAATGATTGTCCCGGCAATCGCCTCAGGACGATGCAATGCGCTCTGTAGTCAACCAGCGCCTGGTAGGAGTGCGCGGGTTTTAAACCAGTGAAGGTGGCAGTTCTCAGTGACTAGACCGCCCCCCCGAGTTCTCCCAACATGTCCGCTTGCCCGCTGACTCCCTGGGTGTCCCGCCGCAGCGCTTAGTCGGCTGCAGGGACCTGGGTTCGCGTACCGGGGTCGCGGAATGCCGCGTGTGCAAATAGGCAATGATTAAAACAATACAATTCAAATATCAGGCAGTAGAATGATTGTCCCGGCTTCCGCCTCAGGACCGTGATCAGATGGAAATGTAAAAAGTATAAACAGTGCGGTAAGAATGATCGTCCCGGCAATCGCCTCAGGACAATGCAATGCGCTCTGTAGTCAACCAGCGCCTGGGGGGAGTGTGCGGGTTTTAAACCAGCGAGGGTGGCAGTTCTCAGTGATTAGACCGCCCCCCCGAGTTCTCCCAACATGTCCGCTTGCCCCGCTGACTCCCTGGGTGTCCCGCCGCAGCGCCTAGTCGGCTGCAGGGACCGGGGTTTGCGTACCGGGGTCGAGGAATGCCGCGTGTGCAAATAGGCAATAATTAAAACAATACAATTAAAATATCAGGCAGTAGAATGATTGTCCCGTCTTCCGCCTCAGGACCGTGATCAGATGCAAGTTTTAAAAGTATAAACAGTGCGGCAAGAATGATCGTCCCAGCAATCGCCTCAGGACAATGCAATGCGCTCTGTAGTCAACCAGCGCCTGGGGGGAGTGCGTGGGTTTTAAACCTGCGAGGGCGGCAGTTCTCAGTGACTAGACCGCCCCCCGAGTTCTCCCAACATGTCCGCTTGCCCCACTGACCACCCCGCCTACTAATGGTATGCAAACCACTCTTGCTTCTTTCTGTGCCTCTCTAGCCTCTTTCTGCATTTCTCTTGCTTCTTTCTGCACCTTTTTCCTCTTTCTGCACTTCTCTTGCATCTTTCTGCACATCTCTTCCACTTTCTGCACCTACTTTCTTTCTGCACCTCTCTTGCTTATTTTTGCACCTCGCTTGCTTCTTTCTTCTGTGCCTCTCGTGCCTCTTTCTGCACCTCTGTTGCTTCTTTCTGCACATGTCTTCCCTCTTCCTGCACCCTCTTCCCTCTTTCTGCACCTTACTTGCCTCTTTCTGCACTTCTCTTGCCTCTTTCTGTACCTCCCTTGCTTCTTTCTGCACTTTCCTTGCTTCTTTCTGCACGTCTTTGGCTTCTTTCTGCATCAATTTTGCCTGTTTCTGCACCTATCTTGCCTCTTTCTACACTTCTCTTACCTCTTTCTGCACTTTTCCTACCTCTTTCTGAATTTCTGTTGCTTCTCTCAGCACTTTTCTTGCCTCTTTCTGAACCCCTCCTGCATCTTTTTGCAACTCTGTTGCTTCTTTCTGCACTTCTGCTTCTTTCTGCACCTCTATTGCTTCTTTTTGTACCCCTCTTGCCTCTTTCTGCACCTCTTTTGCCTCTTTCTGCAGTTCTCTTGCCTCTTTCTGCACCTCTGTTGCTTCTGTCTGACCCTCTCTTGCCTCTTTCTGTATCCCTCTTGCCTCTTTCTGCACTCGCCTTCCCTATTTCTGCATATCTCTTGCCCATGTTTGCACCCATGTTCCCTCTTTCTGTACCTTGTTTTCCTGTTTGTGCAACTTTCTTGCCTCTTTCTGCAGTTCTCTTAGCTCCTCCTGCACCTCTGTTGCTTCTTTGTGCTCTTCTCTTGACTCTTTCAGTACCCCTTGCTTTTTTCTGCACCCCTCTTCTCTCTTTATGCACCACTTGTCTGTCTTTCTGCACCTCCCTTGCTTCTGTCTGACCCTCTCTTGCCTCTTTCTGTACCCCTCTTGCCTCTTTCTGCATTCGCCTTCCCTATTTCTGCATATCTCTTGCCCATGTTTGCACCCATGTTCCCTCTTTCTGTACCGTGTTTGCCTGTTTGTGCAACTTTCTTGCCTCTTTCTGCAGTTCTCTTAGCTCCTCCTGCACCTCTGTTGCTTTTTTGTGCTCTTCTCTTGACTCTTTCAGTACCCCTTGCTTTTTTCTGCACCCCTCTTCTCTCTTTATGCACCACTTGTCTGTCTTTCTGCACCTCCCTTGCCTCTTTCTGCACTTCTATTGCCTCTTTCTGCACCACTGTTTTTCTTTCAGCACTTTTCTTGCTTCTTTCTGCCCCTCTCTTGCTTCTTTCTGTACCCATCTTGCCTCTTTCTGAAAGTCTCTTGCCTCTTTGTGCACCTTTCTTCCCTCTTTGTGCACCTCTCTTGCTTCTCTCTGCAGTTGTCTTGCCTCTTTCTGTACCTCTTTTGCTTCTTTCTGCACTTAACCTGCTTCTTTCTGCACCTCTTACTTCTTTCTGAAACCCTCTTCCCTCTTTGTGCATCTCTCTTGCTTCTGTCTGCACCCGTGTTCTCTTTTACTGTACATCTTTTGCTTGTTTCTGCAACTCTCTTGTCTCTTTCTGCATCCCTCGTGCTTTTTTATGTACCCCTCTTCCTTCTTTGTGGCCTTCTCTAGCTTCTTTCTACAGTTCTCTTGCCTCTTTCTGCACCTCTTTTGCTCCTTTCTGCACTTCTTTTGCCTCGTTCTTCATCCCTCTTGCCTCTTTCTGCTCCACTGTTGGTTCTTTTTGCACTGTTCTTGCTTCTTTCTGTACCCCTCTTGCAAATCTCTGTATCTATCTTGCTTCTTTCTTCCCCCTCTTCCCTTTTTCTGCACCTCTCTTGCTTCTGTCTGCACCCCTGTGCTCTCTTTCTGCACTCTTTTGCCTGTTTCTGCAACTCTCTTGCCTCTTTCTGCATCCCTCGTGCTTCTTTCTGCACACCTCTTGCCTCTTTCTGTACAGCTCTTCCCTCTTTCTTTACCTCTCTTGCTTCTTTCTGTACCCCTCTTCCTGCTTTCTACACCTCTGTTCCTTCTGTCTGCACTTCTCTTTGCCTCTTCCTGCACCCCTCTTCCCTCTTTCTGCACCTCTGTTGCTTCTTTCAGCACTTCTCTTGCTTCTTTCTGCACCTCTCTTGCTTCTTTCTGCACCCCTCTTGCCTCTTTCTGCACTCTTCTTCCCTCTTTCTGCACTTTTCGTGCCTCTTTCTGCACCTCTTTGTCTTATTTCTGCAGTTCTTTTTCTGTACCTCGTTTGCTTCTTTTTTGCACTTCTATGACCCTGAACCAAAGATGGATGAAACACTACAGACCTTATTTACCATTGGGGATGGATGCCGACTTATATCTTGACTGTTGCAGGATGCTGTTTTCAGCGCCCTCCCATGGTTTGCCAAGTGCCCGATTCAGAAGGGAAGGACTCCTGGGAGGAACTCGTAGGAATAAGGAATGTTAACAGATGCTAGATTGCTCATACACAGTGTTGAGGAACATAAGATTTCAATACAAGCAGTTCAGTTATGTACACAAAATACCTCACCCCGCACAGGCTAAACTTGATTATGCAAACACAATCTCAATGCTGCCCCAGATGAGATTTACAGATGTTGATTTTGTGCACATGGTATGGCATTGCCTGGCAATTGCCTCCTTCTGGGGAAGGGTCATTATGGACTTAGAGAGGACCTTCAGCAAACGAGGCAGGCTCATGGCAGAAATCTGCCTGATGGGCTTTTACACCTGACAGCAGAAGCAGAAAGCAGGACACAAGTTTGTGGGTCTTGCCATCAGTGTTACCCGCAGGGACACAACAAATCACTGGGAGTCCCTGGATACCCCTCAACATAGCAGGAGGTAGACAGAAGTAGTTAGCTGGGTGTTTGCTGACGGAACAGCCCTTAAAATAGAGGAGGTCAGAGGCCTTTCAAATACACGCCTGGAAGATAAATGGATAGAAGTATTGGCAGCTTTCACAGCACCAGACGGGCGGGATGCCATGCCATTCCCCCAATGCCTCTGTAGGACTGGGCCAACATCATTGACATATGCTCTGCTCCTAGAAACCCCAGAGAGGGTATCACAGAATGCCCCAGACACCCTCAGTGCTGCAATCAAATAACAATTACTCGTATGGAGAAGCCTATGGTGAGAGATACTTAGTACATGTAGGATTGTATAACTTAGACATTTTACACACATTTGCACATTTACTACGCTCCTGAATCACACAATGACACTTTGACACTGGGGCACAGGGACCTAACTTGATATCCATGTTATTCTGAAATTGACACCCTGTTTTGATTTAATGATAAATATTTACATGACCTGTACCTACTCCTTAATGAGATGCTATGCATATGGAGCTGTATTTCTTTGTATTTGTTTAGGAGAACTAAACAAACAAATCTGAAAACAACTCTGTTTTGTTTGTGTGCCTCCCTTTTAGTAATAGGTGACTCTGTTTGTGTTCCATCTGCTGTCGTAGAAAGAAAATCCCATGATTAAGCAACACCCTGAGATAAACCAATATGGAAGGTTAAAATAGGGTGCCATTCCTGAAAATGCTCCATTAGCAGAGTTAAGCTACGTCCTCAAAGAATAGTGTTATGAAGGGGAGTCAGAAGATACAGTTTGGTGAACTCAAAAGGATTTTGCAACAAAATATAGATTAGTAGATACTTTAGAGGAAGGATTAGTAAAGACTAATGTGCTAGGTGGAGCCTCGCTTCCTGAACCCAGCTTAAATGTTTGGTTGCTTAATGTGCCCTGTAAAAAATAGGGACAATATGTGCTCCAGGTGTCACACTAGGAGGGCCACCAAAATCACTGTTGACATTTAAGTCTACAAATGTGCTCCTGTGTGGTAAATACACCCCAAGGCACCAGTGAAGGGTACTCCTCGGCCATCTGAGGCACAAGTTATTACAGAAGTCCACTCCCTGTGACAAGGATATTTACTGTCAGGACTCAATGTGGGTCCCTTGGAATTGATTACCAATAACCATTCCACTTTCCGCTAGTCAGTGTTCATCTCTGATTGCCTGAACCTAATAAGACCTTCAACCATACCACATATGAAATAAAACTCTGTACCATGCTGTTTCTTGATTATAAACAGCGTGTTATACCTTTTTTAATTTAAATCCATCCTAAACCATAAAAAGGCATTCTGCATTCCACATGCCTTCAGTTAACCTCAAAGGAGGTTCTAAACTTTCCTAACATCTAGGCTTGCTTCCATGTGATCGCCACTATGTATCAAGGGAATAGGCTAGTTAATCAGCACTTTCCCTCCACAGTCAGGCATTGTTTTATTACTGCAAGAGACAGTGTCAGTGACTGTGACCACACCGTTTTGCTCGCTGAGGGATTCTCGTATGCAGGACCAATTGTGGAAAACTGTCAGACCCATTGTGGGTCTGTGCCCGGCCATCCCTTTATTGTTTGTGCTGCTTAACATTGTTTAAGCACATCCACTGCTCAGGGGTTCGACCCCTGAGTGAGCACTGCATAATTGGGCATCTAATTCACCTATCCACTTATCAGGATCCACCTACCTTTAATATTGGAGGTATCTTTCATCCATTTTCTGCTTTGCAACAAACAAATATTGCACAACACATAGCTAACGGTTTGATTATCCATTACACATATGCCTACACCATAACTGTCCTAATGAGACTACAGAGGGCGGAACTTGCGGAATTTCACTCTGCAGAATTGGAGAAAAACTCTGCTAGATTCCACAGACTTCCACCAATGGGCAGAAAATATGCAGCTCACACTGCTTGCACTACAATTTGCTACTGGTAGTACGAGGAACGCTGAAAATCATGGCAAATGACACCATGCATTACGCCAGAGTGCAGCCCATTCAAATTTTCCTGCCACTGAAGTAGAAAATATACTCCAGTAGCAATAAATCTAGTCGAACAACAGGCCTCTGATTGTGACTGCTCACCAATGCCCGTGTTTGCCTGCATTATAAAATTGTGCTTATCGACACCAACTCTCACTCGTTGTTCCCAGCTTGAATATCCTGGAGCCTTGTAGGGAAAAACTCTTGCCACGCAGTGTTTGCCATAATTTGGCCAGAACTCTTTGTTAAAGAGTAAAGCAGATTGGTCAGAAGATTCCGCCCACTCCTAAATTACTCCCTTTATTGGTTTGAGGGTCAAAACGTCATTGAGTACCAAACAACAAACAAACTATATTAGATCCCTTGGAACTGTACAAAGTGTATAAAGTTGCTTTTTGTAAAGACACACACAAGAATTCATTCATATTATTAGTGCTTTCTTGTTCTAACTAATTGTTCGTTGTGGTTGTTTTGCACTGGGGAACCATTGCATTCACATATTGTGATGTTTTTGGACAGTGTTACTTACTTGTTGAATAGTTTAAGTATAAAAGATCTCTCCTGAGTAAATGTGATGGTGATATGGTTGCATTACTGAATGCATTTATGAATGATACCTGTGAGAACAAACATTGTTATCTTTTGTTTCGAAAGGGTCTCTAGTTGGCAGTGGCTTGCACCCTTTCCAAGTAGGGACCCTGCCTTCTAGTCAGGGTAAGGGAGTTACAGACCCAGGATATCCCCTGCTCATGCCCTTGGTAGCTTGGCACGAACAGTCAGGCTCAGCACTCAGAGGTAATGTCTAAAGCACTTGTACATAAAAGACACAGTAACAAAGTGAAAACAGCACAAATGGACACCACACCAGTCTAGAAAAATAAACACTCTTTATCTAAACCAAATGAGACCAAAACGACAAAAATTCAACATACAGAACCCCAGATATCACTTTTTAAAGTTGAAAGCAATTCTGTCCATAGAACTCTATGGATTCAGCGATTTTAGCACAAAGTACCTTTGATGTGTCAAAATCCATGATGAAAAACAGCCACAAAGGAGAGAAGCATTGGAAAACACAGCGATGCGCGATTCCTGAGTCCCTGGAGAATGGAGGCACATGTTCTGCTGGGTGCAGGCGAAGTGTTACATCGATTCCTTACTGTGAGGAGAAGTGATGCATCGAAATCAAATAGGCCACTTTATTCCACATGCTTTTTCCCCATATGCAATTACAATGCTGTTGTTAAAACCACCATGTTGTAACACGCATACCATTACCCCGCAAATTGTAACAATCACTTGCTCTAGGGGGGTGCTGGATGTTGTAATAGTATAATTTACTTCTCCAACTCCAGTATGTGCAACAGTAGGGAAGGTGTTGGATTTTAAATCCAACACCTTCTGCCCCCTCCGTAAGTTGTTGTTCTGACTTGCAGAGTAATGGTATGCGTCGTTACAACGCGGTCGTTGTTACAATCGCGTTGTAATTCCCTGCGGGGAAAAGGATTCGTGGTAAACGATGATTACCATTGAAATCCAAACATGGGTCCTTTCTGTGGGGCTTCGACCTAGAAACTTGCAGCACAGGTGTTATGCATGGAAAATCCAGATGCGCTGGGGTCTATGCTCCCAGCTGCGAAGAGGTGCTCTGTCGATCCTTCGGCACCAACACTGTGATGCAATGGTTTTTCAGCCAGACAGTTGGGCCTGCGTTGGAGTCAGAGTGGCTGTCTCAGACATTGGAGACAGTGTTCGGGATTTGAGCTTTGGTGAACTTGGAGCCGCGCGAACCTGCACAGCGCCGATTCTCCCAGGCAAAACAGGCGCTGCATCGATCCTTCAACTGCAACGCTGCAATACGTTGGTTTTTCAACTGCACAGTAAGCTTGCTGTGAGAAAAACAGGTGTGGAGGGTAGTCATGTGGATTTTCTTCTTTTTGCAGCAAAGCCGCCTCCACAGGTCCAGAACTGGAATTGGCACCACTTGGCTGGTCAGAACTCCCAGCAGAGTAGTCCAGGAGCTGCAGGTAAAGGCTCTGAGGACCCTGAGACTTTTTAACAGGATATATGCACGCACACGCCCTTTGAGAATTTTTCTAAGCAGTATACAAAGCAAAGTCCAGTCCTTTTCCTCTCCAGGACAAAAGCAGCAACTGAAGGCCAACCCAGGAAAGCAACACGGCAAAGGGGCAGTACTCCTCCTGACTGCTCTCCAGCTCTCCCTCGTGTCAGAGTCTCCTCTTGATCCAGAAGTGTTCCACCAATACCAATACTTATATCCTTTTTTTGATTTACAGGTCCTGAGCATGCACATTTGCGTTTACTAGGGACACCAGTAAATCAAATATGCCAATTAAGGATAACCAAACATAATCACAATTTACACTGGAGCACTTGAACTTTAGCACTGAACAGCAATGGTAAAGTGCCCAGAGTTCAAAAAACAGCTAAAACGAAGCTCCAGCATGCAGTCAAAAATACAGGAGGTAGAAGCAAAAAGACAGGTGAAACCACATCAAGGATGCCAGGTCTAACACCTGGTAATCATGTATTGGCTAGATTCTCATCGGTTTAAGGGATGCTCTTACTGTACACACAAAATACAACCAAATTTAACACATATTACTTTAAGTTCCTGTGTTATGTAAAGCCAATTGCTGTGGATATTGAATATGTGCCACCCAAATGTATCAACTCAGATGTATCCCTTGATTATTACTTTAGCAGTTGAGCCCAGTGCAAAGTGTTTATCCCAGGGATTAATTCTTCTCAAGGTGAGAGAAGAAAAGTCACACTTGCTCTATGGATTACTTTCTAGTAATGTTGTATTTAATGAAAACGTAACATTTGACCTAAACATAAAAGCTGTTTGAACTTGCTTTTCCACAGTCACAAAACACATTTTGCCCTTTCCAAATCACTACTGTTGACTAAAAGAGCAACACTTCTGCATGACACCTCAGACTACCCGGCATTTAGGGAGCGCAGAGGTAGACGGTTCACTCAGTCCTGATGAGAGTGAAAATGTACATACTTCGATTTTGTCAAACAGACAAGAGACATGACTGAGGGAAATGTTTCACATACGAGAAATTGAGCAAATTATATTGAGGCCTAATGATGAATTGGCAAGATTTAGGGACATTTGGGATGATTTCCCGCTGACATGCACTAGACAAACTTTATAGCATAAATCCAGAGGGATCCTATGATGATTGGACTCAAACCTGGCTATATACTGAATGGGGAATTGTCTGCTTTCCTATGCCATAGACCGTTAACGTCAACAATAGAATAACTATTCCTCCATGGAGCATGAAAAATGCATGGTGGTGGTGCTCAGTGGCTTCTGGCTCCTGTACCTGGCAGAGTCTTTGCCTTGCTGGGGCAAGGGTAACAAGTTCACCACTATGCATTGCTCCTCAAAGCAACCGGACACCTTTCGAAATAACGCTAGGGGTCCACACCCATTCCATTGATCACCCCCTACTTTTAGGTTGAGCCTAGACAGCACATGCGCTGTCTGGAAGGGTATACAACCTTTACAACGCAACTTTTACCACGACCTACCATTACCACGCATTTTTTACAACGCAGGATCCATTACAACGCATACCATTACCACGCATGTATTTACAACGCAGGTACTTTTACAACGCATACCATTACAACGTAAGTATTGGTAAGTATATTATTTTATTAAAAATATTATTTGGGTTTTTTGGTTAAGGGGTATTTTTAGGGTTCAGGGTCAGTTTTGGGTTTGTTTTTGGGTAAAGGGGTATTTTTAGGGTTCAGGGTCAGTTTTCGGGTAAAGGGGTATTTTTAGGGGTTAGGGTCAGTTTTCAGTTTTTGGGTAAAGGGGTATTTTTAGGGTTCAGGGTCAGTTTTCAGTTTTTGGGTAAAAGGGTATTTTTAGGGTTCAGGGTCAGTTTTCAGTTTTTGGGTAAAGGGGTATTTTTAGGGTTCAGGGTCAGTTTTCAGTTTTTGGGTAAAGGGGTATTTTTAGGGTTCAGGTATTTTTTGGGTTCAGGGTCAGTTTTGGGTTTTTGGGTAAAGGGGTATTTTTAGGGTTCAGGGTCAGTTTTGGGTTTTTGGGTAAAAGGGGTATTTTTTGGGTTCAGGGTCAGTTTTGGGTTTTTGGGTAAAAGGGTACAGTGTAAAAATTAAATATAATTAAATGTAAATTACATTAAATTAAATTGATTAAATTAAATTAATTAAATTAAATTAAATTAAATTAAATATTAAAAAATATTATATACTTACCAATACTTACGTTGTAATTGTATGCGTTGTAAAGGTATATGCGTTGTAAATACATGCGTGGTAATGGTATGCGTTGTCATGGATCCTGCGTTGTAAAAAATGCGTGGTAATGGAAGGCGTGGTAAAAGTATGCGTTGTAACGTCATACATCCGTCTGGAAGGCATGCTGTGTTCACTATGTGGCCTTTCATTCCGCCCCTTGCTGCTGATTGGTTAAGGAGAGTGTCACTCTCAAAAGCATGCTTCTCAATGGTGTTTTTGCTTTCTATGTACCACTTTCTGAAGTTTTACTCCTCCCCTGGAGTGTTGGCCTATTATGGGTATCCTTTCACAAAAAGGGTTTTTCCCTTTGTCTTTGCGCTCTCTTTTAGTTTTGCTGTACAGTGCACAGGTTTTCCTGGCTCTGGGCTGTGCCCCCTTCATGGACACCGCTTCGTACGCCCATGTGCCATTGTCCACCCGCCACACCCACACCCTTCATGTTGCTTGTTTATTTACTTTATTTCTGTATTGCATTCCGTTTCTGTTTTTATTCTGACTGTATTTTTGCTATACACAAAGGGTGTTTTGTCTACCGCTATATTCATAATATTTTTTTATTTTTATTTTATACATAGTCTGCTTTATAACTGTTTTCGTACTCTATTTTCATTTTTGGGGGTGAGCCGGATCTTGCTCCTGTGCCCTAAACTCCACATCTCCCTACTCCCACATGGCATCATGGGAGAGCATGTTCATGCCACAGGTTTCCTTATAAGGAATCCTGCCGGCTTGTGGCAGTGGAGGAGCAGCAGGAGGATAAGATCCAGGATAGGTACTGTTGCCAGTCTGCTGCTTGTTTTTATCACACCCCCAACCCTTGTTTCATGTTTGGCTCCATGAATCCATATCACGATGGTCTGTTTTTAGTTTTTATGACCCTTCCTCATAACACAGCATACAAAGCGACTTAGACTAGCTTGCTTACTTGCTCCGTGCATATGATGCGGTTAACTGATGGATGGGTCATTTAGCCAACCAGATAGGAGAACAATGGGCTCATACCTCACTAAACTCCAATGGGAGCCAGGAGTGGGTGGGGCCAAGTGTGATGGGTTGTAAGATGGTACAACGCTGGTAAATGGGGAAAGCGCGGACTAGAATAGGACGGGCCGCCATTATGGCGGTCGCCCCTAGTCCCCGTGGCGATCTAGGAGGGGGGGCTGCGTCACCAGTGACGCGGCATGCCCTCCCCTTTAGGGCCATTCAACCAATCCGAGGTCATCTAGTCACGCCTGCCCCGGAAGCAGATTAAGTGCTTCCGGGTCAAGGCGAGGGGTCGCACAGGGAGACCGGTCTGTTCCGGTTTCTGGTGTGCTAGTCCGCTCACTCCCTATATAAAACATGGAGTCGAGAGCAGAGCCGTCTCTCGTCTCTCGTTCTCGCACCCTGCGTGTCCACGGCCCAGTTACGGGCCGACTAAACTCTTTTTTGTTTTTCCAGGGACAGCGGAGTAGCGGTCGGGTCGCGGCATCGGCAGAGGAGGTCGTCCGATCGGTGTTTTCCGCAGCGGAGCAGGTTCGGCGTGCGGCGAGGAGCGGGAACGGAGCGGTTTTCCCGCCGTGGGAGAATTTTTTCCTCTGTGTTTGTGTTGTGTTCTCTCCCCCCCCAACCTCCTTTCTCTCGCTGTTAGGTTCGGTGTGAGGAGACAGCGGAGGATCAGGTGCATTTGGTGAATCACGCCGGAGAGCGGGAAAGTTCCGCGGTCCAGGCGGGGGGGGCTTGATACACGAGGCAGGGGTGAGTGTGAGGCACGCTGATCAGAGGCGCGTTGTCCAGAGGGGAACACAAATGAGCAGGAGGGGTGAGGCCCTCATTGGGGACAAGCAGCTTAGGGCGCTTATTAGCGCAGTAGTATCGGTTGGTGGGGGAGCTGATACAGCCGGTTGTTTACACTGCCATCGGACATCCAGCAAGAAGGAGCCCACAACAACTATAGGAAGCGGGCATCCCTGGGGGCAATTTCCGTGCACAAAAAGGAGTGGGGGGTTTTGAAGGGTGCTTGGGAACAAGTAGGGGTGAAGGCAACAGAGTCTCAGGGAATATAGGGAATATAGGTGGCAGGGTCCATCTACCTAAGTTGTCAGACCCACAATTGGCAAGGTCTGGAATAAGGGGGGAAAAGCATTGTCAGTTCCCAATATTTAGACCAGTCAGTTTGCGCAGCGAAACCTGTTTTTGTTTTATCCCAACAGCTCGCAGTGGTTAACCTCGGAGGAACGTTACTCTTCTTCCCAGGACAAGGAGGTTGGCGAGCAGTTCGGGAGGATCGGGTCGGCGGCTCACGCCAGCCAGCAGTTCATCGTTTCTGGGAGCCATAGAGGGTTTGAGCGGGCGGCTCATGAGCCCACTGGGTTAGCCAGTGGGTCTTGGCTCTGGTTGCGTGACTGCAGAGGTTGGCGGGAGGCCGCTACATCAGTGTGGTAAGAGGTTGGGGGTGTTGCGTAAACAGTCAATGGCCCATTCCATACAGGCATCATGGCCCCTAAGGCCCGGCGGAATGAGAAAAGGTCACAGACAGATGTGATGCTAGAGACCTTAATGCAAGAGGTCAGGGCCATGGGCCAAATGTTACATAGGCTGCAGGATAAGGTAGAGGGCCCGGAGACCCCGGAGGGGCGGCACAGAAGGCCTATTGTGCCCCCTAGGAACTACTCACCGCCTCCACCAAAACAGAGTAAGCGTAGGCCCAGTCATAGAGTACCGACGGGGGACACTGTGCCTATGCCCATAGTGATTCCGCCCGTGGGACCTCGTGATGGTCAGGGTGCGCCTCAAGGGGGGGGCCTAGTGAACCTCCTGGGCGCCCAGATACGGTTCCCGCTCCGTCACAGGTGGGGGCTTGGATCACACAGCGCAGCCAGACATGGCGGTTAACCTAGCGGCGTTGCTGCCTTGGCTGGAGACGGTCGGCTGGTCGCCGGCAGCAGGGGCGTCCTCCGGCTGAGGGGACGCAATCGAAAGGGCGAAAATGTTGCTGGCCGATTTGGGCGCGGGAAGACCTGAGGAGGTGCCGGCAATACTGGCAGATGGTCCAGTTCTAACAGCACCGGCAATCCCGGTGGTAGTTCCACTCCCAGATGCGGTGCCAGGTCCCAGTGGCGGAGGTGTTACGGTACCCAACAAGAGTGCGAAGGAACCAGAGCCTCCCAAGAAAGCTGATGCGGCAGCACCAGCAGGTACAAACATAAATTTGGCACCGCTAGGCGTGGGTGAGATGCGCTCGGATAGAGAGCGGCATTTGTCTTTAGAAACTAAGGAAAAAATTTGGAAGGGGAAATATGTCAACATATTTTCCCTGCTGGTTGATGAAGAGGAGAGGGAGGAGGCAAGGAAGAACAAGGAATGGACTCCTTACAAGGAGTGGGCTAACATCCTATTGAAATATAGGATGGAAGAAAGCTTAGCGAACTGGATTCAGGGGTTTTCTACTTACATGGCGGTCATGTTAGAACGTTTCCCGGAGATGGGGTCCGAAATGGCAACCTATCAGAATAGGATCACCCTGGCTCACGCAAAAGGGGGTGATGGTTGTAAGTGCTATGACAAAGACTTTAGGAGGGCAAAAGCTCAAGATCCTTTGCTCAGGTGGGATCAGACAGACATGTTTATTCACCTAAAGCATCTAGTGGGGTGCCCAGCAGCCAACGGACGGCTCCAGCCGCGGACAACATCAGGTCTCAGCCCTTTAAAACTAGCCCTGTCGCTGGCGCGGGGGGGAGTACAGCTAGGTCAGGGGGCAATGGGAAGAAAGGGGTGTGCTTTGATTTCAATAAACGGACATGCAGTAGGGCAGCGGGTACTTGTAAATTCAAACACTCCTGCGGGTACTGTGGCAACGCTTCCCACCCCGAGTCCAAGTGTAACAAGAAATCCAGGGACAAGGGAGGAAGGAGGCAGGATCAGTGAGGTTTGCTTAGGCAAGGCCAGATCCCAGGTTAATGTTGGCGTCATGATCCCATGGTTGGAACGGTACAACTGCACCGCGTCAGCCAGGACGATCAGGGAAGGTTTTGTAGAGGGTTTCAGGATTCCAGCACAGGGACATAGTGGCGTGACACATTGTAAGAATCAGCTGTCCATTAGGCCCAATTTGGGTGTGGCGCGGGCAAAAATACAGAAGGAGGTGAGGCTGGGGAGGGTGGCAAGCCCTTTTGACGAGGTTCCTGTCGACAATTTAGTCTGCTCCCCGCTTGGAGTGGTGCCAAAAAAGGCGCCGGGCGAATTCAGATTGATCCATAACTTGTCAGCGCCACGGGGCAGTTCGGTGAATGATGCCATAGCAGACACGCTGTGTAGTGTGAAGTATGCATCTTTTGATCAGGCAATAGACATGCTCAGAATCCTGGGTCCAGGAACAATGTTAGAAAAAACTGATGTGGAGTCTGCTTTTAGGCTGCTGCCAGTTCACCCGTATGACTTTCACCTGCTAGGTTTTCAATTCGAGGGCAAGTACTACCTAGACGAGTGTATGCCAATGGGCTGCTCTGTGTCCTGTGCATACTTTGAGAAATTCAGCTAGTTTCTAGAGTGGGCATTCAGGGTAAAGTCTGGGCACAAGTGGATAATTCATTACCTAGACGATTTTCCCATTTGGGTGCTCCAAGGTCAGGCGAATGCAAGACAGCGCTAGAGAATTTCTGTGCCCTCATGCAGGTATTTGGGGTCCCACTTGCCCCGGGGAAGAATGTAGGTCCTAGCACCACAATTGAATTTTTGGGGATTGAACTGGATTCAGCACTAGGGGTATCTAGATTGCCTGCGGATAAAGTCAGCGATTTTGGAAATGCGTTAGAGCAGTGCCTGAGAAAGGGCAAGGTGACATTGCACCAAGTGGTGGGACAGTTGAACTTTGTGCTACGCATCATCCCCATGGCACGCCCTTTCTCGAGATCTATTGCACAAGCTATGTCAGGTCTTAAGGAAAAGCATCACCGCACCAGGCTGTCTGGCGAGGTTAAACAGGATATGCGGATTTGGAAAGCATTTCTGCGGGATTTCAATGGCCGGGTAGTGTGGCCGGGTCTGCCCGTAGACAGCCCAGACTTGGGCCTGATGACTGATGCGGCAGGTAGTGAAGGTTTTGGGGCCATTTTGGGCCACGAATGTGTAGCACAGCGGTGGCCTGAGTGGTGGAGGAACTTGGGGCTCACCAGTAACATTAGTTTCCTTGAGCTTTTTCCCATTTTCGTGGCATTGTCAGTGTGGCCAGACACATTGAGGGTACAGTCAGTAATTTTTTGGTCTGACAACATGGCAGTGGTGGAATGCATCAATAATCAGACAGTAAAGTGCAGTATGTTGCTGTGACTAGTGAAAGAGATAGTGTTGCTTTGCATGAAATTGAATGTCCATTTCAGAACTAAACATGTTCCAGGGGTTTTGAACCATGCAGCTTATGCACTGTCTCGTTTTAAAATGCAGGCTTTCAGGGCACACATCCCAGCGGCAGCGGCACACCCTACACCTTTCCCAGACCATCTTTAGCAACTTGGTGCCCCAGAATATCACACCTCGTGGCAGCAAGTCTAGTGCCAAAGAACAGCAGTGCTTACCAAGGGACGTTTGGTTCTTTTTGCCTTTTTCTAGGGGAGCAGTGGGAGGGCAAGTGGGACGACCAGGACTCGGTTGTAGCATACCTGGCTTTTATGTGGGAGCAGGGGAGTACTGTGGCAGGGGCTAGGAGACATATCGCAGCCATATCATGTTTCGCAAAAACCAGGGGAAGGCCAGATCCCACGAGAAATTTCATGGTACGACAGGCACTGAAGGGGTGGCAGTGTCTACAGGGAAGGCAACCAGATGTCAGGAAACCGATAGACTTGGAGACTTTGGGTAAACTAGTGGAGGCCCTGCCAAGGGTGTGCTCCACACCCGAGGAGTCAGTCCTCTTCCAAGCAGCTTTCTGTCTAGCATTTTATGGTGCTTTTCGGGTAAGCGAGCTCGTGGCTCAGAACAAGAAGGACTGGCTAGGTGGACTGCAGGCAGGAAAGGTAAGGGTATGTAACAACACAGTGCTGATCACCATCTCCAAATCAAAAACTGATCAGGACGGCAAGGGAGACAGTGTAGTCTTACATCGGGCAGGGGACACGGCATGCTGCCCAGTCTGTAGGCTTGAGGTTTTTATGGCACAGAGGGGACAAGTATCAGGAGGACCCCTCTTGAAACACGGAGATGGGTCACCCCTCACGGTTTTCCAGTTCAAGAGAGTTATGCTACTGGCCATGAAAAAGGCCGGAATAGACAGTGCTGACTTCGGGACCCATTCATTCAGGATAGGGGCGGCAACCGAGGCAGCAGCAGGAGGACTGGGTGGGGAGAGAGTGAAGAGGATTGGTAGGTGGTCCTCCAATTGCTACAAAAGATATGTGCGGCTGCACCTTCTTTAAGCGCTATGTCCAATGTGCTTTCCTCGGCAAGACTCGGTGTACCCCTCTTCCCCTCTTTTTATTTTATTCTCCTGTGACTCGGGAGGAAGTGGGGGGTGAGGCCTGGCTAACACGTAATTTGTTGATTGTCATAAAATGTGTGAAGCAGATGCTGCTTGTTATCACGGGTGTGCGCTCACCTTTGGTCTCCTATTTCTCATGTCATTTGCAGTTTCTTCATCCTGTTACTCAGGGAAGAAGCCAGCGTCCCGCAACACACGTGAACAGAAGCAAAGAACAGAGGATGCCAAGCAAATGACGGACGTAAGGGCACACGCTCACGGGGCACATCAAAAGAAACAAACTATTTGGGTGATAGGTCATTCATATGTGTGGCGTTTAAAGTCTTTCTTTACATGAGCTGTTCAGGACAGGGCCACTCAGTTAGGGGCAGAGGTGTCATTTTTTGGACAAGGCGGGTTGTGCGTTGGGCAATTCAGGGAGCTGGTGAACCAAGCTTTGAAAGCAAGCACGGGCCCTCCGGCAATCTGGATCTGCACTTCGGGGGCAACGATTTAGCTCGGGTAGGGAGGAGAATATTAGTGGAAAACTTGCTCGCAGAGGTGGGATGGTTAGCAAAGAAATGCCCTCTTCCAATAATAGCGTGGTCCCACATGATACCCAGGTTCCAGTGGAGAGGGGGCGAGTCAGTCAGGGCATTGAACCATGCGGTAAAGCGGCTCAACAACAAATTGGATAAATTACTCAGGACTCCCAGGTTAAGCACCATAGGTCACCGTTACATAAGAGGAGAGCAGTTTTTCTTACAGGATGGGATTCACCTCTCACAGAAAGGGAACCAGGCATTTATGGAGGACATCTTTGCGTGGGTAGCGAGTTTAGAGCACAGCACAGGACCTTTCTAGTATGGGGGAGGCCAGATAGTCGGGCAACTATGCTGGCCTGTGGCGGTAAGGTCAACATTGGCAAGCCTAGTCGGCGATCCTTAGCGGTCAACAACATGTAACTCCAGGGGTAGTGACAGCGGTAAGTAGGCTGTCGGGGTGTGGGGACCGGGGGAGACATTCTTCCCAGTGGGCCTCGGGCCACCCCCGCACGCGCATGCGCACCAAGGCGCTGATGCAGCAGTCTGCATCCCCCTTAAGGGAGTTCAAGGCACCGGACATAGGGGGGGCCCGGGGGAAAGTATCCATCCGATAAGCTGTACCCCCTGCGCAGCCTTGCTACGGGACTACGGTCATAGGAAGCTCCCCTGAGGGGAGAGGGAGGCAGCTGCCAGACGTTGACTTTGCCGTAGGCTCTAGAGGGGACACGCAGAAAGTAAAATCATGCATTGTTAGATTTATGGTAGGAGTGCCTTCTGTATTAGACTATGTTAAGGTTAGCCCTTGAACAATTTTGTGTCTACCAATGTAACTGTACTTTCTGCGTAATTATGTAATTCAATTTTTGCTTGATTTTTTAATTGTTAATAAAAAATACGGCCGGGGAGGTGACTCCTCCCTAATCCAAAGAAAGTTACAACAAACTCGGTGTGGTTCCCAATTATGTAAAAGGGAGGAGAAGGGAATCAACCTGGAGCCCCCTGCAGTCTTGGCCCATAGTGGGGGTAGGGGACCTGGGAAAGTACCAGACCATATGGGGAAAGCGCGGACTAGAATAGGACGGGCTGCCATTATGGCGGTCGCCCCTAGTCCCCGTGGTGATCTAGGAGGGGGGGCCGCGTCACCAGTGACGCGGCATGCCCTCCCCTTTAGGGCCATTCAACCAATCCGGGGTCATATAGTCACGCCTGCCCCGGAAGCAGATTAAGTGCTTCCAGGTCAAGGCAAGGGGTCGCACAGGGAGACCGGTCTGTTCCGGTTTCTGGTGTGCTAGTCCGCTCACTCCCTATATAAAATGTGGAGTCGAGAGCAGAGCCGTCTCTCGTCTCTCGCTCTCGCACCCTGCGCGTCTACGGCCCAGTTGCGGGCCGACTAAACTCTTTTTTGCCCACCCACCATCCCCTGAAGCAGAATGTAGCCTGGGGGGGTAATAATGGCTGCTGTACATATGTTGTTGGTTGAATTGATAAATTTGATTTTCAGGTATCTAAATTGCAAAATGTATAATGTAAATGAATATTTAGTCATGTTGCTCATAATAGATTGTCGTATTTTAGTGTGTCCCTGGTCAGGCGGTAAGGTCAACATTGGCAAGCCTAGTCGGCGATCCTTAGCGGTCTACAACATGTAACTCCAGGGGTAGTGACAGCGGTAAGTAGTCTGTCGGGGTGCGGGGCCGGGGGAGACATTCTTCCCAGTGGGCCTGGGGCCACCCCCGCACGCGCATGCGCACCAAGGCGCTGATGCAGCAGTCTGCATCCCCCTTAAGGGATTTCAAGGCACCGGGCGCAGGGGGGCCCCGGGGGAAAGTATCCATTCGATAAGCCATGCCCCCTGCGCAGCCTTGCTATGGGACTAAGATCATAGCAAACTCCCCTAAGGGGAGAGGGAGGCAGCTGCCAGACGCTGACTTTGCCGTAGGCTGTAGAGGGGACACGCAGAAAGTAAAATCATGCATTGTTAGATTTATGGTAGGAGTGCCTTCTGTATTAGACTATGTTAAGGATAGCCCTTGAACAATTTTGTGTCTACCAATGTAACTGTACTTTCTGCGTAATTATGTAATTCAATTTTTGCTTGATTTTTTATTTGTTAATAAAAAATACGGCCGGGGAGATGTCTCCTCCCTAATCCAAAGAATGTTACAACAAACTCGGTGTGGTTCCCAATTACGTAAAAGGGAGGAGAAGGGTATCAACCTGGAGCCCCCTGCAGTCTTGGCCCATAGTGGGGGTAGGGGACCTGGGGAAGTACCAGACCATATACATCGCATGCCTGTGGCTCACATTTTTTAGCACGCATGTTTTTACCGCCATTAAGCATTTACACCACATGGCAATACCACACATTAGATTTACAAACAATGTATTTGTGAGGGGAGACCCCCACTCACCCACAACATACCTTAAATGTGTGGTATCTTAGTGCGTTGTAAATGCATAATCGCGATAAAAATATGTGTGCTAAAAAAAGCGAGGCACAGGCATGCAATATATGTACCTCGTTTTCAGTGTGATGCTGTGATGCAGATGGAAGACCTATACTTCAATGCGGAGGGAGTGTAGTGGGAGTCAGCAGCATCACCATCAAATTTACAGGTACTGTAGTGTCTATTTATTAGCCGTTAGTGTCCGTCATAACCACGTGACAGCCTGAACACACGCCGTGTTCTCACTTAATGACCCTTACTCTAGTGTGTGCACCCATTCTGTCCTGAATGCGTACCGTGACAGCACCAGGTTGGTCTCCCTGTACCTTGTTCGTTGAGTAATCATAATCCACCCAGCCATGCTTCCCTGTTTTAAGGCAGGTGATTTTTGCGCTTTTAGGCTCGTATCACAAGTTTCACTTCACTTAAGTGGAACAAGTCTGTTATACATGCCCTTACTAGTGCAGGAATTTCCTCGACATAAAACTCTACATTCCCAGGAGGAATAGTGTCTGTGATATAGGAGACAAGAGGGTTGGTAAACTCACAAGAGAGGTGCTAAGTAACAGAGACCGCATACCAAAAATTCAGTATATGAAGATCGCTGATATGGCTTTGTATGCTAGCTATAATTGGAATTATGTCATTCGATACATTTTCATCGTAGGATACAGATATGTCAATTTATATCATAAGAACTAGACTATGTGGTTTGGTTGCACCTATAACATGAAGCTGTAGCAAAGCACTAAAGTTACAAGAGGGGGTTTGACATTTGTTCTGTGGACCACAATGCCCAGAAGGCGATTCTTTGTGCAGGGACATTCTTGGACCAATAGTGTGGACATATTTTTGCACATGTACCTTTGCTCCAGGTTTTTTGTATGTAGAAAATGGTTAGGACAACTTTTGTGGGTTCGTTTTTTTAAGTGTGTTAAATTAACCAGGCCGCCTGTTGCCTCTGAGCAGCTGAGACCATCACACCCTGAGTCCAGTTGTTCTCTGCATGTTGCAATTAGTCAGACTTGTAGCCACTGTGTTGGGGTATTGCTTATGTTATTGCTGACGCTGCCACATGCAAGCTTTTTTCTACGGGAAGAGGATGTGACATTACATTTCTGTTTCCGTACCAACTATCTATAACTATCCTACCCATGCATCACCTACCATCTTTTCACTCATCTAATCACCCAGACATCCATCCATGTACTCATATCAGTATCCATCCATTCAAGTATTAATACAAGCATCATTCCACCAATCCATCCATCTTACACTAAACCTCTGCTTCTTAAATGCTCACATTATCAGGATGGTAACTACATAATTCCACTACACACCACATACATCCACTCCACTCCACAACAGAAGTAAAAAATATTTACATTTACAAAACCAATAGCTCTAACATTCACAAACATGAAACCAATTGCATTGGTAATGATTGTTTATTATCTGTAGTCAATTAGGTTTTTAGCTTCAACTGGAATACCCGCCTCTTTATCTCCTGGCATAAGACCTTAACAAGACCACCGATGGGTATGTTTTCCTCAGTCAAACGCTTGGCATGGCTAGATCTGGGTTTAGTCTGCTGACAGCAGAAAGTTTGTTATTTTACAACCCTGACCACTGTACCGCACGAAAGGAGAACAGTAGAACTGTGGGAATGTTTTTGTAGTGAAGCTTGGACATATAAAATGGGGTTGTTTTCTCCTACTCATTGGGTCATGTTCTCAAGGAACTATCGCCAAGTTAACAGCACTTTATCACAGCCAAAGTTGCTATAAATGTGTCTCCCCATTCACAAGCTGGTGCTAAAAGCCCATATCGCCAGTTTACCTGCGAGAACAGCCGCAAAAAATCTCGCCACAGATGACACTGACAACTATCACTAATGAGATACAGAGTAGGCGTTCCCGTGCCAAAAGCCGCGACAACACCACTCCGCAACATTCTCAATGACCGGCCAGATCGGCGATAAGAGTCCAAAGCATGCGATATGTTGTGTTATGTTAAAATAGATTTGTAGAGTGCACAGCTACTCTGAAGAGTATCCCGGCTCTGAGATAGAAAAAAAGCTGATGCAGGGGAAGGGAAAACAAAACCCAAAAAAGTGAACGGTTATATTGCTTGTTGGAACAACTAGATTTTCAATTGCTTCCTGAACGCAAGTAAGTTCCCGGCTTGCCTAAGCGGAAGAGGCAGCTTGTTCCAAAGTCCAGCCACTTGCACTTGAAAAGAGCGACCACCTCTGCGGGCTCTGAGATACTTTGGGGTGGCCATAAGATGTTGATGTGTGGACCTAAGAGATCTGCCAGGTATGTAAAGTGAGACTCTTCTGCGGATATACTTCGCTCCCATACCGTGCAGAGCCTTGAAAGCCATCACCAGAGCTTTGAAGCGTATTCTACTATGGACAGGCAGCGTTAACAGCAGGAAAGTAACACCTGCTCTGACCTGGTGCAAAATCGGATGACAGCCTGCACCACAAAAGGGAGCCCAGCCCAGAGCCACTCCTGATGGGCAACAGATGCCATGGAGCCACTGATCATGCGGGCCGGACACCCAAGAAGGCCACAACACCCACCGCCCCCAACCACAGGACCCCCCCCCCCCCCCCCCGGGCCCTACCCCGGGCACCCTCCACCTCCCCCGGACCAAGATACTGCACATCAACGGCACGAAACCATGAACAAAAGCACCCGCCTGATGTCGCACAATTACAACAATCAACATATATGTGGGTACAGAAAACCTGATTCATTCATTCACCATTAAAAGTCCAAACAAAATATCACATTCTAATTTGTCTCCAATCAACTATTTTGAAGAGATATGACAGGCATCTCTGGACAATCTGTGAGTCACTGCCTGCAAGACAATATCCAAGATAAGAAGGTGTGTCAGGCACTCATCAAAGGACAGAGAGAGAGAGAGAAGGAGAGAGACTGAACAAGGAGCGCAAGACCAATCGGGCCTTTGGCTCATTCAAACATGCCAACTGCTGTGTGTGTTATGTAATATGTTCACCCCAAATCACAGGCCTGCAGTGATTTGGGGTGCAGTAGTCAGACTAAAATTAGGTATGAAAGCTCTTTTGTTTCAATACACAAGGCTGAAGGACAACCGAACACCCAACCTTAGTACTAAATTCGGCTGGCACGCCCTGTGTGAGATACCATACCAGCCTACGATGACTCCCACACCACGAACTGCGCTAATGAAAGGCCAACGTGCCCACACCCCACACACACTTGTCCCTGCACGAGCTACACCTTCAAGGGATGCTCTTGACACCTTGGTTAAAAACAACCGATACATCCAAATGTTGCACACACATATGGCTCATTGCCCAGAGCTGTGGGATATCGTCCACCAAACTGCTGCCGGTCTGAGGATTGCCGGTGCTACGAGACCAACAAACAGACTGGTAGGCAATCCCGGGCACATGCATAACCCCTGTCATGTGGAACTGTACCGTGCACGAATGCTGCATCTGTTGGGATCACTGCCAATGGTGTTGCAAATCAGTTTCTGTCTAAGTTTCCGTCTTGCCTACATCACCTGCGTCCAGCCCTGGTTCCACTGTCGATCATGCACATTTGAGTGGCCCATGGAGGTCTGCCTATCCAACGCAACGGTAGCAGAATTGGATTATGACTTGACAGTGCGCCCCCTGTTGTCCCATGAACAGGATTGTCACCAGGATACCCGTGCATGGGATGCACTGATCTTTGGCGTATGTGCTGGCAGTTGTGCATGAGAGATTGCACAACTCCTCATGTGCAGTGACCATATCAAGGCGCTCCCCTATTGGGCTGTGGTGCGGATTGGTGAAACGGCGTGGACTGCGCACATCTGCCCGGACCAGTAAATGGATTGGCCCTCCCTGGTGTTCCTTGAACCCAACAACAATGTACTATTGGAACAGATTGCCCATGAAGCTGCGCTTGCATTCATGGACGAGTAACAGCGTTCCTGCAGCCACATTGGATTGCCACCCACAGCAGAGGACCCAACACCTTGTTGCATCGTGATGAATACTCACATTTCCAAACACAACAGTTGACATGTCTTCCTTTGTCTGGACTCAGAATGCGTGTGCGTGGAACTGTGCGTGTTGACACACACCTGTGCAAGGTGATGCAGTCCCATGGATGGAGCTGCACACCGTCTTTTGGCAACGTTCCCAATTCGAACATCCTGCTGGGGGGAGAGTACACACATGGCAATGTAGCACGACATGTGACCTTGTCGGACCCTTACACCTGAACATTGTCAGCAGAGCAGACAGTCAGCTCAGTCCGGTGGTACTCCACTATGCAGATCCCATGGGCTATGAGTCCTGTCCCCTGACACAGGGCAATGAGCAGACGCCAAGCATCACATGACTCGTCCAGAATGGCAAGGTGGGCTGAGACCGTTACCATCCATAATGATTTTGTGTACATTTTTGTCTCCCAATTTCTTGCACTTCGACATGTTCCCATGCTGCGTGTAAGTGTCTTAAGCATTTCCCTGCATGTTGTGGCCCTTGCCTTGCCTGTACTGACACGCACATGCCAATAAAGTCTACGCAACTTCCCTGGTGCCTAACTGTGATGAGTGATGATTAGATTGACAAATCGTGTGCCACAATGAGCATCGTCCATACACGGGGAGGGACTTACTGATGCATGTACAATGGAGGTAGGTCCCTTTTCACAGCTCTACCACTGTGAGCTAGACATTGTGTTTGGGATAGTTGCTGGCAGACCTGTGCACTTATGTGTCTTCAGCAATGTGAATATGGTGTCCAAACTCTGGCCATGTGGAGCAATGTCATACATCAGAACAGAATGTGTCCACACAGATGTGTGTGAGTATGTAAGCGAAGTGACGTTCTGTTATCACATGTGATGGAGGACACCACAAATGCCCTGCTACATATTTTGTGATTTCTACACAGAGCCCTATTTAATACATGGATGTGTGCCTACGTTGGTGGGTTGTGAGATTGTTATTCATGTGTAATGAAGCCACAGCTAGTTCACACCTTCACATTCATCTAATTGGCCATGTGGCTCAGGGTAAAACAAGCACATTGATGTCATTTACCAGGGTGTACCTTATTGTGCAATCAATGTCCCTACATCCATCCATAATTTCATACTTGAGTGAACATAGACATGTCACATCTGTGTGCTTTCGAATGTTTTATTCACATTCTGATGAATGTCAGAGCTGGAGCTGAACATGGCCATGCCAAGCCCACATTACATGGTAGCCCAGTTGTGGGCCAACCAGAGTCCTTTGGGGATTGAAAAGTGAATTGGAAGAGGAAGAATGCAGTCTGCAGCAGGATTGCTGTGTAATTGGCAACCAGTGAAGATATGGCAGTCTATGTTGGTGTCCAGGTGAATGTCGCAGAGTGGTCCGGGGGTCAGTGGGAGGTGTTGTCCCAGTGCATGATGCATAGGGCTGTATCAGGCAGGGCAGGTCATATGGCGGGGATGGATGTTACTACCTCCTTCCTCAGACAGTAATTACCATCCACATCTTACTCCTCTGATACTTCTTCTGTGTCCAGTGTGTCTGGTTCGTGTGGTGGTGTAATGGCTGCATCACTGTGTGCCACTAACACATCAGGTGCGAAGGTGATAGGGCTGCATCACTGTGTGTCACTGACGCATCAGGGTTCAGAGATGTGCGTGTCGAAGTTCCACCAGCAGTTATCTGGGGCAGGTTCAGTGGCAGCAATGGCAAGATGAGGAACTCCAAGGCATGGAAGATCCCAGCTACATCTCGCTGGTGTTAAGCCGTGGCAGCCATTCTTCCAGCCTGCATCTACTCCATGGTCTCCATTGTTCTGCGCATCTGTGCCAACTCTGTGCTGTCCTCGCTGGTGCATGTCTGACAGACAGTTCTTGTATCCGAGTAATGGCCCCAGCAATGTCAGCCATGGATTGTTGGGGAGCATGTTGCTGACAGTGGGTGTCCGTTAGGGACTGTAAGTGGTCCCTGATGGGACTCAGACACCCACATATGACATCGAGTTTGGCTGCCACGAGCTCGAAACCCACCCACAGCTGATCAGACATCTCCACCTGGCAACCCAACACACGGCATTGGAATTTCATGTTATGTTCGGGGGCGTCCTGGGAGACAGCTGTGGTAGTGTGTGTTTCCTGCTGTCTGGTCTGTGCAGGGGGTGGGGTCCCTCGAGGCAGCTGGGCTGCTTCTGGGGGTGGGGTGCTGAGGCTGTCCATTAGCCATTGGAGGGTGTCTGAGCATATGTGCAGGTTGTCCTCTTCATCATCACTGATGAGATTTGTGGTCTGGTCTGCAGTAGCTGTTGATTGTCCGTCTGCAATTTAAAGGAGAGTTGCAGTTTAACAGTGTCCCATGTATGTTGTCGCTTTGTAGATGTTCACATACAGACTGTTTTGGTGGAGCTGGCTATTTGATGGCAGACAATGGGAATTTCGACTACATGACGGATGTGTGGTTGTACTTGTACATTATCATCACACAGTGTCAGGCAATGCCAGATGTGAGTGGTCAGTTACTATGCACAAATGGAACCTGCTGTGTCCTCTGTCCTGTGGTGTAGGTGTTGCACTTTGTACCACTTTGCCATCAATGTTGATGTGCTGTGATTGCTATGTATGTTTTCTGCATTGTGGGAGAGTCGCCCCTGTAGCTCTGATTTCGCTGCCCCTTATCCTTTTCAGGCAGTGTGCCTTTGAATTGTGCGCTTTTCGGGGGCTGAAATGTTTGCGACTAGGGTTATTTGTGCTCTTGGACAGATTTTGTGGTCTTGTGCATTGTTTGTCCGATGATCTGAGCTTTTCTAGATTCTGCATATGTGCATGGGTAGGTTGTGTCGTTGGTGATATGGAGGGGGCCCATATGTGCACTTAGTGGACGGGGGCCTACTTGGTCTTTGTATGTGTGCTGGGGTGTGCCAAGGGTATCAGGGACATGTTCCACTATCATTGTGTGTGTGCAGTGTGCTACGCATGATTGTGCATGTGTGCTATTATGCCCATCTCCTCCCTGTCCCCCCAGTCCCTGTTGCTGTTGGGTCAGGTCATATTGAGCTGTGTCCAAACCCCCAACTCCTGCCACTGTCTCCACACTGGTGACTGTGGCCACCATTTCTTCAAGCTTATCCAGCATCTCCTGTGGCGCAGGACTCCCACCTCCATTCGCTGTTGCTGCCTTCCTGTTGGCGGCGTGTTTCTGTTTGGTCTGGCTTTGCACATCCTTCCAGCGCCTCTTCACCTCCTCCATTGACCTCCTCGACCCACGACTACATTGATGCTTTTGACGGTGGTCACATTTCCGTTTGGGTTTCCAGTGCCGTAGTGGAGATGACAAACAGTTGTTGGTAGTGTTCTGTCACCTCTGTGACGAGGATCTGGTCTTCCTGCGGACTGAACCCCGTCTTCCTCTTCCTCCTCTCCTTGCCCTTCCCCAAACACAGGGTTCCTGGCTGGTCCTCCGTGGGGCTTTTGGGGTTTGGGTTGTCCTCTGCAGTCGGTCCAGGTGCATCCAGGGTCTACGCAGTTTAATTTGGTTTTGGTGTTATTTTTTTGTTGCTTTTATAGTGCATTTTCCTGCATGACGCATGGGAATTGCAGGCCTGTTGCTGGTTGTCGCTGATTTTTGTATCATAATTTGGGGCACTGCAACTTTTTTGGCGTTCGTGTTTTGCATTTTCTGTGCGTCGTGTTGATTTTTACGTGGTCATTTGGCACGTTATCCTGGTACTATCGCATGGTGCCGCCGGATTGGGAATTGGACGTTAAGACGGTGTTATTTTCTCACGATAGACTGCCATATGCAAAGTTGCGTTAACCTAAATTTGCGATGGTTATCACACGTTCTTGAGAATATATCCTTTGTGTACTGTATTAAGGGTAGATTCTTGGGCCACTATTTCTGCTGTAAAAGAAATGACGCTTGCTACAGTTGATACTGTTTATTATAATCAGGGTAAATAAAGGCTGGTGCTACTCCAGGCATATGGAAAAGGATGGATTTCCCAATTGTTTATCTCGGCATATGCTTTTGGGACCCCACTATGAAGAAGTGTCTTTGTGGTCTCGTTATTCCTCTACGTGTTTGTATTTCTTCATACTAAAGTTCATGACACGTTAATGCGTGTCAGCTGATATGTTCATGATTCGCTGAAGGAATATGATGCCTTATTTCATATAAAATCAATAAAGATGCTACAAACAAAAAAAATTAAATCACTACAGTTACCTTGCACTGGCAAGAGGTCATTTATTTGGCTGAATGCAAAGTGTGCCTTAGCAAAACTATTCAACCATCATATCACATGTACAATCGCTAAACAACGCTCTCCACTGTGGATGCCTCAGTAGGAAGCAAGAGTTGTAGCCAACCAGCTTTACTTGTCCCACTTCCTGCTCTCTGTGTACACTGATGTCACAATCAGATACAGGCAGGAACATGTGCAGTCTAATAGCTCAAACAAAACCTTTGCCTTAACCATCTCTTAGAATATGCAGCCTCCAGTTTGTGCACAATGCACATAAATGCGTTGCTAAATGGACACAAGGACCGTTTTATTTGGGGGGGCGACTATTCCCACTATGATTCGTCAAGGTCCACGTCTGCGCAGACCAGCAGTATGGGAGGTAAGAAATGGTTTCTATTTGTAATTATAATACATCCAGCATTTTCTTGAATAAGAATTACACATATGCACAGATGTATACTGTGATGTTTTCCTGCCAATTTTGTTTACATGGCTGCTGACCTGGTAACAGTGTGAGTGATTTAATTACATTATTGTTGCATTTTAATAGTGGCACTTCCATATTTTATCACATTCCACATTATTGTAGCAGTACTTTTGGAACACCTACTCTCCAGTGTGCGCTATTTTGGTGCTTTATTAAACTAATATTCCTTGGAATCTACTCATTAACTGTTCCAACTGTTGCCATGCAGGTGCCCGGCAGACAGAATTGAAAACTCCCTCACATTCAAGCAAAATGTACATTCAAAAACATTGCCACTGATGAGGCCAACTCGCCCAAATGTCGTGGTCTAATGCATCCTGTTAAACAGAAAATCTGACACGAGTCAGTGCGAATGAAAAGGCCGATGACGAGTGAACTGTGCAAGTGCAACATTAAACACCACTGAAAATACAGCAATCGAGGGATGAAGCCGGACAGTGTCAAGCAATCAAGGAAGATTCGAAAAGGGCATCAGAACAATGAACATTTCCCAGCAGCATTTAGGTGTAATGCGAGCTGCAACAAAAAAGGAAGGTGTATCTCGTATAATGAGGAAATAGTGGCAGCAAATTTTTAACCCACAGCCACAAATAAACGAGGTTAACCTGTGAGATAATCAAGGCTTTGATGTGGATAGAACACTAGAAGAAATAATATCTGGTATAGTGTGATCTTCCCTGCCAGCAGCCATCTGCTGAAACTAACATGTCCTGTAGAACGCTGTAAGAAAATGTCCTTTTGCGTTTTGCCTGGTACTACATACACAAACAAAAGCAAGCACATTGTAGATAATTCTGTCAAAAGCAGAATCGTATTGCTATTTTACTTAACACGAACGATAAACGAAGTATGAGTGTATACATATTAAAATAAAACAAGTGTTCAAACAAACGTGCATAGCACAGAGAAATCATCCGACTAGCGAACTGAAACCTGAAACGTAAGTCATACCAACCGAGAACCGAAATGTAAACCTTTCTTGTAAATTCACACAAATATGCCAGTCTAAGAAATTAACCACATAAGGCATTGTTAGACCTGGCATCCTTAGTGTGGTTTTCCCTGATTTTTTGCCTCTACCTCCTGTGTTTTTGATGCTGTGCTGGAGTTCGTTTTTGCCGGCTTAGATGCTTTGGGCACTTTGCCACTGCTGATCAGTGTCAAAGTGCAAGTGTTCCCTGCGTAAATTGGTATTGTGATTGGTTCTCCCTGATTGGCATATTTGATTTACCAGTAGGTCCCTAGTAAAGTGCACTGAGTGTGCCAGGGCTGGTAAATCAAATACTACTAGTGGGCCTGCAGCACTGATTGTGCCACCCACATGAATGGCCCCGAAAAAATGTCTCAGGCCTGCCACTGCGGCGCCTGCGTGCAGTTTGTTAACTGTCATGTCGACTTGGCAAGTGCTCCCACCTGCCAGGTCCTAACTTTCCCTTTTCTTACATATAGGACACATGGGCAGGGTGCAGTGTATGTGAAAGGTAGGGCATGTGCTAATGTGTAACATGTACTGATAGTGAAAATACTGCCAATTTTGTTTTTCACTATTGAAAAGCTATCATGCCCCATAGGACAGAATGGGGAATGCTTTGTATCATTTTACAAGCACATCTTCCAATAGGGATAAGATGGAAAAATGGAGTTTGGTATCCCAGAACTCAGAATGTTATAACAAATCTTTTAGTAAAGATGGTCTATAAATTGTGTGTTTGAAAATACCACTTCTAAAAATGTTCTTGTTCAACCATCATGTGTGCCTCTGCCTGTTTGTGGAGTGACTGATTTCAGTGTGACAGAGTCAGAGGATGAGCATTCCCTGTAGACAGCCGCTGCTGGGGTTCTTGTTTAACTGGCTCTTCCTGGATGACTCAGCCCTCAGCTGAATAGACTCTGGCTGCATATACAGCCTGATTCATGTACGGGCCGTTTTGCGTGTCCCTAATAGCGAGTAATAGCGACTCGCTATTGAGGAAACGCAAAACGGCATTCATGTACTTTTCGGGGAAAAAATAGCGACTCGCACGCGGGTGCTAAATCCGTTAGCAACCAACTAAAAACGCTGAAAAATCGCTATTCCCGGCTACCTGCGTCGGGATAGCGACTCGCATTCCCGTGCGATCGGGAATGCGACTCGCATTCTCGCGCGATCGGGAAAATGGGAAGTCGCTTTCCGAGCACAGTGATGACATCACAACCAGGAAGCAGGCAGTTCCCACCCCCAAACACCACAGCGAGGCAAACCTCCGAGGGAGCAAGTCGGAAAGCAGACGCCAAACCAGCGATAGCGACTTCTCTACCGACTGAAATAGCGACATATCTGCTGCCATGGCTGAGGAACCTGTCCCTGGCCCCAGCAACAGCGCAGGACGAAAGCGAAAGCTCAAGTTCTCAGAGCAGGAGCTCGAGAACCTCATTGAAGGGGTGGTGGCCAACCATGACCGGCTCTTCGGGACCAACTCCAGAAAGGTCCCAGAGCAAGACAAGCGGAGGATCTGGCTGGGTATAGCCGCCAGCGTGAACTCGGTGGGTGTGGCCGATAGGTCATTGGAGGAGCTAAAGAAGCGCTGGTATGACCTCCGAGGTCGTGCCAAGGAGAGGGTGGCGGAGCGCCTTGGAGAGGCATCGGGCACTGGAGGTGGCGGACCGACAGTCCCACCCAACACACCCTTGGAGGACCAGGTCGAGGACACCCTTGAGAGGGAGGCGTGCGTTGGTGTGACCCCTCTGGACTCCTCCCGCCCCACCCAAGACACCCAAGGTAAGTGGCATGCGACTGCGACCCTGTCCCCTATGACCGTCCCTGACCAAATAGGCTCACTTATTGGCCCTTAGTCATGCCTTTGTTGCGCATCAGGGAATGCCCTGAAGCATTGTGGGAGATGTAGTATGTCCACAATGTAGTAGTACCCCAATGCAGCCAGACAGGTCCCAAAGTACGCAAATCCACAGCCATCCAGGGAATGTCACCCAGCATGCATGTAACATCAGCACGTCTGACAGTCACATGCAACTAATGAGTATCCACTTACCCTCACAGGTGGCGCAGACAGCAGTGACAGCGAGAGGCTGCTGATAGATGAGGAGGCCCAGGAGGAGGAATCACAACCAGAAACCCAGGCACCAGCCCCTGCCGCTGCAACAACACCAGCAGCCAGGCCCCCCACCGTTGTGGCCCCTTCATCTAGCATCCCACCCGCAGCCAAGGCCAGACCCCCCACCGTTGCTGCATCTGGATCTGCCGCCCCACCCGCAGCCAAGGCCAGGCCCCCCACCGTAGCTGCATCTGGATCTGCCGCCCCACCCGCAGCCAGAGCCAGGCACCCCACTAATGTGCCCCCAGTCCCTGCCGCACCAGCAACGCCTGCTGCAACACCACCTGCAGCTGGTGCCAATAGATCTGGGCCTGCGACAGCGGCAACACCGCGGGCAATCAGCAGGAGGGGCAATGGACATCGCTATGCCTGCATGAGCGTTGAGAGACGCATGCTCCGTATCCACCAGCGCCAGTCACAGCAGCAAGGTGCCATCCAGCTCCAGCTGCACAAAATTGGGCGCAATGTGGCGGGAGTTGGAGAGCGCATGGACCGCATGACGGCGGCCATGGGCCGCATGACTGCAGCCATGGAGGAGAACACTGCTGCGCTGCTCAAGCACCGCAGTGTAGCGAGCCGGCGCCACCTCCAGCTGATGAGCCGGCTGTCGGCCTATAGCAGGTCGAATTATGTGGCAGCAAATGCCACCACCCAGTTGTCGCGGCGCTCTCTCACCCAGCAGCACCAACTAGTGCAGTGCTGTGAGGACATCACCAGGGTCCTGGAGCACCTAACCACCGCGGTAACGGCACTACACACACCTGCGCTACCGGCCACTGTAGGGGGCGACGATGCCAGTGAGGGTGCCTCCAGCGTGAGCAGCCAATCGGCCACACTGGTCCCGCCACCTAGGCGCAGCACCAGGGCAACGCCTGGTACAGGTGCCCAGGAAGAGGAAGAGCCTCAGAGGCGCTTGGGCATTACGCGCAGGAGGCGCCATTGACACTGTCTGCATAACACTGGCACAGGCTGACGCTAAGCCTGCCAAGTACATGCACACTGCAGTATGACGCAATACTGGTATTTGTAAATAGTTGGACTGATTACCTTTTTGTTGTGAATGAAACAAATATATTTATTTTGCTGCACACATTAGCCTTGTGTAATCATTACATTTTGCATGCAATTGTGATATGTGGGGTGGGGGAAGAGGGTGGGCTAGAAATTGTTCACTGTGATGTGGTTGCGACGTCTGTGGCCTTCAGCTGGGTTCTCCCCGCGTGCATGGTGCACATTTGCTGGTGGCCGGTCGTCCCCTTCAGATTCACTGCCTGAGATGTCAACAGGTATCCGGCGCTTGGTTGCAATGTTATGGAGCATTGCACAGACAGCCACAATGCGGCAGCACGCAGCAGGACTGTAATACATGGCCCCACCTGTCTTGTGCAGTATACGGAACCTGCTCTTGAGCAGGCCAAATGTCCTTTCTATACAGTTCCTTGTCCGGATGTGCGCAACATTGTAGCGCCGTTGCTGAGGTGTGGCAGGGTTGAGGTAAGGGGTCAGGAGGTATTCCCGTAGGGCGTAGCCACTGTCACCTGAATGAGAGGAGCAGATGTTGATTGCCTGTGCAGCGCAGAGACACTAACAAAACAGAATTCAGGAAGGAAGGAGGCGCTGTTAGCCTCAGAGACACATTTTTAAAACTTGCACGGAAATTATTTTAATTGTACTACTTGTTTAAAATTGCTGAGAGCATCTCACGAACGACGACAGCGTCGCAACGGAAACCGCCAGAACAACTGCTTAATTGTACACAGCATTGGGGGGCATAACACTGAGAAGCCTAATAGTGTTTTTGCTTGCCTGTACACTCCCGGCTACCACCGGTCAGCGGTCTAGCCTGATCGGCGCGAGGTCCCGCCCACCACACTTGAAAAGTGAGTGCGCAGAGCGGACCCGCCGAGACACTAACAAAACAGAATTCAGGAAGGAAGGAGGCGCTGTTAGCCTCAGAGACACATTTTTAAAACTTGCACGGAAATTATTTTAATTGTACTACTTGTTTAAAATTGCTGAGAGCATCTCACGAACGACGACAGCGTCGCAACGGAAACCGCCAGAACAACTGCTTAATTGTACACAGCATTGGGGGGCATAACACTGAGAAGCCTAATAGTGTTTTTGCTTGCCTGTACACTCCCGGCTACCACCGGTCAGCGGTCTAGCCTGATCGGCGCGAGGTCCCGCCCACCACACTTGAAAAGTGAGTGCGCAGAGCGGACCCGCCGAGACACTAACAAAACAGAATTCAGGAAGGAAGGAGGCGCTGTTAGCCTCAGAGACACATTTTTAAAACTTGCACGGAAATCATTTTAATTGTACTACTTGTTTAAAATTGCTGAGAGCATCTCACGAACGACGACAGCGTCGCAACGGAAACCGCCAGAACAACTGCTTAATTGTACACAGCATTGGGGGGCATAACACTGAGAAGCCTAATAGTGTTTTTGCTTGCCTGTACACTCCCGGCTACCACCGGTCAGCGGTCTAGCCTGATCGGCGCGAGGTCCCGCCCACCACACTTCAAAAGTGAGTGCGCAGAGCGGACACGCGCAGCGGCGCGCGTGCGGCGCGTCTAAGTCGCGTCAAAGTCAAGGCCTGTCCTCGCCTGTCACCGCCTGGGAACCGACGCACGACACCACGCTCGTCCGTACCCCAGGTACTACAGCCAACACCTTAGAATGATCACCTATTCGAAGGATCAGCTACTAGCTTTAAACACCGGCCCAACAAAACCCCCCCAAACAACCACATCTCCTGTCCTAACATGCATTTATGGCAACGTGCGCTCCCTCCCAAAGCACTCCATACAAATCTGGGCTGTGCTCGATCAAGAGGCTCCTGATCTATTCTTCATAACAGAGACATGGATTCAAGACCACTCCACCCCAGATATAGCCATAGCCTTACCTGAGGGTTATAAGATCATTAGACTGGATAGGAAATCTAAAAGAGGTGGCGGCACCGCCATTATATTTAAAGAGCACATAAAAATTACCATCATAGAGACTCATTTAGCGCCTTGGGGCGAATTTTTATTTTTCTCCCTGTTACTCAATAACGCGGAATCCTGGAAGGGTGCCTTGGTCTATAGACCCCCCACCTCAAAAGCGAATTTCGCCACCCAAATGCTAGACATTCTCACACCCCATGTCCTCGCATGTAAAAACTTCTTGCTATTAGGAGACATAAACTACCACTTAGAATGTCAAACGGATCACTATACTGCTGAATTGCGCAACAGTATACATGCATTAGACCTGAAAATACTAGAGACTGGCCCGACGCATATTGCCGGACACTGCCTCGATATCATCTGCTCTAACTCGCAACAATTATCCATTAATGATCTCATCCCTGTATTATGGACCGACCATTCACTTATAAAATTCTCTATCAAGCTAAACTCACAGAACCCCAGACCTCCTAAACAATCGAGGCTGACCAGATCATGGTCAAAAATACAGACAGATACTTTCCAGAGGCACTTTATTCCTCCCCCTGTCACCCAATCGGTGACTCAGATGGCAGTGGACTTAGACAAAGCCATTGTAAAAACCCTTGACAAAATAGCCCCCAAACGCCCTACCAAATGCCCCACAAAAAGCAGTCCCTGGTTCACCCCAGAACTGAAAAGACTAAAAGTAGCCACTAGAGCTCTGGAAAGGCGTTGGAGAAAAACCAAAGACCTAGATGATAAAACTAAATACAAAACTTCCCATCATGAATATATGGCGAACATTGCAACAGCAAAAAAAATTATCTCGCCGACAAAATAGATCAAGCAGGGAGCTGCCAAAAAACACTATACAAAATAGTGAAAGATTTCACGAATCCCTTACCGTGCCAAGCAAATGCACCTGAATCCCAGGAATGGGCAAACCAGCTATCCGTATATTTTAAGGATAAAATAAATAATATATATATGACCTTCCCTAATCCCACCCCCAACACAGATGTTCCACACTCCCTGCACCCTTCAAATATGAAGAATCCGACTTACACCATGCAACTATTAGAATTCAGCCCCTTCACCACAGACATGGTAACAAAGAATCTAGGGAAGATTAAATCAGGATCCCCAAACGACTCAGCATCATCACAAATTTTAGCTAAAATAGGGCCAGCTATAGTAACTGAACTTACCAATACTTTTAATATGTCTCTTGCACAAAGTACCTTCCCAAGCAGCTGGAAGGAAGCGACAATCAGGCCTATCATCAAAAAAACCAATGCTAACCACTCAACTCCTTCAAATTATCGCCCAATAGCCCTCCTCCCCCTATTTGGCAAAATGATGGAGGCAACTATAAACTCCCAATTAATGAAACATCTAGAAGATAACAAGATACTAGACGCCACCCAATCAGGCTTTAGAGCCCACCACAGTACGGAAACGGCTTTACTAGAAATAGTGGATAATATCCGCCTTGCCATTGATTCAGGGAAATCAGCAATCCTGATTCTGTTGGACCTCTCTGCAGCGTTCGACACCATCTCCCACACAGTACTAATAGAGAGACTGGTGGGGGTTGGTGTCGGAGGCAAGGCGCTGGGCTGGCTACAAAGCTATCTGACAGACAGGAAATCTAGAGTTAAAACTGGTCCCTTCCTGTCTGATACTACAGATAACAACATCGGCGTCCCCCAGGGCTCAATTTTGAGCCCAACGTTATTTAACGTTTATATGTCCCCTCTAGCCAAGATAATCAGGGATCATGGCTTTCAAACAGTCTCGTACGCTGACGACACACAGATCCTGGTCACCATGGGTCCCGACCCAGGCGACACCAAAACTAGATTTCAGGCCTGCATGGTGGCCATTAAAAAATGGATGACTGAGAACTTTTTGATGCTTAACGCAGAAAAGTCCGAAATAATGCTGTTCGGAAAGGCACACCAAATATGGAAACAGGACTGGTGGCCCAGCGAACTTGGTCAATGCCCCCCACCCAAAAATACAGTCAGAAACTTAGGAATTTTAATGGATGACCAACTCACAATGCAACCACACGTTAACAAAGTGGTACATACCTGTATAGGCCTCATGAAAAGCCTTAGAAAAATATCTAAATGGCTTCCTTTAACTAGCAGAAGACCACTAATCCAAGGCTTAATAACCAGCCGGCTGGATTACGGCAATGCATTGTTTGCAGATATAAATGCCTCAAATATAGTTAAATTACAGACCATCCAGAACAGTGCGGCTAGACTAGCACTGGACCTTCCACCAAGAACCCCGTCCGCCCCTTGTCTGAATCAACTACACTGGCTACCAGTCAACAGACGTATAAAATTTAAGGTCTGCTGCCTAGTCCACAAATCCTTAAATGGACATGGACCAGCATATATCAGAGATAAACTGCACCGATACAGCCCAATGAGAAATCTTCGCTCCTCCAACCAATTACTGCTAAAGACGCCAAGAGTCCGCACAGTGAGGAACGGGGACAGATGCTTCTCAAAAATCGGTCCTTCTTTTTGGAACTCACTTCCCTTAGATCTGAGAGCAGAACCCAATCTGCTTATTTTCCGCAAGAACTTAAAAACTTTGCTCTTTAAACCTTAGTCATCATACATATTGGTTCTGTTCTGTCTTTATCCATCTGTCAGCGCTACGAGACCTAATGGGTGAATTATGCGCGATACAAAAACAAATACAAATACAAATACAAAAATACTTCATTGCAATGTGACATTGTCGACAAAGTGTACTTACCAAGTAGGTGTCCTTCCCCAAACTCTCCTCTGAGCAATCGTGTGTGGAGTCCACTGTGCCTGAAGATAAAGGAATCATGGGTACTCCCTGGGTACTGTGCGACAATGTCAGTGATGATGGTCTTGGCATTGCAGACCATCTGTATGTTGAGGGAGTGGTAGGACTTCCGGTTGCGGTACATATACTCCGTGGCAGCTGGTGGGCAGATGGCGACGTGGGTACAGTCGATGCAGCCGAGGACATGGGGAAAATGGGCTACATTGTAAAATTGTAGTTTTGTCAGGTCCAATTCCTGTTGGCTCGTGGGAAATGTGATGTGGCGGTGGAGCTGGGTGAGCATGGCGTCAACAAAAGTGTGGAGGCAGCGTGACATGGTGGGCTGGGATATCCCCCCAGCAGCCGCTACTATGCCCTGGAAACTGCCGGAGGCCAGGAGGTGCAGGCTGCACAATACCTGCACATGTGTAGGCACAGAATTGTTTCGCCTTGTTGGGTGCTGCATGAGGGGGTCAAGTTCTTGTATCAGCCAGGTGATCATTTCCCCATTCAGCCTGTATTTGGCATAAATCTGTTCTCTGGTTTGGCCCAGCAAGGTGACCCGCTGCCGGTAAATCCTTTCCTGCCTCATGCGTCTCCTCCGTGCTGCTCGCTGTAGCCTTCGCCGCCTCACCACCATGTACATTCCTGGCATTGTGGAACGCCTAATGCTGCTGCTGAATGTCCTTATGTGTGATTGGTCAGGCCTGGACCTGTTGGTGATTGGCCAACTGTTTTTCAAATTTTACTTAATCATGGCTTTTATGGTTACCACCTGCTTTGAGTTGTCCTTAATTTGCGCCGCGCAAAAATGCGATTTTGGGGTTTTCCGCTATTGTTTATTTTTCATGAATGCCGATTGAGAATAAATTGCGTTTCGCTATTCATTTCGCAGATTCCGTGGTTGGTCGCTATTTCCGTATCGCTAATGCGCGACTACCGGGACTCTGCGACTATTATAGCGTAATCTCTATTTTAATCGCTATTCTGTGTTTGCGAAATCGCTATTTTGTACTTGAATGCCGATTCCGTGTTTTGCACCCGCAATTGCATTTTCGCAGCCATTGCGGGCGCAATTTCGCTTCATGAATCAGGCTGATAGAGTGGTGGGAGGAGATTTGCTTGCACCTGAATGGAGCCTGTCTCCCTTGCACAATGTTGTCACCACCTCCTGTGGCTCTGCTGCACCAGTGAAGGCAGACTTGGATTTGAACTGGGCTCAGAGCCCCTTGCACAAAGAGAACAAAGACATTTTGGGGTATAAGTATTGGAACCAAAACCCCAGACTAGATCATTCCTGGAATTCAAGAAGAACCTTTGCCAAGGAGAAGAGCTGGAGAGACTGAGGATAAGTACTGCTCCTTTGCTGTGTGCTGTGTAGGGTTGGCCTGCAGTTGCTGTTTCTCCCAAGGAAAGGAGAATTACTTTTCTGTGTGCTGTGTCCCCAGCTTGAAGGAGATCTACAAGGGCCTGGGTTTGCTAGGCTCCTGTTCTGAAGTCTCAGGGACACAAAGACTTCACCCCCAGCTCCCCTGAACTCTACAGATGTGAGTTCTGACCTGCCAAGAGGTGCCTGTCCCAGTTTTGGGATCTTGGGATGTTGCTGCTGCTATTTGGGAGCTGGAAGAAAGAAGAAACTTAAAGAACTACAGAAATCAACGCCTCACTTTTCTTGCGGCTATTTTTATAACGCATCTTCACGGTGCAAGAAGAATTTCCATGCATCACCGCTGAGAAAACAAATTCAGCTCCTGTCGCCTCTGCAAATAATGATGCATCGAGGGATTGTGGCTGAAGCGGACCGGCGTAGTGCTGCTCGATGCCGCCACATCAATCGCCGCCACATCCTGGCTTTCTACGCATCGTACCTGTGTGGCAAGTTTTCCCGATGCATCACCTGCGGACTGGAACCGTCATGAAGAATCAACGCATCACTCCCCATACTGACCTGATTCAATGCAACTTATCATCTGCGTGCTGCAGAACTGACGCAACGCCTTCCCAAGGTCTCAGGAGTTGATGACACATCTCTTTTTTCCTACACTGCAGCTGTTTGGCCTTGTGAATTTTGACGCATCTACAGGTACTTTGGTGTAAAAGTCACACATCCATAGTTTTCTACGGTGCAAGTTCTTAAAACCTTTTGAAAGTCATATTTTTAACAGTGTATGTTGGATTGTGGTCATTTTGGTCTTGTTTAGTTTAGATAAAGATATTTTATTTTTCTAAACTGGTATGGTGACCTTTTGCAGTGTTTTCACTGTGTTACTGTGTGTGTTGCTACAAATACTTTATATATTGGCTTTCGGATAAGCCTGTCTGCTCGTGCCAAGCTACCAAGTGGGTGAGCAGGGGTTATCAAGAGTGTTTATCCCACTTACCCTGACTAGAAGCAAGGGTCCCTATTTGGACAAAGGTACCTACCTCTGCCAACTAGAGACCCCCAGATCTAACAGGCATGCTGTTTGTCTGAGCATAAAGCTGTAGAAACCCCATAGTGAATGGCAACATCACAGCAGAAGCCACACCAACTTTTTTCAACCTTAAAGAGTGTCTGTCAGGCTGAGGAAAGGTCAGTCATTCTTCATGTTTTGGTCAGACTGTACATGCATTAAATGTCTAGGCACCTGGCGGCTTGAGCTGAACTTTAAAGATTTCACTGCCCTGTGTGCATGCCCTCCTTAGTTCAGCAAAGCACTTGGAAGTCCTCCCCTTCCTGATGAATTGGAGCAACACTGATTGACTGGAACAAGGGGGCTTCAGTTTTAAGCCCTGAAGTGCCTAGGGCAGATTACACATCACTAACTCCTCATCACAGAGTGGAGTGGGGTCAGCAACTGTCAGTGAGAGAAGGACGGAACTACCATTCCTCCATGAACCTCAGAGGCTTCCCTCCATCACCCGAGGTCACTGCTGTGGTCCAGTAACTTTTTCTTTTTTCTTAATGTTTGATGTGTTTGTGTGTATGTGCTAGTGAAAGGTGGCTGTATATGTGTGTGCTTGTGAGTGTATGGGTGAGTGAGTGTGCATGTAGATGGGTGAGTGTGAGTATGTATCCGTGTGCCTGTGTGGCCTAACCACCTCCCACCTCCCCCCACCTGCTCAAATTACAGGCTTCTATATTTCTGTAATTTTTTATTGTAGAAAAAATATATATATACATGGATCATTACATATACATGGGTGGAAAAGGAAAGAAGCAGAGGAAAGAGAAAGAAAAAGAAAAGAGAAAGCGGGGGGGGGCGGCTGATTCCGTCGTTCAAGGTCCAGCTTTCAGTCTTATTGTGGTAAGTCCGATTTTCAGTCTTGGCGGCAAGGCGGTTAGTCCTCCATCCCCATGTAGCGTTGGTTGTCCTTCTTGGTCACGTGCCCCGGCCGCTCACTGAAGAGATAGAGAGAGGAGAGAGGGAAGAGGAGCAGTACGCGTTCCTGGAGTGTGCACTATCCGGGGGTTTACTGCTTGGCTGTTGCTGGTCGGTGACTGACTCTGCTGCCTATGGTGGTTTGTGCGACGCGAGGTAGTTGTCCAGGGCCTCCCACATACCTGACTGCCTGTGTGTTTTGGGTGAATATTTCGCTGTGATGGTGTCCGCCCCCCTCAGGAAAGTGACCCAGTTGAGCCATGCCTTAGGCGTGGCTTTCCCTGTGTCCTTCCAGTTGTACAGGACCGTTTTGACTGTGTTGTCAGCAGGAGATCGATGAGATCCTGGATTTCCTTGGTTGCTACTGTGGGAGATGCGAAACCTAGTGCTAGGCTGTGGAAGTCAAGCTGCAGGTTGGTCCCTGGGATCTCATTTATTAGTGATTCTATTGTGTTCCAGAAAATTCTGACTTTCGAGCAGTGGAAGAGTAGGTGTGCGAGGTCCCCCTTTTCTTTGTTGCAATTCCAGCAGGAATCGCTGTCGCGGATACCCATGGATGCCAAGCGGGCAGGGGTCCAGTATGCCTTATGTATGAGCCAGAATTTGGTCTGGTTTAAAATAGCGGTGACCTTTTCCCTGGATGTTGATCTCCACAGCTCTGCCCTCTCCTTCTCGCTCAGCGCGCTCCCCCTTAGTGTCTCCCAGTAGCTGTTTACCTTGTCGTTAAGTTTGGTGGACTTAGGGCATAGTGTTTTGTATAGGTATGCGACCTGGTGCCCCAGTTTGTTAAGGTTGGCGGCGTATTGTATGATCGACGGTGTTAGTCCATTCAGGTTTGCCTTCCTTATTGCTACCTTAATCTTCAGGAAGTTGTACAGTTCTACGCTCTCTAGGTCGTGTTCCTCCTTGAGTGTGTCAAAGGTAATGTTTGTGCCCTGTTTCAGTAGGTCTCTGGCTGTTGTGATGCCATGCTTGCATGGTGGAGAAGTGTGGCTCACTGGTTAGAGGAGGCAGACCTGGAAGCAGAGGTCAGCCCGGGACCAGGGTTCAATTCCCGGCTCGGCGGGGTCTTGAGTCCTAAAATGTCCATGGACTCGACAATTCTCGCTCTGGTGCCTACTCGATTCATGGGTTCACACTCTGCGACTCTGGGCAATAGCTTGCTTAATCTCCACAACGGCCCCTCGCGGCGGGATGCCTGGCTTTCACCTTGCGGATACCCTGCCGGGGTTATCTCACAGGGGAATACCAGGACGGGTTCCCTAAGCAAGCGCTTAGAAACCGCTTGGTGATTTGCGCTATATAAATTCCTGTACATTTACATTTACATTTACATGCTTGTACCATGAGTGCATGTTCAGAGTCTTGTCCCTGTATTTTATCGTGGGGTTATGCCATATTGATTCTAGCTGAGTTCTCTTTATGCTTGTTCCCATTAGTTTGTCAATACTTAGTAGCGCTGTCTTTGTGCTGCTTAGGATGGGGTTTTCTTTGATTGCTGGGTGTCGTGTGGCTGTTAGTAGGGCGATGGGTTCCATCCCTTTCAGCAGGCCTCGCTCCAGTGTTAGCCACGCTGGGGTATATTCTGCATATGGGGTAAGCCAGTGTAGACCCTGTCTTGCTATGCACGCTTTTTGGAAAGTTCTGAAGTTCGTTATATTCAGGCCTCCTAGGTCCTTAGTCAGTCTGAGCTTTTTTAGGCTTATTCTGGGCTTCTTCCCCCTCCACAGGAAGGTATTCAGTATTTTGTCTAGCCTCTTGTGGAAGTCTTCTGTGTTTATCAGTGGTAGCATGTTCAGCATGTAGTTCACCATCGGTGTGAGCATCATTTTGATCGTCTCCACCCTACCTCACCACGTGGTGAATTTGGGAGACCAGCCCTCCACTCTTTCATTTATTTTGCTTAGTGTGGCTTGTTCATTGTGTTCTAGTGTGGACCTAAGGTCTCTCTCGAAAAGGAGGCCGAGGTATTTGATGGGTTTCTGCTGCCACGTCAGGCCGGACGAGCCTAGGACCGTCTTGGTGGTATGAACGTTTAGAGGCTTGCACTCGGATTTGTCCCTGTTTAGTTTGTACCCCGAGATCTGGGCGTATTGTTCTATCGTTCCCATCAGTGCCTTGATCGATTTTTCTGTGTTTTCGGTGATTATTAGCACATCGTCTGCGTACGCCGCTATCTTTAAAGTTTCTCCTTCTACCGGTATCCCTGCTATGTCTGTGTTGGCTCTGATCATGTTTAGGAGAGGTTCTATCGCTAGCAGGAACAGGGCTGGTGAGAGTGGGCACCCTTGTCTGGTCCCCCGGCTAAGATGGAGTAGGTGTGACGCACCGCCGTTAACTACCACTCGTGCTTTGGGGTCATTATAGAGGGCCATCACCATCTTCCTATAGTTGGGTCCGAAACCGAATTTCAGCATACATTGGTCTAGGAAGGGCCAGGACACTCTGTCGAAGGCTTTCTCAGCGTCTAGGGCTATCATGACCGCAGCGTTACTGCTCTTGGAGGAGTGATTTACTATGTGGCATAGTAGCCTTGTGTTGTCATGAGACATTCTGTTCCTCAGGTAGCCTACCTGTGAGCAATGTATGAGCTTCGGGAGGAGGGCATTGAGTCTGGTTGCTAGTATCTTTGCGTAAATTTTGCAATCCACGTTGATAAGTGAGATTGGTCTGAAATTCTTTGCTTCGTTTGTGTCCTTGCCTTCCTTCGGTATTACTATTATGTTGGCTTCCGCCATGGTAGGTGTCATGCATCCTTGCTGGACACAGTTTGTGAAGACCTCCTTCATTGTGGGTCTGAGGGTCTGTAGGTATTGTTTGTAGAAGCCTGCCGTGAATCCGTCTGGTCCTGGTGCTTTGTTTTCTTTAAGACTCGCTGTGGCTTTCCCTATTTCGTCTTCTGTTATGTCTAGGTCAAGGACTTCTCGTTCCCTGTCAGATAGCGTTGGTGAGGAGATGCATGCTAGGAGTTCTTTCCCACCATCCTCACGTAGGGTTTCATCCCTTGTGTAGAGCTCCTCATAGAAGTCTCTGAAGACCTCCAGGATCTCCTTATTTGCAGTCTGGGATTTTCTGTTCCTGTCTTTAATGGCCTCTATCGAGTGCTGTTTCTGTTTCCCCTTGAGGTAGGATGCTAGATTTTTCCCTGCTTTGTTTGCTGAGCACAGGTTGATAGCTTTGTATTTGTTTATCCAGGTGCCTGCCCTTTCACTCAGGATTTTGTTTAGTTCGTATTTACGTTTAGTTAGGTTTGTGAGGGTATTCCTATCTTCCAGGTTAGCTATGTGACCGTTGTCTAGGTTTTTGATTTCTTCTTCCAGTTCGGCGATTTTTTTGTTCCTTTCTTTGTTAATCCTCCCTTTAATGGCCATGACTGTCCCTCTTATGGTGGCCTTTAAGGCATCCCATAGAAGGTCTCTGTCTATCTCCAGGGTGTCATTATTCGATAGATACTCTCTAATTGCTGTCTCGATCCCTGCCCTATTTGAGGTGTCTGTAAGCAGGTTGTCATCGAACCGCCATCTGCGAGTTGGTTCCTCGTTGTGTTTCCCTGATAGCGTTAGGCTGAGGTGTGAATGATCTGAGATGCCCCGGGGTCCTATTTCCGTGTGGTCTGTGAGGTGGGTGTGTGTGTCTGATATGAGGATGTGGTCTATTCTGCTGTAGGAGTTGTGTGGGTTTGAGTAGAAAGTGTACTCTCTGGCATCTGGATTTTGGAGGCGCCATGGGTCCTTGAGGTTAAGTTTGGAGCAGAGGTTTTTCAGGATGTTGCTCTTGTGTGTCGCGTGGCTTTGTCTGTGCGGGTGCTTATCAATGGCTGGGTCTAGGACCTGGTTCATGTCTCCTGCAACCACCAGGAGCTCGCCTAGTGGCAGGGTGTGTAGTTGCGTCTCTACTCCGTCCCAGAAGGCCTTGTCATCGCTATTAGGGCCATATACGTTGGCCACGTGTATCATTTCCCCGGCTCTCCTTAGGCTGGTTACCAGTAGCCTGCCCTCCGTGTCTGTCTGCGTGTTCACCAGTGTTAGCTTTGACTTTTTGCTTGTGAAAGTCACCACCCCGTTCTTTTTGTTCTGTGCTGCGGACCCCCATACTTCGCCTATCCATCTGGTCTTGAGGCGTGCTATGTCATCTGATTCTAATCTTGTCTCCTGCAGTACATAGATGTCGCCCTTCAGTTTCCTCAGGTGCTCTAGTACTTTCCTTCTTTTCACCGGGCTATTGAGACCTTTAACGTTTAGGGACACTATCTTGATATCAGATAATAGGTTGGTGTTGTTGTTTTGCGTCATTTGTAGAGTCGTGCATTGGGCGATCTGTGTGGCCTTGCGATCTGTGGGGCCCTGTGTCTCCCCCTCCCTAGTCCTTGGCTGGCTAGTGCGTTATTGTGCTTATACCTGTGCTTGCTGCTCCTCGTTGAAGGTGTGGAAAGTTGAAAGATAGAGTAGTGGAGAAGATAGAGAAGAGTGATCCCATGTGTGTGCTCCCCGACGCCTTCTGCCCTCCCTGAGCCCCCTACCCCTCCCCCCCTTACTTGCTGAGTGGGAGTGCGACGACAAAGTTCCTTTGCTCCGCATCCTCCCTGAGGCAGAGTTTGTGCGTTGTCCGTGGTATAGTTCTGAGGTAGTTTCTTCCGGGCCTGTCCTTCTCCTTGTGGCAAAGAAAATAGGGCGAGGACTCTGCTGTGCAGCTTCCATTGTCTGTATGGCTGATTGTCGCTCATTAGAGTCTGCTCGCCTGAGGTAGCCTTGTTATCCTGTAGTTTCGGGTGGTTCTCACTCCGATTGGGCGGACACATCTGGTGAGGCGCTTCTCTTGGCTGCGCCTGGGGGTTTTGTGTCCATCTCTTCTGTCGGTGGTTTTTGCATGTATCGTCTCAGGTCTTCAGGGTTCTCGAATGTCATTGTTCTCATCTTGTCTGTGATCCTGAAGCGGGCTGGGCCTGCGAAACTGAAACTGATGCCTCTTTTGCGCAGGGCATCCCTGAGAGCGAGGAAACCCTTCCGGGTCTCGACCGTTGGCTTCGAGTAGTCCTGGGTTAGTACGATCTTGCTGCTCGCCCATGTGAGATTTTGGTTCTTCCTGGCGAATGCGAAGATGGCATCGGTGTGGGTTGTTCGCAGTGGGTTACATATTATAGGTCTCGGCCCCCTTCCTGTTGCCAGTTTCCCTGCCGGCACTCTATATGCCTTTTGCACTTCGAACCTTCTGTCGAAATTGATGCCTGTGAGCTCGGGGATCAAGTCCTCAAGCATTTTTGCACATGAGTCCGCTTTGTCTTCTGTTCCTTCCGGCATTCCTAGTATCCTCACGTTGCCTCTTCTGGCTCTGTCGTCCTGTTCCGCTAGCTGTTTTTGTATGGCTTTCGTGGCTTTTTGGCACTTTGCTATTATTTTGGAGTTTTCCACAGTTACATCCTCCACGGAGCTTATTCGGCCCTCTGCTGCTTCCATTCTGATATTGGTGCTGTGCAGGTCGGCCCTGATTGCCGCGAGTTCTACTTGCATGTTGTCTATCTTAAGTTTTGTTTCCTTAGCCACTGCGCTCCCTTCATTGATCTTTCTTAGGATAGTCTCGAGGGTTGCTGTTTCTCCTTTTAGTTTCAGCGGGGAATCAGGGGTCTCTTTTTTTGCTTTTTTTGGGTCTCCTGCTGTTTTGCCATCATTGTTTGCCATTGTCCTGATGCCCCTTCTTGATAGGATGCTGCCCAGGCGCCCTTCTTTTTGAGCGGAGATTGGGCCACAGGTTGGGTTTGTGGCTTGGGCTGTTGCGTAGGTTCTGTACCTGCTCGGTTCTCTTATGTGCCTTGTTCTGGTCTTAGCTTTTGGTCCTGCCAGCGTGCGCTTTGTCTCGTTCGCAGCCTCGACCGGCTGCTTTTTACTGGGTTGCTGGTGAGTTTATTGTTTGTCTAGGAGGTGCCAGTTGAGGCTCTGTTTGGGTCTTGGCTCCCCGGCTCTTGATAAGTTGTTCCGGTGCCGGATGTGGCGGTTCGATGGAGCCCCCTGCTTTTTGGGCTTTGTATGTGGGTGTGCTTAGGGCAAAGCTTGAGAATCAGCCTAGTACCCTTGCGCGCGTTTCCTGCCCTGAGCTTCCACAAGTCTTTCCCTGCAGGTGCGCTTCCAGCTCATGTTTCCAAAAGCGTGTGTGTCTCTCTTTCCCGCTACTTGTTTGTCTCCTCCCCCGGCTGCCTGGGGCTCCTTAGTGGGACTGTGCTGCGGTCCTTCTGCGTTTCCTCACCTTCGCCTTCCCCAGTTTGCGTCGTGTGGGGCTGCGCTTTCGCGAGCGGCGGTGGTTCAGAGAGTTCAGCTGCTCGCTGCCCCTCGGGCGTTCACCACTTCCGGTGTTTCTGCTTGTTGTTTACTGTTCCTGGCTTCCGGTAATGGCGGCGCCCATGTGTAGGATTCACTTTCGGTTTCGCCAGCGTCTGTTTTCCGAAAGTGCCCTGAGCCGCGAGAGACACCGGGGCTTCGGGGCTTCCCCACTGCCTAGCGTCTCTCCCTGCGGGCCTCTCGGCGACTCCTCCGCCTCTCCGCTCTCCTCGATCACCCTCGATCACCCTCCTTTCTCCGTACGCCCCCCTCCTCCTTGCCTCTCTGCTTCCGCTTTGGTTGACCGGTGCGTTTGGGGGGGGGCCGGGGGTAGCGGGTGATGGTGCTTGGCTCGCCTCCACTTTTGTGTCTTTTGTCTCGCTCGGCTCGATGTCTGCGGTGGGCTACCTTCCTTCACTCACTGGGCGCCATTTTGTCTGTCCGCCTCTCCACCCGCCTCGATCACCCTCCTTTCTCCGTACGCTCCCCTCCTCCTAGCCTCTCTGCTTCCGCTCTGGTTGACCGGTGCGTTTGGGGGGTCCGTCGGGGGTAATGGGTGGTTCCGCTCTGGTCTACCGTGCGTGGCTGCGCTGTTGAGCGTGGCGGTGGTGCAGAGAGTTCAGCTGCTCGCTGTCCCTCGGGCGTTCACCACTTCCGGTGTTTCCGATGCTTGTTGTTTACTGTTGCAGGCTTCCGGTAATGGCGGCGCCCATGTGTAGGGTTCGCTTTCGATTTCGCCAGCGCCTGTTTCCGAGAGTGCCCTGAACCGCGAGAGACACCGGGGCTTCGGGGCTTCCTAGCGTCTCTCCCTCCGGGCCTCTCGGCGACTCCTCCGCCTCTCCGCCCGCCTCGTTCACCCTCCTTTCCCCTCCTCCTTGCCTCTCTGCTTCCGCTTTGGTTGACCGGTGCGTTTGGGGAGGGGGCGGGGGTAGCGGGTGATGGTGCTTGGCTCGCCTCCACTTTTGTGTCTTTTGTCTCGCTCGGCTCGATGTCTGTGGTGGGCTACCTTCCTTCACTCCCTGGGCGCCATTTTGTCTGTCCTGGTTGTTGGGTCTCAGGGGTTTCGTGGTCCGATATTGCTGATCGCGCTGTTCCTGTCATGCGATCCTTCGTTCCGATTGTAGCCTCTCTCTTCCCATGCTCGAAACTTGCTCTCTTGCTCAGAACAAACTTGTTTGGCGGGTAGTTATGGCCTTAGTTAACCTCAAGGGTGCGGAGCGAGTGGACTCAGACGACCATCCACATTGCCGTCCAAGCCACGCCCCACATAGTCACAAAATAATCTGATATGTGCTAGAAAAGTAAACTTTTTTATGTAGCCCAAAATATAAGTTAAACAGCGTTGAAAATAAAAGGTTGGCTTTAGTTAATTTTTCCATGGGAATTTGACTTAAGCACTGCAACTACATCACATTTTAACATTTAGCTTAAGGGAACAAATTCGAGTACCAAAATTACCAGTGACCAACATGTGTCCGGTAGCAAGCATAGCCAAATCGTTGTTCGGGTGCAATTTTACAGTACAATATAAGCGTTCCAGTCCCATTATGCACCGCTAAGCAATGTAGTTTACTCAGGCCTCCACGTTCAGTCTTCTTGCTGTAATTACTTTGCATCCATCCTAGTGGGTTGTAAAGGATTGCTTTACATTTTTTTTAAAGTTAAACTTTTTTTTACAAAGCACCTGCCCTACAAGTCCACGTGCCGACATGCAAAGGCAAACCCTTTAATGAGTTATAAATCACATTACAGGTAGTTCAAGATTTTATACAGGACAAAGACATATTCGTTTAAATCGTAGTAGGCTGAGGAATGAGACAGTGCCAGACTGGTCTACATTTGGGGAGTTACAAATGCAGTAGTTGTAAAGCTTGCCAACTATGCACTAAGACAAAGTGGTTGAGTATCAGGATAAGACACATGACCTTAAGTATAATACTAACTGTAATAGCATGAATGCTGTATTTATAATACTGGGTTCTTGCAAATTCCCTTCCATTGAACAGACCGCACAGAAGGTCAAACAACATATCCTTCAGCAGAGCAGTCACATCAGATGTAAGGCTCCCTGAGCACCATTAGTGGAACACTTCAAGCAACTGAACCACAAGCTGATACAACCTAAGATAGCTAGTGCTGAAAGGCCAACTCAACCGAAAGGAGGAGAGATTGGATGGACATTGAATTTACGTGAATGTAATTGGATACATTTATTGGACTCAATTCATAAAGGAGAGAATGAATATGATATACTTGGAGGCCTAAGGAGCTACGTCACTATGGTTAAGTTGCATATATCTTACAGTCTCTCATGTTTTGTAGCCAGTAGTTAATTGCTTGGCAAACATGAAGACTCCTGATGAGGAACTTGGTAAATGTACATACTCAGCACACATATATTTTTCGATACATACATATTTTTACCTAAGCAGGCATGCTGTCAATGTGTAGGGTGCACCCCTGTGTTCGGAGTAAGGATTTTCTCAACATGTAAACTTTCTGTCTCAAGTGTATTTATTAGATGCATACTCAGTGTAATTGAATTTTCCTCTTGTATATTCACTCATCTGTACTGTCACAAGTTGGAAGATAGGCTGGCAAGAACTCGTCCCGAGCACTTCTTGACAGGTTTTCCAGATAACTTGTGCCGAGAAGATGCACTGTAACTATCTGCACTCTCAACATGTACGTTTTAGCGCGTTCGGGGACAAATATATTTTTTCAACCGGCAGGCATGTAGTGCAGAATATTAGATATAATGCACACACCCATCTATTTTATTATCCATTGGCCTACAACACACTGCCTGGTTTTCTAGGTAATGCAAGCAGAATAGATGCATTTAACTCTCTGCGTTTGAGGCGTGCAGGTCAACAGGCTCCCTCAGACTGTGTTTGTAAGAAATATAGGGGCATATTCACAAGGAGCTATTGCGGAATTAACTGCACTTTATCGCAGCCAAAGTCATGATAAATTTACCCCACCATTCACAAGCAGGTGCTAACGGGCCACAGCACCACTTTTCCCGCGATAGCAGCCGCAAAAAACATCGCCACAGAGGACTCCCGTAACTATTGCTAATGAGATGCAGAGTAGGCGTTCCCGTGCAAAAAGCCGCAACAACACAACACTTCAATATTCACAACGACCAGCCAGATAAGAACACAAAACACGCAACAAGGCACGTTAGCAGCAGGAATTTTACACCTGCTCTGACCTGGTGTAAAGTCGGATGGCAGCCTGCACCACAAAAGGGAGCACAGCCCAGGGCGTCATTGGAAGGGCAACAGATGCCATGGAGCAACTGATTATGCAGGCCGGACACCCAAGAGGGCCACAACACCCACTGCCACCACCCCCAGGACAATCCCCAGGGCAACCCCCCCCCAGCAAAGACATGTCACATCAGCCAAACCTAAACATGTACAAAATAATCTGACTGATGTTGCACAATCACAACTGGTGACAATCATGTGTCGTCAAAGAAATGAGCATCACACATTCACTTCCTAAGTAAACAATGAAACTTTATTGAAACAATACAGAAATTAAATGAAGACACATGGCAGCTCCCCTCAACACAATCCGTAGGTCACAGCCTGCAAGACAAAAAACATGATGAGAAGGTGTGTCCTGCGCACATCAAAGGACAGAGAGAGAGCGAAGGAGGGAGAGAGAAGAAGAGATGGGGAGAGGGAAGAAGAGAGGGGAGAGAGAGAGAGAGAGCATGAGAGAGAGAGCGATAAGAAGAGAGGGGAGAGAGAGAGAGAGAAGAAGAAGAGAGAAAGAGAGAGAGAGAAGAAGAGAGGGGGAGAGAGAGAGAGAGAAGAAGAGAGAGGAGAGAGAGAGATAGAAGAAGAAGAGGGGTAGAGAGAGAGAGACGTAGAGAGGGGAGAGAGAGAGAGAGAAGAAGAGAGGGAGAGGGAGAGATAGAATAAGAGAGGTGGAGAGAGAAAGAGAGCGAGAGAGAGAGAGAGAGAAGAGAGAGCCCTCTCAGCGCACCAAGGCCACACTGCTCACCTGCTGCCAACGGTGTCTCCAACCATACATCTGAGACAGAGCTGTCATCTGAAACAGAGTCCAGGGACATGATTGGCACAGTACACATACTTGCACAAGACAACGTCCCCAGCCTACCCATGCACACACAGCCAGAGACATCCCAGGCCCTCCTGCCGCCCATCGGAGAATGCCCGCCCATGCACACCCGGGTGACGCTGCTCACCTTCCACCAACAGCGTGTGGACTGCAAGTCCCACCACGTGCTGCTGCAAGCTACAAGCCCAGGGCTCGCAGACATGGCACCCTCCACACCCTGCAGCCATGTTGCGCAGGCCACCAGGTCACACGTCTGGTGCCGAGACTTGATCACAAAATGGCATAGGACATACCAGGGCACCCGGCAACATCGCAGCCTGCACAGCCGCTCAGCCCAATGGGTACCACTAACTCTGTGACCCCGTGAGCAGGGCCACATGGCGGTAGGCCCACGAAAGCCACTGGCATGGCCTACACTGTGGTCCAGCAAGGCACACAAATCCTGAGCAGTCTGGACCGCCAGGACAGGTCATCATCGCAGGCTGCATACCCGCTCAGCAGCCCAAGGTGCCAAAGACTCAGTGCACCCTAAGTCACCATCCTGTGACGGGGTGCCTGTGCCAGCCACAATGCAGCATCTGCCACAAACCCTGTCCAACCCCAGTCAGCGTCCCGTGGCAGGCCCATGCCAGCCTCAAGGCCTCAGGTGCCACAAACTCTGTTCAACCCCAGTCAGCGCCACGTGGCGGTAGGCCTGTGCCGCCCTCAAGGCCTCGGGTGCGTCATCCAGTCCCCAACAGCAGAGGGGTATGTGATGTTGCCACCCCCTTATATTTCAGGGGTCACATGGCCTGTGACACCTGTGCCGGGTGGGTGTGGTGTGTGTGCAAACCTACCCTCAGGGAGTGGCTGTGACATGCTGACAACTAGACCAGTTACCTGCACACCACCACCGAGTACGTATGCGATGTCAGTCAGGGCTTGTTGGAGGCCATGGAGCAGCGCTACACACCCAAGTATGGCATCAAGTTTGGTAGCCATGAGGTCGAACCCCACCTGCACCTGCTCTGTGGTCTCCCTCTGGCCCTCTAGCACACAGAGCTAGAAGGCCATGTGTTGTTCCTGGGGGTCTTGGGGGTGTGCTGGGGCTTTGGGTGCCTCCGGCTGGGTGCTTTGGGTAGTAGGTGGGGTCTCCTCGATGTAGCTGGCCTGCCCTGATCCTGGAGGTGAGTTTTGGATGAGGTCAATTATGTCTTGGATGGCTTGGGTGTCAATGGTGGTGTTGTCCTCCTCGTCATCAGTGAAGAGTGGCTGGGACTGCTCTATAGGAGGTGTTTATGGTGCCCCTGTGATGTGAAGGGGAGATGGTGTGTTATAATGTGTTCACATGTATGTGGACGCATGGTACATGTTGACATTCATTATTATTATTTTATTTTTATACACACCCTTGTTTTTCTGCTACATTTTTTGCTCTTTCCTGCTGTGAGATATATATTCTTTCGAGATATATTTCTATATGATTAACTCAATAATATAGAAAATTGTGTTGTTTGAAAATAGATTGCCAAAAGAAATCAATTAGCAAGCCAATAATAAACCTTGCACCCAACTGTGAATGTGAATAGTATAACTGAGTACCATAATAAATCCCTTGAAGGCACACTTACTTGATCATTCAGACAGCATGGCATTGTACATTGTGACAGTCTGTAGATCTGGGCGAGGACCCAGAGTCATTGTGGGTGTGCACTATGCTGTGCTTGGTTGTGCATGTGTGCGATTGTGCCCATCTCTACCTGCCCCCTCAGTGCCTGGTGGTCACTCACCTTGTTGGGATTGTGTTATGTCCTGTCGAGCAGTGTCAGATCCCCCGACTCCAGCCACAGTCTCCACACTGATGACTGTCGACACCAGCCCCTCCATGTCATCCAGCTCGAGCTGTGGCGCTGGGCCCCCCACCTTCAGTCTGCGTTGCTGCCTTCCGAGTGGCAGAGAGTTTCTCCTTGGTCCGCTGCTTGATGTCATTACACCGCATCTTGACCTGGTCGTCTGGGATGCGTATGGAGTTGCGCTCATCCTCTGCGCCTGCTCCAGCAGCCTCCATGATGCAAGGGTGTTGGTCAGTTTGTGTTTTTGTCTCAACTTGTATGTTGATTTTTCCCGCCTGCCAGGTGTGTGTTGCAGACCTGGCGGTGCTTATCGCTGGTTTCCTCATCGCGCTTTGAACCATTGCAGGTTTTTTTGGTGTTGTGGTTTGTGTCGTTGTCGCCATCGAGGTGGTTGTATCGCGGACGTTGTTCGCGGTTTCGGCAGTCTATCACATGCTACCGCCGTGTTGTGATTTCCACGTTGACATGAGGTTATTTTACCGCGATAGGCGGCGATGGTGAAAGTTGTGTTATGCTACTCTTGCGGTAGTTATCACACGTTCTTGTGCATATATATCCCATAGTTAAAGTGAACTCACTTGCAGCTCTTCACTCTGTTTCAGCTTGAGCGCGAGGTGAGTTCGAAGTTTTTCATCAGGAGCTTTGTTACGAACTGCATTTTGTCCTTCCCCAGTAGGATTGACTAACATAGTGCTGTTTCCTATTAAAAAAAAGTTTTGGAATTGTTTAGTGCAGGGATTCCAAAAGGCCACAAGGAGTTAGCAGCACAGTTTCATTGGGGAATGACAGGTAAGCGGTAAAGAGGAAAGGTACATTTGCTATGGGGCTCAACTTGACAATAGGTGCCTTTTCCTGATCATTAGCACTTACTATCACAAACACACCATAGACTCCACCTGTGCATTAGAAGTAGGCACAGAAGAAGAAATAATGGAAAAGACATCTGTCAAGTGCGAACGACACAAATGTGCATCATTAAAATGTTTATATATAGTACTCAGTGCCACCTTAGTAATACATGAGTGTGCCTACAGGTTTTGTTCCAACTTAGCTTTCAAGTTTGGTGCTCATGTGGTACGGTATTTACCCCTATATGCTTTGCCATCACAGAATGTTATAGCTGCAGGCTTGTCTTTGCCATGCATGATTGCTCTGCAGATGAAAGATCCCGGTGGAGTACAACATTAGTGGAGGGTATTTCTGTAAACAAGCACTAACCCAACCCCGATTGGCAAATGATAAACTCACCGCAAATAAAAATCACTATCAAAGTAGTATAAAATATTTAAAGCGTTTTAGTCACACTGTACAATAGATTTTATTGAGTAATACATATTTGAAATTGAATGTGCCAGTAAAATAAACTAATGCCACCTATAAAACCGCCCGATTTATGGCTTGTCCAGATTCATAGCTAGAGGGCACAAGTTTGTTAGATTTCGTAAAATACCTTGGGAATGGTTTTGGAACAAATATTATGTAATTGTAAAAAAGTGTTGCAGCAAGAGCAGGACAAAAAGTACACAAATGCGTGCTATAGTCAATGTTTATAGCTGCATTTTGTATTTTTGCTAATTAAACTACGTGAAGGCCTCACAGAGCAGCTATTGCTACTGAGCTCTAGTTCCTTTTACATCATAAGCCTACCCTTCTTTCTTTCATTGTCCAAATGTTGTCACCTCTTTTGTTTTTCTATCCTCTCTTCTGTCATCTACTTCCTCAGTTACTGCTTCCTGTTTTGGTCGCAGGAAAAAGTAGAATAAGTAGAACACATACCATTTCAACTTTAAATTCCCAGATCACTTTTCTGTTTATCTCGCAATTTTTTTTTAAACATTTTGTTTCCTTCAAACTCACACCTTTCTCTTTTAAGGTCTGGTTTTAGCCAAGACCTTTAGATTTTACTAAAATTATATGTATAATATACTTATTTGAAAGGGCTTTAAGCCACCTCTCTTTATCATTGATCTTTTGCTGCATCGGGCATAAAAATGCCCACTACAAGATGCACAAATGATAGACGGCATGTCAGTTGTGTGAATAGGCATACACTGGCCAGTTATTCCAAATATAGCAGTGTCAAGGGGAAGGTGATGCAACGGAGCATACTCTGCTATGACTTTCTCGGTGTACAGTCTTAATATCGAGTCATTTATTTCGACTGGACATAATATCGACTAGAGAATATCGAGATGGCATTAATATCGAGGTAAGTAATATCGATTTTTTTTTATCGATTGTTATGTATGTAAAAAATATCGACATAAAAAATATCGAGTAAGTAATATCGTCAGTAAAAAATATCGATATGTTTATTAGTTTAAAAATATCGAAAGTTGTGTTATCGACTGTCACAATATCGACTCTCATGATATCGAATTTTAATATGTATATATATAATATGTAATAGTTCAATGTACATTGTTTTAATGTTTTATAATAGCATTTTGTGTTAAAATGTATTAATTTTATTTATTTATTTATATAGAATTAATGTTAAAAATAATTAATAAATTAAAAAAAAATTATATTACTATAATAATTTCTAGGAGCGGGTAGTGGGTTTTTAGGGGAATAGGGTGGGAAGTATTTTAAATATAATTAATTAATTATGTAAATATATTAATTGGTATTAATTAATTAATTATGTAAATATATTAATTGGTATTAATTAATTAAATATGTAAATATATTAATTGGTATTAATTAATTAAATATGTAAATATATTAATTGGTATTAATTAATTAAATATGTAAATATAATTATTGGTATTAATATGTAATTGATTGTTAAATTACTATTTAATTAAATATATAATATGTAATTGGTAAATATGTTATTTTAATAGCTTATTTGAGAATTATGCTTATTTAAATCATTTTTTTCATGTAGCCGGTTGTGGGATTATAGGGGATTAGGGTGGGAAGTAATTTAATAGTAAGTAATTAAATCTGTTAATTAATTAATTGGTAAGAATAAGTAAATACTTGTTATTTATCTAAAATATGTTAATTATATATAATTTAATTGTTAATTTATTTAAATAAATGGAATTATTGTTGAATATGTAAAATCAAACTTTTTTAGGATATGTAGTGGGTTGTGGGATTATAGGGGAATAGGGTGGGAAGTAATTTAATTGTAAGTAATTAATTATGTTAATTAGTTAATTGTTATGAATAATTAAATATTTGTAAAATAAATTAAATATGTTAATTATATTTTATGTAATTGTAAATGTATTAACATTAATGCTATTATAGTAAATTATGTTACATCTCACATTTTTATGTTATGTAGTGGGTTGTGTGTTAATAGGCGTATAGGGTGGGAAGTTAATTAATTATAAGTAATGACATATGGTAATTAATTAATTGGTATTCATAATGAAATAATTGTTAAAGACTTAAAATATGTTAATTATATAGATATAAATAGATATAACTAATATTATAATAATTAAATATAAAATATATATATATGAAATATAATTGTCTAATTACATTTAATTACATATATATAATATATTTATAATTAGATATATAAAGATATATATAACATATATATATATATATAATTATAGATATTCTCATATATATATTATTTTGTATTTGGGGAAAGAGGTTGGTTTAGTCTTCTGGGTTACTTTTCTGTTTGGTTATTAAGGGGTATATGTTGTGTGCAGAGTCAGTTGTCAGTTTTTTGGTAAAGGTGTATTTGTAGGGGTCAGGGTCAGTTTTCATTTAGTGGGTAAAGGGGTATTTTTAGGGGTCAGGGTCAGTTTTCAGTTAGTGGGTAAAGGGGTATTTGTAGGGTTCAGGGTCAGTTTTCAGTATTTGGGTAAAGGGTAATTTTTTTCTTTCAGAGTTAATTTTCAGTTTGTGGATAAAGGTGTTTTTAGGGGTCAGGGTCAGTTTTCAGTTTTTGGGTAAAGGGGTATTTGTAGGGGTGAGGGTCAGTTTTCAGTTAGTGGGTAAAGGGGTATTTGTAGGGGTCAGGGTCAGTTTTCAGTTAGTGGGTAAAGGGGTATTTGTAGGGGTCAGGGTCAGTTTTCAGTTAGTGGGTAAAGGGGTATTTTTAGGGGTCAGGGTCAGTTTTCAGTTAGTGGGTAAAGGGGTATTTTTAGGGTTAAGGGTCAGTTTTCAGTATTTGGGTAAAGGGTATTTTTTTGGTTGCAGGGTCAGTTTTCAGTTTATGGGTAAAGGGGTATTTTTAGAGGTCAGGGTCAGTTTTCAGTTTTTGGGTAAAGGGGTATTTTTAGGGGTTAGGGTCAGTTTTCAGTTAGTGGGTAAAGGGGTATTAGTAGGGGTCAGTGTCAGTTTTCAGTTAGTGGGTAAAGGGGTATTTTTAGGGGTTAGGGTCAGTTTTCAGTTAGTGGGTAAAGGGTTATTTTTAGGGTTAAGGGTCAGTTTTCAGTATTTGGGTAAAGGGTCTTTCTTTGGTTGCAGGGTTAGTTTTCAGTTTGTGGGTAAAGGGGTATTTTTAGAGGTCAGGGTCAGTTTTCAGTTTTTGGGTAAAGGGCTATTTTTAGGGGTCAGGGTCAGTTTTTAGTTAGTGGGTAAAGGGGTATTTGTAGGGGTCAGGGTCAGTTTTCAGTTAGTGGGTAAAGGGGTATTTTTAGGGGTCAGGGTCAGTTTTCAGTTAGTGGGTAAAGGGCTATTTTTAGGGTTAAGGGTCAGTTTTCAGTATTTGGGTAAAGGGTATTTTTTTGGTTGCAGGGTTAGTTTTCAGTTTGTGGGAAAAGGGGTATTTTTAGAGGTCAGGGTCAGTTTTCAGTTTTTGGGTAAAGGGGTATTTTTAGGGGTCAGGGTCAGTTTTCAGTTAGTGGGTAAAGGGGTATTTTTAGGGGTCAGGGTCAGTTTTCAGTTAGTGGGTAAAGGGTTATTGTTAGGGGTCAGGGTCAGTTTTCAGTTAGTGGGTAAAGGGGTATTTTGTGGGTTCTGGGTCAGTTTTTAGTTTGTGGGTAAAGGGGTGTTTTTAGGGCTTTGGGTCAGTTTAGGGTTTTAGGTTAGAGGGATACAGGGTAAAAATATGGTCAATTTAAATGTCTATTAAATTAGTTACTTTTTCATATATTTTATATAAAATATTTCAATTAATATACATTAAAACAATTATTGGTATTGTAGGACTTTAAATATTAATACTATTTTTAAATATATTTAAATGTATAAGGTATTTTTAAATAGATTATTTAATATGCAAATAATATTTATATACAATAATAAAGAAGGAAACATAGACAGGGTTAAATGCCATAAATGAAAAATTGTTTATTCACATATAAAAATTTATTTGTAAATAGAGAATCATTTTTTATTTATAATCAAAAATTTTCATTCAATGTTTTTATTAACATAACAAAAATATGAAGTACATGTATATGTTTTTAACACATAAATTATATTAACACAATTTTTTTATCTTTTACATATATTAACATTTAAATAGTTTCTGAAACAAATTGGTAATATGTACTTTTTATTTAATAACAAAATATTTATTCAGATACACATTGAATTTATTGTCATTGCAAATTATGTACATTTTTTTGTAATTGTAACATTTTTGTTTATTACCAAGTCATGTTATATTTTTGGAAATAATTATTATGAATATTGAACATATTTATAATATTCATTTTTAAATACATAAACACCAAAAACATTTATTATATACATACATAATGTTTTACATAATATTTGCAAATTTAAAAAAAACATTTCTTGTAACAAACTTATATATGCAATTTATTTTTACATTAACATTATTTACTAAATGTATTTATAAATCAAAAATTAATTTTTTAACTATAACATAACAGTTGAATAATTATTTCAAACTTATGAATATTTATGAAATAATTTTATACACTTTAAATAAATATTTACACTTAATATAATACTCTGTGTATTTTTTAAAGTGTTGGAATATAGAAATTAAATAGCATTTAGCTGTATACAGGGACTACTTTTTAACCGCGTAATGTTACTTAGGCGTATTTGGTGCTTCAACAGATCGCGGTTGGGTGCTGCTTCGCGTTAGAGAGGGTAAGTTTGTTTTAATTGTGTTTTATAAGTTTCTGAACTTATTGCTAGTGTATGTGTGCTGTGTTTATGTTTATGTAGGTAGAGTTAATTAGAGAAGATTGTGTGTTCGGTGTTAGGTAGAGTGTACGATATTGGATTTTTACCGCGTTTTTGTTGTAGGTGTGTGAGGTGAGGTAATATGTTTAAATGTTACTAAGATAATATGTTTGATGTATAAATATGTGTTTTTATATATGTATGGGTGTTTTTATGTGGGTGGGTATGTTATTTAATTTTTTCTAGGTTATCGTCGCGTTTCGCTGTTTTGGAGGACTCTCTTCTTTTTTGATCACAGCTGTGTAACGAGTATTATATACTCTTATTTTTGCACACTATTTTTTGGGTTTTTACATTTTCTTGGAGCGTTTATTTTTCGCCATTACGGATTTTTGGGTTTTCTATGGTATCTGGTGTCTACTGAAGTGGAAAGGAGTCGCTATGCATTTGCTTGTATTTTTGCTTTTTTTTTGGGCTTTCATGGATTGTATGGGTTTTTGGAATGGTGTCCTATGGATTGCTTGGAATTGGATTACGTTTGAAGCTGTATCAGAAATATAAGTATTTTCAGGATTTTTAATGGGTGGGAAAACTGTTTTTAATTTTGCTTTACTTACGTTGTATGTAACATTTTGTAAATACATTATCTAAATACATTTTATATATGTTAATATTATGTATTTGATAATTTAATTGCAATTTGTTACATATTATAATGAAGAATTTTAGGAAAAATATGTTTAGTTTTACGTGTATAGTTATGTAATGTTTTAAAGAATAGTTTTGGCAATCATTGATAGATATTCTAGTCCTTTGCTAGTTGGATAGAGGGTAACTTGACTTTGGAGTGTGTTATACATTTTTTTAGTTTCTTTGGTGAGTTTAGGTCCAATCAAAGTTACTGATTGCTCCATTCGGAGCTCCTGGTAACTTTGTTCTTTTTGTAAGGATTGTATTAATTTGTGAAGGGTAGGCGTTCCTCGGCCTGTAGTTGCTTGGAAGGCATTGTGCCATCCTTCAACTGCATTGTTTGTTTTTGCTTCCTTATTTAGTGTGCTAAGGTAGACATTCCACCAAGCTATTTGGTATTTGGGTTGTCTTCTATGGCCTGATCTGTGTAGCCTTCCTACCCATGTGTCTTCGAAGTAGTCAAGCATAGGGCTTAGTTTATCTTCGTTTCTTTTATAGTAGGGGCTGTCTATTAATAAGTTATAGTGCTCAGTTACATCTGTTAGTGGAACATAGGCTAGGGCGATGAGTTTTTTGATTTGATAAGCAAATGTGCTATCAGTGGCGTATTGGATACTCAAGGTTGATTTTTGTAGATGTCGCCAGATACATTGATTAAAGTGGTAATAGCAACCTTGTATTGCTGTGTGTGGGTATGTTTTAAGGATGCTGTTTATCATAGCTTTTTCAAAGTCAATGATAATTTTTTGTGGAAAATAGTTGTTAGTATGTTGCTTGACTTCAGTTAGTATTTCTTGATAGGTAGTTTGCTGTTTGTTTGGTAGAAGGGCATAAAGGAATGGAATATTTGCATTTTGGAAATGACCATGGATGGTGTATAATTGATAAAAAGGTTTGGGGCATACAGAAAAAGTACCGTCCATCATCCAAGTTTGGCATTGGGTAAGTTTTGTCATGTTGTTTGCTGTGGCAAACAGTATAATTCTTTTATCTTTAGATTTGTTGTCATAGAGTATAACATTTTCTTTATTGTGAGTTACAGAGAGTTCAGGTGGAATTTGGACTTCTTCTAAAGTTTTTGGTGTGGGAGGAGTAGTGCATGTTGCTCTTTTTTGTCTAGCTACTGTTCTTTTAAGGGATTCTATAGATGGTAATTGGCTAGAAGCATGTTGGGGAAGTACACTTAAATGGTGTTTCAGAATAGCAGTTGTTGGTTGATCAGTGCTAGTACTAGCTTCTTTAAGGGAATCTAGCATTTGTCTAATCTCTATTTCTGTTACATTGGGTGGGTGATTATGTTCTTTAGTATAAGTAACAGTAGTTTCCTGAGTTATAGCTCTACCATAACATTTGTTGGCATAATATTTCGTACACTTCCAAAACACTTTCAAATCTTTTTGTTTCTCTTGAGTGTAGACATATCCCATGTAACAAAGAAGCATTTTCCCTTTTTGTGAATAAATGAATTTAGCTCCTTCAGTCATGATAGTATTGTAGTGCTAGGAGGTAATTAAAAGAGAATGTAAATATTTTTTAAGGAAAAAAAATGTTCTAATCACATTATACAGTTTCACACATTTGTATTTTACCTGCAAATGTTTTGATGCTTTCAAGTCGTTATTTTCAGCTGTTGATGTTCTTCAAACTGTTATTTTCTGTGTATATCTTTTTGTACCTGTGGAAGTTGAGAAAATGTGTAGAAATATTTTATTACTATTTATGATAATTTGTTCGACGTTTTTTGCTAGTTTAGATTTAGTTACCTATCTATTAATTCTCGATTTTACATTTCTAATATATACTTACTTTTTTATATGTAACTTTTGATGTCCAGGTGTTGTGTAGGTCTTCTGTTTTTTTTTTTCATCTGTAGGATGAGTGCTAAAAAAAAAGATATATTTGATGTATTTTGCTTTAAAATATAGGTGTGAGCTTTGAGAGTTACATTTTCGCTGACTAATAATGTAGTAGTACTTACTTTAGATATGTGTAGGTCTCTTTCTGTTGAAGTCCATCAGTTTTCTTCCAGAAATCCAGCAGAGTTTCGTCTTCCTTTACTTAGGAGATGTATACTGCGTTTTTAGTTACTTATTATTTCATTTATATAGTATTAGGTTAATTGTTTCAGAAATAGGATTGGTTGTTTAAATGGATAGTCTGTTTTTATTTGTTGATTTGAATTTTTTTTTCTGTTATGCTAATTGCTTTCCTTATATGGGTGACGCAAATTAACGTTTATTGAATGTGTAAGGATTTATTTTGTATAGGTAATGTTCTAGGTAATGTTATTTTGATATTTGTAAAGTGGAGGAATATATGTAATTAGTTGTAAAAAATGTGTAGAAGGTCGAAACATTGTTTATGTATTATAAAATGTATGTTAGTATTTATTGTGTGTTGTAAATGTTATGAAAATAAATAATATATGTCATCTATTTATATTAACTAAATCTGGTTTTTTATGATCAGTATGACTTAATTATTAAATAATAAAGTCATTTATTTTAGGATCTATTAATGGCGATTTTTTTACAATCGATAAATTTGCTATCTATGTTTGTGTAATCGATATTTTGACTGTTGTTATATAAATATTTAATAATCGGTGTTTTAGAAATCGATAATGTTGTGAGTCGATATTGTTGTAGTCGTTGTTTTTAGTAGTCGATATTGTGTAGTCGATATTTTTGATGTTTGTTGTGTAAGTATAGTAAATCGATAATTTTGTTGTCGATAATTAGTCATCGATATTTTGTCCAGTCGATATTCGGTCTGTCGAGGTTATGTCAGTGATCCGACTTTCTCGGCGCTTCCTCCCAAAAGCTAGACCCTGAATCGAAAGGCACTGGTGGGAAATGGCAGGGCAAGGGTTTGAGACACTGTAAGCAGACAGGATTTCAGAAAAGAAATGTTCCGGATTATAAAATGCAAACAATGCAGTAAATCACATTAGAACCGTGCATCATGCCTCAGTGCAAGCATGTTGCTGCACACTTGAGTGGGCTAGTGCTTTTTGAAGATTGATGAGCAAAGCAAGAACATTCAAGCCAACCGGTCTGTAACCATTACCTTCACATTTGTAGCTCCTAGACTCACTATCCACCTGAGCACCAGCACAGCACCGCCACCTGAGCATGACTCAGCACCACCACAACGTGACCCAGCACCACCACAACATGATTAGCACCACCTCAGTATGACTCCTCATCACCTGAGCATCATCTCTGTACAAGCACACCACCACAATAGCACCAACTCGGCATCACTCAGCACCACCCCAGCCTATCCTCGGAATATTGTAAAGATTACAGGAGTATAACCCATAGACCCCAGTTCAGGACTGGGTAAGTACAGTGCATTAAGAAACAATGTCCTGATAGGTGAGGATGTGTAGGCAATTAATTATGCATGCATACAGCATTACGCATATGGAAAGAAGGAGAAAAACAATGATTTCAAAAGAGATAGTTATTCATCTTTATATTCAAAGGTTCATGGTCGGAACATGTACAGTTTTGAAACAGCACTGCATAGTTAAATTGGTGACAACCATATAGTACTTGGTGCTAGACAGTGATTGTGGTGAGAGTGGCGACGCAAGTGGAGAAGTGAACAGCAAGGACGGTGCACTGTGACAGAGTGCAGGTTATTTACAGTGAGTGGCTCCAAAATCAGTGACAACGTGATATCACTATATACAAAGTTTATCAATTGGAGATTGAGCCACAAGAAAGGAGTACGCCTGTTAGTTAAGCTGTTAGGTCGACGGCGTTTCGATCCATCTTAGTTCGGATCGTCATCAGGACTTGGTTGTCTGAATAGGGACATGCTTGGTTCTTTGTGACGGGAAAGTCCATTAGTGGTTGGAGATTCCCATGAAATGGTGGGCGCAGCCTAATGAGTAGTTCGGTTCGCCTGGTGCAGGTACTTCGGGGTCTGCAATGGGGCGCTGAGGGAATCAATGCTACAGGCGGCCGTCTAGGATCCGCCGGTGTATCAGCACGATGCCTGAATCAATCGGCGTGCTGTCTCAGAGTCGATCTGGACAAAGCAGTGCTGTTTCAAAACTGTACATGTTCCGACCATGAACCTTTGAATATAAAGATGAATAACTATCTTTTTTTAAATCATTGTTTTTCTCCTTCTTTCCATATGAGTAATGCTGTATGCATGCATAATTAATTGCCTACATATCCTCGGAATATGACATCTTTTGATTCTCCCCTAGTGTCCATCCACTGCTTGTGTTGAAATTTAGGTATCATTTTCCAAGCTACACCCTCCTGTTGTTTATGTCAACCCCTTTATAACAAAAAAAATATAACAAACCAGCACTAGAACATGCAGGAAGAAGTTGGCAGCATCACAAGGACAAAAAACTAGAAGACAATGTTTTACTTTAATTCTTTTTTTAATACAGTCGTTCAGTAGTGCATAATGTATTCTTGGTTATATATCAGATAACAAAAATACTTATAAAACTTTTTTATTATAGCTTTTCAATATGCTGCACAGCAGCCACACTGCTCTACAGCATAGTTAAAAGACATTGGCAAAGGCAATAGCTTTGGCTAAACACTTATAAGGTCCCAAAGGCGAGACCTATTGGCATTATCAATGCTTGTTTTTATTTTACAATTACTTTTGTGTTGCCTTTGTGTTAGAGCCCAAGGTGAAAGCAGGACTGTTCTATCAGATGTGAGCACAGACCATATTCCACCCTTTAAGACCTCCAGGCAATGCTGTTGTAAATTCCATTTGAAGTGTCCTTTGTTTATTTGACTTCTGGTATTTCACAGCACAACAGATTGCATCCATCTGAAACTGTTCTGTATTCATCTATTCTTATTTTACTATGCATGAAGTACACAAACCAAAAGCTTCAATATTATACATGTGAATTCAAAAACTGACAATTCTTCAGAATAACGTTTATTCTGAACTCAAGTTCACCAATGGCTCTTTAATAAACGTTTTCCTGGAATAACATTAGCCTTTCTGTTGTTTTCTTTCTTTCTTTTTTTCTTTCTTTCTTTCTTTCTTTTTTTCTTTCTTTCTTTCTTTCTTTCTTCCTTCCTCCTTCACTTATTTCTTTCTTGCCGTCTTTCTTTATTCTCTTTCTGCCCAAAGGCAAGAGCTGGCAGGCAAATGTAAAATGTTTGGCTTTTTTAGGTGTGCATTAGCCAAGACCTTTCGATTTTACTAAACATGTGTGTATGATGTCATTATTATAGGGGTTTGCATCCATACTTCATCTAGTTTTATGTGGTTGGGTCATTCACATTTTTCTCCAACCCACTCAAGCACGCATCAAAGGGCAATGCGTCAAACAAACCAAAACAAAAAAATTGCTGAAAGGCTGATGGACAGTGGCAGACCTATTGGCTTTGCCAGTGTTTGTTTAGGTATTGCAAGAAGCGTTCAAGTTTAAGTGCTCTCTTAAAAAACGCACATATTTGATTAAATAACGGATTTGTTATTTTTCACTGCCCCTTTTTCACCAATATAATTGTTGCCCAAAGTGGCTTTTTATTTTTTGTTTCGTCTGATTTGTTCCTCAAGTTTTATTAGTGATCTTCCTAGTAGGACGCTGAAAGCAGAGGGCATTCCAAGTAACTTCCACATCTGTCTGTCTTATACGAGGTAACTTTGATTTTACTCTTATATTTGATCACTGATATTTGAAAGAAAAACATTATCTTCAGCAAATTCTCATACTGTTCTAATTATTTAATTCGCTTAGTTGGGAGCTGGCTGAACTCAAGCAAGGGATTGTCAGTGTCGGAAATGTGATATGTACTTAAGCAAAGTTCTATCTTTGGCAAAATAGTTCAGACTGTACCAATAACATTTGAGTAAGTTTTTCTAGGAATGACTGGCATAAAAGTCATCATAATCTTTCATTTTATGTTCTTCCGTGAATAAATGATTTCACTGTTTCCAGGGAAGGCAATGAACATAAGATATATTCCATAAAAAATGAATAGAAGATTGAAACGGATAAAGAAAATTGGAAGAGACAAAGTTATGGGTGTTTTATTTGGTATATGAGCTCACGATACTGCTTGATGGAACGGGAGCTTGATTTACAGTGGTGTAAAGTACAATTTCTGTTTGAAATTCACAAATTCTTGGATACAGGATTTCCTGAATTTTCCCACTGCAAATTTCAGCTACTACTGTGAGAAATCTTGGAAGTTGGCCACATTTTGCAAAGTATTAAGTTGAGTAAAGGAGAGAGAGGAGCACAGTCCCAGGGATAATGGCCATTTAGAGTAATAGGGAAAACCACAAAGGTATTTATTGGTGGGTATCCACGAACATTTACAATCATTTGCAAGGACTTTTGCAACTCTGCTAGGACATCTAACTTAAGTGCTCTAACGGGTTGTGATAAATGTGCAAATAGATTGGAAAGTGTAAAAAATGCTCACACATTTTCTCTCCATAGAAATGTTTTCCAGGTGGTGAAAGAAAAAAGTGAAGAATGGAAAAGCAAATTATGTTTTGGAGGGAAGGTGATGGCTGGATACTTACAGCTGGGCAGATTGAATTTCTGGGGCTCATTCATTGGGATCTTGTCAAGTGCTCCAGAATGTGAAAATCTACACTTTATTTGCGTAAACACATGATGTATGGATTTTGAATTTCCTCAGTGAATCAGGTGCATTGCATATGTTGCTAGTGACAAATTAGTCTGATAGACAAGTCGGTTCATGTTTCTGATCATATCACCCAAGATCACAGTCATGCCACGAATGAAAATTTTACTGGCTTCGCGACATCAGTCACTATAAATAAAACATACACCTGGGAAAGCTGAGGTTTACAAGGAAGAAAGGAAGATAACTCTATGAAAGAAAATTGCAAGATCTCATTTGAACTATACATTGTGCAAAATCATAATCTTAAAAGAGAAACAACTTATCACTGTCAACCCTGCACCTTGATTTGAAGCTGCAGTGACGCATACATTTTATTAAAAATTAAACTCGGAAGAGAAAGGCAATATATAAATATCATGCCTTGAAATGGCATGCTAAATAGACGAAATAAGGGCTGAATGAATTGACCTAGAAGAGTTCTAACTCTGAAAGATAGAGTTATTGATGAAGAGGATGCATGAGTACAGCTATCAGTGGAAGGTGAAAGCAACAAAAGACTTTCGATAGGAGTTACAAATATTAAGAAAGAAGTGGCTGCACAGAAATATAGGAGCTCTCCAGTGATTTCTTTCCAAATAAAATAATTGTTTGAAGGGATTGTACATCAAGTAAATTAAAACCATTGGAATCACAATTGAATATCAGACGAAGTATCGAGATGTTTCAGTGATGCTGGTGGCAAAGTCTCCCAACAAAATAAAGGGCCTTAAGCAGGAAAGACCTACACAGAGGGTATGGACCATGATGAAAGAGAACTGCCAAGAGATATTCACAAGTCGGAGGCTTGAACTGGCCCCATCAGTGCAGATGCATGCCACAACCTCGACACCCATTAATGAGGAGTAACATTATCTCGGCTGGGTAGATTTGATCTTCTAATTCTAGCCTTGGGAATCTGGGCAGAAAGGCCTAGTTAAGATAATTACTAACTGAGTCCCTGTGATGGAGCAAGGTTGCACACTTAGAGTGACTTGCTTGTAGTTAACCCTCTCGAAAATAATATTAATGTACTAACTAACATGTTTTGTCATATTAATATTGCATTACACGACATATTAGGTATCTAGGGGAAGCTTGATAATGTGCGTTTGCTAACTATGATCCGCTTGCATTAAAATGGCTGCTGCTACGCGGGATTTTCTACTGCGCATCTTTCTGTCACAATCACGTGTTATCTCGTTTGGTGGGAAACTTTTGCTTCTGCGCACTAGAACTAAGATGGCTGGTCTGTGTCCTAACGTGCAAGAAGCTTGCATCGCTGCTTTGCTAAGCTGTTTGTTTTGCTTAACATTTAATGCAATAGTTAAAATAAAATAATGGGAATAGAGTAGAAAGAAGTAGTATACAGTTCATTAATTTTATTCTGTGACTCTAAAACTGTTTCTTTTCTATTCTTGCATGTATCGCATTTGGGCCTAAATGTACCTCTGTGTCAGAACCGTGCCAAGTCCTATCTTTAAGGTCCATGATAATCCTTCACCACAGTTCCCGATTTGGGGGTTGATGCAGAGACAGGTGTTAGGTTACAGTCAGCGGGATGGGTGGAGTACGCTTCCTGATTGTGCCATTCCGCCCAAGGGGTTAGCGTTCTAGCTATCCTCCTGTAGTCCGCCATTTCGTGCGCTTGTTCGTTGTGAACGGCGCACTTCAACCGTCAATTGAGAGCAGTAAGACGTGTATTCTAGCGCTCGTCTTTTAGACTGCATTTAGGTCTATGGTTCCCGCATTTTTAGTAATTCAGTTCTGCCAGTCTTGGGACATAGTTCTGAGAGGCTTAGTACTGGTGGCCCTTCAGTCGCAGCTCCGCATTAGTGTATTCGTGGAGTGCGGCAAGTCTGTAGCGGCATTAGTATTACGTTGCCTTTCAGTCGCAGCTCCGCATTAGCGTTCTCGTGCGGCAAAGTCAACATCAGCATTTTGTAAGTAGTGTCCTCTTCAGTCGCAGCTCCGCATGTGAGAGTTCGTGGAATGCGGCAGAGTTCAGCAGCGGCTTTTCGTTTTCCTCATGAGAAAGTTCTTTGGAGGTGAACCTCAGCCCTTGTGTCCAGTGAATTCCTCGCCTTGGAGTTCAGAGAAGATTGGCGGTAAGAGTATTTGTCGTTTCCCAATTCTGACAAAGAACGATAATTCAGAACAGCTAATAAGTCTCCTGTAAGGCGCAGCTAGTTCCTCAGCAAAGCATTAATTGAGAAGCAGAACGGCATTCAGTGACTTTATTCCCTCATAGCGGAAGCAGAAGATTCCATCAAGTAAATAGGAGTATTAACTATATGCATATCGAATACTGTTATTTACCATCTTTATAGACTTTGCAGAACGTCGAGTCTATTCAAGATAGTACTTAATTCTCCAGCACAGAAAAGACAATCTACAAGTACTTAAAATACAATTCAGAGAGAGGCTAAATTCCACACAGTAACAGGTATTAGTCAAAAGAGAAAAGAAAAGATATTAGAGTAAATGCCAAGTTTTCTATGAGAACTGTAGTAATGTTGTGTTAATGTTACAGGTCATCCTCAGTGTACAGAATACCAGAAATAGCTGAAGAAGACCAGTGTGGCAGTCTCTCTTGTTTGTTATCCACTTCCCCTTTCCCTTCCATTTCTGAGCTTGGAGAAATCCGGGCGCAGGAGTGTTTGGGAATTAGGAATTATTCTACACGAGGTTTTCGGTCATCAGCTCCTACGGAATCAGGAGGATTCAGGTACTGCTTCTGACACTCTGAACTCCATCTTTGGAGAGACTGCGCCTGTGCAAAAGAAACCCCAAGCCGCTGAAGCTGTGGCATTGAAACAGTGCCAAATCTGACATGGATGGAAAGAACTATGAGAAGAGTGAACTCCTCAGCCTGCCAGAGGAAGTTGAATTGAAGAAAATGTTTAAATGTCTTATTGATACATTCACTACCGGGCGAAATAAAAAGTACATGGGAAGATGAGTTATGGGAGGGAACATTTAAATACATGATTGACAAGTTACTTCATATCATTTTGGTGTGATGACTACTCGTCTTTTGTCCAATACAATTGTGGGATTCACACATTTGCAACATTTGGGGGTGGTACACTGACCTGGAAAATAGTATAACTAGGGTAAGCTTAGCTACTTAGATTGTCCGACTTGTCCGAATAGCTGACCTATCGCTGACCCAACGCACTCAATAGGTGATCGAGAGCCGAGTTGCTGGCGGAGCACTCTGTCAGAAGATTCGATAACCCAGTCGGGGTTCTGGGAAGGAGTTTGATGACCCAATCGGGGTTTGGCTGTTAGCTGCAGAGAGGGGTGTGACGCTGGTGTTGCACTTTAGCTGTGGGTGTCGGTCTTAGCCTGTGGTGGTCCTGTCCTGATCCAATTTGGTCCGTAACCTGTCCTGATTCTAATCTGCACTTGTTCTTTCTCACTGGCACCTGCACTTTGGGATTCTTATCCTTTGACTCAGCCCTTAGCCAGGGTTGGTCACCACACCATTCTGGGTGACTATAAAGTGTGAGTTTGTCATTGTACTGTTTTTCCCTTTTCTCTACCCACCCTTTGTCTGAATGCTTAGTGACATTTTGTTTTCAAATTATTTGCATATGTTGTTTCTAAATTCTAAAATTTAAATTCTAAATTCTAAATAGAACAAGAAATTATTGATTTCATGGTTACAAACGTTTAAATATTTACTTCGATAAAAGAACTTAAACTTTTTCTTGAGTTTGTGGTTATTTATGAAATGCTAAATGTTAATATACTACCTGTTTTCTTGTTAACCCCTTTGATCCTTAGGACGATAGGTATCAATGACTTGGATTGGTAAGACAAATGGTAAAGATCCCGAATGGTAAAATCAAAATTGATTGAGTGTAGGTTTACCTGTTTAATGTATAAATAGTATATGGGCCCAGGTGAGTATGGTAATTTGAGCAGGTGAGCCCGCGCTCTATCAGTTATTTTGGTAGCAGAGGATGGTTATGGATTAGGTAAGATAGTTAGTTAGTTCTGTATTGTTTATTGATCGATTATTGATTATTGATTGTATTGATTTTATGTATTAACCGAAACTGCTCGTACCTGTTTTAAGTTTTGTTTGGAAACCCCGGGGGCAGAATGTCAGGTGGTAAATGGAAGCCACTCTGAAGTGAGGTCACTTGTCCAAGGAAGTAAGTACATGGTTAGGTAAAACCTGAAACACTGTTTTAGGGACTTTTCTGTATAAATGTGTGAGTAATTGATAGCAAAGAGTTCGCTAGTAAAACTTTGGTGTGATATCACCTAGAAAGGGTCACACTGAAGGAGTAGCAGGTTCTTCTGAGCTTGATTGACAGCAAAGGGGTTCGCTGGTGAAACTTTGGCCTTACATAACCTAGAAAAGGGTAAGCCCGAGGGAGTAACAGGTTCTCTGATGCTTGCGTGAAAGGTAGATGGAAGGGATCTACTTGTAGTGTATGAAGAGTAAACGGAAGGGAGTTACTTACAGTGAAAGCAAATTATCTTTTTCTTTGAATTAGTTACTCAGGCACAGTGGCGAATGTTTTTACGTCATTAATTAATGAAAATGAACATTTAAAAGTGAATAAAAGGAAGTTCTTGTATTATTTTGCAAAGGAGGGAGTCAGTTGCGGAGCTGCGCTGACGTCACTCAGTGCCGCGCTGGTATTGGTTGAGACAGCGGGTGTGTAGTTGAGGTAATATTGTAAAGGAGGGGTGAGTACAAGAGCATGAGAACTTGTCTCATGAGAAAAGCCGCGCAATTATTGGCTGGATTATTTGAATTCTAAGTGTTGATTAGTCATTGAAAATAAAAAACGCATTGGTATTGGAGGTTTTTCGTAAACAAACTGAGTGTCATCATGAAGTAAAGCGGCATAAAATATATGTGGCATTTAGATCCAGGATTAATAGGAAACAGACCTGATAGAAAATATCTAGTTTTTGTAATAGAACAGATGATTAGAGGGAGACCTTATATCATGTACGGAGAGAAAATAAAAAAGTAATTTGTTAAGAAAGTTAAACATTTCTTCAAAAAGGATAAACAGATTAAAACCAGAGAAGGGATTATTATTCCACCACCGATTACGCCCGCATCGTACATGATGGTTGAAAGGGGCTATCATACTTGCATATGGTTAGAAAACTGGATAGAATAGACAAAGGATGATGGAGTTTTGACATTTCCAGGAAATGGTACCTTTAATGGTAGACTTTTGTACAATTTAAGGGAACGCATGAATGAATTAGATCCTAGACCTAGATTAACCCAATATGAAGCATTAGAGGTTTGGGAAACAGAGGCTTTTGAACGAGATCAATCAAGAAGTGATAAAAGTTTAAATACATTCTATCCCAAATTTCCTAAAGAGACAAGAGATAAACAGATGAAACAATGTAGGCAGTCCATGTTAGTGGAAGGATTATATCCTGTACGAGCTTTAGAAGAACAAACAGGGAGTAAAAGTACAGAGAAAACTAAACATTTAATGACAAGTGCTGATCCAGAAGATGATTACTTGGAGGATTTGTTAATGAAAAATCCGCCACCTTATAATGAAGAGCAAAATCAAGTTAATCCTAGTGCTCCGTTCTTAAAGCCACCTTTGGTTCCACAAGTGATACATGATGCATCATTAGAAAAAGTGTGGCAGGAAAAGGAACGAGAAGCAATAAATAAACCAAGAAATTAGTTATTTCAGAAAATGACACAATTAAATGTAAGTCCTGAAGCCTTGACGATACCAGTAACTATAGGTCCTGTTGTTCCCTTATATGGAGATAAACAAAGCAGTCCTAGACCTCCTGTTTTAACTACACCTGTAGTGCAGTCAAGAAAAGAAACACTAATAGTGGATGATCAAGCAAGTGATTGTGAGTCATAAATGTCTTTGATGGATCTACCTATAAGAGAACCAGTAAGTAGCTCAGCTAGGAAAACTACACCTGTAAATTCCAGAGAGGTACAAATAGAAACTTCTTCAGGTACGAGAAGTGCTACTGTAGTTACCCCAGAAGAAATTGAAAGATGGTCTCGTGAAATAGAAAAACCAAAATCACAACCAAACACATTGGATATTTTTAAATTAAGAGTTGAATTGGAAGAACTGATTCCTGGGAATGTGGGATTGGACCGATTAAATGCATTAAATGAAGATGAATTGTTGTTTATATGTCGAAGTATCACTCGAAATACAAAAACATTTCATGAAAAGTTAACAAGTTTGGCAAATGAAATGGGAATTGACATTGGTAAATCGAAAGTGTTACAGAAACCATATCGAGCTGAATTTTCTGACAAAGATCTAGAAAATATGAATGTGTCAGGACAAAAACTACAGATCAAAGAATTATTATCACTGTTGCAAAAATGGGGTGATTTAGACAGATAGAAAGCTAGATGGATAAAGAAAAAGGAAGAAGCTCAAGGGAAAAGCACTGCATCAGAATATATGTTGAAAGAAACAGAAAAAGTGGAAAGGTTGTGTCCGATGAGAGAAGTGCCAGGTGGAGGTTATGTACATGTCCCATGGTCCCAACAAGATATTTTGTCATTTACAAAACATTGCCCAAAACTCATAGAGAAACCTGTAGAATGGTACAGACAGGTTGAGAGATTTGTAAAAGTCTCAAAAGTGTTGTTAAAAGATCTAGATGGGTTATTCGACATTGTTGTTCCTGTCGATTTATGGACAGAATGCAAAAATGCAGTAGACTGGCCAAGTGATGAGTATCCTAGAGACCTAAAAACAGGAGCACCATCAGATGAGGTGATGAAGAAGTATAATCAGGTAATATTGTACTTGAAAGGGAAGGTACCTCCAAAAGAGACTGATTGGACTAGAATAGACAGAACTACACAGAATAAAGCTGAATCTGTGCATGCATATTATGAACGCCTTTTACAAGTTCTTAAACAGTATAGTGGATTAGAAAACATTGACACTAAAGACATGACGCATTTTATCTATCGGTTTGTGTCTGGACTAAAACCAGAAATTTCACAATGGATTAAAGATCATACGGGGGCAAGATGGCGGACATGATCTCGGCCGAGTAAGCTGGTGTTCAGCTCCTCTGGTCCATGGCTACCCCCCTGGCTGGCGTTCTTCATTCTTATCCCAGAGAATTTAAAAGAATACTCTCACCTTTAAAGAAACTTCTAACATAGATCTCCCTCCACCTTATGGCGCTTGTCTCCCAACTGGACTCTGTGAGACTGGAGCTTACCGTCAAGCTACTTTCCATTCGTGTCCGGGTGCAGCTGGGTCGGCACCCCGGGGAAATCACCAGACTTATAGGAGTAACTGCTGCTCCGGTCACGACACCTCACCCTCATCGCATAATATGCCTCCGAAGCTGTTAACAAAGGCGGCCGCTGCTGCTTTGAAGACCCGCGGCTCTGCTCGAGTCAATACAGAAACAGAATGCAAGGCGTCTGAGGGGGCAAGTGAGAAGGGACGCGTAGCAGCTGCCGCAAAATCTTCCCCCCCATCTACTATCCCAACGGCAACGGCGAAGAAAGGACAAACATTACCGGAGGTCTTTGATCGGCTCGGATCAAAGGAGAAAGCCGCAACTTCGCTAGGTGGCGTGGGAGGTGCTGAAAAGCCGCAGGACGCCTCAAAGGGACTAAAAGGTATCAAAGCTTTGGTTGGTAAGGAGGGGGAGCCTATAGTGACTATTGTGTTGCCAGAATTATTGCAAATGCCCCCAGTGCAACAAACAGTGTCAGTTTCAGATTTAGATTTAGCTGCTACCGACTCGGCTCTACAGAATAGCGCTGAGACATTCTATACAGTGTAACAACCTATTGCCGGCACTTTACTACAAAATACAGTGCCTTCTGACCCCAATAAACATGTGGAGGTCTCATCGGCACAAATGTTAAATTCTGCTCCTGCCAGTATTTCGAACTGCCTCCCCAATGCATTCTGGGAAATGCAGTCCAGTCTAGTAACCAACTGATCTCTGCTTTGGAGCTAAGTGTTAATTCATTGATCCCCCACTCTAATGATCTCCCGGCTGAGCATTTCCTAGATACGAGGGGGTCTGAGAGCACCGAGGCCACTGATAAATTCTATTCAGTCTCAGATCATTCATTATCGGAGGGGGATGCTGAGCTCCAATGGTCTGATTATGACAGTGAAGCTGGTGACTGGCGTCTTAGCGAGGCTTCTAAGAATTTGAATGCAGCTGACTCCACTAATACAGTTCGTAAGGCCTTTAGCTCTAAAGCATTGGCATTGGCAAGTGATACAAGTCCATATACCATCTCACCAGAGGAATTTGCAATAAACAACGGAGCTGCGGCTGGCAATTCCCTAGGCGGTGCAACAGAAGTTGCAGAAGAGGTGTCTCTCTCAACAATTTACCAAACCATTATTATGCATAGGGAGGCAACAAGACAGGAGAATATGCGTACGCAAGGAGCATGTCGTAAAATGCAAAATTCCCTTCGCCGAGTGGTTAAAACATGCACTGACACCGCAGCAAGGGTTGGTGAAGCAGAGGAGCGGATGTCGGCTCTAGAGGATGCTGCAGTTGCTCAGAAGGAACTGGTAATGGAGATCAAAGAACAACGCGAGGATATTCTATGGAAACTTTCAGATTTAGAAAACCGAGCAAGAAGAAATAATCTGCGAATCTTAGGCATTGATGAAAATAAAGAAGGCGAGGATGTTAGGCAGTTTATAGTGGAGCTTTTTACTGAGGCCTTCCCAGAAGTCACGCAATGGGACTGGAACCTGGAAATACAGCGAGCACATAGGTTTCCATTTCACAAAAAGCAGTCCTCATCCAGCACTAATAATGCCTATCCTCGAGCTATTCTGGTTTGTTTCAACAACTTTCTTGCTCGTGAGAAAATATTCGATCTAGCTAGACCAAACAAGAAGCGGATGGCCAAGAACTGCCAATTTTTTGTTCGGCCTGACTTTTGTTCAGAAACAGTTGACCGGCGATGGCATCTTCCCCAGCTAATATCTTTATTTCATGCTAAGGGAGCCCTGGTCTTCCTACTCTTCCCAGCAAAGCTAAAAGTTATCTTCAAAGGCCAAACAAAGTACTTTTTTTCTGAGATACCTGCAAAGGAGTTCTTGGACTCTATTTAGCTCAAATGGTCTTATCTAACTCATTCAACTGGGATAGGAACATTTTCTGAAATCTGTAGAGACATAAGATGACCTGATTGCTGTATATTTGCTTAGTATTTTCATTCTTGATGGCAGGGTCATCTCTAATTTCCAAGCAGGGGGGACCATGGATACAGCGGAGCGTGGGTGCTCACCAACTTAACCATCGTAAGGACTATGGTCCTGCTGTTCCACATGGGGGGTGAGGGGTGTTGGGGGGGAGGGGGGTGGGGGGGGTGTTTGCACTGGGGAGGGTTGGGGGGGTGTTTTGGTGGTGGGTGGTGGACAGGAGACTGTTTTATTTCTTAGGATCATGCTTAAGCTTCGAAATGTTCTATATGGTGCTAATTGAAACAATGTGCAAATTCATGTTTAGAGAATTAAATATTTGTTGTACTAGTAAAGCGAGTTTCTTAGGCTGCTGGTTTTCGCTAATTTCGAATGTGGGGTGATAGGCTCAGTTGTGCGACTTGGAACATTTGTGGGCTGAATGACCCTAAAAAACACAGGATCTTTCATAAAATTCTTCAAATTATGCAGATAGACTTAATCTGTCTGCAGGAGACCCATATCCCTTGGAGTAGTCGAGGATATTTAAGATTTCCCGGGAATGACTTAGTTGCCTGCTCTTGCCAAACATCCACGATCAGGGGTGTGGCTATCTTGTTAAAAATAGGGGTCGGGTCGGTTAAAAGAGTGAAAGAAGATAATTTTGGAAGATGGGTTGTTCTTGAATTGGTGGTAAATACCGGCCTCTTTCGATTTGTTCGATCTACGCTCCTAACCTGGATGACCCCCAAGTCTTTAGGAATTTAAATGTGGAATTAGCAGGGTGGCCCTATCCAATGTTGTTCTGTGGCGACTTCAACATTAATATATCCAGTCAAATTAATATATTAACATATCACGGTTATGTTGGTCGGAAGCCCCAAGTATTTAAGGCCCTTCAGACCCTTCTTGTAGAACATGGCCTGACTGATGTGTGGCATTATCATTACCAAAATAAGGATGGCTACACATTCTATTCCATCCTGCACAATAAAATGGTCCGCCTGGACTACATTTTCATGTCTGATCAATCTGTTGGGTCTGCTAGAATTGAAGTTGCCCCCAGGACCATATCTGATCACAACCATATAAATGTTAATCTTTTATGGGAGCTATCAAAACGTATCAAACAGATTAGATCATGGACTTTTGAAAGAAAGCTGCTCATAGATGAGCAATATCAGGAACAGATGGCTGCTTGGATTGTAGAATTTATGAATATCAATAGGGAAACCGCTCCTGATTGTGTTGTCTGGGACACATTCAAAGCTGCTTTGCGTGGAGAAACTAAAAGATTCGCTTCTTATCGGTGGAAGCAAGCGCAGCAGCAAATCAAGTATAGATTAGAAGAACTACGACAAGCAGAATCCGATCTGAGTACTAATATTCGGTTGGGTCAAGACGTGTCCAGCAGTCAGAAACTGGTTGGAATAGCAAAATCTAATCTGCTTGAACCACTGTATGAAGATCTTGCAGTTAAATATACCCAATTTCGAACTCTAATGTATGAATTTGGGTAAAATTCAGGAAAGGTCCTTGCGAAGAGACTACAACAGAGGGCTATGGCTAATCGGATTGTCCAAGTTATCGATAAGTCTGGTACCGTCCAGGAAACCCCTAGTGGTGTCATGCACGTTTTTGTGAATTTTTATTCTAGTTTATATACAGAAGCCCCCACTATTTTTCAACAACAACAAGCTAGTTTGGATCAGTATTTTCACCCTTTAGACACTCTGAGGGTAACAACAGAACAAAATGAAACCCTCTCGGCACCTATTAGCTGGGAGGAGGTTGAAAATGCTATAAAATTCCTTTCCAATGGGAAAGCAGCTGGTCCTGATCTTATTCATCTAGAGTTCTACAAGACCTTTTCATCAGTATTTAAGCAAGAAATGCTTGATGTTTTCAGGTCTGCTCAAGCCGGGTTCGTTCCCGACTCTTGGCGACGGGCGATAATCGTTCTTTTTAAGAAGAAAGGTAAGGACGAGATGAATCCTTCTTCATGCCGACCAATAGCACTTATTAACACCGATAGTAAAATTTACTCGAGAATCCTAGCTTTCAGATTAGCTCAAATTATAGTTCCTTTGGTCTCAGCTCATCAACACTGGTTTATTCCCGGCAGGGACACAACGATCATATTCGGCGTGTTATTGCCCTCCTTGACTAGGCTAGGCTAATCCGTATCTCAGGGAAGGAATCAGAGTACTTTTCCATCAGCAGGGGGACTAGACAAGGCTGTCCCTGTTCTCCCCTCCTATTTGCCTTGTTTATTGACCCCTTTCTTAGTATGATCAAAAGGTCCCAGGGTATTTCTCCAGTTAGCGTCCAGGGGGTGGAGTACAAGGCATTGGCATATGCCGACGACATTGTTGTATTAACTGACAATGTCGGTCCTTCGTTTAGTGCCTTAGAGACCCTTGCGGGCCGATTCATTGCCATATCTGGCTACAAGTTAAATATCGCAAAGACGCAAATTATTCAATCTTTAGCCATGCCCCCATCACAGGCTCCTGTAGTTCAAGCAGCTATATACTTAGGTGTGCAAATTTCTGCTGATGTATATCAGATCCCTGATCTGAATTACTCTCCTATAATTGACTCACTTCATACTATGTTAGAGAGACTGGACCATCTACATCTCTCTCTTTTCAGACGTTGTAATATCTTAAAAATGCTTGTCCTCTCGAAATTTCTATATCTTTTTAGGTCTATCCCACTTTTAATTCCCAAGGTAACATTAATAAGAGCAGAAAGGATATGCCAACGATTTGTATGGGGTTATCACAGACCAAGAAGGGCGGCAAAGTGGACTTGTCTACCTCGTGAGCGTGGCAGTTGGACAGTTCCGAATTTGCTATATTATTACTGGGCCGCACTGATACAACATTTTGGCATCCCCGTGCTGGGCGACTCAGCTGATATGCCTCTGCATATGTCCCCATCTATATATGCAATACCGCTTGGCAATACTGTCAATGGAGTTCCTCGAACCAAGCTACTTTAAAAAAACAAAGTTTAAGGTTTGTTGGACCTTATTCTCGGTCTGGCAAAGAATCCGTCGCCACGTTCTCATTTCAAAGCTCAATTATTATACCCCATTTAATGCTTCAGGACTATTACCCCTAATATTTAAAGATGGTATGATTATCAAATGGAGTTCTATTGGTTTGAAGGAAACTGGGGATTTGGCTCAGTTAGGCCAGATGGCCTCATTCTCCTATTTGAAGGAGAAGTTTCATTTACAATCTAATCACTTTTTTAAAATATTTATAGGTCAGAAGCTTCCTTGACAAGAATCTCCCTAGAAATTCTAATATGTTCGATAAAATTACTATTGTCGAATTATTACGGAGAAAGTCTAAAATAGGTGTTCTTTATCAATGTCCTCTGTCTGAACTCCCTGATGATCTAGCTGTTCAGAATAGTAAGTGGGCTGGTAAATTTGGGGTCCCATCTATAGATCTAAAATTTCCATTGGAATTAGCCAGATCTGTCTTAGTTTCTGGCACGCTTCGTACTCAAAGCTATATGGGGAGTTGCCAGAGGTGCCAAAGGGACCTCTTGTGCTAGATGTAAATTGTTTTCTGCTGACTCTATTCATATGTTCTATGCATGTCCTGATCTATGTTCTTTTCTAAATGAAATTGAAGTTTTTATTAATCAGTTAATTCAAACTCCTGTTAAGATCTCAGCGGAGTTAATAATAACTGGGTACGAATATTCAATGGCCTCTGAAAGAACGAGACATACACAAGCGTTCCTGTTTATTGCAATGGCTATGATCAGATTATGTATAACATCACAATGGTCGAGTACTGAGCCTCCCACTTTTTGTCACTGGAAAGCAAGGATGCTTGCATGGTATAAATTAGAGTCATCGGTCCAGTTGTTGAGAGGGAGGAGAAGACGTTTGTTTGCTTCTAAGAATTGGGCACCTTTCGAGAATTGGCTCTCTAATTAAAAATTTGTCTATTGTATTTTCTAACCTTCTTTTTTCCCTTTCTCCTCTTTATGATATTTATTGACCTGGTTATGTTTATCTGATGTACATCCTTCGTCCTTTTCTCCTTTTTTTTTCTTTGGTGTTTGCTGCTGACTTATGTTTTTGGGAAAAAAAATGTGTTTTTCTCATATCTAATCTAATGTTCTACAGTCTCCTGACACCTTGTTCACTTTCTGGAAAATGATAAATAAAGTTTAAAAAAAAAAGATTGATGGTGTGAAGCAAATTGGCTGATGTATTGTAAGTTAAAAAAAAAAGAAAAGAAAAAAAAAGGATTAAAGATCATAAGATCTGCTGGCAGGCCAAACCTATTGATGAAATACTCAAATATGCAAAATATTGTGAAGATGAATTAGACAACAAGCGAAAGAATTTAGAAGAAAAAGTAATGTGGGCACAGGTAAAATTAGCAGAGCAACAAGAACTTCAAATGAAAAATATCCAGACCCAAGGAGATGGAAATGGTAGTAAACCTAGGGGAAAGTATAACCGTGATGAAGCTAAAAAGAAATTTCCTTGTCATGGGTGCGGCAAGTTGGGGCATTGGAAGAATGAGTGTAAGGCTGTATTGAATAATAATGTACAAAATAATAATTTGAATTCACAGAAGCAGAATGAGGTATCGGAAAAGCAGCAACAACAGGTAATACAAAACCAGTTACCATTGGCGCCTATGCCAAACCCTGGGAGTCAGCCTACATACAGGTGTCGATTCCGATCCGGTAAAAAGCGCTCCGAATTGCAGTTCGGAGCGTTTTTCCCCGTACGAATAGCACCCGTAGGCGTCCCCGTACGATTCAGCAAGTACGATCACAAATAAATGCGTGGCTCCGTACGACTCGTACAAAACACCGTACAAATCGAAAATCCGTACGATTTGCAGTCGGCTGACGCACCACGCAGCGTCCGTACGTAAATAGACCGCGTCTTCCGACCCAGGAAGTACGATCCGTGTCGAACACACACCGTACGGCTCTTTTGCTACGAGAGCTCTAAACTACCGTAAACCCACACTCCGTCAAACCCGGCACCCGGTACACGACAAGCAAGACATGAACGCCATCGTCCGTGTCATCCCTATCCTGTACGCCCACCACCTCGTATATAGAAACCGACGACGGCGCAGAAGGTGAGTACAACGAACACCAACATACCTGTACGTGTTGCCATACGAGCACATCTCCATTGCACGACTGTCATGTCTGGGTACGTTGCACCACACAATCCCGCACAACACCAGTGTCATACGGAGACGTACCGCACCTACGTCATCGACTTCGGGTACGGAACGTCACCGCACAACACCAGTGTAATACGGAGACGTCCCGCACCTACGTCATCGACCACGGGGTACGGAACGTCACCGCACATCACTAGTGTAATACGGAGAGGTACCGCACCTACGTCATCGACTTCGGGGTACGGTACGTCACCGGACTCCACCAGTGTTATACGGAGACGTCCCGCACCTACGTCATCGACCACGGGGTACGGAACGTCACCGCACATCACTAGTGTAATACGGAGAGGTACCGCACCTACGTCATCGACTTCGGGGTACGGTACGTCACCGGACTCCACCAGTGTTATACGTGCCGCATGTACGTCATCCAGCTCGGGGTACGGTACGTCACCGCACAACACCAGTGTAATACGGAGACGTCCCGCACCTACGTCATCGACCACGGGGTACGGAACGTCACCGCACATCACTAGTGTAATACGGAGAGGTACCGCACCTACGTCATCGACTTCGGGGTACGGTATGTCACCGGACTCCACCAGTGTTATACGTGCCGCATGTACGTCATCCAGCTCGGGGTACGGTACGTCACCGCACAACACCAGTGTCATACGGAGACGTACCGCACCTACGTCATCGACTTCGGGGTACGGTACGTCACCGGACTCCACCAGTGTTATACGTGCCGCATGTACGTCATCCAGCTCGGGGTACGGTACGTCACCGCACAACACCAGTGTCATACGGAGACGTACCGCACCTACGTCATCGACTTCGGGGTACGGTACGTCACCGGACTCCACCAGTGTCATACGTGCCGCATGTACGTCATCCAGCTCGGGGTACGGTACGTCACCGCACAACACCAGTGTCATACGGAGACGTACCGCACCTACGTCATCGACTTCGGGGTACGGTACGTCACCGCACTCCACCAGTGTTATACGTGCCGCATGTACGTCATCCAGCTCGGGGTACGTCATCCAGCTCACCGCACAACACCAGTGCAATAGACGTGTGGGACATACGTCTGCTAAGTAATTGTATGTGTAAGTATGAGAGTGTGTGTCTGAGACACCCCCCCCTGGCCACCTGTGCCCAGCATCAGAGTGCCCAGCATCAGAGTGCCCACCACTGCCCAGCATCAGAGTGCCCAGCATCAGAGTGCCCAGCATCAGAGTGCCCACCACTGCCCAGCATCAGAGTGCCCACCACTGCCCAGCATCAGAGTGCCCAGCATCAGAGTGCCCACCACTGCCCAGCATCAGAGTGCCCAGCATCAGAGTGCCCACCACTGCCCAGCATCAGAGTGCCCAGCATCAGAGTGCCCAGCATCAGAGTGCCCACCACTGCCCAGCATCAGAGTGCCCACCACTGCCCAGCATCAGAGTGCCCAGCATCAGAGTGCCCACCACTGCCCAGCATCAGAGTCCCCACCACTGCCCAGCATCAGAGTGCCCAGCATCAGAGTGCCCACCACTGCCCAGCATCAGAGTGCCCAGCATCAGAGTCCCCACCACTGCCCAGCATCAGAGTGCCCAGCATCAGAGTGCCCACCACTGGCCAGCATCAGAGTGCCCAGCATCAGAGTGCCCACCACTGCCCAGCATCAGAGTGCCCAGCATCAGAGTGCCCACCACTGCCCAGCATCAGAGTGCCCAGCATCAGAGTGCCCACCACTGCCCAGCATCAGAGTGCCCAGCATCAGAGTGCCCACCACTGCCCAGCATCAGAGTGCCCACCACTGCCCAGCATCAGAGTGCCCAGCATCAGAGTGCCCACCACTGCCCAGCATCAGAGTGCCCAGCATCAGAGTGCCCACCACTGCCCAGCATCAGAGTGCCCAGCATCAGAGTGCCCAGCATCAGAGTGCCCACCACTGCCCAGCATCAGAGTGCCCACCACTGCCCAGCATCAGAGTGCCCAGCATCAGAGTGCCCACCACTGCCCAGCATCAGAGTCCCCACCACTGCCCAGCATCAGAGTGCCCAGCATCAGAGTGCCCACCACTGCCCAGCATCAGAGTGCCCAGCATCAGAGTCCCCACCACTGCCCAGCATCAGAGTGCCCAGCATCAGAGTGCCCACCACTGGCCAGCATCAGAGTGCCCAGCATCAGAGTGCCCACCACTGCCCAGCATCAGAGTGCCCAGCATCAGAGTGCCCACCACTGCCCAGCATCAGAGTGCCCAGCATCAGAGTGCCCACCACTGCCCAGCATCAGAGTGCCCAGCATCAGAGTGCCCACCACTGCCCAGCATCAGAGTCCCCACCACTGCCCAGCATCAGAGTGCCCAGCATCAGAGTGCCCACCACTGCCCAGCATCAGAGTGCCCAGCATCAGAGTGCCCACCACTGCCCAGCATCAGAGTGCCCAGCATCAGAGTGCCCACCACTGCCCAGCATCAGAGTGCCCAGCATCAGAGTGCCCACCACTGCCCAGCATCAGAGTGCCCACCACTGCCCAGCATCAGAGTGCCCACCACTGCCCAGCATCAGAGTGCCCAGCATCAGAGTGCCCACCACTGCCCAGCATCAGAGTGCCCACCACTGCCCAGCATCAGAGTGCCCAGCATCAGAGTGCCCACCACTGCCCAGCATCAGAGTGCCCAGCATCAGAGTGCCCAGCATCAGAGTGCCCACCACTGCCCAGCATCAGAGTGCCCACCACTGCCCAGCATCAGAGTGCCCACCACTGCCCAGCATCAGAGTGCCCACCACTGCCCAGCATCAGAGTGCCCAGCATCAGAGTGCCCACCACTGCCCAGCATCAGAGTGCCCACCACTGCCCAGCATCAGAGTGCCCAGCATCAGAGTGCCCACCACTGCCCAGCATCAGAGTGCCCACCACTGCCCAGCATCAGAGTGCCCAGCATCAGAGTGCCCACCACTGCCCAGCATCAGAGTGCCCAGCATCAGAGTGCCCAGCATCAGAGTGCCCACCACTGCCCAGCATCAGAGTGCCCACCACTGCCCAGCATCAGAGTGCCCAGCATCAGAGTGCCCACCACTGCCCAGCATCAGAGTGCCCAGCATCAGAGTGCCCACCACTGCCCAGCATCAGAGTGCCCACCACTGCCCAGCATCAGAGTGCCCACCACTGCCCAGCATCAGAGTGCCCAGCATCAGAGTGCCCACCACTGCCCAGCATCAGAGTGCCCACCACTGCCCAGCATCAGAGTGCCCAGCATCAGAGTGCCCACCACTGCCCAGCATCAGAGTGCCCAGCATCAGAGTCCCCACCACTGCCCAGCATCAGAGTGCCCAGCATCAGAGTGCCCAGCATCAGAGTGCCCAGCATCAGAGTGCCCACCACTGCCCAGCATCAGAGTGCCCACCACTGCCCAGCATCAGAGTGCCCAGCATCAGAGTGCCCACCACTGCCCAGCATCAGAGTGCCCACCACTGCCCAGCATCAGAGTGCCCAGCATCAGAGTGCCCACCACTGCCCAGCATCAGAGTCCCCACCACTGCCCAGCATCAGAGTGCCCAGCATCAGAGTGCCCACCACTGCCCAGCATCAGAGTGCCCAGCATCAGAGTCCCCACCACTGCCCAGCATCAGAGTGCCCAGCATCAGAGTGCCCACCACTGGCCAGCATCAGAGTGCCCAGCATCAGAGTGCCCACCACTGCCCAGCATCAGAGTGCCCAGCATCAGAGTGCCCACCACTGCCCAGCATCAGAGTGCCCAGCATCAGAGTGCCCACCACTGCCCAGCATCAGAGTGCCCAGCATCAGAGTGCCCACCACTGCCCAGCATCAGAGTGCCCACCACTGCCCAGCATCAGAGTGCCCAGCATCAGAGTGCCCACCACTGCCCAGCATCAGAGTGCCCAGCATCAGAGTGCCCACCACTGCCCAGCATCAGAGTGCCCAGCATCAGAGTGCCCAGCATCAGAGTGCCCACCACTGCCCAGCATCAGAGTGCCCACCACTGCCCAGCATCAGAGTGCCCAGCATCAGAGTGCCCACCACTGCCCAGCATCAGAGTCCCCACCACTGCCCAGCATCAGAGTGCCCAGCATCAGAGTGCCCACCACTGCCCAGCATCAGAGTGCCCAGCATCAGAGTGCCCAGCATCAGAGTGCCCACCACTGCCCAGCATCAGAGTGCCCACCACTGCCCAGCATCAGAGTGCCCAGCATCAGAGTGCCCACCACTGCCCAGCATCAGAGTCCCCACCACTGCCCAGCATCAGAGTGCCCAGCATCAGAGTGCCCACCACTGCCCAGCATCAGAGTGCCCAGCATCAGAGTGCCCAGCATCAGAGTGCCCACCACTGCCCAGCATCAGAGTGCCCACCACTGCCCAGCATCAGAGTGCCCACCACTGCCTAGCATCAGAGTGCCCACCACTGCCCAGCATCAGAGTGCCCAGCATCAGAGTGCCCACCACTGCCCAGCATCAGAGTGCCCACCACTGCCCAGCATCAGAGTGCCCAGCATCAGAGTGCCCACCACTGCCCAGCATCAGAGTGCCCACCACTGCCCAGCATCAGAGTGCCCAGCATCAGAGTGCCCACCACTGCCCAGCATCAGAGTGCCCAGCATCAGAGTGCCCAGCATCAGAGTGCCCACCACTGCCCAGCATCAGAGTGCCCACCACTGCCCAGCATCAGAGTGCCCAGCATCAGAGTGCCCACCACTGCCCAGCATCAGAGTGCCCAGCATCAGAGTGCCCACCACTGCCCAGCATCAGAGTGCCCACCACTGCCCAGCATCAGAGTGCCCACCACTGCCCAGCATCAGAGTGCCCAGCATCAGAGTGCCCACCACTGCCCAGCATCAGAGTGCCCACCACTGCCCAGCATCAGAGTGCCCAGCATCAGAGTGCCCACCACTGCCCAGCATCAGAGTGCCCAGCATCAGAGTCCCCACCACTGCCCAGCATCAGAGTGCCCAGCATCAGAGTGCCCACCACTGGCCAGCATCAGAGTGCCCAGCATCAGAGTGCCCACCACTGCCCAGCATCAGAGTGCCCAGCATCAGAGTGCCCACCACTGCCCAGCATCAGAGTGCCCAGCATCAGAGTGCCCACCACTGCCCAGCATCAGAGTGCCCACCACTGCCCAGCATCAGAGTGCCCACCACTGCCCAGCATCAGAGTGCCCAGCATCAGAGTGCCCACCACTGCCCAGCATCAGAGTGCCCAGCATCAGAGTGCCCACCACTGGCCAGCATCAGAGTGCCCAGCATCAGAGTGCCCACCACTGCCCAGCATCAGAGTGCCCAGCATCAGAGTGCCCACCACTGCCCAGCATCAGAGTGCCCAGCATCAGAGTGCCCACCACTGCCCAGCATCAGAGTGCCCACCACTGCCCAGCATCAGAGTGCCCACCACTGCCCAGCATCAGAGTGCCCAGCATCAGAGTGCCCACCACTGCCCAGCATCAGAGTGCCCAGCATCAGAGTGCCCACCACTGCCCAGCTCGTACATCATAAACATACCATTGTCAACCTCATTACCCTCAGGAGATAGACACATTTTAGTAGACCTAAATGTGAACATCACACCAGCTCCCAGGCACCCAGCAGTCACAGACATCATCACACAAACTACAAATCTGAAAAGAAAAAATCAGCTTTATTCAGCGGAATCACAAAAGAAAAGCAAATGAGAGTCCTCGCTCATTAAAGGGCAATGGCCAGTCCAATAGAGTCTCAGCAATAGCTTGTGCCTCCATGGGTGTCATCTCACCCAAACATGCCTGCACATGGCGTTTAATCAGCTGTGCTGACTATGGGGGCACCATCTGTGGAATCCTCCGGCACCGCATGGACAGGAGAGGGAAGGACAGGTGGAGTGGGTGCAGGTGTAGTGGATTCATCCACACTGGTTGGGGCATCGCCGAAAGTAGATTCAAAAACCTGGCTGCACACCTCAGCCAGGGCGGAAAAACTACCACCAGAACCCGGGGACACATTGGGGGTGGAGGTACAGGGCTGTGAGTCAGTCCTACTGGGTGTGTGGATGTGTGTGTGAGGTGTCTCCCCTCTCCCTGTGGGTGTGCCTACTTGCCCTTGAGACTGTGTGCGTGGAGCTTTGAGCTTCTTATGCTGTGTGTGTGCGCTGGGTGTGTCTGACCTGTGGCGTGTGCGTGTATGCTGTGTAGGTATGTGAGAGGCAGAGGTGGATGGCTCGGAAGGATGGGGGGGGGACAGATGCTGCTGGGTGTACATAGCTGCCGTCAGCGTTGATTCAATGGCAGCCACACTCCGACGCAGATCAGACATGGCTGATGACATGCCCTCCATGAACGACACCACCTGTGTAATCAGTTGTGTATGTCCATGGAGGACAGACAGCATGGATGCCTGACCTACTGCAATCTGCCGGAGTAGGTCCACTGTCTCAGCACTGAGGGCAGCAGGGGACACAGGGGCAGGGGCTGCGGTGCCGGGAACAAAGGAGACACGGGGGCTAGCACGGACCCTAGGCACACCAAGGAGTGGGAGGTTGGAGATGGGACTGGAGGAGGGGAGGGCAGCCAAAGATGTATGAGTGACCATTGCTGCATATTCCCCCCCCTCCTGAGAGTCTGTCTCGGATTCGTCGGCATGGTACGATGTGTCAGTCACATGTCGTGCGGCCTGTAGACTCTCCTCCCACTCTGTGCCACTGCCTCCCTCTGACACCTCCCAGCAGGTGGCACTGTCGGTGTGTCCCTCCACCTGGTCCGCGCCTCTGTCTCCTCCAGATTCAGATGATGATGCTGTGAGCAAGGAGAAGAATTAAAACATATCAGTCACCTGTACACATCAGACATATCAGCTGCAAATCATATGGCCTCTTTTGTCAACATGGCATGCATCATGAGTCACATGACACATAACTCTTCATAATGACAATTCTACTTGTGGAGAAATGTCAGAGACACACAGCTCAATGTAAGGTAGGAGACAAGGTATAGGCAAGGAAAATACTTGTATGAGAGACACAATCATGATCCACTGCCTGACAACAGGATAGCTGATGATGCATAACAGTTCATTACCCAACCCTGCCACCCAAATCAAGACCTGGTCATGTTTGATTAGCTTTGACTCTGTGCCACATTAGAAAAGTCCTGGGCAAACTGCCATGTGATGCCGTCCTGGGACCTGAAACAAGTCTTCCATCACCTCACACTGCCATCACCGCTTTGTACATCCAAAGTCACATTGTGTGGCAAACCATCAATACCATGTACAAAGAACATGCCACAGATGGAGAGAATATGCACACACGCACTGCCCAGTGTGAGTATGCAGAAGTCCAAAATATAGCACATGTACATTGTGCACCTGCAGCTAACACAAGATAATTAGAAAGTGTACCATGGACAAAGGCCACTGAGGCTGACTTGTGCACAAAACACTTGTTGAGACTCAAGAACAGTGCCACAATATGAAGAAGGGCAGACATAGTGCACATGTGGTGCTACATTTAAGGTACGAACAGGTGTGACATACCCCCCTACAACATGAAGATGTGCAAAGGAAGATGCAACTTGAGACACTGCACCATAGGAGTACATGTCAAAAACAAGCATTAGCCAAAGCAAACCTCTACTGTGGAGTAGGGCAAGGCATGTAAAGAAGCAGCTGCTGACAGAGGGACAATCGAATTCCAATGCATGAACTGCCTGTCTGACTACACCACTCAAACTATGGGAGTGTGACCATGCCGTAGAGCTCTTCAGGTACCATTTCTCACACACATGACTACAAACAGACATGTACCTACCCCCTTCGTGCTGCTGTCCCTCCTGCAACTGCCTATGGAGGTCTGGGAACACCACTTCCAGGACCCGGAGCATGTTGGGGGTGAGTTGCCGGCTGCCGCCATGCCGGCGTGGAGCTTCCAGCTTCAGCTGGACTCGGGCGATGCGGCGGCTCCAGCACCGGATGTCCTGCCACCTCTTCTTTATGTTTCGAAGCCTCCTGCGAGGCCCCCCCTCTCTCCGGACAGCCCTGGCGATGTCCACCCAGATTTCACCCTTCTCATAGGCAGATACCTGTCACAAATGTAAAGTTACAGAACATCAGTATACCTGGTGCATGTTCCCAAGACACCCATATGTCCACAAAATACATGATGACAATAGGGCAACGTATGGCACACACATTAGCATCATTGTCCAGGAGTATGTGGCCTGTGTGCTAACAAAACTGCTTAGCATTACATTGTAAATCTACAGATTACATGAGGGCTGTAAAACACTCTTTGAGCATGACACTCACTGAACAAGACATGCTATATCTGGGTGCAATGCAGGACGTGACATGCTGTCACACACCACACTACAACAAATAACTCTCTTCTAACAACACTGTGCACCCTGGCACTCACTCACAACAACATTGCATCTATCCAGTATTACTAAACAGTGGCTATGATGTCACACACACAACAGGTGCACACTCCAAGGTATTGCACACATCACTCACCTGATCCCCTGGTCTCCCATACAGCTTGCTGAAGTTGGGCAGGAGGGCATCCAGAAGGGCCTTGTTCTCACCATCAGTGAATGCAGGTGCCCTCTCCATGTTCAGCTAATCAGGGCCAGAGGATTCAGAGACAGCAGCTGTGGTTAGCACACCAATGTTGTGCAGGCAAGTGCCCTCCCACAGCCACATGCTGCCTTATATCTGTGCTGCAGAGGGTCTGTGAGTCCAAGGAGTAGTGTGTGATAGGCCACCATAATTTGCATCCTATGTTCCATCCAATCACATCACACCTAAGCCCATTACACACATATGCATGGTTTGAAAATAGAGCCAGAGCTGAACAACAACTTTCGCAACATTGTATACTTTTTCCTAACTGAATCTTCCAGGACACCTGTAGGAGTGTAAAAAACTCCGTATCCATGACAACCTGGTTGCATTTGGAACAGTACACTGTTTCCTTAGTTGTTCCCTATGAAATTTTAAAAATCCACACACAAGTACGGTGACATTGCCATTGCTACACATTGAATGGTGTAACGATGCGTACACAGGCCCGTACCATTGGGGTACGCTCAGCTCGCGTAGAGCCTAAAGGCGATAGGGAAACGATGCGTACACAGGCCCGTACCATTGGGGTACGCTCAGCTCGCGTAGAGCCTAAAGGCATAGGGAAACGATGCGTACACAGGCCCGTACCATTGGGGTACGCTCAGCTCGCGTAGAGCCTAAAGGCGATAGGGAAACGATGCGTACACAGGCCCGTACCATTGGGGTACGCTCAGCTCGCGTAGAGCCTAAAGGCATAGGGAAACGATGCGTACACAGGCCCGTACCATTGGGGTACGCTCAGCTCGCGTAGAGCCTAAAGGCGATAGGGAAACGATGCGTACACAGGCCCGTACCATTGGGGTACGCTCAGCTCGCGTAGAGCCTAAAGGCATAGGGAAACGATGCGTACACAGGCCCGTACCATTGGGGTACGCTCAGCTCGCGTAGAGCCTAAAGGCGATAGGGAAACGATGCGTACACAGGCCCCTACCATTGGGGTACGCTCAGCTCGCGTAGAGCCTAAAGGCGATAGGGAAACGATGCGTACACAGGCTTACGCTCAGCTCGCGTAGAGCCTAAAGGCATAGGGAAACGATGCGTACACAGGCCCGTACCATTGGGGTACGCTCAGCTCGCGTAGAGCCTAAAGGCGATAGGGAAACGATGCGTACACAGGCCCGTACCATTGGGGTACGCTCAGCTCGCGTAGAGCCTAAAGGCGATAGGGAAACGATGCGTACACAGGCCCGTACCATTGGGGTACGCTCAGCTCGCGTAGAGCCTAAAGGCGATAGGGAAACGATGCGTACACAGGCCCCTACCATTGGGGTACGCTCAGCTCGCGTAGAGCCGAAAGGCGATAGGGAAACGATGCGTACACAGGCCCCTACCATTGGGGTACGCTCAGCTCGCGTAGAGCCTAAAGGCGATAGGGAAACGATGCGTACACAGGCCCCTACCATTGGGGTACGCTCAGCTCGCGTAGAGCCTAAAGGCGATAGGGAAACGATGCGTACACAGGCCCGTACCATTGGGGTACGCTCAGCTCGCGTAGAGCCTAAAGGCGATAGGGAAACGATGCGTACACAGGCCCGTACCATTGGGGTACATTGAGTCAGACATGGTCAAGTGAACGATTGTGTAGGCTGCGTCCCTGTCCACCTTCATGTCACCATTGGCAGAGTCACACTAGGAAATCACACAGCAGGGATGTAGTCTACACTCATGTCAACCATGTGGATGCATACATCAGCATGGCACACATACATCAGTATGTGCCAGGTTTGGCAGACATTGAAGAAGCACAGGGATTGTGACCGTGTGCCTCAGTTGATGTGTAAATAGCTTGCACAACATGTCATCATTCATGATGCACATGTGCATCACATGCATTCAACAATTTCAACACGATTGACGTCTGCAACATGTAGCGTGGCACATGAACACTCGAATGGGCCACAATTCAGTACAGGGAACTGCCACATGATGACAGGAACATGCCCACTGTCACAGAGGTGTCATAGCCGCACAGCATGACCCTGTGTGACCACGTCATGTGTGTGCCTTGTGCTACATTGTGCATGCTGTTAGCATATGCCATGAAGAGGTCAGTAAAGTATTACTCACCTCAGAATATCCACACATGTCATCCTGGACATGGCAATTTCCGTAATACCGTACACTTGTGTGTTGGTGTGTAATTCCTCTGGCTCTGCAAGTATCCTTGGCGTTGTGTCTGCCCTGATGACGTTATCTGAGTAGTCATATGTCACCTCTGCGTCCACACGTCAGGTCCTCTGTTTGTTTCTCAACACCAACGCAGCTCCGGTCTAAGTTAAAGCTTACACATTTTGTACCCTAAATCATTGTACTAACACTTCAGAACATTTACCTTTTATTGTCATACTCAAGACCGTGCCAATAGGGATGTCACTTACAAAGCCTGTGAGGAATGAAAAGGCCTCATGTTGGTGAGTGACCCTCACCGTCTGTGTCTCCACGGTTTTCACGTCAGGCACAACAACAAGAGCTGCTCCAATTGCGGGGAGCTGACATATGAATCCAGGTGTGATATGTCCCACAAGCCACTTAGACTCCAGCAGTTGGCACAGCAGCACAATAGCTCATGGTTGGGATGTAGGACCAGTGCATGTGTGTGGGTGTGGAGACATGTGAGCCCCTCATTAGTACATCATTCCCCAGGCGACACTCGTCAGGTAAACAACAAAAGTCAGAGATGTGTAATTGCATTGACAAATAACCATGATGCAAGTGCAATGCTGCATGGGATTAGGGTGACGGCGACCACACGGCTCCATCAGAACAGCAGCCATCGTAGCCAGCACCACGACCTACGGTCCCAGCCCTGCATGTGACACAGGAGGAGTAACTGCACTTCCTCATGTCCATGATGTCCTTCACCCCGGCCAGTGACTCTGCATCAGCTTCTGGCCCACCGTACCCGTCAGGGGGCAGTTGCGCCTCAGTTGATATGCCCCTGACGCCATCATTCGCTGAGTGACGGACGCAGGCGGTGCATACGTCCCAGAACCGCTGTGACAGACATGATCGGAATGTTCATCCAGGTCCCCGCTGGTGCAACTCACAACCTCACTGCCAGATCTCCCCCAGGTGTCAGCCGTGGCGCCATTCTGGGGTGGTGCTGGCCCCGATAACACACACTGTACGGCTCCGCCGTGGTAACTGTGTGGCAGAACACCGCTCTTAATGCTGCATGGGAATGTAAACATCAATGAGCTGGCCACACCTCATTACAATTGGCGCTAATGAGTATTGGGAGGGTCAAGAAGACCCACTGGCACGTGAGTGTCAGTCCCAACACCACAGGACAGGTGGACTGGGGGATGCGAGTGTTGTGGACACCTAGCCAGACACAGGTGATGTCTCAACTCAAAAGATGTATTTGGATGATTTGGCAACGTTCAGTGTAGTGTTTATGTGGGCGGTTGTAACCATGGCCCTTCATCTCCCTGTTGTTGCGGTGAGGACCAACTTGTCACTCAGGTCCTTCAACTACACTAACGCTACGCTGAGCCTCTGCAGGCTCATCTTGATGAGAGTACTGTATGTTTTTTTGCAAGCTTGTACAGCCACGCAGCATGTTTGTCTGTACATAGGCACGTTGTCAGACCCCCACTGCCCTACCCGGACTGACCATGTTCCCTGTCCTACCACCCCATCCCAGGAAGCATCTGCATGCAGCCCTCAAAACCACAGAACACATTCACGTTACCTACGCTGTAGAGGGTATCCAAGAGGTACAGGCACTACGCAAAGATGTCATCATCCTCCCTGACTCTGGGAGTGATGTTTAGCTACTTGACATGCATCTTTGCCTGCTACCCACACTCTCTGTGGGATATGTTTGTGTAACAGCTGCCAGTGTATGCGTTGTAGGTACAGCCAAAACGTGGCCACGCCCTTGTCGGATGCCAATCAACAACACTACTTTTGTTCCGGTGTGGCCTGGATAGCCACCACTCACTGGTCAGATCAATGACACCCAGGGAGGCTAATTAGTCCTAAGCTATGTATGTATAGAAATGTCTCAAAAGGTAGAGAGTTTCCCAGGGACCAGAAAGGACTGGGTATCAACAATTTTAACAAAAAAGGAATCCTTTCTGTGTATTCGTCTTTCTAAGGTGACCAACAGGCCTACACATTTGACTCATTTGCTGTTACTTTTAAGTTTAAGCAGTTTTTCAACATAGGTACACCACACTAGAATGTCATTTTAGTTACTCTCAAAGTTTTATTATTTAAAATCTTTTTTTCGTAAAAAACTTTTTTTTAAAGTATAAAAAAGAAGAACATATATATTCACAAACTTTATGTCACGCTTTAAGTCATTTAAAAAGTGTGCTCTGTTACACTTATAACTACTATCTAACAATTCCGGGTTACGGTTTCTAGTTCAGAGTCACACTTAGTTCAAACAGTATATTCACATTCAATAAAATCAAACCAGATAGAAATGTGACACTTTGCTACTGCCTACTGTTCCTTACAGATATTGGTTCACAAAAGGTAAGTAACTAGTCCTTGAAAGTACTGTGCATCTGCTGTAGGAGCATATATGTTGTGTCCTTGCTGTGATGGCAGGGTGACTAATGTACACACACCATGCCACGTGTGTAAATGACCCGTTCACATGTGTGATGGCATTACAGACCGTCAGTGACAAATGTAATTATCATGATGTATGATGATGGTCATGTAATTCTCACTGAAAGTACACACCGCGACATGACTAAGGCTGAACAGTGCAAATGATTGCACATGTGGTGTGTGTGTGTATTGCAGTCTGCCCTCTGGGTGTGCAACCTCCTACTGACATTGACATGACGTGTCTCACTGACATGATACATTGTCATGGTCACTTAGACCTGTACATCTGAAGGCTTGTATGCATGTCACATCCATTCCACACACTACAGGTATTTACCTTCGCCACGGAGGAGTGTGTGGGAGCTGGCATCTGTGTGTATCCCACACCACACTCCAAATTGTCTACATCATTTGAAGAGGTGTTGCTTGTGCCATGTACATTGTTATAGTCTTAGTCAGACAGTTGTAGACATTTCCTTAAAATTGTGTCTTGCAGGGCACCCCCTCTGGAAAGGCCGTTGCCTGACTTGGAAGCCATGAGGGAGCGCAACTGCATCCGTCGATATCGCTTCGGCCGACAGTTGATCAAGGACCTGACGGGCAGGCTTGAGGCTCACCTACAACCACGCCACAGGTATCCAAGTGCACTGACACCCAAGGTGAAGGTGATGGCAGCCCTCCATTTCTTTGCCACAGGTACCTTCCAATTTACCATAGCTGATGTGGGAGGGATGTCTCAGACCATGTTTAGCCGGGTATTGAGTGATGTTTTGGGAGCAATGTTGCTCCACCTTGATGATTTCATTACATTCCCTACTCCAGAAGAGTTGACAGATGTCAAGGGGCAATTCTATGGCCTGGGCCGTATGCCACATGTAATTGGTGCAATTGATGGTACACATGTTACTCTTGTCCCACCACAGGCTCAGGAGCAAGCGTATCGCAACAGGAAACACTACCACTCGATAAATGCCCTGGTGGTGTGTCTTGCCAACATGATTATCTCACATGTTTGTGCACGTTATCCAGGATCGTGCCACGATGCTTTCATCATGAGGCGTAGCAGGGTACCACAGATGATGCTGCAGCTGCACAACCACCGGGCATGTCTAGTTGGTGAGTATACACTGTGAGCTCTGTATGTCAGTATGTCACAACTTCATGATCTGCATCATATGATTGACTCTTGTACATGTTGTCAAATTGCAGGAGACGCTGGATATCCAAACATGCCATGGCTAATGACTCCGCTACGCAACCCCAGGACAGCTGCAGACCAGCGTTACAACAATGCACATGTGAAGACCAGGCAGGTGATCGAACGGACCTTTGGACTCCTGAAGAGCCGCTTCAGGTGCCTGGACAAGACAGGCGGAGCCCTCCAATACAGCCCACGCAAGGTGTGTGACATCTTCACCGTGTGCTGCATGCTACACAACATGGCAGTGGAGAAGGCTGTGCCACTCTACCTGGATCCTGATGAGCTGGAACATCCGCCCGTTGAGGATGAAGGCCTTGGCCAGGATGCCAGTGATGAGGAGGGTGAAGATGATATCCGCGGTCACCTCATCCGCAACTTCTTTTCATGATGGTGAGTCCTTTCATCTTTTCAGTAAAAGATGGACTATAGAGTAGCATGGGTAGCATGCTATGTATGCAACAGACTGTAAGCAAGATCAATTGGATGTGTGTTGTGCTGTGTCACATGTTCAGTTGGAATGCTACACACATACGTGCTATGAGTGCACTCGGAATGTACAGGTGTCATACTACATCTGGCTATTCAACAGACATTGTCAAAATGACATTATACCGACCGTGACCCCTTGTGTGCCACTCTCATCCACAGCTCGCCCTGCCTGTTGTCCGTTGGGGTACATCGTGGTCATCCTGCTACTGCTCATTATGATTGCACCGTCAGCCACATCAACGGAGCATGCTTGAACATGTGGAGGAGTCAATTTGGGTAAGGACTCATATGAGGCTGTTTAGCATTGGTATGTGTAGAAATGTGTGGTACATGTTCATGTGCATGTGGTGTCATCTTGCATACATGCTACTCCATTATGTACCTCATGACATGTATGGCCACTCCCATGACAGGATAGTCACCCCTTCTGTCATCTGTTGTACTTTGATACTCTGGTGAATGCATCAATGTGTGGAGACATTGCCACAGCAACATTGCACATACCATGGCATGACATTGTGTCAGAGGTCACAACCACGGACTCTGTGGGGGATTGCAGCCTCACTGTGTGCATTAGAATGTGACTGGATCCTCACCTCCAGCTTGTGGGCCAGTCCAGTGTGAGTACCATGAAACCATGTGGTGTTGGTGTTGCCCAGTGTATGTTCCACATCTTAAGACAACTGTCCCGTGAATCAGTTAACATGGATGCATTGCCCCTTGCAGCAGTATATCATGTCACTGTCATGTCGTTACCTCAGTGCAGGTTGAGAATACTGCAACGCCAGCCTTCACAGTGAGTAGCCGTGATGTTTAGATGCACATGATGCCATGTATGTTTAGCATGACAAAGTAAAAAGTGTGAAAGATGCATATGTGAATTTCTGTGTAGCACCAGTGGAGTGCGGTCATTCACATGAATCTCTGGTCGCCGGCACCATGACTGTGCTATGGTAGGGTCTGATTATGTAGCTTGGATGGACATCACTTGCACTTAATATTTGTTGTACATGCATATCATGTTTAGCATTGTGATGCATACTTGCCACACCAAAAGACTGGCTACAGAGTGCCTTCATTGCATGTCGATCATTAACTTCCTCGTCATATGTGATACTAACAGCTGGAGTGGATTTGCTCAAGTTAGCTTACAGGGCCCTTATGGCTTACCAATATCACATACAGACTTTAGAGTTAGCGGTAGTTTGATTTCCATATGTTTCCATTTGTTACTGATGTCTACCTCATCTGTGCCTGGGAATGTGTTTATACTACATAGATCTTTTTGCATGGGTGCTCACTTGTGAGCGTTACACATGACTCTAATGGATGACAGACTGTCCCAGTTTTTATGTGTCTGTGTCACAGCATCGAATCTGATGTGATGGCATGATTAATCATCATTATTTGTCACCAGACAGTACACTTCACAGGTGTGACTGGTAGAGTGTAGCTAATGAGGTTTTTGAAGTGTCTGTGACATGAGAATGTTGTCCTAATGCTTAATTGCCTCTGTTTCAGGTCTCCCTCCCAGCAGTTCCCATCCTCTCCTTCCCTCGCCTGATCACCCTTTTGTGTCTGTTGTTTGTACTCAGACCAATGGGCTATTTGGAGGTGGAACCCTTAGAGCATCACACCAGTCTGATGAAGAAAGGTACGGCCAGTCGTTGACAGCCTTGTAGGTATTCGTAAAGCGGCATTACAGGTGACATCATGATTAGTGTAAATTGGACTTATTGACAATGCACATGTATGATTGTGATAGCTCCATGGGCTCACAATGTAGATTATCATGTTGTGCATGACGTCTGACTCCTACAGAATCTAGTGCCTGCTTGTGTCTCTACACACATGTCCGTCTAATGTGCACATATACTATTTTCAAATTAGTTACCTCATGCTTGTTAGGTGTGTAACTGTGTATTGTCCACACACATGGGGTGGGTGAAGGCTATAATACTATGTTGTGTGTGAGGTAGATGTCTTTGTTGGTGCAGTTTGGATTTGAACACACTAGCTCTTGTATACACCTGCAGACGCTGTGTGTCTTGTGCCCCACTTGACCGTAAGGGCCCTGATCCACTGACTGTGATGTGTGGTGTTTACTGTGCCATTTAGTAGTCAGTGATCCTGAGTGAGGCAGACACTCCTGCCTTCACATCCACATGTCACTTTGCGCATTGCGGCTGCCCTTGTGTTATGTGTTTGTTTAGCAATTAGTCACACCCCTCCTGCCGTCATTTATTCACTCATTGCTGCAGCTGCATACACAGCCAACATGCAGCGCACACTATCCAGGAACACAGACACCTACAGGATGACCCTCCTTCCATCCATTAATAGAGCATGCTCCGGCCACCCTACACACAGACAACACCAGACATTCACCCTCGTGCTATGAAAATGCTGTGTACTCAGTCATAGCTGCTGCTATGCGTGTGTGTGCAACACATACTGGCACAACTATGCAGATTCACATGACATTGGGTCTACGTACCACCAGGTCATGTGGCGTGTCCAACACACACACACCTTACATAGGCACACTATTGTAGAGTGTTAGCTTGTCAACACCACTAGATCCGAAAACTGTTAGCTTACAGTCACGTGCCAGAACACAACATGCTCACACCACTTCAACATTGCTGTCACAGTCAGTCAAGTTGGCACATGGGACACACACCATGACCCTGTCTCTTGGGTGTGGTGTGATTTGGCGGTTCCGGGGTTGGTATTTGTCTGGTGTGTGTTGTTTTTCTGTATGCGTTGTTCCCATTACAGTAGTATAGTACTTGTAGCTCCATAGGGGTAGGTCACCTAATCAGGTGTGCCTGTGTAGAGTGCTCCAGCCCATTGCCCACAGTCTGTCCTGCCACCGTCATCCTGTGCGGCATTAATCACATACACAGTAATGCATCATGCTGATGGTAGCTCACATACCTGAGGACACAGTTGTAGGTACTCCCTACATGGACTACTACTTTTGTGACACTGACATGTACTCCTCAAAGTGACTCTCCTGGGCCTGCCTGTGCTAGCTGTTTGGGATTCATTCCCCCCTCCAGCATTGACTGTCCCACACAGGTGTGTCTTACCATCCATGTATGTAGTTTGTGGAAATTTCTGACCAATGTGTGTCCTCACTCAGATTCTGATCCAAGTGTGTGGATGACTGCTGTTTGTTGTATACCTTGCATTTATGACATTTGCTGACACATATACATGTATGCTGTTTCAAAGATTACTCACCAAATGCGTATGATGTTTAAATTATTTATTGGGTGCTCTAGTGCATGAAACGTGAATAGGTGCTGTACAGAAAGGGGGGGGAATCCAAAATTCACTGCTGGAGATGAGATGGCTTACTGTTTCAGTCAACAGAGTCCAGCCCACAGTGCCTGACATCATTGGGCAGACTGTGACCAGCAAGTCCTTGTGGGAGAGTCTCGTAGGGGATGCTGTTGCACCCAGGGGCTATATGCCAGGTCCAGTGTCCTGGGAGAAGTCCATGGGCCACAGGCCCTCAACGCCTTCGGCGTGGACGACCCGCCTTCCTTGGGGGACCCTCATGTGCAGGCATGGACGGTGCATGGGACGCTACGTCAGAGGGTTCAACCTCCTCCCTCTCCTCCCTCCCTGTGGCTGGTGTTGCACTTTGCCGTGATGTTGCTGGCCTTGTGACACAGGGAGGGGGCTGCATGTTGGCAGCCATCTGACGTAGCACATGGACAATGTCCCTATGCACCATCAAGAGCTGAGCCTGGTGTGCCTCCACCCGTCCATAATGCAGGTCTTGCCTGGCTATTTGCTCTGCCTGCTGTTCTTTGAGCTGGTTGAGGGTCTCCGCAAGCTGGTTTACCTCACTGGTGTCCCGCCGGTATGCCTCAAGGATGTTATCGAGTTCAGCCATACCGGTCCCTGCAGCTGACTGGCCAGATTCTCGCCTCCGCCTTGCGCCACTCCCACCACCCTGACCCACATGAGCACGGCCTGCGCTTGTGGGCACATCCGATCGACGGGCCCCCCGAGTGCTGGGAGGGTGGAGGTTGTCACCAACCTCAGGGGCGCCCGACAAAGGGTGTCCCTCATTTTCAGACTGGCTCTCTTGTGAATCATGGGCAGGGCTCTGACCTGTCTGCTGGGATGTGGTGGGAATAGGTCCGGTGGTTGGCAGAGATGTAGCTGGTATAGTTGCTGCAGGGGTTTGGGATCCAGAGGAGCCAGGTTGGTTGGGGTCATCCACAGTGCGTTGAGGGATGGCGCTGGCGGTGGGGTCTGGGTCCTGCTGAGCCTGGGACTGGGATCCTTGGCCCCCCTGGCTGGGGGGGCGATCCGCACGTTGCCCTGTGTGTGGGAGAGAGAGAGACACTGTTAGGGCTATATCAAGTGACATGTGGTTTTGTTATCCATTATCAGCATCACTGTTCCACAAGCTATACATAGTTGACATTGTACAGTTGTGTATTTAGTGGTAGAAAAACACAATAGTACGATGGGGTATATACATTCTTCCAATCTCTTGACAATGACTGACACAGCCATTGCTGTGTCTTGTGTTGCCGGCACCACACGTGTAAAGAATTTGTAAGTTTCACGCAACATCCTGGATGTGGTGAAAAATCTTATGTGTGCAGCAAGCATGCACAGAGTTTAGATGCAGCATGTTGATGTAAGAGACAGAGCATCATTATTTAGCATGTCAGCTACTACTTTGGATGTCTTTTGCTGTTCCATACTGGCCAAACAATGGCAACACCGCTGGACCTGTACACCCACTTGGAGATCATGGCTTTAGAACTTGGCACTTCTCTGAGACGAATCACCTTGTCAATACCCATGTCCATGTTGGTGCTTATGTACATCCACAAAGGTAATGAGATGGGGCACTAGCTTTTTTAGAGGGCCACAATGGACTGGAGCTTCTGTTATGTGCATGTAAGAGTTGTATGCATATTCATATGAGTACGTGTTTTGTTGTGGTACATGGCAATTGGGACAGTGTTGCAATACAACGCCTGTCTCCCGGGGATGAGTTTATGTAAGGGGTGTGTACAACAGGCCATGCTATTACTTTGTTTGCAAATTGCAAGCGTCCATTGTTCATGTTTTGGCTGTCCCCTCATGTGGCATGCTGCCATTATGTTGGATTTGTGTTTATGCACAGCATGTGTGACCTTGTCCTGATGTTTGTGTTGGCAATGAGCACAGGAGGGACTTGTGCTGCCTACACCTGTGCCCATTGTGTACTATTGAGCTTTCTGAGATGTGTGTCCTGACACAGTACAGTGTTGACAGGAAATGGTGGCTGTCTTACAGGCACATGGCAGATGCTTGCTGGTACTTGTGAGACATCCCTTAACATTCAGCTCTATGGAGTTTGTGAGGCCTGTGCAGTGCTTGTGTGCAACTGTGTGTGTGCCTCAGGGATGTGCGTTGAGGTGACCGAGGGACAAACACTGACTGATGGAGACAGAGGGAGAGGGCAACAGAGGGAGAGGGCCACAGAGGGAGACAGAGGGAGAGGGCCACAGAGGGCGACAGAGGGAGAGGGCCACAGAGGGAGACAGAGGGAGAGGGCGACAGAGGGCGACAGAGGGAGAGGGCGACAGAGGGAGAGGGCCACAGAGGGAGAGGGCCACAGAGGGAGACAGAGGGAGAGGGCCACAGAGGGAGACAGAGGGAGAGGGCCACAGAGGGAGACAGAGGGAGAGGGCGACAGAGGGAAAGGGCGACAGAGGGAGACAGAGGGCGACAGAGGGAGAGGGAGACAGAGGGAGAGGGCGACAGAGGGAGACAGAGGGCGACAGAGGGAGAGGGAGACAGAGGGAGAGGGCGACAGAGGGCGACAGAGGGAGAGGGCGACAGAGGGAGAGGGCCACAGAGGGAGAGGGCCACAGAGGGAGACAGAGGGCGACAGAGGGAGAGGGAGGGAGAGGGCCACAGAGGGAGACAGAGGGAGACAGAGGGAGAGGGCGACAGAGGGCGACAGAGGGAGAGGGCGACAGAGGGAGAGGGCCACAGAGGGAGAGGGCCACAGAGGGAGACAGAGGGCGACAGAGGGAGAGGGAGGGAGAGGGCCACAGAGGGAGACAGAGGGAGACAGAGGGAGAGGGCGACAGAGGGCGACAGAGGGAGAGGGCGACAGAGGGAGAGGGCCACAGAGGGAGAGGGCCACAGAGGGAGACAGAGGGCGACAGAGGGAGAGGGAGGGAGAGGGCCACAGAGGGAGACAGAGGGAGACAGAGGGAGAGGGCGACAGAGGGCGACAGAGGGAGAGGGCGACAGAGGGAGAGGGCCACAGAGGGAGAGGGCCACAGAGGGAGACAGAGGGAGAGGGCCACAGAGGGAGACAGAGGGAGAGGGCGACAGAGGGAGACAGAGGGAGAGGGCGACAGAGGGAAAGGGCGACAGAGGGAGACAGAGGGCGACAGAGGGAGAGGGAGACAGAGGGAGAGGGCGACAGAGGGCGACAGAGGGAGAGGGCGACAGAGGGAGAGGGCCACAGAGGGAGAGGGCCACAGAGGGAGACAGAGGGCGACAGAGGGAGAGGGAGGGAGAGGGCCACAGAGGGAGACAGAGGGAGACAGAGGGAGAGGGCGACAGAGGGCGACAGAGGGAGAGGGCGACAGAGGGAGACAGAGGGAGAGGGCCACAGAGGGAGAGGGCGACAGAGACAGAGGGCGAGACAGGGATGGAGACAGGTAGATTGTGCTTGCTCTCTTGCTACACTGCCTTACTTTGTCACAAAATGATGCATCTCTGAAAGGTGTGTCAGCAAAATGTTAATATTTAGCAGCTGTGGTCTAGTATCTTGTGTGATCTTTACCTATCCCTGTGCATTGGGCATTATGCTTGTGTGTGTCCCTGGGACATATGGCATGAGAGCAGCCTCTTACCCTACACATTGCACCCTATGTGCCTCCCCCTTGCAACTCCCACCATTTGGTTGTGTACTGCTTGGAGTCATGGCCACCCACCCCATGCTGCTGGGCACTGTTGTTAGTCTACCCATGTAAGTTGTGTTTTTTGTACACTCACCAGACTCAATGGCTCCTTCTATTCCATGTACTCCCACCGCTGGCAGTAGGACCATGACCTTCTCCTCCCAGGGCTGGTATACAGGAGGTCTGCGGGGACCACCGCCTCCAGTGTGGTGTGCATTGGCGTAATCCTGTGCCATCTTCTTCTTCACCATCCTCCGCAGATCGTACCACCTGGCCTGGCATTCTTCCCTGGTGCGCCTGATGGGTGCAACAGCATTGACCCGGTCTACAATCCTCTCCCACAGGCGTGTTCTTTCTGCCATGCTGGTCTGTCTGACCAATGCGCCAAACAGCTGTGGGTCGACTCTGATGACTTCATCAGTAAGTATCTCCATCTCCGGGTTGGTGAATTTTGGATTCTTGGGTGTGTTCATGGTGTGAGGTGTATGTGATTGAGGGTGTGATGGTGTGTATGGATGAGGGTGTGTGTTTGTGATAGTGAAGGAGGTGGTGTTGGTGTAGATGTGATAGGGTGTATGTGTGAAGGTATGTGGCTGGAATTGTTGGTGTGCTCTGTGTTTCCTCGCAGGCATGGGTATGTTGCAAAGGATGATGGGTTGTATGTGTGGTCCCTTTTATTGGTCAAATGGTGGGTGTGGCTTCATTTGAATTTTTGGTGTGGGTGTTATATGGGGTGGGTGTTGGTTTTGTCCTCTGTTTGGCTGCTTGGCTGTGACCAGGACATTGATTGTCAAAGGTGTGTACACAGGAGACATGTTCAGTGTGGTAGTGCGACTTGTTAGCAAGGTCCTTGTGGTCGTTTTGGTGTTGGCGTTATGTGTGCTTGCAGTACTTGTGCGTGCGAGTGAGTAGTACGGGCCGTTGGCGGGTGGGGGTGTTCGCGTAGGCTTGTTGGGGGGGTGTGCGTGTCGTACTTGTGCGTGCGAGTGAGTAGTACGGGCCGTTGGCGGGTGGGGGTGTTCGCGTAGGCTTGGCCGAGGGGTGTGCGTGTCGTACTTGTGCGTGCGAGTGAGTAGTACGGGCCGTTGGCGGGTGGGGGTGTTCGCGTAGGCTTGGCCGAGGGGTGTGCGTGTCGTACTTGTGCGTGCGAGTGAGTAGTACGGGCCGTTGGCGGGTGGGGGTGTTCGCGTAGGCTTGTTGGGGGGGTGTGCGTGTCGTACTTGTGCGTGCGAGTGAGTAGTACGGGCCGTTGGCGGGTGGGGGTGTTCGCGTAGGCTTGTTGGGGGGGTGTGCGTGTCGTACTTGTGCGTGCGAGTGAGTAGTACGGGCCGTTGGCGGGTGGGGGTGTTCGCGTAGGCTTGTTGGGGGGGTGTGCGTGTCGTACTTGTGCGTGCGAGTGAGTAGTACGGGCCGTTGGCGGGTGGGGGTGTTCGCGTAGGCTTGGCCGAGGGGTGTGCGTGTCGTACTTGTGCGTGCGAGTGAGTAGTACGGGCCGTTGGCGGGTGGGGGTGTTCGCGTAGGCTTGTTGGGGGGGTGTGCGTGTCGTACTTGTGCGTGCGAGTGAGTAGTACGGGCCGTTGGCGGGTGGGGGTGTTCGCGTAGGCTTGTTGGGGGGGTGTGCGTGTCGTACTTGTGCGTGCGAGTGAGTAGTACGGGCCGTTGGCGGGTGGGGGTGTTCGCGTAGGCTTGTTGGGGGGGTGTGCGTGTCGTACTTGTGCGTGCGAGTGAGTAGTATGGGCCGTTGGCGGGTGGGGGTGTTCGCGTAGGCTTGTTGGGGGGGTGTGCGTGTCGTACTTGTGCGTGCGAGTGAGTAGTACGGGCCGTTGGCGGGTGGGGGTGTTCGCGTAGGCTTGTTGGGGGGGTGTGCGTGTCGTACTTGTGCGTGCGAGTGAGTAGTACGGGCCGTTGGCGGGTGGGGGTGTTCGCGTAGGCTTGGCCGAGGGGTGTGCGTGTCGTACTTGTGCGTGCGAGTGAGTAGTACGGGCCGTTGGCGGGTGGGGGTGTTCGCGTAGGCTTGTTGGGGGGGTGTGCGTGTCGTACTTGTGCGTGCGAGTGAGTAGTACGGGCCGTTGGCGGGTGGGGGTGTTCGCGTAGGCTTGTTGGGGGGGTGTGCGTGTCGTACTTGTGCGTGCGAGTGAGTAGTACGGGCCGTTGGCGGGTGGGGGTGTTCGCGTAGGCTTGGCCGAGGGGTGTGCGTGTCGTACTTGTGCGTGCGAGTGAGTAGTACGGGCCGTTGGCGGGTGGGGGTGTTCGCGTAGGCTTGTTGGGGGGGTGTGCGTGTCGTACTTGTGCGTGCGAGTGAGTAGTACGGGCCGTTGGCGGGTGGGGGTGTTCGCGTAGGCTTGTTGGGGGGGTGTGCGTGTCGTACTTGTGCGTGCGAGTGAGTAGTACGGGCCGTTGGCGGGTGGGGGTGTTCGCGTGGGCTTGGCCAAGGGGTGTGCGTGTCGTACTTGTGCGTGCGAGTGAGTAGTACGGGCCGTTGGCGGGTGGGGGTGTTCGCGTAGGCTTGGCCGAGGGGTGTGCGTGTCGTACTTGTGCGTGCGAGTGAGTAGTACGGGCCGTTGGCGGGTGGGGGTGTTCGCGTAGGCTTGGCCGAGGGGTGTGCGTGTCGTACTTGTGCGTGCGAGTGAGTAGTACGGGCCCTTGGCGGGTGGGGGTGTTCGCGTAGGCTTGTTGGGGGGGTGTGCGTGTCGTACTTGTGCGTGCGAGTGAGTAGTACGGGCCGTTGGCGGGTGGGGGTGTTCGCGTAGGCTTGGCCGAGGGGTGTGCGTGTAGTATGTATTGGTGGAGCTTGCAGTGAGGCGAATGTCCAATACGACTGAATGTTGAAGCGTGAATACTTAGGCCCGTACGTATCTCGCTCAGGCATGTCGTTCCGAATCGGAATAGTGAGTTTGTACGGACTGATTACGAATCGTACGGTGGTCTGCCCGAGGCTTATTCGTACGGGTATACGAATGTCAATCGTACGGATCTTAGAAAATCGTACGGAAATCAACGGTAACGGATCGGAATTCGCTGGTCGGACGGTAGTTTCCCAATCGTACGGAATCGGCTACGAATACGAATCGTAAGCCGGTTTTCTTTACCGGATCGGAATCGACCCCACAGTGTAGATACCACAAGTTGGGAAGGAAGTGGAAGGGACACAGTGACACCACAATTTCTTTTGAGTGACTCATACTTTGATAAAGACAGTTTCTGATGGTGCCTGAGGGGGGAGGACGAGGAGTGCGTACTTGGCGCATCCTTGCAGGGAGATCAGTCAGGTCCATACGTTGAGGGAAATGTTGAAGGAAATGATGTTACCTTTCTGTTGGATACTGGCGCTACCCGTTCTACTGTGAGAACAGCAGACGTTCTAAACCTACCTCTTTCGGGAGAAGCGATCCAAGTAGTGGGCGTTTCTAATAAACAAATTAGTACCCCAGTTACAGAACCAATGGAAGTCAAAATAGGCAATTGTAAAGAAATGCACAAATTTATTGTATGTGACTCCAGTCCAGTAAACCTGTTAGGTAGGGATTTGTTGTGCAAAATGAATTGCACTATCTTTTGAACACCAAATGATGTTGAAATTCAAACCCCAGATGAAGATGGAATTTATAAAATCATGTTAGCAAAACAAGAAACTGAAAAACAAAACTTTACCTTAGAAGACTTGCCAAAAGAATTACAACATACGGTAGATCCTAAAGTGTGGGATTTCACAGGAAAAGATGTAGGATTAATAGCAGATGTTGACCCAGTAAAAGCGACAGTAAAAGAAGGTACAGTTTACCCAAATATTCGACAGTACAAAATGACCCCAGAAATAAAAGCAGGAGTTGCACTAGAAATAAAATGTCTAGTTGAGGTAGGAATTTTGCAGGAAATAATGAGCAGTCCATGTAATTCACCAATAATTGGCATAAAGAAACCGAGCGGAAAGTACAGGGTCGTACAAGACCTTCGCAAAATTAATAAAATTGTTGTCCCAAGTTGCCAGTTGTGCCAAACCCTGCTGTGATTCTGTATCAAATATCCTGGGCAGCAGGTTGGTTCACTGTGATAGATATATGCCATGCATTTTTCTCCATACCATTACATCCAGAAAGCAAGTATCTTTTCTCGTTCAAATTCGACGACCATATCTACGTTTGGAATCGCGTCCCTCAGGGTTACACGGAAAGTCCATTGATTTTTATTCAGATTTTGAAAAAGTGCCTTGAAGTTTTTGATATTGCCTGGACAATCAGTCTTGGTGCAATATATAGATGATCTGTTGGTGGCATCTAAGAATTAAAATGACTGTGTTACTGATACTATTGCTTTACTGAATCATTTAGGTAAAGGAGGACACAAAGTATCATCTGAGAAACTGCAATATTGTACCACATCAGTGAAATATCTGGGGCACCAAATAGAGATAGGTGTCAGAGGGGTTACTTCTGAAAGAATCAGAATAATTCAAAACATGAATCTACCTCAAACGCAGAAAGAAATCAAAATGTTTCTTGGAGTTGTAGGTTACTGCAGGCAATGGATTGTGGGATTTGCAGTCCTAGCAAAACCATTGATACAAATGACAAAGAAGAGAGCAAAAGACCCAGTAGAATGGGATGATGAAAGCATGTCATCTTTCTTAAAATTACGAGATTGTCTGTGTTCAGCTCCAGCATTAGAGATGCCTGACTATTCAAAAGATGTTGCATTGTTTTGTGATACATGAGACAATTGTGCACATTCAGTTTTGACTCAGATCCATGGTCTGATGAGACGTCCTGTTGCATATTTTTCTTCTACACTGGATTCAGTAGCAGCACCATTTCCAGGATGTCTGAAAGCAGTAGCAGACACTTGCATGAGTCTTGAGCAAAGTGAGTCCATTAATATGGGACATCCAGTAACCGTATATGTGCCACATGGAGTTGTAATTTTGTTGACAAGGACTAAAACTCAGTACCTAACACCTAGTCGGCTGACCAAATATGAACAAATTCTTGTAGGTGCAGAAAATGTGACTATTGCTAGGTGTATTGTTCTGAATATAGCAACATTACTACCTGATTCACACTTTTCAGAAGTTAAAGATGAGATTGAACATAATTGCATTGATCTTACAGAATATTGTACTAAACCTCGCCCAGATGTAAGAGAAGAGCCACTAATAAATTCAGAACATGATCTATTTGTATATAGTTCATGCATGCGACATGAGGAAGGAGGTTTGAGTGCTGCTTATGCTGTTTGTACTCTATGGGGTCCAGTTGAAGCATCATATTTACCTGGAGTCAAATCTGCACAGGTAGCTGAACTAATTCCATTGACAAAGGTTTGTAAAATTGGGAAAAATTTGAAAGTGACTGTTTATACTGATAGCCAATATGGCTACGGAGTTGTGCATGATTTTGGTCAACTCTGGATGCAAAGGGAGTTTCTGACTTCATCAGGCACTCCTATTAAAAATGGAAATGTTGTGAAAGATTTGCTAAAAGCAATCCAATTACCAGAAACAGTAGCTGTGGTCAAGTGTGCTGCTCACCAATCTGGCAACGATGGAGTGACAGCAGGTAATCAATAAGCTGACCAATTAGCTCAATATTGTGCCAAAAATAAAATGGCAATAAACAAGAAAAATGAAATAAACAATGGAAACAGCTGCCAACTTATGTTGCTTGAGAGAGTGAAAACGTGGGAAGAAAGTGAAAAACTTGCAAATGCAAAATGATGCAGAACAAGAAGAAAGGGAAGGATGGGCAAAAATAGGTTGGAGGCTGGAGATGGTGTCATTGTTTACCTTGATGGAAGGCCTGTGTTGCCAAACTGTATGCTTGCTCGTATGGCTAGGATGTATCATGGTGATTCTCACCTAGGACGGGACGCCATGACTAGATTATTCATACAAACTTGGTTCAATGCAAAGTTCAGGAATGTTACAGAGAGTCTTTGCCATAGGTGCTTAATTTGCCAACAAATGAATCCTGGGAAGAAAACTGTTGTTTTGCACGGAAAGATTGGAAAAGCAGAAGGTCCTTTTATTCATCTTCAGATTGATTTCATTCAGTTACTCCCTTGCAGAGGAATGAAGTATGTTCTTGCCATTGTCTGCTTATTTTCAAAATGGGTGGAAGCTTACCCTACACGCAGGAATGATAGCATCACAGTAGCAAAACTAGTACTTAGAGAGCTCATACCACGTTTCGGTTTTCCAGTAACAATTGAATCAGACAGAGGAAGACATTTTAATAGTGAGATAATTGGTCTAATCTGTGAAGCATTTAAAATTGACCAAAGGCTGCACTGTGCATACCGCCCAGAGGCTTCTGGAGTAGTAGAACAACTGAATGGCACAATCAAGTCAAGATTGGGAAAGATATATGAATCATCACAATTAGAATGGTCAGATGCTTTACCTCTTGTTCTGATGGGACTCAGAAGGATTCCAGACAGAAACACAGGCTTGAGTCCTCATGAAATACTCATGGGAAGAGCAATGAGGCAGGCATGGGTGCCAGGACACAAGCTGATAAATATTTCTGATGACTTAGTACTAGAGTACTGCAAAGAACTGGCTGACCAAGTGCGTTCTATCTCTCACCAGGTTGGAGAAGACACTGTCACCAGACAATCAACTCCAGCACATGATCTGATTCCAGGTGACTGGGTTGTGATAAAAGAACATACACGAGAATCTTGCCTAGCTCTGAGGTGGGGATAGCCAAAACAAGTGATATTGGTTACCACTACAGAAGTAAAATGCGAAGGAATTCCGAACTGGATCCATGCAAGTCATACTAAAAGAGTAGCTGAACCAGATGAAACTGAAGCTGAAGGTTGTGCAGCTGAGGATTCCCAAGAAAGTGATTCCAAAGTAGTTGATGATGAACAACCAAACACCAGTCAGGATGAATGGATTCCAGTGATTGACATTCCTGCAGATGTTGTGAGAACTAGAAGCCAGACTTATTTAGATAGACAGAGTGATTGTGAGGATGAGTCAGGAATAGAAGAATGTACTCAGATTACAGAAATCAAAGCCAATAGTAATTCTGAGGAGGAACAGATAAGGAGAGATCAATATACTCAGACATTCCAGATACCTGTCACAGTTCCAGAGTCTGAGGAGGGACAGATAGGTAATAGGGCGAAAGCTCAGGAAGAAGAAAAACAAAATTTCGAGATACCTGAGCAGAATCAGATAGAGGTAGAAAAACGTGTTCAGGAATAAGAAAGTGAACCAAATCAAAGTCAATTACAGCACACACCTGAACAAGGCCAGATTAGCATCTAGGCAGAAGAAACAGAAGCAAGACCCGGACCAAGTCAGATAGAGAGGGATTCAGATGATGAAGATGTACAAATTGTGCCACAACTGAACGAGAACAAAAGAGCAATTGAAGAAAAACAAAGTACAGTGCCAGCTAAAAGAATCAGAAAAGGAGATAAGTGGTCTTTGTTTTTTTCAAACGATAGAAATTTCGCCTTAAATCAATAAATGAAGAACCAGAGCAAGTAAACGAAATATCAAGTCAAACTGGGTTTTCTACAGAACAACCAAGTCCACGATTGAAAAGACAGAATAATAATTTCAGAGGCCCTGAATGGACCTATGTCATCCTTGAAGATTTTGAAAATCTAGAACTAAGTGATGAAAATGATGACGAATTAATTGATGATCCAGCAGATGAAGAAGTAAGACCAACTTGAAAATTTCACATGTTAAAATTCTGTGAAAAGTCTCAAAGAGGGGCTAAGTCTCCTTGATCGAAAAATGGCTGATCATACTGTTAATGGTAAACCGAAAAGAAACTGCTTAAAAACATGCTGTATAATATGCACTTGTAGTGTAGTGATAATACTCATAGTATGGTTAGGACTGAGAGTAGCTATTCCTTACTTAATGGATAAAAGTGAGAAGAATAACACTAGTATTCATGAGAAAATAGATGTACCTGAAAATTTAAATATACATGGAAGAATAGATAGTTTTTGACAGCCAAAGGTAGAATTAGATGCATCAGATGAGGAAGAATTGCATTATAATAAAGTTTAAAATAGAACACACTTGAACGTATTCGCAAATGTGTTAGTACATTATGTAGAGGCAATGGAAATAAGTGATTGCTATGTTTGTATGAAGCTACAATTGTCTGTAGCAGAAGGTGTCAATTATCACCATTTGCCCATGACTTATGGTATTTCACGTAGTATTTTAGCTAGTTTATTTTATAGAAAAGGACCCTTACAATATTATTATTCTAACTCAGACGTGATTTTCTCTGAACTTCCGATTCATAGTAACCTGAATCCTGTACATACTAGGGGTGACATAACTCGTTATATGGGTGAATATTTTTTAACAATAGGTAGAATAGACATAGCTGAAGCACACAAGAATAATTTAACATGCATTCTGCATGAAGAAGAAAAGATATTTTTGAATTTAGTTGAAAAAAAGGAGAGAGGATTTCCAGAGGAAAGCTACAGAACAGACACGAAAAATTCCTAAATGGGCATAAAATAAAGAATACACCTTGAATGGCAAAATTCATGCTGCTATGTTGCTGGACTTTGAAAAGAATGGGAAACTCTGTCTCCCCAGAGAGAGAACAAGTTATTATAACAGTATATTTATTGGTTCTAGTGAATGTGAACACAATTATAAGGTAATTGGGGGTTGGGGTTTCAAAGATGGAACCGAGCCAGTATTTCCTGGAATTTATTATATATGTGGAAACAAAGCATATTACAAACTGCCTGATCATTGGTTTTTTGAGTTGCTATTTTAGAATAGTATTCCCAAAAGTATATCATGTAAACACAATCACTGGAAACAATGAAAAAACTAATGGACTAATACGTAGTAAAAGAGCTACTTTTTCAGAAATTGTAGGTGATATATTTAGTGCATTGATACCTTCAGTGGGAGTGGTTCTGAATACTCAAAGAATTTGCAAATTGTCAAACCCTGAATGGCGTAATATTTGGAAACAAAATGTCAGAGGCCAATACGAGACAGACATATCTGACAAAAAAATGAATTCTGACTTAAGTTTAGTTTTATGTTACTATTCTTCAATAGAACATTGGACTCCGTAATATTGATTCCGATGTATGCTATTAGAGACCCAAATTGCTGTGATTAGTTTCACTGAGATTGGCTGCCCTCAATTCAATGACAGCACTACCATTTATTCTCATTTACCCATCTGAGCCATTGGTAAGCGCACCATGTGACCACTAGACTATTCTAAGTGAGCTAGGAGCTGAAAGGGGCTGCAAAGTTTTAACATGTTTGGACATGTTTGTAATGTGTTGCACACAATTCCAATTTCAAGCCAGAAATATGAAGTGGGTTGCCCAGAACAGCTAGATATGCTTGTTAAGTGTCAAAGCCTGTACGAGAACGCCAGAACCCAGGAACCTAATATCAAGAAACTGCCCCTAGACTACACCTCTGCTGCTTGTCCAACCTGTGAAAGGTTTGCCAGCCCCTACTAGGAAGTCTGTGTGGTGCTTGCTTTGTGCATATATAGTGGGTTATTATGGTTGTCGATTGCTTTTTCTCTTGGAAAAGTTGATACACTGCCATGGCTATATTATACAAAGAAATATAGCAGTAGCTAGACTGGGGACCTATGACTAGCACAACAATATTGAAAGGGATTTAGTCAGATTCCATATTAAAGGTGCAGGTCTAATTTTCAGCCACAGGAGACGTTAACAACCATTGGCATAGCCAATATGTCTTGCCTTTGGGACCTTAAAAGTGTTTAGCCATGCAACGGTTGATCCAAGGATATTTTTCTGCATAACTAAATACTTATAATGTTTCAAAAGCGAGACCTATTGGCTATGCCAATGCTTGTTTAAATGTCTGTTGAAGTCTGCTGGCTGCGCCCCTGAATTCCTTAAAATACACAGCTATGTATAACACAGCCCAACAGAAAGCGTTTCACTGCTCTTGAAATAATGACAGTGTCAGTCAAGGAAGAGCTCAAACTACATTAACCCTCAATGTGCACTCCAGAAATGGGTCTCGTCTTCAGGAAAACCCATAGAACAGCCTCACACTTAGTTACTTTCATAGTAGAAATCCAGGGATAGTGGTGTTAACCATTCCTACAGCTGTATAGAGCGGCCATAGACTCACCGCCCATCGGTTGCAATCACCACAGCCGAAGAGAGTACTGTGCACAGCGTGTCTCCTCACTGATGTTATGCGTGTTGCTAGGCATGATTGGTACGAAGGTATAGGTAATCAGGCTCAAGATACAGAGCAGGAGGGGCAACCACTAGGAAGGACATGTGGCTTGAAACTGCCAGCATTCAATTTTACACAATTTAGACACAAGACTCCACTTTCCAGGTTCTGGAATATGACGAAACCACAATGCTCTCCACAACAACTGTTTACATAGACCATTTCTTGTGGGTAAAAATTATACAAAAATACATAGTGCACAATGTTGAGAATTGTTTTGATTTCAGCAATACCACATTTGGGAATTGCATGAATTTCAGTGGTGTAATTACAATCTGGTGCATGCCTATTTATGACATACCCTGTAGCCTAAGATCTGGTTGCCTCCTCAAACTGTCTGCGACATGTACCCTTTAGATATCCTATGACAGGGTGAGAGTGTAGATACATTCTATAACTGAGCCCTCACAATACCACTGCACTACAGATCAGGCCAGAGGACTCCTTGGCTCACTTAGACTAGCTCAAGATTTGTACAGACGAAAGTGAAATACAGCAGCCCTAAAAAAGTCGGAAAGAAATACCGTGAAAAAAAAATTATATCTTAACACCCAAACCAATGTTGAATAGAACTAGCAGAAATGTGTCAGTTAATTGCTACAAAAAAGTGGCAAGTGGTGGAAATCAAGAAGGTACAAGTACCTCCATGCCTACAAGGCTAGTCTGTGAAGTGACAGTAGGACATGAAGCTGTACCTCCTTTAAAGACATTTAGGAGCACTGCGGATGGAAAGGACTCCCCGTACCTACGAAAAACCAGCACATGTGCGCGCCTTGCGCAGCAGGGGGTGCTGGAGGGGGATGATTCCCATGCAGGAGCATGCTGCAAGGCACGATGATTGCAACCATATGGAGCCACCATATGGCGCTGCGCGCTCCCGCAAGGGAATCGCCAGACGTGCACGCGTTGCCATTGCAAGCAATGCAACGCATGCACGTTTTTGCCCCCAAAGCTGTGCTGATGGCTAAAGGTCTCTCTCCTATGCAGGCGTAGGCAAGATCTAAAAATGCCTGATGTCCTGTTCAGGAGTGCATCATGGGTGCAGGGCAACCACTTAAGGCTACTATCAAATTTGCGGCACTGAGGCCACCAATATTGACGGTCGGTACTAGCTTCTTCGCACCATGTTACAGAGGTGACCACCTCACTCATGTCTTTATGGACACTGTTTCAAGTTGCAGGCCTTCCAACTTAGGAGGACATTTCACTGTCTGATTCTACAAGGATAATGTCCAGAAAGTGTGTTGAACCCCTGTGCTATCTGAACAGTCACACCTAATCTGTTTCCCTACTTCCCCACCAAAAAGAAGTCCTCAGGAACAGTTCACTTGCCCTGGGACAGTTTTAGAAGCATATGTAGATTCCTGCAGTGCAGAGTCTGTACATACGTACTGGGAACCTACTATGTGCAACGGTTTCCAGCTCATTGTAAGGATCACCATGTGATAATCGCACTTTACTGGGTGGCCTTCCGACGACTGGCAACACAGTTTATCACAAGACGGTACCATAAGAGTTGTCTGGGCTGCAATCATGGGCTTTCCTCCTGCAAATAGATACAATTAGGTGAGTCAGTCTCATTGGAGCAATGGACAAAAAACTAGTCTACAAATCCCAGGACTACAAAACCCAGAATGCATTATGTTGTCACAAATCCCAGGAATAGAAACAGTGCCTTCATGGCATGAAATTAGGTATTTACCATAGCAGCAAGGTGCAAGGGGTTTAATACAAATTTCCAATATGAGCTGGGCAACAAGCTGACCCATTGTTACCAAGGAAGCTATGCCCCATGTTAGTGCATTCTGGTATGTGTAGTCCTAGTAGACTTCGATTAAACTAATGAACCAGAAACAATGATTTGTAAAAGAAATACTCCTAACTAGCATATGCAGTCATCTAGTAATTTTAATGTGGTGCAATTAATGACACTAGCAGGCTACGTGTCAGGGGCACACAACTTTTCTAGTCATGGGCTTTCCTTACTTTCCGTTTGTTTTCTGGTGCCATGGAAAACGCTTATCGGTGGACACATGCTTGATTTAATTTAAACAATTAATCAATTTGACAAGAAATCGCCCAGATTTTAGAAACACCTCGATATTACATGCACTAACGATGGAAAGGTGCGCTTTATTCCTTGCCTTTTCAGACTTACACATTTCTGGTTGTTAGCTTTTATAACGCACTTACGAATTATTCTGGATTCGGAACGCGCTACATTATTTGTTATAGTAGATCTCCTCGCGCCACCGGCAGAGATAAACCTCTGCTTGGCTCTGACTCATGAAAGCTCCCGTTGAATGGCCTTCGTGTGGCAGCTGGAGCTGGAGTTTGCAGATAAAGCGACTTGAGCAGACACCATCGGCGGGACACCTGGTGTGGGCCCTCAGCAGTGCATTAGATGGGAAAGGCGGGAAATGGAGAGAGCACTAACGAGTCCTTAGGTGAAAAGGATGTTGTTTTCTAAATGACTAATGTTTTGATTGATGAGCAAATTGTTTGGAATTCCTTGCTGCCCGTTACATTTAAACACTGCCCTTGTTTATCTCTTGGGGCTGCTTCCTTCCCAGGTCTGTATATAATGAGCTGTAACAAATGGCTTCCTATCTGATTGCGCGAGCTCTGAAGTGAAGTTCTGTATGTGACGTGACTGTGCAGCGCCGTGGAGGGGCGATTCCCTTGCCGGAGCGTGCAGCAAGTCGCGATGATTGCGACCATATTGCGCCACCATATGGCGCTGTGCGCTCCCACAACGGAATCGCCAGACGTGCACGCGTTGCCATTGCAAGCAATGCAACGCGTGCACGTTTTTTGCCCCCAAAGCTGTCCTGATGGCTAAAGGTCTCTCTCCTATGCACCACATGCACGCTGCATAGGTGAGACCTAAAAAGGACTTAAAGCATAACAGGACCTCAAACCGCGTATGGCCAGATCCCATGCATTTCAGGAATACCTAACATATTTCCACTATGATCCAGTCTTGAACCAATGTGTAAACTGGCATTTTCTGCCCTGGTCAATCAGTGCAAATAATTGATCTATATTGTTCATCACTGCCCTGCAAAGTTGCTATTCACCAGTGCAAGATTTCCTAAATCCAGTGCAAAGTTTCCCAATATCAATGCTATTTCAACGATAATCAGGCATATGCATCAAAGTAAATACCGGTCGCAAATGGGCAGATTCTCAGAATCTGCCCATTTGCGACCGGTATTTTTGCATTTATGATGCAAAATGCAAAAATCGCAATTTAAGGAATCTCTAAATTGAGATTCCTTAAATTGCGATTGCATTTAAGGAATCCCACATTGAGATTCCTTAAATGCAATGCATGAAAGTCAAAAAAATAGCGAATTCACTAATAGGAGTAGAAAATTACCATGAAGTTAAACTTCATGGTAATTTGCTAAAACTTTGAAAAAAGCACTTTTGTGCATTTTTTAAAGTTTCATGTTGCGCACACACATGCCCTTAGGACATGTGTGTGTGCAACATATGTGCAGAGATCAATTTCAGGGGTGCAACAGGGTGTCATTTTGACACCCTTGCATCCTTGAAATTGCATGAGCAATTTGCGAGTACCTACTGGTACTCGCAAATTGCTCATGCAATCTCCAATTCATTCCTATGGGCCTGTAGGCCCATAGGAATCAATGGTACAGCATTCCTTAATTGCGAGTAGCAATTTGCGAGTAGCAATTAAGGAATGTTTAGGAATCGCTATTTTAATAGCGATTCCTACATGCATAGGCTTTTGCTATTCCTAAATAGCAATTCCTTAAAAATCGCTATTTAGGGATAGCAAAAGGCTACGTTGATGCATCTGCCAGAATATGCAGTATTTTTCCAAGGGAGGTATACTTAACCACACCTCGTGATTGGGAGATTACTCTAGACCATATTTCCTGACTTCGTGTCAGTATAGCTCAGCTCCACCAGCAGTATCATGTGGAATTATTTCATGACTAACTTGTCTGCCAGTTTCTGTAACTCCTGGTGCTTAAAGTCCCAGATGTTTTCTATTGTCCCTAAAGTTCACATCGTAGTAAATCTTATCTTATCCCTCAGGAACTAGACATAGTGTCCTCTCCCCAGGCTTTCAATATTATTTTGCAATCCACGGAGGCATGAATAAAGTGGCAGGTGTTGTAAATTAGCTTATAGGAGCAGCCTTCGGATAAAGAACGTGAAAAGGAAGAAATGTGAAGAATTACTACGGTCAACACAAGTGATATTTGACCTGGCTTTGCTATTTTTATTCTCTCTTCTGAAATTGAGATTTTGAACACTTTCTGGATATTTTTCATATTTAAATTCTGGGTTTGAAAAATATACCTGTGACTTCAAGACAGATGCCATTTCTTTATTGCTTCTTAAAATTATGGCTAGTGGAAATTACAAGAATGTCATCCCCCAGGGCAAGTTTCCTTTGGCTGCTTCTTACAGTGGCTTGCATACGTGCGAGTCCAAAGAGGCATTCAATTTAACTGCAGCATTTTTTTAAAGCCATTGATATAAATTTGATTTTGCTGTACTGTTTTCTCACAGTGATTTCATTTTTGACAGCTATGAATATTTGCTCTCAGTTGCATATGTATGTCTATCGCACCGTTCTGTTGACATTTAAGAATATTCAGTGATAAAACCAAAGGGTAAAGTAATGTTACAATCAGGATAAAATTTCAGTGACAACGTAATATTTTAAACTAAAAAAAGACACTGAAATTCACGTTATAGTTATCTAATGAAATATAACTCATGCACTAAGGGACCTATAACTCACACGCCTACTATGCAAAGTTTTCTCATCAATACATTTATTGCAAATGTTGCAGTAATATTATCAAAGATGTCATAGAAAATGTCATGAGTGATGTAATATGTGGGTTAATTAGCAGTGTATGGTGTGGGCTTGAGTTATAGTTACCTTCGGCCCCCTCCCCGATCCTGTTGAGGCTCAAGGGACACCCATCAATGGGGCCGTTTTTTTATAATCAAGAGGAAGTGGGCACACAGGCCCCCCAACCCAAGGCAAATGTGGCATCCTGGATCCAATCCCCTGAGGTCAAAACATATATGTTAAGGGGTGAGGGCTGCTGTTAAGTGAAAGGAGGGTGGTGTGAACCCTCCTCCCCGAGCCTTGATAGGTCTCGGCACCCCAACCCTCGGGCCGAATTCCTTTGAAAAGGGGAGGGGAACATGCAGCCTCCCCCCAAAGGGACTTTTTAATTAAGGGAAGTAGGTGTACAACCCCCCTCCCCCCAAGTCACAACTGACCCAAGGGGCCCCACACCCCCAGGGATCAAAACATATATCTTAAGGAGAGGGGCACGGGCCTCCCTCCCTAAGCCTTAATAGGCCGCAGGGACTCCATCCCTCAGGGTGGAATTCCTTTAAAAGGGGAGGGGGCTATGAAGCCCACCTCCCCAAGGTTTAATAGACCCGTGGACCCCGTTCCCCTGGGCTGCATTTAATTTAAAAATGAGGGGTTGTGTGGCCCCCTCTTTGTGCCTTAATAGGCCCCAAGGAGCCCATCTCTAGGTTCACAGTAAACATAAATGGCTGGGGCCAATAATAGGCCCCAGCCTATTCCTGAGCCTTAATAGGCTCTGGTGACCCATCCCCCAGGGCCTTGCTTTCTTTTAGGTGGATACCCTAATGCCCACCTGGCACACCCACCAAACGAAAAGCTGGTTGCCACAGGTGGAGCCCCAGGGCCAGTCGCGAACAAACATATGTTTCCTTGCCCATTGTCCTCGGGACAGGGAAACTACATTGTCCCATGGGTGGGCTTCCCAGGACACAGTAATTGGCTGAATGAACCCCTCCCTGTAAAGTTAAGTTCTGCCTAGTGGATGGGGTCCCTGGGTATTTTTAAGGCTTCCAAAGGGGAGGCACATGCCCCCTCACATTTGATATGAATTTGGCCTAGAAAAATGGGGGGCCACATACCCCTCTCCTTAATTAATGTGGGGGGTCCCGAGGGATGGGGCCCCCGGGGCCACCATCTTCTCTGGGAGGGGTGTTGCATGCACCCCCTTAATTAAGGTACCCTGCCCCATGTGATGTGGTCCCCGGGGGCCCACAATGGGCTCAGGAGGGAGGTTCCTCTCAGACCTACCTCGCCCAATTAATTTGTTAGAAATTTTCTTTTTTTGCGGCAATCCTGAAGGTGTTCAGCAGATTATGGCAAAAAAGGGTGAGAGTCCCTCAAATCAAGCATTACAGATATGCAATTATTTCAAAAATCATTGAAAGTATTTACATAAAATCACCGAAACACACTGCCTGGACCAAGATTTAGCTTCTTGCCAAATTTGGTGTAATTCCGTTCAGCAGTTTTTGCGGTGGTACTGTCATGGGTTCATATGCTGTAGTTATCTAATTTATGTAAAGACATTGATGGCATAAAAATGCTGTGGAATCCAATATTACTAATGATTTATCTTGTATTCAGAACACGATTGTGCCTAAATTCATTGTGCCTTTTTTCATTGCTAACTTTGAGCAATTGTATTGCTTTGGTCCCTTGTAGTTAGCAGTGTTTGTTGTATTTTAGTGCCCTGACATTATTTTTTCCCAGCGTCACCTCACGTGAAATTACCGTTAAAACGGTTGCGGAATTCCACGTGAGGCAGGAGCATACGCCCAAGCACATTGCATGGCAAGCCTAAAAAAACCTGACTGTTACTGCTTTGTTGTCCCGATTCCCGCCTGCCTTGTTTTCCCGATCTCTGTCTCTTGGGTGCACTTTGGATTTCTAATCCTGCCGCTCCAGTTTTCAGCCCCGCTCCAGTTGCCAGCCTCAGCTACCCGTCTTCACTTACCTGCATCCCGACTCCATCTTCGGATCCTCGGAGACTTCTTGGCTGCATTTCCTTCTACCTGAGTTCTGTACCGGATCGTTCCTCGAAGACTTCCGGTTCCTGAAACTGAAAGTAAGAGAGTGTGGTTACTTAGCTACGTATACACAATCTTCCTCGGACTTCGAGATAGTTTAAAAAACAAGCATTTGCTAAGGCAACTTTGATTTCTTAAAAAGCATTGGTAAAGTCAATTTGGAAAGACTAAAACTACGGCGCATAAAAAAACATTGACAAAGATAATACGTTCTGAGCAATTTTATTGAAATAGGTAGTCAGTGAACAATTTGGTTAAACGGAAAGCATTGATAAAGACAATTTAGTGACTCTTGAGAAAATCTTGTGATTGTGCAAAAACTGAGAACCTGGAGTTGTAACAAATGCAAACATGTTAAGAATATTACATGTGCAAATGCAATAAGGTATAGGACTCAATTTGTGAGTGTTGGATATTTCTTTTGTTGTTGTATTTTTTTTCTTTCTTCTTTTATATCATTCCAGAACCCATTCAAGGAATTTAACATACAGTTGTAAGGTAGAACTACTAAGTTTGGATGTGTTAAAATAAACCACAGCTAACCTACTAACCAGCTAATCACTCCGCATATTAAATATTTCTGGTTACTTATCCTTGTATTTAATATCACTTAAAGGCATGCCAAGTCAGAGAGCTGATTGAACAAGAGCCGCCTGACAATTGTAGAAGTGTTGGTATGTGCTTAACAGAAATGTGGTACGTAATATTGAATCAAGAGTGATATGTACATGGTCTTAGTATATATAAATTCATGTTTATCAGGTACTAATGTTTATTTAGAGAAAGTTTGCCAGATTGGCCGAATTATCATAAGAAGCCCAGAGCACTTTATTCAGAGAAACTTCACCCGGAATCCTCAAGAAGAAGATCTAGTGTTTTGTCTTGTTTCTCTCTCCACTTCCCCTTTCCCTTGGGGATTAATCAGTTTTGTCTACGTTACCACCCTTGCTAACTGGTTAATTCACGAAGGAGTTGGGAGTTTGCATCATCAAGAAGGAAACAACTGGAACCTCGTGAGTGAACGCGCAACAGGTACTTCTTAAGGAAGTCTAGGGAAAATACATACATTTTGTGTATTGATGCCCTCCTTTTAGTGTCAGCCCCTGCCTGATGAATCACCCTGAAACTTTCCAAGTACAAAGTAGGCACGAAAGATTAGCTCTTTGGAAGGTTTTGTGAAGGTTCATCGAACGGTACCAAAGTTATTAGCAAAGCACAAAAGGAATTCCCTATGGAAATGCTAACCTAACTACAACTACCCAGTGGCAAACACCACTGGGCAATAGTTTAAGGTATACAATCAGCCTGAACTGTACAAAATGAAAGAGCCATGATGATTGTTCACATTCGAGGTTGATTTCAGTGAGGTCATGGTCAAAGTAGTGTTACCAATCACATCCACTGTATTCTGGGTGTAGTAGACTTGAACCAATTCACATTTTCCAACTGGGACACCCCTGAAAATAACTATTTGTAAAAGAAACACCCAGAATTGGAATTTGGGGCTTTGTGTGAAAGAATGCAAGAGGTAACCTGATCAAAGGAGGTGTCTTGTATAGACTGGCAAATAAAATATTTTTTTTATATCTGCTTTGCGATTGCACGTATGTATATATATTTCAGACAGCTCAATTGTAGCATGAGCACAGTGGATCAGATATAGAGCCCTGCCAGGGACAAAACACATTCATACCTACCACATTTAGCAGTCTCTTTTCACAACAGTAATATATCTGGCCTTGTAGGCAGCATGACAAACAAATTAGGGCATCATGATTGGACACAGATCTTTGGCACAAGCATGCTATACTATTTGTGTATGTCAGATCATGCTAATCTTTAGTATGCTTTTTGTATTGTCCACAGCAAGGTAGACATGCTACATACCATGGCCATGCCCAAGTATGTGGAACTGAGATTTTAGCACCTTAGGAACTGGAACTGTACCTCAACGATGAAGTCTAATGCATCTACAGTTGTTTGTTCTCCCAGCCGGGGCAGAAGTAGCCATTTAGTATGGGCTGGAGACTTAGGGCCAGATGTAGGAGGTAAATCAGAAATACTGATTTCTTAATAGTGAATTTTACCGATTCGCTATTAAGAATTCGGTATTTCCTATGTAGGTAAAGATTCGGTAAAAAATACTGAATCCTTAATATTCCTTATTACCGAATCGGTAATTAAAATTCGGTAATAAGGAATACCTACCCATTCATTTCTATGGGCTTGGAGTATTAGCGATTCGGTATTACCTAATCGGTAATACCGGGAGGTATTTCAAGGGTTTTGCACCCCTGAAATGAGCATGTGTGCACATGTGGCGTGTTTCAAAAGGAGGGGAAAAAAGGTTGTGGAAAGGGCTTTTAAATAGGTCCAGCGTACTTGCCCAATTACCAGTGAAACAAAAGGAAGGTACGCAGTTCCTAGGTGAAGAGGTTGTCACCCAATTCCACCTGAACAAGAGTGTCTGGTGGAGGAAGTAAAAGCAGGGGCCGTGTCAAGGTAGAAGGAGGAGGGGAATTCCTTCTTGTGGAACTAGGGCTCTCACACACCCAGCAAGCTAGGTGTCATGCTTCATCATTTGAGCCTGCTCCTTGTTTGGCCGGCGCTGCAATGCCCAACGGACACTCTTAAAGGGACTCTTTTTCGGAGCTCTTTTGTTTCCACCGTAAGGGTGCAGTGGGGGTGAGGGGGCCTAGTCTAATGTAGATGTCAGTGGTGTGAGTTTAAAATAGGTTAAGGATTCCTCAGTGATGCTTTATTCATTTGGGTACCTTACCTAGGGTAAAAGGAAAAAAGGAGGGTAGTGTGTTCTCTGTGTTAGGTACAGGAAACTCTACTCTACTCCCTAGTGGTCAACATGTTTCATGCCATACAGTTGTCTAGGAGAGATCTAAGGCGATTCTTCAGGACCGTGCAGAAAGGGTAAGTGGAAAAATAATAATTACTATCTACAATTTCGCGAGGAAAGTTTAGGGGTTTTACTTGCCACTTTTGAAGCGCCCCTAGGGGAATCCTCTAAGAAAATGAGGCCACCTAAAGTGGGGAAAGCACAGGCCTCATCTGGATGCAGCGGTATCGAGACACGCAACAGTAGTGTCCCTGTTCCGAAGTACGAAACTATCTTCACGACCTACCCCTACCGCCGCTCCTCAGGGTGGTACTTCCTCCACCAGACACTCTTGTTCAGGCGGAATTGGGTGACAACCTCTTCACCTAGGAACTGCGTACCTTCCTTTCATTTCACTGCACATGTGGCGCACATACATTCCCTAAGGGCATGGATGTGTGCCAAATGGCACTTTAAAAAAGCAAAAAAGTGTTTTTAAAGGGAAATCGGTAATTACAACCAACTTCAAGTTGGTGGTTATTACTGATTTCTTAAGGCTCAAAAGCACTCCTTAATGTGCTTCCTACGTTGCATTTAAGGAATCGGCATTACCGATTCCTTAAATGCAAGAGCAATAAGGAATCGGTATTAAGGAATCGGTATTTACCGATTCCTTACCTACATTCGGAATGGTTAAATACCGGTCGGTAACGCTGAAATTTACTGAAATTCGGCGTTACTGACCAGTATTTAGCCACCTACAGCTGGCCCATAATTTTTATAGTGAGGCAAAGACTTGATATGGATACAGTTGCCCACTGTATCCTATAGCCCAAATAGGCTAAACATGATAGAAAGAAATGCCCCCAAAGTAATTACCACTGGTTTAGACTCATTTAAGAATTTCCATCAACCACCTTTTTCTATCTGTTTAAAGGACTGAAATGTAAGGATCTGGAGCTTTTGTATTTTCCTTAAAAACCATGTGTGTATCAGGCACATAATTTGCTATTGGACCTGGCTCAAGCATGGGATAGTTAAAGCAATATAGCCTGCTGAGTTAAATGATTGCTTTTGATGTCTGCAGGTCTCAAGTTTCAATCCTATAAACGTCTAGTAATGTTTTCACTATTATGATTTCAATATCCTCTTCATATTCTTTATTCAGGAAATGTTGGCATAAAATTTCACTTAAATACAGTACACATAAAACCTTTAAGACAATAAAATTAATACAATCCTTATAAACCATCCTAAAAACCAATAATGAGCATTTCTTATATAACAGCTTAATCAATAGACATCACTAGTCATAAATGTTCAAGTGCGGCCGGAGACATTCGGCTTGTACTTCTGTGTTCCAATAGTACCTCATTAGGGGAGGTCAACAAAACAGATGGTGGGGCTACAATTGTTATACGAGTCACACTACCAACAACAGTGGACAGTGCCGTACAGTTCTCCGGGCCCAACACTATCCTGTCAGATTCTCCATACTCCCATTAAAAAGCAGAAAAGAGCAAACACGATCAAGGGTCCTGTGTTGGATCTGAGAATTCTAGAAACAACCCTAAAGTCCCTAATTCCCATACTCCGACAGAGTGGTAGTATCCACTTCCTTCTATAGTTTTGATAATGCTGACAGAAAATAATATGTGGTTGATGCATTCTTTCGCCTAGGGCCAAAAAGTTAAGGCCAGGTTTGGATTGCTATCATGTTGCCCCTAATTAGCAGTGAAAGTGTGCAGTGGTTGAATCCTGAAACAAAATGTAACAGACAGGGTTTTTTACCTGTGGGCTTCAGTGGAGTCAATATATTCTTCCATAAGGAAGCTGTCTTTAAATTCCAGGAAGGCTAGTGTTAAAGTGCACAAACTCCTGTTCCTGCTCAATTCTCTATCTATATACCTCCAATACATTCCTTTGAGTGCAGCCTTTGACATTCTGGTCTTAGCTCCCATGGTTCCCAGGTGCTTACATCCCATCTTTACCAGGCAGTCTTGTTATGCCTAAATCAGGGAATCCTGGACTCTCCAGGCTGCCTAAGTAGCTCTTCCAATCCTGCAAGATACGTAACTAGGTCCACTGAGGCTCTTAGCTGTCTCCAATACAGCAAAGGTCTAAGTGCTGCTTTATGGGCGATGGACCTTTGGCTTAGATCCAGCCATATTGGCAGGAGTGAGGTACTAGTAGAGAGCTTTGCCAAGGATCATATAAATGTGTTCTCACCCACCTCCAGGTCAGTTGCCTTCTCATGTCCCCACAGTTATACCCATACAGTGACCCGCCTAATGGTTGCAGATTAAAAATTTGAATGGTCGGAGATAAAGGTCAAAAGTTAAAACCCTTGAAACCCTTCAAGGTGCCCCATGCATAATGTTCAATATTCAACTTGCTCTTGGATCTGAGCAGACCAGCCAAAATTCTAGGTCAGAGTGAGACCCAAATACTCAAAGGACACTCTCAAGTGGGGAATGATCCAGAGACAGGTTTGGGCAGGTTGTGTGGTTGGGATTAAAGACCATGCACTTGGATGTTGGAGGTTGATCTCTAGCCCTCTCTGCTCACAGAAGACACCAAACTAGTCTAGGAGATTTTGGATTCCCATAGGAGATTTGGATACCAGTAGTGTGTCATCTGTGAACAGGAGGGCTGGGATCTTCATTCCTGCTAGGCTATTGGTGTCATGATTGCACTTCTCTAATTGGGCTACCAGACTGTTACCATATAATAGGAACAGGACTGGGGCAAAAACACAGTCCTGTCTTACCCCCCTAGTGACTGGGATCGATGTTGTCAGCTCCTCATATTTGCCATATCTGGCCTGTGCATAGGTCATTTGGTGCAGCCTCCTGATGGCATCAACTAGATAACGTCTGGTGCCCTGTTTGTGTGGAGGTCAACAAAGACAACATAAAGCCAACCACCTCACAGAACAACATACTTCCAATATATATACTGTAGTCAAAATACTGGGTCGATGGTACTGGTCCCTGACCTGAATCCTGCTTGGAGGGGGTTATAAGCTCCCTCAACCCACTCACACAGCCTATCCAACAATTTATGATAGAAAAGTTGTTGGGAACTGTTAATAAGGCTGTTTGGCCGATAATAAGATGACTGAGAGCCTTTCTTGTATATTGGGACGATCTCAACCCCTGCCCAGGTGGGGGAGTGGGTAAGCCCTCCAGAATACAATTAAAATACTTAGCAAAATATAAGCCCAAAATTGGCTTATCTGCCTTACATAGGTCCCTAGGCTTCTTATCCATCCCCTATGCTTTTCCTGGAGTGATCCAGTCTATGGCTTTAGTAACCTCCCTTATGATGATCTGGGAAAATATGCATATGGTTCGGTCAGATGGGGACTCCCTGTGTAGGTCATTTTCCACACTATGGGACTCTATTGTCATAACAGTCAGGCCCTCGATACTACCAGAACGGGTCCTTGCCACCTCCATGGCCCCCCATCATACAGCCTCAAAAATGTGATGTTAGAGTTCAACGGAGCTGCTAAATCTGGAGCCGTATCGGCCAGAGTGTGCCTTAACAGCTGATGATCTTTAAATTTCACAGCATTCTGCAGGAGTTCCATTTCTCCATCTCATATTTGTGTCTGGCCCTGCCTAGTGAGGCTCTATAAGAGGCCCTTGCTTCTTTGATTTAATCCCTCTTGCCGCTCCTAATGGCATCTGAAAGTGTTTTTCAGGCAGCCCTAAAAGTTTTAGTATACCAAGGGGCCACTCTAGCCTTCCAAGGGAGGGACTATAAAAAAGTCTTTAAATGTTCAAAACATGGAATTGCGGATTGTAGCAAGGTCACAGCATGCAGCAGCTGTCAAGGTATCCCCCCGCATCAGCAGGATTGCTTCCAAGGCCAAGTCAAGAACCTCATAAATCTGATTTGGATGGCTCTGGTTAAGGCAATAACACTCCTCCTCAGCCATCGATGATTACTTGAGGGGACAAGCCTCCTGTCAAATAGTTTATAGGCACTAGATGACCCCATTTCAATTGGCTCAAAGCAACAATTAAAATCACTATTCTAAGTACACTAGGTGGGATAGGTGCCAGATGACCACTAACTAGATCTATAACTTCTAGGTTGGCCTTGTGATTGTCATTCCCACAACAAACATTACATAGCTACAAAGATACCGCCTTGGAAAAATTCATATTCACACACAAAACATCAGGGGAACCTAAATCTATCATTCTCGAAGAACATGCAGGAGAGATATTAATACATGTTGGTAAGTGACCTGATGGTGGTCTCTCCCACATGAAAGGGCAGAATGGTAAAAGCATCAAACCCAATTTGAAATGAGGAACCTGTTGCAAAAGTCTCCTGGAAGGCTCAGATTTGGAATGTGTCCACAAAATTGGCCCTTGCCAGACAACTGAGCTTGTTCATCAAACCTGCAATGTTCCAGGATAAAAGTCTATTGTTTTCCACAGGAGTGTCGGAGAAAGTGTTGCCCTGCAAGGCACTAGTATCATCATGGATCAGTAAATCGGGATCTTTGGCTGCAGCAGGATCAATCATTCTTCCCCCTGCTGGGTGGCAGCAAGCATCATAAGGACCAAATGGTACGACTGCAACAATGTTATCTCCCTTATCCATGCCCTTGATGTTACTATTGGCCAACCCGTTGCTTGGGCTGACATGAATCAGTCGTTGGAATCCAATCCTGATATAGCCATGGATGTATTATAGGTTGTGAAGGGGAAGGGCATCCCCAGTGTTCTCTCATTGTGGCTGGGGCCTTCCACCACTGGGCAGAGTACTCTGTAGAAAAAGTCTAAAGGGACAATGTCAATGGCTGAACCTGTAGCCCGATGTCTGTGACCAGATTGAATCAGCCATAATGCCATGCTTGGAAGCCTAAAATGTACTACACTATCCCCTTCTATAGTTTTGAATGAGTTGCCTATCCATCCGATCCTCTGCACCAGCAAAATATCAGCAAATGTATGCAACGAAAAGTCTGCATTATGGACAAGCCAGTGGCAGACTTTGTTCTTGAGCTCTGAATAGTTCTCACCACAACCCACGTTTGCGGTTGTGTCTTTGCTGGTTGAGTTGGTGGTTGATGTCAGCCATGCTACTGCTATCACCTGGTCCATCTGCCGATAGGATCAGGTGTGGTGGTGAGTATTGGGACCGGAATACATTTTTTGTCTTTTAGCCTGCTCATTAGCCATTTGTTTCATTTTCCTTTGTTCTTGACCACCACTTTACCCGAGCTAATGGGCAGATTCTGGACGCCCTGCCCGGGTCCAACATAGAGTCTTCTCCTACTCCTACGGGGTCAGAGCTAGGTGGCTGATCAAGTACCTCTGGGCTTGGGCTCGTCCCTTCACAAGGTTTATTAGGGTGATTGCACAATGAAGGGGGCCCTCTCAGAAGGGGTATGTTTTGCCCCACATCAATGTCCAATGATAGAAGCCTCTCTACTAGGTCTATATCCCTCTCAACAACATTCACAACTCATGCCAGAAAAGCACCCAAGGTAGTATTACTCCTGGGTGGATGTAATGTAAGGGGTTATTTACACAGTGCACTGTGACCAAAAATGGAATCCTGGCGCTAAAATCACTATGTAAGGAAACAGCAGATCGAAGACCTGAGAAGCGGGTCACTAGTGAGGAAATAACCAGGTCTTCAGTGCCTTTCTGAATTTTTGTAAATCAGATTGAGATCGTAAGGAAGCTGGAAGTTCATTCCAGGTCTGGGCTGCATTGACAGTAAAGGTACATCCTCCTTGTGTGACTTTTTGATATCTGAGTTCTTGGACATAGTTGCCAGTAGTGGACCAGAGGTTTCTGCCTGGGGTATATTTTTTTAGTTTGTTTTGTAAAGGTTTTGGTCCTTTGTTTTGTAGTGCCTTGTGGACAATTTAGAGATTGAAAAATGATTCTCTGTTTGATAGGCAGCCAGTGAAACTCCTTCAAGGCTTCTGTAGCAGATGAATGTCGAGGTCTGTTCAGTGTAAGCTTAGCAGTGATGATCTGAATAAGTTCTAGCTTTTTTACCAAGTAGTTAGGGGCTCCTAGCAACATGGCTTTGCACTAGTCCAGCCTACTTGATCTTACCCCTCTGGAGATCAATGATCTAGCTGATAGATCAAGCAGGGGGTATAACTTCCTGAGAGCCAGCATCAAAGCGAAACAGGTCCTGGTAAGTCTGTTCACTTGGTTTTCCACGGATAACCCTTGGTCAATGATCACACCTAAGTTTCGTACAGCCACAGGGTTGCCCAATGGCTTTTCCATGGGTAGCGGACAGAAGTTTGGTGATAAGGAAACAGGAATTTTGTTGGCGGGACAGCAGAGGAGTTCAGTTTTTTTTTCCAATCATTTTGAGGGAATTTGCATTCATCAACTCAAAGATGTCAAGAATGCAGGCTTGGAAATTTCCAATGGTATCCTCTTGGTTATTGTTCAGTGACAGAATTAATTTAGTATCGTCTGCAGAGTTGATTAACTTAATATTGTAGGCTTTTATAAGTGAGATCAGGGGTGTAATGTAAATATTAAATAGGATAGGGCTGAGGGAAGAGCCCGGGGGGACACAATGTGCTGTCTTTCTGAATTTGTATAGAAAAGAGGGAAGAGATACGGCTTGATAACGGTTGGACGGATATGATTTTAGCCAGTTTAACATTGGTCCCCCCCACATCCACTGCCATATGCCTGGAAATGAGAATGTGGAGGTCTACCGTGTCAAACTCAGCCTATATATCTAGGAGGACAAGAACAAAGAGCATGAGTACTGTCCTGCTCCTCGAAATGAGGGCAAGGTTAGAGCGATACATCTCCAAACAGCAATCCAGCAAGCACCTCCACCTGACAGTCAAGCAGCAGGAAATACAGTGATGCAGTAATGCAGAATATGCAGAAAATGCAGGCAGTGCAGGAAATACAGGAAACACAGGCAGTAGAAGTGAGCAGTGGTGAGCAATGGCAGACGTACAGTACAGCCAGTAATGGTGGTGGTCCACTTACCTCCGCCCTGTGGTCTAGCTATAGCCGCTGACTCCACCCGCACAGCTGGAGTCGATGATGGAGTGAAGCAAATTTGAGAATTTTTGAAGCACGTGGCATGCTGCACCACCGTAGGTGCCCCCTGCTGCTCTGCCATCCCACCACCCTGCCGTACACCCACCGCTTCCAAGAGCGAACCGGAACAGTGACCAACAGACAACACCAGCAATGCCATCCACGAGGCTATAGCATTGGCCTTGAAAGAACTGGCTGCACTGCCCCAGGAGAACTCCTCAGCTGTCGAGCAGACCTGAAATGCGGTGCGTGGCAAGGGGGGCAGATGGCTAATGACCGTGCTGGTCGTTCGGGCCGGAAGCTGCATCCAAGCGCAGCAAGTCCTCATTATCCTTGAGGCTACATGAGGCTCCTTTCTCCGTGCACTCCCAGCTGGCACAACGTCAGGGGGAGGAGACTCAATATAGTGAAGATGCACACATTGAGTAATGCCAACAACTGTTAAGAATAGCAGTTAGAAAAAACAAAAACTGTGCTCCAGTGCCTGAGGACTTGCTAGTGGCAATTCACATGAAGTACACAATTTGCCTATATTTGTAACTGGTAGCAATTGAGGAAAGGCTTCTGGTCACCTCCTTGGAAAATAAACAGATAGAAAAAAAGCAGTCTTTTGCAGCAATATCATTGACCCAAAAGAAATACTGGAAATGTAATCAATGAGGCCCTAGGACCAAGTAAAGTTAAATGAGCAACTAGCCTCCAATATTTTGGAATGATCTTTGCAATGATAAACATTTATTTATAAGCAGAAAGGGACACCCAAACTCTTTAGGAGAAGGTGCCAATATTATTGAAGATGGCCATAAGGCCCCAGCACCAAGAAAATCTGTCACAAGGAGTGGACATGATGTTGGATACCCCCCAAAATGATAAATTCAAGTAAAGCATCATGAGAACTTTCTTCATCATTAAAAAAATATGTTTAAAGGACAGCTGAATATTGCTGTTTTTAGATCAAGGAGCAAAGTATCAGGGGAAGAATTGAAAACCTTAAGAGTTGAGAACGTTTCTAATTAACTTACTGTTAAAAATGGGGGTCTCTAGTTGGCAGTGGTATGCACCTTGTCCAAGTAGGGACTCTTCCTACTAGCCAGGGTAAGGGGATTACACGTCTAAAATAACCCTTTCTTACCCTCTTGGTAGCTTGGCACGAGCAGTCAGGCTTATCTCAGATGTAATGTGTAAAGCATTTGCACATATTATAGTGAAAACACTACAAGGACACCACACCAGTTTTATGAAAATAGCCAATATTTAACTGTGAAAACAAGACCAAAATGATTAAAATCCAACATAGAGTAATCAAAAACCAAATATTGCAAGAATAACCGTAAAATACATATCCCTGAAGTAAATAGCTCTATTGCTGGCTATTGCGGCATCGTGAACAAACAAATCCAATAGTTCAGGCCAACCGTGGCGTTGTGGGCCACCTACGGTGTCGGGAAGACCCATAAAAAGTACCATGGAATGCAGGGCATTGTGGACCTTGCAATGAGTTCCGAAGAGGTGGCGTGGGCAGGCGTCAGTCCTGGAGGTCGGTGCAGGAGTTATTGGGCTCTTGAAGTCACACGAGTTGTAGATCAAACTCAGTGAAGTTGAAGTCACGAGCGCCGGCAGGCATCGGGGCAGCAGTGCAAAGTGCAGCGGTGCAGCATGTGAATCCCTCATGTCATGGTGCAGGCAGCGGCTCAGTGACAGCATCCAGCGGTGTCAGTGAGGGGGCTGCGGTGCGAAGTCGGGCAATGCTTGTCACAGTGCTGGCAGGTCGCGGTGCAAACAGTGGTGGCGTCGTTGCTGAAGCGCTGTCATCGACAGACGTTCTGGAGTCTATGATGCCGGCATTGGTAGGCAAAGGCTGCAGTTTGGGATGGGGTGGTGGGTCAAGTAACTTACGAGCAGTGCCTTCAGGCCAAGATGTAGGCAGCAGCATTGATATTGGCGTGGAGAGGCATCGTCAGGGATACCTGGGTGGAAATGTAATCAATGAGGCCCTAGGACCAAGTAAAGTTAAATGAGCAACTAGCCTCCAACATTTTGGAGTGATCTTTGCAATGATAAACATTTATTTATAAGCAGAAAGGGACACCCAAACTCTTTAGGAGAAGGTGCCAATATTATTGAAGATGGCCATAAAGCTCCGGCACCAAGAAAATCTGTCACAAGGAGTGGACATGATGTTGGATACCCCCCAAAATGATAAATTCAAGTAAAGCATCATGAGAACTTTCTTCATCATAAACAAAATATGTTTAAAGGACAGCTGAATATTGCTGTTTTTAGATCAAGGAGCAAAGTATCAGGGGAAGAATTGAAAACCTTAAGACTTGAGAATGTTTCTAATTAACTTACTGTTAAGAATGGGGGTCTCTAGTTGGCAGTGGTATGCACCTTGTCCAAGTTGGGACTCTTCCTACTAGCCAGGGTAAGGGGATTACACGTCTAAAATAACCCTTTCTTACCCTCTTGGTAGCTTGGCACGAGCAGTCAGGCTTATCTCAGAGGTAATGTGTAAAGCATTTGCACATATCATAGTGAAAACACTACAAAAGGACACCACACCAGTTTTATGAAAATAGCCAATATTTAACTGTGTAAAACAAGACCAAAATGATAAAAATCCAACATACAGTGATCAAAAAACAAATATTGCAAGAATAACCGTAAAATACATATCCCTGAAGTAAATAGCTCTATTGCTGGCTATTGCGGCATCGTGAACAAACAAATCCAATAGTTCAGGCCAACCGTGGCATTGTGGGCCACCTACGGTGTCAGTGAGACCCATAAAAAGTACCATGGAACTGCAGGGCATTGTGGACCTTGCTATGAGTTCCGAAGAGGTGGCGTGGGCAGGAGTCAGTCCTGGAGGTCGGGGCAGGAGTTATTGGGCTCTTGAAGTCACATGAGTTGTAGATCAAACTCAGTGAAGTTGAAGTCAGGAGCGCCGGCAGGCATCGGGGCTGCAGTGCAAAGTGCAGTGGTGCAGCATGTCAATCCCTCATATCAGGGTGAAGGCAGTGGCTCAGTGACAGCATCCAGCGGTGTCAGTGAGAGGGCTGCGGTGCGAAGTGGGGCAATGCTTGTCGCAGTGCTGGCAGGTCGCGGTGCAAACAGTGGTGACGTCGTTGCTGAAGCGCTGTCATCGGCTGACGTTCTGGAGTCTATGATGCCAGCATTGGTAGGCAAAGGCTGCAATGTGGGATGGCGTGGTGGGTCAAGTAACTTATGAGCAGTGCCCTCAGGCCAAGATGTAGGCAGCAGCGTTGATATTGGCTTGGAGAGGCATCGTCAGGGATACCTGGGTGGAGATGTGAAGCAAGGGTGCGTCGGCCAGTGTTGGTGAGACCAGGGTTGCGGTGCGAAGCAGGGTGATGCTCTTTGCAGTGCCAACAGGTCACAGAGCCGGCAGCGGCATCACTGATGGCACTGGGTTGCTTTTTTTTCTGTTGCAGCACAAAACACTACGTTTCCAGTGCTGGTAGCAGATGAATTTGAAGTATTTGCTGTTCCTGAGCCTTCTTGAATAAGGGGCAAACTCTACCTCAAACCCTTGGAGACATTCAGGGAAATAAGTTGCAGAAAGTCCAGTCCAGGCCTTTCACTGCCCAAGACAGAAGCAGCCCCTGTAGGCCAACACAGCAAAGCACACAGCAAAGTGGAAGTTCCTCCTCACAGCAACTCCAGCTCTTCTTCTTGGCAGGTTCCATAGTCCAAACGAGTTCTAAAGCTCTGAGTTCAGGGCCCCAATATTTATACTGCTTTTTCCTTTGAGGTTTTAGGCAAAAGGTCTCTGAGTTCAGTAGAAACAGGTTCTGTCCTCTCTAGTCCAGCTTCACTACAGGAGGTAGAGCAAGCATTGTGCAGAGCAGACCTAGCCCATTCAGGTGCTAGTTAAAACCCATCCCACTACTCTAAATACAGAAAATATCTATTTAGCATGGCTATGAGTCTCCTAGTAAAGGCATGACACACTTCAATTCCCCTTGTGACTGTCTAGTGTGAATGGACATCCCCAGCTCCTGTCACTCTAAAACCAAACGGTGAATACACAAACAGGCAGAGGCACACAGGATGGTTAAGTAAGAAAATGCTCACGCTTTTTAAAAGTGGCATTTTCAAACACACAATTTAAAAAAACACCTTTACTAAAAGATGTGTTATTAACAATTGAGTTCAGTGAGCCTAAACTCAATTTCTCTATCTTGTTCCAATTGAAAGTTACACATGTAAAATGTTACAGTGTAACTCCGATGATAGCCTATGTGGCAGACAGCCTTACAACAGTGAAAAAAGAAAATACATAGTATTTCACTATCAGGAAATGTAAAAACACCAGTACATGTCCTATCTTTCACATACACTGCACCGTGCCCATGGGGGTACCTTGGGCCTACCTGAGGAGCGCCTTACTTGTAGGAAAAGAGAAAGGTTGGGCCTAGCAAGAGGGTGCACTTGCCAGGTTGACATGACAGTAAAAACTGCGCACTGCAGTGACAGGTTTGAGACACATTTGAAAGGCTACTTGTGTGGGTGGCACAACAGGTGCTGCAAACCCACTAATAGCATTTGATTTATAGGCCCTGGGCATCCACAAAGCACTGTAGTCAGGATGTACTAGTAAGTCAAGTATCCCAATCATGGAAATTGAACCATAACACAATTTACAGTAGGAGCACTTGCACTAGTACTGAAGAGCAGAGAAAATGTGCGTAGAGACACTAAACCAGCAAAAACAAAGTCCAAAACAGGAGGCCAAAAAATAAAAAGGCAGGGGATAAACCTGCCAAAAATGCCAAGTCCAAGACTTATACATGTATTCTTGTGTGGTGCCATACAAATTAAGGAACCTAAGAGGAGAAAAGATAACACAGAGAGGCATCCATGGAAATTGTAAAGAAGCTATAGATAGAGTATAATTCTGATTAAAATGGGGGGAGGAGCAGGTGAGTGTAGGGGTTTATTGGCATATTAAACTTTCCCATAATGCCATAGTATATGGTGTAGAAAAGTTCACCAACGGCATGGGAAATTAAATGTCATTTGTGTAATATCATACATGTTACGCCATCCACTAGAGTCTAGTGACTAGACTTACAAAGAAAACTTGGATGCAGGCCTACCTGTGTAGCCTAAGTGCTCCATGTTTAAGTCTGAAGACAATTTTGTGAAAACAACCCATTTTGACTGCAAATAAACCTCCTCTTAAAAATTAAATAATTCACCCACAAGTAGGAACTGAAGCCCACTAGGTAGTGTGTATTTAAAATTGTCATATACAAGATAAGTATCTGCCTGAAGAGAGGACTTTGGTGGCTGCAAAATTTGAATTTTCCAGCTCAGAGCATTTCTCACAAAACCAACTGCTTTAATAGGACCTCACCCAACAGCTATCCGACTTCGAGAGGACTTCAAACTAGCCCTGCTGGAGCATTTAGACCTCAATTTAATAGACAGAGGGCCTAATATAGACACTGGTGAATGGGTACTCTGACACAAATGTGACAGATAACCTACTTACCTTACTATAAGTGCCTTATATTCTAATACACGTGCAAAAATGGGGTGCTAAACTCTAAATTAGACCCTAAGTCAAAAGGCAAAATCTTTGCATGGGGCATCCTACTTCTGCATCATCACAGTAGGCCTCAAATCACTGTTGAGTCCTGGTCAACTGCAACAAGTGACTTCTGGTTGGTGCTTTACTTTATATTGCACGTTTTAGTTTAATACTTTAAATATTGATATCTCTGGCTCCCCTATCGGATTCTTATGTAATTTTTCCTATCAAAGTTTTCTCTCTTTTTGGAAATTGGTTGTGGGATTTTTAGTGGGTGGTATTTTTACTTTTCAACTATTAAGGTACTGCTAAATACACATTTTTCCTTAAGTTAAGCCTACCTTCCATGTGCCAGGTGTATTTATTGAAACAGTGTGCTGTACCTGCCAAGAGTTTGGACTTATTGTTTGGGAAGGACTTACATACTATCCAAACAATCATCAATTTTCTTTTAAGAATCAATTGCTGGTGTTGGCCATCTTGGCCTATAAACATTCAATTGATGATCCAAGCCATTATGATTATAATTTAGCCTGCTTTTCTGATCAACATGACATTTAGAAAATAGTTTGCATGAAATTCTACCTATTGTTTGATTAATCATACCTTGAAATTAATTTTTGAAGGCTATTATAGATTTAAGCTTGACGATTTATCTGATTTCCTATTTAATATTAATTTTGCTAATGCAAATGTCCGATTATACCAGCTTCCTAGGTTGGATTTGTTGTTTGAGACAATGTCAAACCAGCATTATGGAATAAGGTGGGGGCAAGGGAATTGGAGCCTCGCTGCTTGGTCCTCACATGTGTGATTATGGATTGTTATTTGCCCTATGAATACATCTTGATGTTATTGCTGTACTCTTAAAATGCAAAAACCGGTGGAAGATTGTTTGTTTTTCTGAATAGCCTGTGGTGCCTATGTTAGTAGATCCTTACATTGTTATTGATCAATCGGCATTGATTGCTTGAGAATTTGTTTTTAACTTCTGCTTAAATCATTAACAAACCATTTAGTCTGAGGACAATACACAGAGGTGCTTAAGGCCTTAATGTGCATAACCTTTTGAACCTGATTCAGTGACATTGTTACAAATTGAGTCCCTTGTCCTTCAGGGATTTCTTTTGGCATACCCATTTTGCCAAAGATGATGGCATATGTGAGTTCTGATTGTCCAGTCATATCCATCCATATCCTTTCATAAGAAATGTTGATCACTCAGAGGGGTTAAAATGAGGCTCATGCATGTGTAAGATGTGCAACATATCTCTACATACTGCACAAATAAATTTCAAATAGAATTGAAAAATTGGGCACACTTTGGAAAGTGATAAATATGTAACAAATAACATCCTAAGAAAACCAGGCCAGTACCACAAATCTAACTTTATAGACACTGACACATATTTAGTAATTCTTCTGCTGCACCTAACCTAGCTCGTAACAAATTTAAATGTTTCTGGCAGGAGCTATTTAGAATGAGAGAAGAAGAGCACAAAGAAGGTATAGGAAAATTCCCATTTACTAGAAAAAATACCAAAGGTTAAACCACTGCACCATTTTGCTAACACTATGAATGACTAATGTATGTACTTTGCTACTATTGATCATATAGGATCAAAAACATAGTTGTAAATCATCAACAATCTACTTGAATATCATATGCATATGTGCTTGTATTTCACCATATGTACTGTACACCTGACAGTCACGTAAACTAGTACCAAATGTTAAACTATGGACAGCTGTCAATCAATGAATCAGTTATTTGTAGAGTGCACTACATACCCGCGAGGGTCTCAAGGGGCTGGAGGGGGCCGCTACTGATCGAACAGCCACGTCTTGAGCATCCTCCTGTGCATGTGCATAGTTAGTTACAACTAACCCTGTAAACATTTTGCTACTACACTTTGGGTAGTTCACAAGTGTTTCCCATATCTTTGTGAATCTGTCCCAATATTAGCAAGTCGTGAGTGGTATGAGTTAATCATTAGGTTACATTAGTCTAAAATAACGCAACATATCTAAGAATGCCTTATTTCTCAAGAGCAGATATTACAAAATTGAAAGACAAGAACTCGACTGGAAGCTTTAAAAACTGTAAATCACATGAGCTGGATTCAGAGCTCTACATAATGTAAGAAATATTTGTATCCTAGCATTTTAACAGATGTCTAGCAGTTGGGGTGGCATCAGATAAATGGATCCTATTCAAACACATCACACATCCCCGGTGAGCACAATAAAAACATTTACTTTACAGCCTGACAAACCCACTTAAGGTACTCTCCTAGCCTATTCACAAGGAACCATGAGGTTTCATTGATGAAAAAGTCGGGTGTAAATGTTTAAACAGCCTATTTTTCCACAACTTAGACAAATGAAATTAAAGGTAGTCTCTGTGTGTTACTTTTATTGTCGTGAAAATAATTCTGAATACATCAGATGTCCTTCCTTGTGGCTGCAGATGTAAGTTAAATCCCTCTATGAAAAGACAATCACTGATAAATGATGCAACCATTATTTAGATCAAGCAACATTCTTTCCACCCTGAGAGTTTTTTTATATGTTGTTCCTTTTGCAGGCGGGCCACAAAATCTAACGAACGCCTATTATTAATTTACAGACAGGTTAAGCATAAACTAAAACTATTGAAATCTAATACTAGTATTTACGTATTCTTTGTAAGTCTATTTAATCCATTGCACCTTAATACATTGAGCCATAATGCAGTTAGAAAATCATCAATAAATGGTCTTATTGCACTATACATTGGATATATTACACCCAACTATACTCCTCTGAAAACTTGTAAAACTGAGGTATTTCGCTAACTGGTCCTCTTTCCAGAATCTATAAACAGTGTTCGTCACAGCTGTCACACCAAAGAATAAATAGGGGAATGTAACCCTTTAACAAGAGTCCTCATCTATAATCTTCTGTTATAATTGTGCTAAAACCTATAAAACCCAATTTGCACTCAAATATATTCCACAATAACATATTAAGACCAATGTGATGTGAAACCGGGCCCTAATTGCAAAAACAAACAGCGGCATTAGTCACACTATGCACACAAACTTTAATACAAAAGAAAATTGATCGCCTTTGGAGAAGAGAAAAAGAATTGCTTTCTTGTTATGCTGTGCTAAAAAGTCTTCAAGGCTACACAAACAAATCTAATTACAGTAGTGCACACTACATTATTCATGGATTATTCAGGCCAGTGAAACAAAAATCCACTGCAGACCGTGTAGTGTCTATGGCACATTGCAGGAAAAGTGGGCACAAATATGTGCGAGGTTACTCACATTTGTACACCACCAAATCAGTAACAGGAATTAACACAAACTTTTTTTACACGTCCTTTTGGATTATGTGATTACAATGAACAGGAATCCAAATCGAATAAACTCCTATTTTAAGGTTAACATAATTTTATCCTTGAAGTAAAGAAGCTCGCTAATGGATTTACCCACACAGGTGTGTATTTTCAAAAGCATTCTGGAGAATGTAAAGTAGTACTCCTGTATTCCTCATTTACATACTTTTGTATGCATTTTCTAAATTAGCTCCGAAACATGTAAAATGGAGTTAAATGGGAATATTCACAGAATGTTGATGTACAATTAGTACAAATGGAATCGACAGGGTTCTCATTGCTCTATTGCTAATAGTACATTGAAAGTTTCATGGCTGACTCTCAAAGGTATGTAAAAGGACATAAAACAGTACTGCCGTAGCACAACTTCTTGTATTTACAAATGCTTTTGTCAATTCACCCAATGTTTATCTTCTCATTAGAGAGTGATTAACTTAAATTAAGCTGACCGCTTTTGGCCAAGATCATTAAAGGTATGGACCTTTCTGATAGGTGCAATCATTGAGTCAATCACAAACTTATATAGACCTAACGTATCAGAATCATTGCTAGTTACTCTCTGTTTTAGACTTTTAGTATGGGTATTCTACCCTAAAGATGAATCTGGATCCATCCCTAGGTAATTTTACTCAGTGCGTGTATGAATGTCATGTACATTGAGCACCACTGATTTTCCAAGTCATTTGTCTTTTTGCCAAATGGCATAACTGTAATGCTATTCACTTTTACATTTTAATCATCCTGCTTACATAGAAGCAATCTATCAAGCAGAGGTTGTAACCCTTATTTGGTTTAATCTTTAATCCACGATAAAAACATCATCTGCTTAGATTAATTAATTGACTCCTCTGTCAAACAATGAATTTCTTTCAAAGCAGCGCAGATATCTACCCTATATATGTTGAACAGGAAGGGTGCAACAATTACCTTTTTTCAGACACTTTGGGGCTTATTTACAAGCCCCATGCACCACCCGTACGTCACTTTTCACATGTTAAAAATGACGCAAAAGTGGCGCAAGGGGCTTGTAAATGATCCCCTTTGATGTTAAGATACTAGCAAATAGGCCCTAATCATTATCCACGTCCACCAACACCATGTATTTGAAATGAAATGAAATGAAGAATTTATATAGCGCTACATATACCCAGAGGTATCTAGGTGCTTTGGCATAGAGAGGCACACAGAGGTAAGGATGGAGAGTTGTTAATAGAGCCATGTTTTTAAGTGCTTTCTGAATTTGAGCAGATTGGATTGTTTTTTTAGATATCTCAGGAGGGAGTTTCAAGGTTTGGAGGTGGTGTATGCAAAGCTTTTTCCTCCCAATTTAACTTTGTGTGCCTTAGGAACGATCAATGAAAAGTTGTGACAATTGCTAAGGACCCAGTCCATGTGCAGCCTTGAAAGCAATGCACAATGCTTTGAACTGAATGCGTTTGGTGATCAGGTCAGCAAGGGCCTTAGATGCTGAGTCATAGCGTGTAAGCCCAAGCAGAACTCTAGCTGCAGCATTATGCATTATGCCTCATCTGTAGCTTAAGAATGCTGCGCTTACTTGCACTTGCGAGCAGGGCGTTGCAGTAGTCGAGTATTTGCATGTAACTCAAGAATTAGGAACACATTTTCTCACATATTTTCTCTATCCATATTGTTGAATACCACAGCATAATCAATAAAATATACACATGCATTTCACTTCCTATGCTTCTACGCCATCATTGCTATTACTAAGATATTGTCAACCGTGGCACTCTGCTTCCTCATTCTTGTTTGTGAAAGGGGTAGATATTCAATTCTCAAGCGATTTATTTATTTGTAATCGTTTTTCTTAAGTTTAAGTGAAAGTACAGCTAGTCCACAATGTCTGCAACAAAGCAAAGCAGGATCGCAGTCCCGAGTACAGTAAGAGAAAACTAAGCAAGTGTTATCAAAGAGTTGTTTATGTCAGTGTACAACAAGTGTGGGGGGCAGGCAATCAAGTGGGCCTACAGACAACAAATGGCCTGCAAGTTGTGTGCTGCAAGAATGGTTTTAAACAACTGATAGAAAATAGGTTTTCTAAATCTAACATCCCTTTTCAATATTGATGTTCCTGGACTTTTATGTCAGGGTGCACCTGTGGATTTAACATCTTTTTTATCATGTCTCTACATTTGCATGCATTCAGTGGGGTCACTAGGATTGGTGTCACCCGGTGCGGGTAACCCATGGTGTCACCCCCTCACGATTGTATCCTAGGAAACTGCGAGTTCAGAATAACTGATTCATTTCCCCTCCACCGTCTTTACAAAACCATCTTGAAAGTGCCCTCTTATGTATCTTATTTTTTGCACTGCGTGGTTTGAGTAAAAAAAAAAAAAGGAAGTTATATTTACTAAAAAGCAGTGCCACAATTATGCTGTCTGGTGGAATACATGTATTTGCTCCAGAAAATACATGTTTGCGTGGAAAGAATAAATGCACAGATATGGTCTTTCAGTCTACCATAGATGTTTTTTCTTAAAACACCCACATAAAACTAAGAAGCTTCACCCCAGATGCAATACATTCTTGCTTCTTCACCTACCTGAAACGGATAGAGTATATCTCTCTGAAAGTCCTTAATCCAGACCTAGGCCGTTTCCTCACCTTAAGTTGTGGCTGCTTTGTTACCACTCTTGAGAAGATTTTGCTTTGATTGGGGTGGAGTGGTTGACGTGTGTCAGTAGTTCAAGTGATGGTTTTTCTCAGCAATGTGTTGTACAGCAATGGGGTAAAAGTGGCATATGCCTACGAAAATCTAAGGCTGAAGGGCAAGGTAAGGCTAATTTAAGGGTCTGCTAATATTGAGAGCAAGATTAAAGGAAAGAGTTAAGGTTAACAGAGAGGCGTTAGGATAAATGGATGAGTTATGGTTAATGGTATAGATAAATCTAAGGCTGAGAGTTAAAACTAACAGCAAGAGTTAAAGATGGCAATGGATAGAGTTACGTCTAATATGAAGAGTTAAAACAAATGAGGCAAGTTTAAGCCAACACTGAAATCACTAAGATTTACCTAAGAATAAAGATAAGGTTGGTGAACAGGGAGCGAGAAAGTTAATCACACAAGAACTTTGGTCAACAAGGGTGAGGCGGACGTCAAGCGTTGCGTTTAATGTTAGAGTTAATTTAACTGGAATGTTCAAGTTAACTTGCAGAGATGGAGCAAACTAGGAGAGTTAAGGCTACAATGGAGAGTTAAAATTATCAGTTTGAATTAAGGTTAGTTCTGAGAGTTATATTTATCAGTGAGAATTAATACCAGCATGATGGAGCAATAAGGTTAAATGAACGTTCGGACTAATGAAAGGAGATACAACTATTGTATCAAATTATGACTAATAAAAAGAAAGCTAATGGGGCAAGTTAATGATAATGGGGGGCTAAGGTTAATGCTCAGAATTATGGCTGATGGGGGAGATGCTGAGAGCGGAATGTCCGCTGCATCATTTTGTAGTATGTGCACACCTGCCCTGATTTACTCATGACATGTACCAAGTCTGCGGATGCTTTTTAGTTGCATCTCAGCACATATGGCCATCAAGCATGAGCACTAGTGGGCTCAGTGTAATGAAATAAGGCAGAAAGAAAGGTCCTGGGGTCTGGAGGAGTTATTTACAGCCAACGTCTCAGATCCAGAATTGGTGCTCATGACAGCCAGTTTCACTGCCAGTTTAGGGAACATAACCTGAAGAGTGAGGAATCCCCCTGGAAGCATCGAAGATCTCCCACAGGAAAGGAATGTGCCCTTGCTTCTGGGAAGCGAAGTATTCGATATGCCTTTGCAGAAGGAAAACTGGCTGAAGGGGATCCCAACCCAGCTGCCTGGAAGAGATTAAGCTAACCAGAGGAAGGTTACACTTGGATTATCTGTGAAACACCAGCACAGCAAGCCCCCGGGACTGGACCCTAAGCGTCCTTGTGACTCCACATCTGAGCTTAGCTGCCACCATGTGCACCTTGAGCTCGTTAGCCATTCCTCCCTGGTTAGGGGGTGTTAGAAACGGGACCCCCGGCAGGCCAAGGCTCACGCCAAAGTCAGTCAGGGATCACCATTTCTAAGTCAGGGCAAGGGAGTCACACACCAAGATAACCCCCGCTCACCCTCTAGGTAACGTGGCGCGAGCAGCAAGGCTAATCTCGGAGGCGATGTGTAAAGCGTTTGCGCGCGCACCCCAGCGACAACACCCTAGGCCCACCACAAAGGAAACTCCACACAAGGTTATATCAAAAATAGCCTTTGTATTATAATAATAAAAACACATTAGATAACACACACTTTACAATGTGCCAACAGGCACGGGCAAGATTTACAAGGGATTATGTACAGGACAGGGCCACCTGGACCACTCTCAGGGGTATGCACTTTTTAGAAATAATACTTGTAGGTATAACACTTAGCACATAAACATATAATGACTGTAACACAGAAATAGTAAATGTAGCATACAACCAGTAACTACTGGTAAAGGGTAAATACCTCCTACGCCACCCTAAACACTGTAGGGAAATCACGCAGGGAACTAGGACCTTATCAGCAGGACGCATGGAAGGAAAACCATCACCTAAGCAAGTCACATTTAGCAAAGGGAAGGAAACCTAAAACAATCACCTAAGCAAGTCACATACAAAGGCAATAAAACATCAACATTCCTCTAAGCAGGTCACTTTTAGCAAAGGGAAATAAAAGCATAAGGAATCACCCAAGCAGGTCACTTTTAGCAAAGGTAATAACATAAACAATCCTCTAAGCAGGTCACTTTTAGCAAAGGGGATAAAACAAACAATTACCTAAGCAGGTCACTTTTAGCAAAGGTAACAACAAACATTCCTCTAAGCAGGTCACTTTTAGCAAAGGGGAATAACACATAAAGAATCACCTAAGCAGGTCACTTTTAGCAAAGGTAATAACAAACAATTGCACATGAAACATTAAAACACATTCAGAGGTGCAGGTAGAACATTTGCGCAGGAATCACATAAGCAGTAAATCATAAATTGAGCAGGGTGCACGTAGCACAACACTAGAATTGTCCCCCAGGCCAACTGGCCTCGCAAGGGGCTGAAATGCCCTGAGTCTCAATGTCAGGGAAGGCTGCGCAGGCAGCCAGAACACAAAGCCTAAACGTGGCAACTGTCCACTAAGTGCTGGACAGTTGTAAATACTGCTGGCCAACGTTGGAGCCTCGTGGGCTCAAGAACAATGAATGGCACCCAAGAGCCTCTCTGGGGCTCTAGAACAAATATGGGCTAGGATGAAGAGCTTCAGCGCTCTAAACAAATGTGGGCGCTCAAGAGCCTCTCTCAGGGCTCACAGAATCAATATGCTGGCACTATAGAGCTTCTGCGCTCTAAAACAATAACTGGCACCCAAGCCTCTCTCAGGGCTCAAGAACAATATGGGCGCTGAGCCTCTCAGGGCTCGAAATATACAAATGGCCCCCAGGAGCCTCAGGGCTCCTAATCACAATGGCGGGCTTCGTTGGAGTCCCTCACGGGGGACTCAGAGACACTGGTGCACGTTGGAGCGGCCCGCTGCCAACCGGGGCCGCTCTAAGTAAAGAAAGAACCCTGTCCCCGCACTCACCGGTAGCTCGCTGGTGCTGCAGGGGCAGGAACACTGCCGGCTCTTCTCGCGCTGCTCCTCTCTGGGCGGCGCTGCAGGGGCCGCGGGCGGGGCTCGCCTTCACCGGCGGCAAGCAGAGGTCCAGCGCTCTCCTCTCTCGGGAGCCTCGGCAGGACGCTTCTCGGCTCCGCTGCGGGGGCGGGACTTCCGGTCGGCTTCTCCCGGGCCGCGCTGTGATTGGCCGGTCATACAACCACTTCCGGGTCGCCGCGGGCAGCGCAGCGGCTCGCTTTAGATAGGCAGGCGGGGTCCCATTATCCGAGGAGTGGGCTCCCTCGTGATAAATTAAATATCCAAGGACGGGGAAATGCCGGGTGGGCACCGGCTTCCAATTTAAATATAAAGCGAGGTAGGCACTCGCTATGCCAAAACGTGGCAAAATAAAGCGGGCAGATGCCGGGTGGGCACCGGCAGCACACAAAGCGCTCCCAAGTGCCGGGGACCACAGGAAAAGCACTCCTAGCGCTTGAAATACAAATAAAGCGCTCCCAGCGCTTAGGGGAGAAATAAAGCGCTTTTAGCGCTATAAGTCAAATGAAAGCGCTTCCAGGCGCTCTGGCAAAAGTATAGCTCCAGCAGGGTCTGGAGGCAGGCAGGGGGGCAAGGCTGGGCCAGAGCCAGCACACTGGGTCTCCAGGCAGGGAGACAAGCCAAGTGGCGGTCCTCCTGGCCCCAGCAGCAGCAAAAGCCCCCTTTGGCAAGGATCCAAAAGTAGAACAACTTCTGTGGGGACACAGCTCCATTTTTATACAGAGAAATCCTTTGTTTCAGGGTGCTGGGTGGGGGGAAACCAGTTGCAGCTGGCTTGGGAGTACCCTTGATGGCCCAACCACCCCTTTCATTCACTGGGGAGGCTTGGGTCATTAGACAAACCACAGGGGGGGCGGAGCCAGCATTGTGTGGGGAAAAACCCAGCCCATCCAGGACCCAGGTGCACTCCTCCCACACATCACTCATGCTGATCTCACACTCACCACCGGGCAGACCCATCCAGACTTCCTGGAGCCTGGCATGCCAGCCAGCTCCAGCCAATCACGCTCCAGCACCCTCACTGCACACATACATCAATGTCCAGAAGTAGCACTTCCCTTCTAGACACATACATGCCGCATACACCATCTCGCAGCACTCACTCTCACAAGTTCATACATATCAAACTCGAGCCTGCACTCCCCACACATCAGGAACTACCAGGGACACACACATTCCCCATGCATTCCTATGGGAGGGCAGGCCAGCCATACTACACGCACGCACTTTCACTCTGGGACACAGGGAACAGTTTCTGTGGGGACACAGCCCCATTTTTATACAGAGAAATCCTTTGTTTCAGGGTGCAGGGTGGGGGGAAACCAGTTGCAGCTGGCTTGGGAGTACCCTTGATGGCCCAACCACCCCTTTCATTCACTGGGGAGGCTTGGGTCGTTAGACAAACCACAGGGGGGGCGGAGCCAGCATTGTGTGGGGAAAAACCCAGCCCATCCAGGACCCAGGTGCACTCCTCCCACACATCACTCATGCTGATCTCACACTCACCACCGGGCAGACCCATCCAGACTTCCTGGAGCCTGGCATGCCAGCCAGCTCCAGCCAATCACGCTCCAGCACCCTCACTGCACACATACATCAATGTCCAGAAGTAGCACTTCCCTTCTAGACACATACAAGCCGCACATACCATCGCGCAGCATTCACTCTCACGAGTTCACACATACTAAACTCGAGCCTGCACTCCCCACGCATCAGGAACTAACATGGACACACACATTCCCCATGCATTCCTATGGGAGAGCAGGCCAGGCATACTACACGCACGCACTTTACTCTGGGGCACAGGGAAAAAGTGCGCAGAGACCCAAAAATCACTACACAGGGTCACAAATAAAAGCAAAAAGATTAGGGGTGAACCTGCCCTAAGGGCCAAGTCCAACACAACCCCCTTCCAGCCAAAACGCAGGGCAGACCAATCACCACCGTGATGGACTTCCCTGCTTGGGGCGATAAAACACGGACGCGGGCCCGCAACTGCAGGGACACCCTCCTGTTTTACGCCACGGTGAACCCCTGGGGTTCCTTCTAAAACTACTGTAGGGACTAACTGGGCTACCCCACTGGTACTCTCCAGCTGCCCTCGGCCAGGACCAGGCCCTAGGCCACCCAGGTGCCACTGGATCCTGCCTACTCACAAAGTGGGGGGTAGTAACCCCTGGCACATAATAGCCATCCTCCACCCTTCCTGTCTGCAAGACATGGCTAGACTGCCACTGGTTCTCCAGCCTAGGGTCTACAACCTTAGGTGGACCAGGAGTCTCAGGGAAGGCTCTCCTCCCCCTACCTCTTCTTCTCGGGTTCCTCCTCCTCCTGCGAGGGTTACCCTCTAAACACCATCCTCCCAACCTAGGGTTTAACCCCTCAGGTTGCACCGGGGTCAGAGGTGAGCTCTCCCACCCTCTGCACCCCCTTCCAGAGTCCTGCTCCCTCCCAACCGGGGCGGTACTTCTGGAAAAAGAACTGGTCAGGACACTGATTACAGTAGTCCCACCCTTCAGGTCAGGCGGATCCTGAACCTGGCCTTCCAACCTCCGGTCTAGAACCTTTGGTGGAACCAATGCCTGGCACTCCAGGACTTCTGGGGACTCACATACTATCCCCCAATCACTCCTTTCGCTGGACTCCTGTACCCTCCCTACCGGAGCGGTACTGCCAGACTCTAGAACCATAGAAGCTCCGCTTACAGATGCTCCAGGTCCTCCACACACTAGGAGATCTCCCTCAAGTGAACTAACTAGTAAGCTTAGGTTCCCATCCTGGTGTTCCCTAAAGAAACCATCAAGGCTCTGTGACAGGGCTTCGGGCGTCTGGGGACTCTCGGTCACACACTCACTCCTGCTCCACTGAGACAGGCAGTCAGCCCCTACACCCTCCTCACTAACCTGGGACCTAGCTGTGCTACTCTCACCCTCCTCCACCACGTTGGGCTGGAGGACACCTGACCCACTATTGTTGGAATCACTCACTAGTGACTCTAAAGAACCTCTCGCACTGTCCCAGCGCTCTGCTTCCTCTGCGAGGGTATCTGGATCAGTCTACCCATATTCCAACAGGTGTTGGCGCAACCCTGGCAAACAACTATTGAGCACCTGCTCTCTTAGAACCAGATCAAATAGCTTGGCAAACTCAGTTCCCATGTGAACCTCTAGCCAATCAGACAGTGCACCTTGACATTCATCCACAAACTCTTCCCAAGACTGGTGAGACAGTTTCCTAAGGTTCCTGAATCTCAACCTTAACTCCTCTTCTGGGGAAACAGGCACCACACTCGGGAAACTGGAAGTGGGACTGTCTACACTAACACTTAAATAGCTGCCACCACTGGACTCAACCCTCCTGGGGAATCCAGAAAATCAAAATTGCACTCAGGGGATAACCTACCCTCTAGGGTTACCTTCTCCCTGAACAAGGCCCTTTCAGCCTCTAGCTTGGCGTGCTCCAACCTGAGCTGTTCCATCGCTAGCTGATGCTCCCGCTCTTCCCTCCTATCCAACCACTCCTCTGGGGACAGGACAAGGGATGGGGCGCTGGTACTGACCATGGACCCAGCAAGGGACTCCCTATCTATGGGGTCCTCACTATCTGCTGATATCCATCCACTGTCATCATCATACAACTCACATTCTTCAGGGCTCTCCACAGACTCACCACCCTCATGGCGTGCGGCCCGGGCCCTCTCTCTCTCACTGCGCTCAAGATCCCATTGACCCTTTTGCCATAGGATCAGGCTGCTCCTCAGTTCGGACTGAGTATCTGACTCATCCACCCCTATGTCTCTCTCTTCACAGAATCTGACCAACTCCAACATACTGTATCTAAACAGATCACAGAAATCAAAAGTAGGCTCCATTTTGGCGGACGTTCTCAAGAAGAGTTTGACACAGGGAACCTGGGGGTCTGAGCTTACACAGGAGTACACAATTACAAAATTCAGCAAGATTCCTATCTCAGAGAACTTGCACTCCTCTGTCCAGTGTAACACACCACTAATTCACACACACCCTCCCCTCGGACCGGTAAGGCAATTTCTACCACCCCTGACTTCTCAACCTGACCATAAGTGACACAGGTACCAAACTCTGGAAGCAGGGCGGGGAACAAATGTACTGGACAGAAATTACAAAATGACACCTTTCAGGAGAAGCAAAACTGAACTTCCCTAAAAAACAATAATCCCCAAAATGTGGTTATCTAAAATTGCAGAGTTTTGTAGTGTGGCCTGTCGCCACTGTGGTACAGCGCAAACGCAAGTCCAATCCGCACCGCTTGCCACCAATGTTAGAAACGGGACCCCCGGCCGGCCAAGGCTCACGCCAAAGTCAGTCAGGGATCACCATTTCTAAGTCAGGGCAAGGGAGTCACACACCAAGATAACCCCCGCTCACCCTCTAGGTAACGTGGTTGCGAGCAGCAAGGCTAATCTCGAAGGCGATGTGTAAAGCGTTTGCGCGCGCACCCCAGCGACAACACCCTAGGCCCACCACAAAGGAAACTCCACACAAGGTTATATCAAAAATAGCCTTTGTATTATAATAATAAAAACACATTAGATAACACACATACTTTACAATGTGCCAACAGGCACGGGCAAGATTTACAAGGGATTATGTACAGGACAGGGCCACCTGGACCACTCTCAGGGGTATGCACTTTTTAGAAATAATACTTGTAGGTATAACACTTAGCACATAAACATATAATGACTGTAACACAGAAATAGTAAATGTAGCATACAACCAGTAACTACTGGTAAAGGGTAAATACCTCCTACGCCACCCTAAACACTGTAGGGAAATCACGCAGGGAACTAGGACCTTATCATCAGGACCTATGGAAGGAAAACCATCACCTAAGCAAGTCACATTTAGCAAAGGGAAGGAAACCTAAAACAATCACCTAAGCAAGTCACATTTAGCAAAGGCAATAAAACATCAACATTCCTTTAAGCAGGTCACTTTTAGCAAAGGGAAATAAAAGCATAAGGAATCACCCAAGCAGGTCACTTTTAGCAAAGGTAATAACATAAACAATCCTCTAAGCAGGTCACTTTTAGCAAAGGGGATAAAACAAACAATTACCTAAGCAGGCCACTTTTAGCAAAGGTAACAACAAACATTCCTCTAAGCAGGTCACTTTTAGCAAAGGGGAATAACACATAAAGAATCACCTAAGCAGGTCACTTTTAGCAAAGGTAATAGCAAACAATTGCACATGAAACATTAAAACACATTCAGAGGTGCAGGTAGAACATTTGCGCAGGAATCACATAAGCAGTAAATCATAAATTGCGCAGGGTGCACGTAGCACAACACTAGAATTGTCCCCCAGGCCAACTGGCCTCGCAAGGGGCTGAAATGCCCTGAGTCTCAATGTCAGGGAAGGCTGCGCAGGCAGCCAGAACACAAAGCCTAAACGTGGCAACTGTCCACTAAGTGCTGGACAGTTGTAAATACCGCTGGCCAACGTTGGAGCCTCGTGGGCTCAAGAACAATGAATGGCGCCCAAGAGCCTCTCTGGGGCTCTATAACAAATATGGGCTAGGATGAAGAACTTCAGCGCTCTAAACAAATGTGGGCGCTCAAGAGCCTCTCTCAGGGCTCACAGAATCAATATGCTGGCACTATAGAGCTTCTGCGCTCTAAAACAATAACTGGCACCCAAGCCTCTCTCAGGGCTCAAGAACAACATGGGCGCTGAGCCTCTCAGGGCTCGAAATTCACAAATGGCCCTCAGGAGCCTCGGGGCTCCTAATCACAATGGCGGGCCTCGTTGGAGTCCCTCACTGGGGACTCAGAGACACTGGTGCACGTTGGAGCGGCCCGCTGCCAACCGGGGCCGCTCTAAGTAAAGAAAGAACCCTGTCCCCGCACTCACCGGTACCTCGCTGGTGCTGCGGGGGCAGGAACACTGCCGGCTCTTCTCGCGCTGCTCCTCTCTGGGCGGCGCTGCAGGGGCCGCGGGCGGGGCTCGCCTTCACCGGCGGCAAGCAGAGGTCCGGGGCTCTCCTCTCTCGGGAGCCTCGGCAGGACGCTTCTCGGCTTCGCTGCGGGGGCGGGACTTCCGGTCGGCCTCTCCCGGGCGGCGCTGTGATTGGCCGGGCACACAACCACTTCCGGGTCGCCGCGGGCAGCGCGGCGGCTCGCTTTAGATAGGCAGGCGGGGTCCCATTATCCGAGGAGTGGGCTCCCTCGTGATAAATTAAATATCCAAGGACGGGGCAATGCCGGGTGGGCACCGGCTTCCAATTTAAATATAAAGCGAGGTAGGCACTCGCTATGCCAAAAAGTGGCAAAATGAAACGGGCAGATGCCGGGTGGGCACCGGCTGCACACAAAGCGCTCCCAAGCGCCGGGGACCACAGGAAAAGCGCTCCTAGCGCTTGAAATACAAATAAAGCGCTCCCAGCGCTTAGGGGAGAAATAAAGCGCTTTTAGCGCTATAAGTCAAATGAAAGCGCTTCCAGGCGCTCTGGCAAAAGTATAGCTCCAGCAGGGTCTGGAGGCAGGCAGGGGGGCAAGGCTGGGCCAGAGCCAGCACACTGGGTCTCCAGGCAGGGAGACAAGCCAAGTGGCGGTCCTCCTGGCCCCAGCAGCAGCAACAGCCCCCTCTGGCAAGGATCCAAAAGTAGAACAACTTCTGTGGGGACACAGCTCCATTTTTATACAGAGAAATCCTTTGTTTCAGGGTGCAGGGTGGGGGGAAACCAGTTGCAGCTGGCTTGGGAGTACCCTTGATGGCCCAACCACCCCTTTCATTCACTGGGGAGGCTTGGGTCGTTAGACAAACCACAGGGAGGCGGAGCCAGCATTGTGTGGGGAAAAACCCAGCCCATCCAGGACCCAGGTGCACTCCTCCCACACATCACTCATGCTGATCTCACACTCACCACCGGGCAGACCCATCCAGACTTCCTGGAGCCTGGCATGCCAGCCAGCTCCAGCCAATCACGCTCCAGCACCCTCACTGCACACATACATCAATGTCCAGAAGTAGCACTTCCCTTCTAGACACATACATGCCACATACACCATCTCGCAGCACTCACTCTCACGAGTTCATACATATCAAACTCGAGCCTGCACTCCCCACACATCAGGAACTACCAGGGACACACACATTCCCCATGCAATCCTATGGGAGGGCAGGCCAGCCATACTACACGCACGCACTTTCACTCTGGGACACAGGGAACAGTTTCTGTGGGGACACAGCCCCATTTTTATACAGAGAAATCCTTTGTTTCAGGGTGCAGGGTGGGGGGAAACCAGTTGCAGCTGGCTTGGGAGTACCCTTGATGGCCCAACCACCCCTTTCATTCACTGGGGAGGCTTGGGTCGTTAGACAAACCACAGGGGGGCGGAGCCAGCATTGTGTGGGGAAAAACCCAGCCCATCCAGGACCCAGGTGCACTCCTCCCACACATCACTCATGCTGATCTCACACTCACCACCGGGCAGACCCATCCAGACTTCCTGGAGCCTGGCATGCCAGCCAGCTCCAGCCAATCACGCTCCAGCACCCTCACTGCACACATACATCAATGTCCAGAAGTAGCACTTCCCTTCTAGACACATACAAGCCGCACATACCATCGCGCAGCATTCACTCTCACGAGTACACACATACTAAACTCGAGCCTGCACTCCCCACGCATCAGGAACTAACATGGACACACACATTCCCCATGCATTCCTATGGGAGAGCAGGCCAGGCATACTACACGCACGCACTTTACTCTGGGGCACAGGGAAAAAGTGCGCAGAGACCCAAAAATCACTACACAGGGTCACAAATAAAAGAAAAAAGATTAGGGGTGAACCTGCCCTAAGGGCCAAGTCCAACAGGGGGGTTCTGAAGAACTGTCAGTGCAGTTTGCAGCTCCTAGTCCCACTGAACACGTTACAATCTGCTGATTGACTGTGCCCTGCAAGTCATCCAGGTTCTTGACCCGGCCTGGTGACCGCTGCGCCTCTCACCAGGCCGGGTCACCCCCTTGCTCCTCCTGCCGCCTCCTGCTCCAGCCAGCCTTGCCGCATTTTTCCCGCAGCCGCCGCCGCCCCCCTGGTCCCCCGAGCGGCCCAGCCACTGCAGAGCCGGCCGCTCGCCAGTTCCCGCCGCTGCTCGCCACAGACCCTGCCCACCACCAGCCCATTGGCCGAGCCGCTCCCGCCGCCCAGCTGACCCGCCCTCACGTCCCCCTTCTTAAGGGGACAGCCAGGAGTGCTCGGGAGTGACCGCTGTGCCTCTCACCAGGCCGGGTCACCCCCTTGCTCCTCCTGCCGCCTCCTGCTCCAGCCAGCCTTGCCGCATTTTTCCCGCCACCGCCGCCCCCCTGGTCCCCCGAGCGGCCCAGCCACTGCAGAGCCGGCCGCTCGCCAGTTCCCGCCGCTGCTCGCCACAGGCCCCGCCCACCACCGGCCCATTGGCCGAGCCGCTCCCGCCGCCCAGCTGACCCGCCCTCACGTCCCCCTTCTTATGACGCCCCCAGAGCGACCGCGCAGCGGACGCACGCAGCGGGAGCACCGAATGAGCGCCGAAGGTGCGCCAAAGGTAAGCCCGTCTGCGCCCGTCCGCGCCTGGACCGCGCCCAGTGCCAGGACCCCTGGCCCCCGCAGACACCAGCCCACCCGCCGGACGTACGACGCCGCCACCCTCAATGCACTCAACTCCGGCCGAATCCCGGGATGCTACCGAGTCACCCCGAGACGCACCCACGGACCCTTCTGCTGCAACGCCTGCAAGTTCACCTGCAACCGGACCCACACCACAACAGCACCCACCAATCCGAACACCAGCAGCACCCACCTGAAGTGCATCCTGCTCAACACCCGCTCCATCCACAGACACGCCGTCGAGCTCTGGAACCTGCTCGACACCACAGCCCCAGACGTCGCCTTCCTCACGGAAACCTGGATGAACGCCTCCTCAGCGCCCGACATCGCCATCGCCATCCCGGACGGCTAAAAAATCATCCGGAGGGACCGCGTCAACCAGTCAGGAGGAGGCATCGCCATCATCCACAGGAACACCATCCGCATCACGACCAACACCGACGACACCCTCGCACCCGCCGAACACCTGCACTTCCAGATCCATGTCAACCCCAAGACCACCCTCAGAGGCACCCACATCTACAGACCCCCAGGACCACGCACCCAATTCAGCGAAGACATCACCGACTTTATCAGCCCACACGCCCTCCCCTCCGCCGACTACATCCTCCTCGGGGACCTCAACTTCCACCTGGAGAACAACAACGACCGCAACACCACCACCCTGCTGGACAACCTCGCCAACCTCGGACTCAAGCAACTGGTGACCACCCCCACCCACTACGCCGGACACACACTCGACCCGGTCTTCTCTTCCAGCAAGGACATCGCCTTCAGCCAGGCCACAGGACTCCACTGGACGGACCACAGCTGCGTCCACTTCAGCTTCAGGAGGACCACGCTCCACCATCACCAGCAACAGGTTCCCCGCAGAAGCTGGAACAAGATCACTGCAGACCAGCTCGCTACTTCCCTGAGCAAGAACCCTCCCACCAGCACAACGAACACCAGCCAAGCGGCCACCAACCTCACGAAATGGATCAGCGACTGCGCAGACGACCTCGCCCCTCTGAAGACCCCGCCGAGCAGACCCGGCAGCAAGAAAGCCCCATGGTTTAACGACGAACTCAAGAGCTCCAAGAAGAACTGCAGAGCACTCGAGAAAACCTGGCGCAGAGACCCAACACCGGACAACATGACTGCCCTCAAGCTCGCCACTCGAAAACACCACCAACTGATCCACGCCACCAAGAAAACCGCATTCAAGGAACGACTGGACAACAACGCACACAACAGCAAGGAACTCTTCAACATCGTGAAAGAGCTCTCCAACCCCAACGCCGGAAGCAACGACATCACCCCTTCGCAAGACCTCTGCAACTCCCTCGCCTCCTACTTCCACAACAAGATCGCGGACATACACAACAGCTTCAGCACTCAACCGACGCACGCCACGACCGAAACACCGCCCCCCACCACCACCCTCCGCGCCTGGACCCCGATCAGCACCGAAGACACCATCCGCACGATGAACTCCATCCACTCCGGATCTCCGACAGACCCCTGCCCTCACCACGTCTTCAACAAGGCCGACGCTGTCATCGCACCCCACCTGCGGGACATCATCAACACCTCCTTCGACACCGCTACCTTCCCGGAGAGCTGGAAGCACGCCGAACTCAGCGCTCTACTTAAGAAACCATCAGCCGACCCCACCGACCTCAAGAACTACCGCCCTATCTCGCTGCTCCCGTTTCCGGCAAAAGTCATCGAGAAGACCGTCAACAAGCAGCTGGCCGCCTTCCTCGAGACGAATGGTTCCCTCGACCTCTTGCAGTCTGGCTTCCGGGCCAACCACAGCACCGAGACCGCCCTGATCGCAGCTACCGATGACATCCGAGCCCTGCTCGACAACGGAGAAACAGCGGCCCTCATCCTCCTGGACCTCTCCGCGGCCTTCGACACTGTCTGCCACCGTACCCTAGTACAGCACCTCAGCAACGTCGGAATCCAGGAGAAGGCACTGGAGTGGATCATCTCCTTCCTCGCCGGAAGGACACAGAGAGTCCGCCTCCCCCCGTTCAGATCGGAGGCCACCGAAGTCATCTGCGGCGTTCCTCAAGGCTCCTCGCTCAGCCCAACACTCTTCAACGTCTACATGAGCCCCCTCGCAGCCATCGCACGCCAGCACAACCTCAACATCATCTCCTACGCCGACGACACCCAGCTGATCGTCTCCCTCACCAACGACCCCGCCACCGCCAGAGCCAACCTGCACGAAGGGATGACAGACGTAGCCAAATGGATGTGGAACAGCCGCCTGAAACTGAACTCGGACAAGACGGAAGTCCTCATCCTGGGATCCTCACCCTCCGCCTGGGACGACTCCTGGTGGCCCCCCGCCCTGGGCAGCGCACCCAAACCAACAGACCACGCACGCAACCTGGGCTTCATCCTGGACTCCTCCCTCTCCATGACCAGACAAGTCAACGCCGTCTCCTCGTCGTGCTTCAACATCCTGCGCATGCTACGTAAGATCTTCCGATGGATCCCCACCGAGACCAGGAAGACGGTCACCCAGGCCCTCGTCACCAGCCGTCTGGACTACGGCAACTCCCTCTACGCCGGAACCACCGCCAAACTCCAGAAGAGACTCCAGCGGATCCAGAACACCTCAGCACGACTCATCCTGGACATCCCCCGCCGCAGCCACATCTCCGGAAACCTGAGAGATCTGCACTGGCTCCCGGTCAACAAGAGAATCACCTTCCGGCTCCTCATCCACGCACACAAAGCCCTACACAACCAAGGCCCAGGACACCTCAACAGCCGCCTCAACTTCTACGCTCCCAAACGCCAACTTCGATCGACCAGTCACGCCCTCGCCGCCGTCCCCCGCATCCGAAGAGCCACCACAGGAGGAAGGTCCTTCTCCTACCTGGCCGCCAAGACTTGGAACTCCCTCCCGGCCCACCTCCGCCTGACCCAAGACCACCTCGCCTTCAGGAAGCAGCTCAAGACCTGGCTGTTCGAGCGGTAGCGGACCCCCTCCCCCCAGCGCCTTGAGACCCTCCGGGTGAGTAGTGCGCTATATAAATGCTTTGATTGATTGATTGATTGATTGACTAAGCTCCCTGAAGCATGTGGTATTGTGAAACACAAACCTCAACATGCATTTTTCCAACTATCTGTAGGAATCGTGTGCAGCACCAAGGAGTGTTGCTGACTGGTGGCATTTCCCACTTCACTGCCATTTCTTGGTAGGGGAAGGCACCAGCAGGGTAGTAATTGTGTGTAGCAGCCATTAATGGCAGTATGTTTCTGATCCAAAAATCGGAACTGCAGGGGAAGAGGACTCTCTACAGCTCACCAGCTCTGACACTTTGCTTCTTGACACAGCGGTCTTCAAAAAACTAAAACTTGATATAGACCTTCTCAAGCTGTGCACATAGAGTCTGGAATTCTATCCCACCTACATTCCGGACTAAACTCTGTCTTGCAGCTTCTAAAAATGAGAACTCAAATAAATCCTTCTTAACTCTTACTTCCCCATCTCTTTCACGTTAATACCTCACATATATGGATATTAATATCTCAAACTGGCTCAAGAATGCCAGTGATAAACATGCCCCCCTTACCAGATTGAAAACCACCCGACGCACTGACACAATCAGATGGTTCTCGATTGAACTCAAAGATCAGAAGTTACAGCTTCGTAAATTGGAGAGACAGTGGCGTGGAAAGTATGGCCAGGAGGAAAGACTGACCTATGTGAAGGCCAGGAAAGAATATAAGAAAAATATTCTGGCAGCTAAAGCGGCACACTTCTCTAACCGCATCATCAATTCAAATAACAACTCAAAAGAGATCTTTAATATTGTTAATGAATTGTCTAATCCAGATAGGATATTATTGAAGGCGGCACCATCACAGGAATTATGTAACTCTCTCAATTATTACTTCAATGACAAAATCATTACTATTAAAAATAACATTCCTAAATGTCTCGCTGCACCTAGTGTTGATGACCATCTTAAAAACACTCAGGTGATAAGCCAATTCCCTAAAATTGACCTAGAAACCTTCCATAAGCTTCTAGTGAAGGTCAAGTCTGGGGCCCCTTCTGACTTTTCTCCGCCGCATGTTCTCAAAGACTGTTTTTTGGCTTTTCCTGGTCCTATACTAGCCTTAATGAATGAGTCTCTTATTACGGGGCAAGTCCCCCTTGGCCTTTAAGAAGGCCATAGTTGTCCCCTTATTGAAGAAACTTGGGGCAGATCCTAAACTGCTATCCAATTACCGCCCGATCTCTTTGTTACCTTTTGTGGCAAAGCTATTGGAAACCCATGTAGCAAACTGCCTATCTGATTTTTTGGAGGAGTCGGTCTATCTTGACCCCCACCAGGCGGGCTTCCACCCAGCTCATTCGACAGAAGCAGTTATAGTGGCAGTAATGGATACTCTTAGAGAACATGTGGATAGGGGCTCTCCACGGGCACTGGTATTGTTAGATCTCTCAGCGGAGTTCGACACGGTTGACCATGCAATATTGGTCAGTCGTGTCGAACTGGCAGGCGTCCAGGGGGCGGCTGCCAGTTGGCTGTCATCTTTTCTAAGTGACAGGTCTCAGGCAGTCCGCCAAGGGCCTTACCTTGCTTCCCCACACATAATTACTTGTGGGGTTCCTCAGGGCTCAGCACTGTCACCACACTTATTTAACATCTATATTTCTCCTCTGATTCGACCTCTGAAGTTGAGAAATGTGACAGTTTTTAATTATGCAGATGATCTGCAGTTGGTCCTTGAGATGGATGGTTCCGATCGCTCAGTGGCGGCGTTCCATGATACACTGCTGTTTATACAGCAGTGGATGGATTGTAACCATCTGAAACTTAACCCGGGCAAGACAGAGCTTGTCTTGACCAGGGACAGTGGCAAATTCTGGGGTCCTCGTTACTGGCCCACGGAGCTTGGTCCATCTCCTTCTCCTTCCAGCTCAGCTAAAATGCTGGGGGTTTTTATGGACAAGGATTTAACATTAAAAACTCAGGTGGGCAGTGTGATATTAAAATGCTTCTTTCAGATGAGAAAGATCAGGAAAATCCATCGATTTATACTCAGGACGCTCTGGTCCGGATTCTCAAGGCTACGGTCATATCACATTTGGATTATGCGAACTCTGTATATTTAGGGATGCCAAAATACTTATTTAAGCGATTACAGTTGGTTCAAAACCAGGCAGCTAGGTTGGCAACCAATTAGCTCCGCGCTTCAGAAACTCCATTGGCTTCCCATCTTCCAGCGATGCGTTTTCAAAACAGGCTGCACTGTGTTTAAGGCCTTGTATGCGAAAAGCCCTGCTTTCATCACGAACCTGTTACCTAGATATGTGCCAAACCAGACTCTTCGTTCAACTCACCTCTGTCTGCTTTCTGTACCCAAGTTCAAACGGGTGCGTCAGGGGGGCCGCCGTTTTGCGGTTCTGGTACCCAAATTATGGAACTCGTTTCCTTTGGAAATTCGATCCTGTACTGACATTATGCAGTTCAAGAGGCTCCTCAAGACATGGCTGTTTCAGCTAGCCTATAATCTGGGATAATTGACAGTTGTGGTCTGCTCAGTTCGCCTTTAGTTTTTTCTTTTCTGTTCTCTGGTTAGCGCCATGAAGACACCCGGTGTAAGTGCGCTCAATAAATACCCATTAACATAACATTATATATGTTGAGGTAGGAGACATCCCTGGGCTTGTGATACTTCAATCGGGTGATTAGCCACGCTCTACAAATTCACGTAACATAACAATGCACACATCCTATCTTATACATAATTTGATGCTGGTACTTTTTGATGGTTATCGCTCAATATCTGAACGGCTCACCTATTCAAAGCAACCTTGATGCGTGCTTCCTACTACTTTGCTCGCTTCTTGTCCTCCTGGACAGAGTCCATCTCATCTCCACGCTTTCGTGTATGGCTTCATCCTCTTACTGGCCAGGTCACAATAGGCATTCGCCAAAAAAAAAAAGAACAAGCACACAAAGCCCTGCTTCTGACAAACATTGCTTTGTGCTGATGCAACAAGTTCCCTCTAATGTCCAGATGAAGTATAATCTTTTGGCAAGGGGATCAGTATCAGGGTTTGGGGGATGTCAGGGCATGGCAAAAGGTGCCATGTGTACAAAATCATATTCTCAGGTCAACCACCAAAAGGCACAGGTTCCTAGCACTTCACCACATAGAAAGAGTGGCTGCAGACACGAAGAACTGAACTTGTATTTCAATAGGAGGGCGTACTCCTATTATATGGGATCACTGCAATTTCAAGACAGATGTCATTGCAGGACCAAAGATGGCCAGGCCACATAACATGGGTTTAAGGGAAGACAGAACAGTTACATCAACCATCAGTTGATCAAAGTTCTGCAGAGCTACAGACAGGTCTGTAACAAGCATAAACAGGTTTAGGTACTGTGTCCTCTGGAAGGACTCACGTCTGGCTAGGGATGAGTGTGGATTCTCCAAGATGGGTGTCAGGGCACTGTAGAGGGGCTCTGTGTGGGGGAAGGCAAAATCATAAGGCAACCTGGAGATAAACTCCAACGTATACTGCACTCAGTCACCGGCTAACAGCACAAAAGAACACGCTAGTTAAGGGGGAATCACTAGTTAAGGGAGATTCTAGCATATTTTACAGAGTGGCTGTCAATAGACTCCTCTACTGAAGACACCAAGGATACCAGTAAAAACCCTGGGACTTATTTTATTTACAAGCCCCTTGCGCCACCGGTGCACCACTTTTTCCCATATTAAAAGTGATGCACTGGTCGCGCAAGGGGCTTGTAAATAAGCCCCCCTGTTCCACTCACTAGTCATAGCTGCCACCAGCTAGCTGCCTGTCTCCCTTAGACTGGTGAGGGGGCACTGTACCAATACCCCAGCGGGCTTCATAAACAACAAGGAACACGTCCATTCAGATCCAAGATAGGAAGCCTTTTGTCCGTCCTTACAAAAAATCTGCTCTGCCTCCAACCACCCCCCCCACAAAAAAGACCTTATCTAGTTGGCTCTGAAATGTTATGTGTTTTGGAGAAGGAACTATGGCAGCAGTGTTCTAACAAGGCGCCATTTTCTTGTTGTTTTTAAGCAATATATGGTTTGTTCACTCATTCTCATATAATTCACACACATTGTTACACTCGCCATCAGCCCTAGCTTCCCGCTCAAATCGCTCATCTAATTCTTGTTGGCCCTTGAAAAAAAACCTTCCTGTTTGGAAAAAAAAGCGAAAATGATGGCACGCGCACACGTATTTCAGCATCCAAATTGTCGAAGCATCCAGAAGTTTCCTTCAAGCTACAAGCTTGTCTGGCTCCTGCTGGCTACAGATACCGGAGCACCCAGGCCCTGACACCGGCCAGCTCCTCACACGGCATCATGGTGCAGGTGCTGCTATTTCAATGGGGGTTTTGAGTTTGGTGGCACACATTTAGGGGCAGATTTATGAAGGCCTTGCGCCGCCGGTGCGTCACGTTTAACATGGGAAAAAGTGACGCACCGCTGGCGCAAGGCCTTCATAAATCTGCCACTTACTGCCTGGACATGGTGGTGCCGCCTGGTTATATTTAAAAGGGATCGGATATGCAGTGACCTTCAGTACCAAACCCGACCCCCAAAGAGTACAAAGACAGCAACGCATATAAATAATGAAGCGATAGCGAGCACCAGCGCTGAAACCATTAGATCTCTCCTTGACACGTCTTTAAAGCTTCCTTTTTTATAGCACTGTGACTGTCTTGGGCCGGCCTTGGGGACTGGGAGTCTAATGCGATTGCGATCTGATTGTTGTGTGCCACATAGGTCTCTTGAAAAGGACTTCTTGTTATGCTTCCTTGGTCACTACCTTTTACAGACTCCCCACCTTTTTCATCCCAATTTAAAGGACTGCTGAATATAGAGTAAAGTACAAGTTGTCCAAAAGGAATGGCTTTCTTTTGAAAACGTTTAATCCACTAGGAATATTTCAAATATGCCTCTGCGTAAAACTACTGTTCATTTAACAAATGTGAAATCCTTGATCCCCAGCCCAGAGCTTGCCACTCAGTTTAAAAAAAGCAGCAGACTGTCGTTTAGAGAGCTCAAAAACTTCAGTGTGGGCCCAGAGTGAACGGCCATACATGCTCGTACTGCTGAAAATAAAATGCATTCTGTGAATGCCAGAGTTGCATTGGGGTCGAAAATAGGCGCAGGCATGCTACAAATTTGCCCACATTTGCGGATTGCCTTTCCGCAAAACACTGCTTCGGCTTAGTTTTATGAAAAGTAGGGGGGGGCGGGGGTCTCTAACAGAGGAATGTTTTCCTATTTTCACTTAGATAAAAAAATAAAATGCCTGGAGGAAAACAGCATAAAAGGACTGAAAAATAAATCTAACTTCTGCCCCACGACTACAGAGATGCTCCACTAACCATCACCTTCGGGGAATCTATTCCCCGAGATGTAGACTTATTACACAAGATAAATCCTTTTGTTTGAAAACATCTTTGTCTGTTTCAATATGATGGCCTCTTTTTAACCAGTTAGGCTGACTGCCTTTGCTGAATGGAGTTCTGCATCCGGGGTTTGCCCCTTTCATTTAATTTCAACCTTTATGAATCAGTTCCAAAATGTGTACATGCCACCATCGCTGTGTAATGCGTAAAGTTCCTAGCAAACTTCAGGAACGTATTTATGGCCATGAAGCAAAACCCTAGTACAAAAGATACATTCAATTGCTTCTGCTCACAGGCTTCGGTAAAATCTGACATTAAGGACACAGTTAGGAAACACTAAGCAAAGAACACAATAACACCACAGGGAATTAGAAAGTGGCATTTGCAACCTTAAAGCCTTGTACAATGAATACACATACATGTGAGACGACTTCAGCTCAGGCCCCCTGCCGCCCTCAATCAATCTGCATATATTAAGGGCTGGCCCAGCGAGCGAAAGGGTGTGACACGTAAACTTCATAATAATATAAATTATATTTCTCACCTCGGCCTCCACAATTACCGGATGAAGGGGGGGAGACGACGGCGCTCGTGCAATATCAAACACCAAAAGAGGTGTCGGTGACAATTCTTAATCCCTGACTGTCTCTCCACAGACGTGGTGTTGGCGCGCAACCGCCGTGAAGCGTTAGAGAAACACAGCGCGCAGGGGCTGTCCCAGGGCCGTCATTGGTAGCGCTAAAGATTGACGGCCCTGGGACCCACAAACTGGGTACGCCGCCGCGCATCGCACCATAATCACATCACCACTATAGTAGGTGGTGCGTGTGTGCGTTGAAGGGTAATACCCAGAAACTGGTCACAGAATGCTTGTTTCCAGTCCAGGGAGGACCTGGCTTGGCAGTTCGGTCTGGACTGTTCCTATGAGGCACAGGGTCAAGACTGAGTTGCATATGGCTGGGTCTAAACTGGGGTGGCATGGTGAGCAAAAGAACAATGGATTTAACCCAGATCACTTGACTGAGGGTGAATGTATGATTTATTCAGCATTCCGTCCATCATTTGTTTGCGTAGCACTTTTCTTTACATGTGGCTCGCCATATTTACGGAGTGTTCTTCTTCATACAACGCCCCATGCCTCATTTTAACATTATTGGCCATTACATTTAAATATGCTCCCCCCTCCCTGCTACATGGGTGCCACATGAAGCAGGCGCCATGTTAATTAAACAAATCTGTGACGCCATTGTTTCCGCTCCCTCCCCATCTATGCCCTCTGTGTGCCTTTTTTGTAACCGAACACAGTGTCTGATTTATAGTGTTTCCATTATTTTATGTAGATTTTTTTCTATATTAGGGCAGCTCTCACTCTCTGTTATTCTGTCTTTCACTGCTGCAGCACACACCGCTTCCGCCGCTTTGTGGTGAGAGGGTAAGGTAACTGAAATACTTCAGCCGAGGCAATGGGCTGGTAGCTGCAGTAGCACCGGGAACTCAGTCTAAAAGTCCTGCCAATGAACTCTTGTGTGTACGGAGCCGGTAGTAGCTGTGTGGGCACTACTGGATATTTACCTACGCCATTGTCCTGAATGAGGGCACTGTCTGCCTCTTGGTGGGGCAACGGTTGCTCAGTGCTTCCTCCGAGAGGACACTGGAGCTGGGGCAGATCACCAGTTGGCCCTGGGAGTCCGGTGCTATCTGAGCGGTGTCCCACAAGGAGTTGGGTGGGTATGGGAAAGCCGCTGCGGCTGCTCGCTATTGTATTGCCCACTGTATATTGGAGGCAGTTGGGCAAGGATTACGGGTGAGGTCTTTAACATGAGTTGTATGTGAGGTGAGTTGGAGGACCGCATGCTGTTAGGGGCAGCTGCGGCTTTAGGGTAAGTCTGTCTCTGAGGAGTCCTCAGCAGTTCCGTTCTTGGAAATCATGTGATCTAACTCAGTTGACTGTTCTTCTGTGGAGTCCTATCAGCGGAAGCGGTCTGAACAAAGCAGTCGCTGCAGCTCCGGAGCCCCCTTTACTTCTGCCCCCGTCTGGGAGATGGTGGAGATCAGAGACTCATTACATGCTCGGCCATCATCCCACACAGTTCAACAGCATACCACATACTTGAAAGCAACAACATACCACACCACCACATAAAATGCCATTCCATATAATTACGCTTGACACACAATCCCACTCCACATACTTCCGATACACTAAATGCCTGATAATTACTATCTACATATTTCCATTACAAACCATGCCACATAATTCCACTACACAAATCCACCACACAGAATTCCACAACTAACAATTCCAAACCAAATAATTCCACTCCACATCACATACATACACTCCAATCCAAAGCACAAGAGTGAAACAAATTCTCATTTACAGGGCCAGTAGCTCTAACTCTCACAAATGCAAGACAAATTTGCATTGCAAAGGGTTGTTTACATTTCCTTCCCAGCTTGACATCTATATACTCGATCTGTTGACCTGCCATGCAGTACCATCACTGTTATTAATTAAATGGCAACATTTTTGATATCCTATAGTTTAATTGTTGAGTGAATTTCAACGCATCTATTTTTACCATAGCTTTGTGAACAGATTATTGTTTGTGTACAAAATTGGAGTATTAGTTGGGGGGGGGGGTTGAGAAACCATCTCAAATAATAATCACATTCCTTGTCAAGGTTAACCATTAAAGTCAATAAATAAACCTGTTCTTGACCATCTGGTAGCTTGGTATGTATGTCGTACTCAAACAGTACTAAAGTGAAAACACAACCCAAGAAAAATCTGAAACCAATTTAGAAACATATAGACTAGCTTGGTGAATAAAATGATGCCAAAAATCACAATAATCCAATAAGTAGAACCACAGATTCGAATTTTAAAGTTTGAATTAAAAAAATCACCAAAATGCACAAAGCACCAACTGCAGTTATCTTGTCATTCTAGACCGGGTCCAAGTCAAAAGTTAAGAAGGACTGCAATGGATAACCAGATGGATACAGGGACCAGGTTCGCCTAGTTTTGGACTTAAACATTTTTATGGAGAGAAAGGGGTTGTTGATGAGTTGTCAGAGGGACAAACTGCAAACTGGATCTGAAACCATTATCGATGATGGTGGGCTGCTAAAGAGTTGTGTCTGGGTGTAGTCATCAATGAAGGGTAGAAAGTTCTCAGCAGGCAAAGTTCAGAGACAGGAGGAGTAAACTCTAAAACCAAGTAAGTGTCCAAGACTGGTAGTCAACACTTGGGGTTTAGGACTCACTTCAGCAGAGACCAGCAACAGAGCCCAGTGCAGGTCCAGTTGGAACTAGTCACATAGGCAATTGCAGGGAGAAATGCCTCTGGAAGCCTGTTGTGTCCCTGTAGCTCAAACAGAAGGTTAGCTAACTGACCCTTGAAGTCACCTCTTTGACCCTGGGTGCAGGGCAAGCAGGTCTTCCTTTAGGTATCAGACAGTAGGACAGTACTTATTTTTGCAGGGCCAGGAGGGTTCCCGATGTGAGGTCTGTGGGGTCCACTTTTATGCCTGTAGATGTACCTGTGGATTGAGAGCAAGCCTTTGCCACCCCCTAAACATGTTTTGCTAATTCCTCTCTTCTCACTGGGTTTGGTACCAGCCTGACTAGAGAGACAAAAGGGACGCAGGACTATGTGTGAGCTCTATCTGTCAGTAACTAGATAGGCATACTTTGAAGCATAGGAAGGGGTGGGACAGAGTCCCCAACCTATTATGTCAAGTAGAGGAGTCCTCACACCCAGAGCTCTTAGTCCACAGTGTAGGAGCAATACAAATCTCGCCAAAGGTGAGCCATCAGAGGTCAGGTGGCAGGTGGACACTGGCAGGAAAGCCTTTTCATTTTAGAGAACTTTCTAAAGGTATAATTTCCTAAATAGTGATTTGACCATTAGGTTGGACCATTTTTCTTGCAATTCCCAAACTCAGTTTATCATTTATTAAATGTGATAGTGTAAACCAGTGTTAACCTATGGAAAAACCAGCCTTGCCACTGTGAAAAACAATTTTGCAAGGTTTTCACTAAAAAGACATGTAAACCACTAAATATTCATGTCCTACTTTTTTTAATGCCTTAAGACTTGCCTTATATTCTTATGGCGATCCATCGGACCCCTTTAGCCACGGTGGTGGTGCGAGCACCACCGTACCGATGGTCCAAGCACCCATTACAACTTGGGCGGTTGGACCATATTGACACGGCCACAACTGCCGTGGATCTGAGATCCCTGGGGGTGTTGAGGCCGCAATATGCTTGGCGGGGCTGCTGCGGCCTGCACCAACCATATCATGAGTTTCCTCACTGTCACACTATTCATGGCGGTGCAACAGCTGTGAAAATTGTGGCAGTGAGGAAACAAAGGAACAAAGGGGGCCCTTGCCTTACTGGTGGTCCGCCCACCACACTAGGACTGTGGCGGTTGGACTGCCAGAGGACCACTGCTGCCACCAGGGATCACCAATCCCTGGTGGTGGCACATGGAACTGATGCCCCTAATATGCTGGTGGTGCTACTGCGGCACTGCAAAGCATATTAGGAGTGACCGCCATGAAAAGTGTAGCAGTGAGGAAACAAAAGGGGGCCCTTGCCTCTGTGCCATGGGGTTCATGCAGGGGGTGGCTCAGTGTGTGCCTCCTGTCTGCATTCATCCCATGTTCCTGCACAGAACGAATTGCACAACATTGTGCATTTTCGTCCGTGCAGGGATATGCTTTGATGTTCTCATTGCGGTGTCTATTTCAAAGGCGCCTCCATGGGAGCGGCAAAGAATTACCCGCCAGTGAGTTAAAAAGTCATAATCTCAGGTTGTCTCTTTTGGCTTTGGCAGCGTGGGAGCGGGCAGCAAGGGTACCAAAGTCAGGAAAGAATCATGTAGGCCTCAAACTATTTAGAGTGGTCAAAGACTTGACCACCCCTCATGAAACTAACACTCTTCCACAAGCCACAAAAGAAAGATGTAACGAGATAGCTTTTTTCTTTCATAAAACAGTGACAGATGTTTATAGTCACTTTCAAGGTAATACCGAACCAGCTCCTTAGGAGGAAATTCATGTCAGGGAATTATCTCCAACTCCAATGCTAGCACAATTCCCTAGGCTCAATTAAGAAACTATCCTCAATTTGATAAGGTTAACCAAACCAGGATCTCTATTAGACTCTGCGCCTCCCTATATCCTATCCAAAACCTCAGAAGTTATTCTTCCTTCACTAATGGAGCTACTCAACCGCTCACTAGACGCGGGTTTGGTCCCAGGACACTGGAAGCATGTAATAATTAGGCCCTTACAAAAAAAAAAACACTTAGATCCTGCATCATTTGGTAATCCTAGACCCATATCACTACTTCCTTCTCTGAGCAAACTTCTAGAGAAAGATGTCAACCGGTCACTAGATAATTTTCTGGAGGACAATCATATTCTCAACCCAACCCAGATGGGCTTCCGTGCTCAGCATTGCACGGAAGCGGCACTTCTGGTGGTCACAGAGGAGCTTGAAGCCCTGCTAGATAACTGAGGCTCTAACGCTATCCTATTGCTCGATCTGAGCTTGGCATCTGACACCGTTGATCATGCCATCTTGATAGATAAGCTAAGTAAAGTAGGAATTCAGGATAGAGCAATGGACTGGCTCATCTCTTTCCTGGGAAACATATCTTATCAAGTGATGACAACTATATGTGGAGTGCCACAGGGATCCTCACTTCGCCCTACGCTGCTTAACATATACATTCAACAGCTTGCCACCATAGCTCAGAGTTTGTCTCTCTAACAAATGGCCCCAATTCTGGTAACCAACAACTGGCACCCTGATTGGACAAAGTGGCTCATTGGATGGCAAACTGTTTCTAAAGCTAAACGGCAACAAGACTGAACTAATGATACTAGGAAACGTGGCCATTCCCAGAACTTTGGATAGTCGGCTAATTGGTTTGGGTAACCCTCCTTACCCCAATCCTCTATTAAAAATTCTGGTAATTTGGCTGGATAGTGCTCTTGTAATGGACGACCAAGCAATTAAACTATCTGGAATGGGCTTCAGGCTATTTAGAATGATCAAGAAAATACTAGCATTGATCCCAGATCATTTAAGATAATCGTGATTCAGCCCCTCATAGTCTCGAGTTTGAATTACGGCAACTCTCTTTATGTGGGCTTGCCTAAGTATGTATTAAAGAGACTTCAGGTTGTGCGAAATGCAGCAGCCAGGCTCCTGCTAAAGATTCCAAGCTACATTTCAGTAAGATAATCCTTGAAAAGAGCTCCATTGCCTGCCAATTGAGGCAAAAATCAAGTTAAAATCCCACTGTATCGCTGATAGGGCCATAAATAACATAGGTCCAGTACGGCTCAGGAATTTGGTATCTATGTTATTCCAACCAGGCTCTTAAGATCCTCACAACTACATCACATCAGCACAACCAGAGTAAAAAGGACCAGATGGTGAGGAAGATTATTTTCACACTTGGTACCGAAGCTGTGGAATAAACTCCCACTTGGCCTCAGATTAATTCAAGATGAACTCTCCTGTAGGAAAAAAACTCAAGACCTGGCTATTTCCCCTCTAATGCACCAGTTGATATAGTCATTCTGCTTTCACAAGTGCCAGGAGGCCTGCAGGCAGCCATGCTCTTTACAAAACCAAAACATAAACATAATAAGGCCCTTAGCCTTAAGTATGATATGGTGAAATTATAGTGTAGAAATCATAAGGTTTTAAATGATGAAGTCACTAGTAATGTTTGTATATGTATTTTAAAGTATAATAATATTTATTAAGTGATGTTTTAAATGTGATATGAAATTTTGATCTGTGATGTATTTGATGATTTTTTTGGATTCATGCAAAACTGAATAAAGATTTTTTGATGATGATGCTGGTGAACTATTAAATTTCCCAAAAATATAAAATTCTAAATATAAAAATTAAATGTCCACATTTTAACAACAACAATAACAAATAACATAAATATTATAACTTCAAATAATAATTATTAGTTAAAACAAATATTATCAATATAATTACAATCACAAACTATATGTCCACAAACAGAACAGCCAGCAATTAAAATGTACTATAAAACACTTAACAAAATAAAAAATAAAACACTATTTTAATAAATGAATACATATTTTAAAATGTGTGATTACTTAAATAATTCCGAATCAGTACATTAATAGGGATGATGGCGCTACTCGGGAAAGTTCACACATGTACCCGTTCAATGTGTAATATTAAATGACGGTGCTGCAGGGTAGAGAGAACCACCTATCGCTCTATGATGTGGCCCAGGCCACCACAACAAAGCATGCACAATCCCCAGCACACATCCAAAATGTAAAATAAATATTAGATGTGATAGTGTAAACACAAACAATATCACTTTTATAGTAATCCTCTTTTCTTTATTCTTTTCTTTTCCTGTCACTGTTGAATTCTTAGCCAACCAACACGTGTTTCGTTGCCAAAGGGGTAAATGTCCCACAACTTTTTCAAGGCTCCAGTATCTAGTATTGAGACTTTTCATATGGTGATAATTCCATCCGACATGGCTTTAAAAGTATTTTCAATGTATATAGATCCCAATCCGAACCCAAGTACAGGAGGTGATCCAAATCCATTCAATTTAGACCTGCATACTTGTGCAGTCAAATTGATCCTGAATGTTCAATCTTTTAATCAGTAAGGCATGCATAAGCCACTTGAATGCGAGCACCACACCTTAAGTGCTTTTATGGACTCAGCCGGATGCCTGAAAGTAATTCTATCAAGCAAAGGGAAAAGGACAAGTAAGTCCCCGTAAAGTGTCATCGAGTAAGAGATACCTTCTGCAATAAGGTTCCTGAGGCCCATGTGTCGAGTAAGCAACAGTAGTCCATCTCACAATCAGCACAAACCGCGTTCTCGAGTAGGTGTCCTCTTACTCTAGGACACCTTATGGGGACTTACTTACAGGATTGAGATTCTGACAAGGGCAGTGGTCTGATTCATATCTTCAAATGATGGTGGTGCTGAGGCAGGCACCACTATCCGGGATTCTGATATTCATTTCCAAATGCCTTTACATGGCTGAAAGACCGCCATGAAAAGGCTGTCAGAAATGTAGATGGCAGCCACCAAACACAGCCCCGTTCATTGTGGGCCACTGTAAGGTGGCCTTGGGAGCACATGCAGTCCCCCCACACACCTCCATGCACTGTGTTCTATGCATGGCATGGTGCATGACACATGGTACATGGATGTGCAGGAGAAGCTCTGTACCATGGCAGGTTGTGCTGTGACCCTTTTCCTTGGCTGCAGCACACGCTGTTGTGATACAGAACACTTTCCAACCGGAAGCCCAGCAATCACATTCTAATGTCATGCTTGTCGGGTGGTCTCCTGACTGCTGTTATAGTTGGCGGTGGTCCAACTGGCCACTATCAGAATCCACACCCTAGTCTGGAAGGAAATATTAATAAAAAGTGAGAATACGAACTATCCATGCAAAACATGTTTTACGGGCGGCAATTGTACAATTCAGCATCATAAAATAATATGTTCAACGGTTTATTTTAAAAAGTAGTCAACAAATCTCTTAAACATTTATCACATGCAAAAGATGAATCATACCTGAATAGAAACTTCCATGCTTGGCCGGTTTCAAGCTCCTATATTTGTACAAAAGGAAAATCCTATTTAGGCACAAGTTTGCCAGTTTACACTAAGACAAAAGTAATCAATGTTGACTTAGGGGCCGATTCCGATGTTGTTCGAAAGCTGTTCCAAACTAATCGGTCCTGGACTAATTTCTGAACAAATAGGGTCCTGCGAGTCAGACTCGCATTGACTTCAATGGGGGTCTGTGGTCCTAACAAGAACACAGGCTCCCAATGGAATGGTTTCTGGGCATCAAAATCGATTGTTTGGAAATGTGTACGATTAATTGGGAAACAAGAGTTCTGCAAAACTGAATCCCATTCAGAGCCTTTCCGAATGACATCGAAATTGGCCCCCTAGTGTATTACCATCTTGGGGTTTCATAGCTTGCTGGGCAAAGCTAAGGGGCTTATTTACAAGCCCATTGCTCCACTGGTTTACCACTTTATCCCATATTTAGAGTGAAATACCAGTGGCACAAGGAGCCTGGAAATAAGCCCCTAAGTGTGACTCAAAACGTTTGTCTTTGTGGTTACAGGATAGAAACCGTATTACACATCTTATGTACATGTTGAGTCCTTTTACTCCTACATATGAAATGACCCATGAGCCCTTAAATAAACTGGGAATTCAGATTTATAAGCACACTTTAATCTGCTGGCTTAAAGTCTTTAATCCACAGCTGTTGTTTAGATGTGTTAACTATATGAATCATGTTAAGAATTTCTTTTTTGATTTACATCGTGATTAACTATACTGTATTGTTTGTAATCCTCTAAGGCCGGTGTTGAATCAGACCAAGAAGCTGATACATAGAAATGTGGTCCAGATTTATTATGTGTGTGGGTCATATTGAGAGTTTCTATCTAGTGCGCTCAGTAAGCATGGGCGTAAAATCCGCTCCGCTCGCGGATTTTTTGGATTTTCGGCAAATCCGCAATCCGCGAACGCTCGCGAATTTGTCGAAAATCCGTGAATCCGCTCGCGGCGGATTTTTTGCTTGGTTGCGGCGCGCGGCGTGGTGCACGGCGTTCACTTTCCGTCATTTAGCGTTTGCCGAGTTGTTTTTCTTTGCGAGTGACGCGCCATTTTAGATCTTGCTGCGTGTTCCCGCGGGAGTTTGGCGCCCGCGAATACGTACTCGCGGCTTGCCACCTTGCACAGCACACCTCGCGAGAGTTCGCAATTGCGAACACGTAGTTGCGGCGGAAAGGAACAATCTCGCACTTGCGAAATAGAGATTTTGCAATTTCGCACAAGAAAATCACCAGCAAACAGGATAAACCTTCAGAAAATTATGATTTTTATCAGAATCACTCCTCAGGTTGACATTTGCATGGCCTTTTTTTTGCAAGGAGTCCATTTTGGGGGGGGGGGGAGGAAGGAAGTGCCCCACAGTCTCCAACTTCCTGTTCCTGTCCAGCAGGCTCCTCCCAGTGCTTTGTCCATCTCCTGGTCACTTTCATTTGGATCTGGAGCTGGAAGGATTACTTTTTGTGGGTGCTGCTGGATATTTGGATTTGAGGCCTTTTTGACTGTCTTTGGATCACTTTTGGATTAGAAATCAACTTTCACAAGTAAGTTTGTTTGGGGCATTACAGTTGCTGCAAGTAAAATTTTGGAACTTTTTCAGAACATTAAATAAATTATATTGTGGGTAGCCACAGTATCCAGTAGGACCAGGGTTGGTTAGGGGTGCATGATACAACTGTTTTGTTGAATTTAAACACCATTTAGGCCATGGATGGGCTGGGATTGTGCTGATTTTTGTCCTTTTTTTGGGCCTGCTGGTGGGGCCCTTTGCCCAGGGGTGGTGAGTGTTGCATGGGCCTAGTCTTTCTGTGGGGTGTCTTCTTAAATTTAAACATAATTGAGGCCATGGATGGGCTGGGATTGTGCTTATTTTATTGTTTTTTGTCGTTTTTGGGGGGCTGCTGGTGTGGCCTTTTGCCCAGGGGTGGTGGTGCATGGACTGAGTGTGCCTGTGGTGTGGTCTCACTCTCTTTAATGTAAACATCATGGATGGCATTGGATTGTGGTGATTTCTGGCTGTTTTTCTGTTTTTTGGGGGTGTACTGTTGATGTGGACTGGCCATGTGGGTGGTGGTGGTGGCCATCTTGAGTGCTGGCTGGTACAGGCAACATGTGCCTGGGGTGTAAGGGGCCATTTTGAGGAGAGGCAGTGTCTGAGGCCTGCACTTATTTTGCCTACTTTTCATCCATTATGCCCAGGGGTAGTGAGTGTTGCATGGGCCTAGTGTTTCTGAGGGGTGTCTTCTTGAATTTAAACACCATTGAGGCCATGGATGGGCTGGGATTGTGCTGATTTTATTGTTTTTGTCGTTTTTTTGGGCCTGCTGGTGGGGCCCTTTGCCCAGGGGTGGTGAGTGTTGCATGGGCCTAGTCTTTCTGTGGGGTGTCTTCTTGAATTTAAACATAATAGAGGCCATGGATGGGCTGGGATTGTGCTTATTTTATTGTTTTTTGTCGTTTTTGGGGGGCTGCTGGTGTGGCCTTTTGCCCAGGGGTGGTGGTGCATGGACTGAGTGTGCCTGTGGTGTGGTCTCACTCTCTTTAATGTAAACATCATGGATGGCATTGGATTGTGGTGATTTCTGGCTGTTTTTCTGTTTTTTGGGGGTGTACTGTTGATGTGGACTGGTCATGTGGGTGGTGGTGGTGGCCATCTTGAGTGCTGGCTGCTACAGGCAACATGTGCTTGGGGTGTAAGGGGCCATTTTGAGGAGAGGCAGTGTCTGAGGCCTGCACTTATTTTGCCTACTTTTCATCCATTATGCCCAGGGGTAGTGAGTGTTGCATGGGCCTAGTGTGTTTCTGAGGGGTGTCTTCTTGAATTTAAACACCATTGAGGCCATGGATGGGCTGGGATTGTGCTGATTTTATTGTTTTTTGTCGTTTTTGGGGGGCTGCTGGTGTGGCCTTTTGCCCAGGGGTGGTGGTGCATGGACTGAGTGTGCCTGTGGTGTGGTCTCACTCTCTTTAATGTAAACATCATGGATGGCATTGGATTGTGGTGATTTCTGGCTGTTTTTCTGTTTTTTGGGGGTGTACTGTTGATGTGGACTGGTCATGTGGGTGGTGGTGGTGGCCATCTTGAGTGCTGGCTGCTACAGGCAACATGTGCTTGGGGTGTAAGAAGGGGCCATTTTGAGGAGAGGCAGTGTCTGAGGCCTGCACTTATTTTGCCTACTTTTCATCCATTGTGCCCAGGGGTAGTGAGTGTTGCATGGGCCTAGTGTTTCTGAGGGGTGTCTTCTTGAATTTAAACACCATTGAGGCCATGGATGGGCTGGGATTGTGCTGATTTTATTGTTTTTTGTCGTTTTTTTGGGCCTGCTGGTGGGGCCCTTTGCCCAGGGGTGGTGAGTGTTGCATGGGCCTAGTCTTTCTGTGGGGTGTCTTCTTGAATTTAAACATAATTGAGGCCATGGATGGGCTGGGATTGGGCTTATTTTATTGTTTTTTGTCGTTTTTGGGGGGCTGCTGGTGTGGCCTTTTGCCCAGGGGTGGTGGGTGGTGCATGGACTGAGTGTGCCTGTGGTGTGGTCTCACTCTCTTTAATGTAAACATCATGGATGGCGTTGGATTGTGGTGATTTCTGGCTGTTTTTCTGTTTTTTGGGGGTGTACTGTTGATGTGGACTGGCCATGTGGGTGGTGGTGGTGGCCATCTTGAGTGCTGGCTGGTACAGGCAACATGTGCCTGGGGTGTAAGGGGCCATTTTGAGGAGAGGCAGTGTCTGAGGCCTGCACTTATTTTGCCTACTTTTCATCCATTATGCCCAGGGGTAGTGAGTGTTGCATGGGCCTAGTGTTTCTGAGGGGTGTCTTCTTGAATTTAAACACCATTGAGGCCATGGATGGGCTGGGATTGTGCTGATTTTATTGTTTTTTGTCGTTTTTTTGGGCCTGCTGGTGGGGCCCTTTGCCCAGGGGTGGTGAGTGTTGCATGGGCCTAGTCTTTCTGTGGGGTGTCTTCTTGAATTTAAACATAATTGAGGCCATGGATGGGCTGGGATTGGGCTTATTTTATTGTTTTTTGTCGTTTTTGGGGGGCTGCTGGTGTGGCCTTTTGCCCAGGGGTGGTGGGTGGTGCATGGACTGAGTGTGCCTGTGGTGTGGTCTCACTCTCTTTAATGTAAACATCATGGATGGCGTTGGATTGTGGTGATTTCTGGCTGTTTTTCTGTTTTTTGGGGGTGTACTGTTGATGTGGACTGGCCATGTGGGTGGTGGTGGTGGCCATCTTGAGTGCTGGCTGGTACAGGCAACATGTGCCTGGGGTGTAAGGGGCCATTTTGAGGAGAGGCAGTGTCTGAGGCCTGCACTTATTTTGCCTACTTTTCATCCATTATGCCCAGGGGTAGTGAGTGTTGCATGGGCCTAGTGTTTCTGAGGGGTCTCTTCTTTAATTTAAACACCATTGAGGCCATGGATGGGCTGGGATTGTGCTGATTTTATTGTTTTTTGTCGTTTTTTTGGGCCTGCTGGTGGGGCCCTTTGCCCAGGGGTGGTGAGTGTTGCATGGGCCTAGTCTTTCTGTGGGGTGTCTTCTTGAATTTAAACATAATTGAGGCCATGGATGGGCTGGGATTGGGCTTATTTTATTGTTTTTTGTCGTTTTTGGGGGGCTGCTGGTGTGGCCTTTTGCCCAGGGGTGGTGGGTGGTGCATGGACTGAGTGTGCCTGTGGTGTGGTCTCACTCTCTTTAATGTAAACATCATGGATGGCGTTGGATTGTGGTGATTTCTGGCTGTTTTTCTGTTTTTTGGGGGTGTACTGTTGATGTGGACTGGCCATGTGGGTGGTGGTGGTGGCCATCTTGAGTGCTGGCTGGTACAGGCAACATGTGCCTGGGGTGTAAGGGGCCATTTTGAGGAGAGGCAGTGTCTGAGGCCTGCACTTATTTTGCCTACTTTTCATCCATTATGCCCAGGGGTAGTGAGTGTTGCATGGGCCTAGTGTTTCTGAGGGGTGTCTTCTTGAATTTAAACACCATTGAGGCCATGGATGGGCTGGGATTGTGCTGATTTTATTGTTTTTTGTCGTTTTTTTGGGCCTGCTGGTGGGGCCCTTTGCCCAGGGGTGGTGAGTGTTGCATGGGCCTAGTCTTTCTGTGGGGTGTCTTCTTAAATTTAAACATAATTGAGGCCATGGATGGGCTGGGATTGGGCTTATTTTATTGTTTTTTGTCGTTTTTGGGGGGCTGCTGGTGTGGCCTTTTGCCCAGGGGTGGTGGGTGGTGCATGGACTGAGTGTGCCTGTGGTGTGGTCTCACTCTCTTTAATGTAAACATCATGGATGGCGTTGGATTGTGGTGATTTCTGGCTGTTTTTCTGTTTTTTGGGGGTGTACTGTTGATGTGGACTGGCCATGTGGGTGGTGGTGGTGGCCATCTTGAGTGCTGGCTGGTACAGGCAACATGTGCCTGGGGTGTAAGGGGCCATTTTGAGGAGAGGCAGTGTCTGAGGCCTGCACTTATTTTGCCTACTTTTCATCCATTATGCCCAGGGGTAGTGAGTGTTGCATACTTGCATGTCCGTAGTCTTTCTGTGGGGTGTCTTCAATGTAAACATCAAGGATGGCATGGGATTGTGCTCATTTTTCTGTGTTTTGTCGAATTTTTGGGGTGTATAACTGAACTGATGTTCCTCTGTCTTCCATTGCTTTTAGGTGCACAAGAAGACTCAAGAGAACCACCAGTGCCAGGAAGAAGTCCTGCAGCGGTGTGTGCAGCATAACGTCACGCGACGTCACGTCTGGACACAGAACCCTCTGCAACTCGTGCAACTGCTGCCTGCTGACCTGCTCTGAAGAGGATGGCCCCAAAAAAAGTAACCCGTAGCTCCTCTAGCAAGAAAGGTGCCAGTAAGGAGCAGAAGAAGCAAGTTACCAAGGAGACTGGTGTGCCGCCCGCCCCTTTTTTTGGGAGTAAAAAAAAAAGTATGCCTGCAGCAGCAGCAGCGGGATCTGCTGGGGACCAAGCTGGCAGCACCCCCCCCCGCTCCATTGGGCTCAGTGCCACCACCACCACCACGCCAACTTAAGTCCAAGCCCTTGAGTGCTGCAGAGGCAGCCAGTATAGTTCTTCAATCACCATCGACCAGTGATGTTGGCTCATCGCAAGAAAGCAGCAGCAATGTCCCTCAATCAACACAGGTTGTTGTCGCTCATCTGACGAGTGTTGAACAACCACAGCCGCAACAACAATCACATGTGCAAGTACAAGCCCAAGTACATGTGGAAGGAGAGGCAGCGCAAGGAGATGCGCAAGCAGAGGTGCATGGAGGGTCACAAGTGCCCACAATAGTTGTTCCTCCCGAAGTAGGGGCACATCAGGAAATCGACAATCAAGGCGAGGTATCATTTGAGGAAGCCACTCCTCCTGATGATCCTTCATTGTCTTCCACAACCCTAGCAAGGAAGAGATCAAGGGTGGTGTCTACATCCTCTTCAAGCACACCTCCTTCTGATGATACGGATCAAACTTGGGAACCAGCACCACAGCCGTCTGAGAGTGAGGCACACCATGATCCAACAAAGGTACTTAAGCGTAAAAGGAAGCTCGTCCAAAGTCTCAGAGTTATGGAGTGTGATGAGGCTCAACAAGAAGTGGCGGATACTGCTGCTGATGAAGACTCTGCCAACGACGACCCAGTCATCATAAAGGTCACTGCAGCCCCAGCGGGCATGCAGCAAACAGACATTTTGACCCTAGCCCGAAGAGCTGCTGCGCGTGATGATGATGATGATGTTGTCGATGAGGAGGCAGTGGAAACACCACAATCATTGGAGTTAAGTAGTACACCAACTCGTCCCGCTTCCATATTTCTTTCTGGCAAGAAGAGACCTCCGTCAACCTCGACCTTAATTAGTGGCGGTGAAAGTGGAAAACGTACAAAAGTTGGGCAATCCAGATCCTCCACTTCATCTGGCATTAGCTTCATGACCACCACCACCAGTATCGCCGCCTCCTCCAGGTCCCACAGACACTTCAAGTCCCCAGTTTGGGACTTCTTTACTGTTTGTCCCAAAAATCCAAAGTTTGCCATTTGTACCCTTTGTAAGCTTGCAGTTAGTCGTGGTAAGTCAGGTACCAACTATGGTACCGGCGGCCAGAGTGGTCATCTTGAGAGAAAGCACGCTGTCAAATGGTTTGCGCACCTAGCTGCGATCAAGAAAGGCCAAAATCAAGGAAACGTTGATGTTTCATCTGATGATGACGAGCAGGAAGAAGACGTGTCAAACACTTCCCTTACACCCAGTACCCCTGTCAGCAGCACACCCAATGTGAGGCACACTAAGAGTGTTGGAGCGAGTGAGACACCAACGCACAAAAGTTCACCAGCGAGCAAAATTGGGTCAACGAAGTCATTATCAGCCCGTAAATGCTTGGTCCAGGGCAATATTAGAACAATGCTTACTTCAGACGTGCCATATGAACGCAACCACCCACTGACGCGTCTGTATAACACTAAGCTGGCTAAAATGCTAGCTGTGGACCTTCTACCTTTTTCTTTTGTAGAAGCGGTAGGTTTTCTTGAATTAGTTGCAACGCTCTGCCCTAAATGGAAGGTTCCGAGCCGGTTCTATTTTGCCAGAGTTGCGGTTCCAGCACTACATGAAGATGTGCTGCAGGCGATTGGGGCAGCTTTGCAGAAGAGTGCTGTTCACACAATACATCTGACAACAGACATGTGGACCAGTGGCCCAGGCGATGATTACATGTGCATCACTGCACACTGGGTCTCTTTTTCAGGTGTTAAAGCAAAGCTAAACGCAGGTGTTGACCCGGACCAAGTTTTCAAAGCTGCTCGGAAACATGCAACACTAGCCATGTTTGGCTTGGAGAAAAGTCACACAGCAGAAAACCTTTTAGAAGAGTTTGACAAAAAGGTCTTGACAATGCTATCCCCCCTAAAACGCAAGATTGGTTATGTTTCCACGGATAATGGCGCCAATGTAGTTAAGGCCATGTTCATTGGTGACCATGTTAGAGTGCCGTGTTTGGCGCACTGTATCAACCTGGTAGTTCAAAAATTCTTGAGTGATAAAGAGAGTCCAGCGTTCGAGGTAATGGCCACCTGCCGCAAAATGTGCAACCATTTCAGCCATTCTTTTAAGGCCCGGAAGCATCTGCGGAGACTGCTACTTCAACGTGGAATGCCAGTGAAAGCACTCATCCAGGAGGTGGCAACACGTTGGAACTCAACCTTCTACATGCTTGAGCGTCTGTATGAGCAGTATACGGTACTCGATCACTATTTCTTGACAGAGGCTACATCTCAGAAGGAGGACCTGCGGATGAGTAAGGCGCAATGGGACATAGTTAAAAGCCTGACAGACATGCTTCGTCCTTTTGAGTTCTTCACGCGTGCAGTCAGCCAGGAGGACTGTAATTTGGGAAAAGCTATCCCATTGTTGTGCATACTGGAGCACCAACTGATGGCGGTTTCTTCTGAGTTTGAAAAAGATGAAAAAAAAAAAAACATTTCATTTTGTCTGAGAAATTATTACATCGCCTACGTGGTGATGAACGTCTTCAAAACATCAACTCAGATCAGCATTACATTTGTGCTACTATTCTGGATCCACGCTACAAAAAGGCGCTGGCAGACAACGCATTCTTTCCTTTCGCTGATGCAGATGTTCAAAAGTACAAACATTGGTTAGCCTGGTCAGCCAAGAGGTTTGAAAAAGAACGGCAGGTTATTGAAGGAGAAGCCAGTACATCAGCATCAGCATCAGCAGGCCATCCGCAGTCACAAGAATCCACTTCTGCACCTGTGGCTGGGGCACAAGTGACCTCTCAGCCGTTAAAGACACCGGCAACTGGATCATCTGCACCACACACAATGACAACACTAACAGTGGCTGGGGAGGAGGATTGGCTAAGTTTGATGGGGTATGGTTCTCGAAAAAATGTCACAGGCACAGCAAAAAGTAAGCAAAGTGGAGGAACAGTTGATGACCTTGAGTCGATGGTGCAGGACTATCTGAATGACTCAACAGAGGTCTTCCTTAATGATGAGCCATTGCAGTATTGGCATGGCAAAAAACAATTGTGGCCACAGCTCTTCAACCTGGCTATAAACTATTTGTCTTGCCCACTCGCAAGTGTGTCTTCTGAACGTGTTTTCAGTGCTGCTGGTGGCATTGTAACTCCCAAACGGAGCCGCCTCTCGCCCAAAAATGTGGAGCGGCTGACAATGATCAAGATGAATCAGCACCTCATACCACCAGATTACAAAGTACGAGAAAGCACGCCGCATGAAGACGAGGAGGACAGCAACGTAGATGAGGGGATTTTTTCTCTGTTCGGTGCCACTGACCTCATCCAGCCTGAATTCGCAGAGTATGATGACGAAATCTTGTTCTTATTCCCTGACACCGAGCCCTGAAAATGAGACAATCAATCAAGAACTTTCTTTTTCGTCCTTATTCACTTTTATTCCTGTGTGCTTTGTGTCTCTCTTTCTTTGTTTTGCACAGTTAATTTAATTCAAACTTTAATCACCTATTCCCAAAAACAAGACCATCATCAGAACTGTCTTCACTTGTTTGCTTATTGATTTGAAGGTGCCGCAGTCTACATTCCTCAGGTTCACAAGTTCTGAAGAACATGCTCCTCTATCCTCCTCCTCCAGACTGCGATTTCCCTCCAAGCAGAGTGCTGGATTACGCACAATGAAGAAAGACTCAGCACTTGTGGGGGTGTTGTACTTCTTTGCGGGTGAGTTGACGGATTTGGGCCCATTGCTGTGAAGCTCTAATAATGGACAAAAGTGTTTTGGACCAAATATGAGGTGGAAATTTCTTGCCGTTTTTGCTGACTTGCTTGCCTTTGAGGTGCTCTTTGGCGGGGTTCCGGGGGTTTGTGTGTAATTTTTGGTGTCTGTCGAAGCACTGCTGCGACAGTCTAATCTTGATTGCATTTGCTTTTCAGGAAATCCGTGGTGGAAAACAGGAGTTATGATGATTGATGATGATGACCTAGCTGAACAGCGCCGCATTTGGAACGAAGGCCGAGGGATATTGTAAGTATGAGATTTAGCTTTTTCGCTGTTTGGGGGTGTTGTCGGGTGGTTTTTTGCGGGTGGGTTGGCGGGTCTTGCCTGGGGCATTCCTGGGAAGGTCTAATACCGGATAGAAGTGTTTTGGACAAAATCCATAAGGAACAGCCTTTTTTTTGCCATTTCTTCAGACATCTTGCTCAATGTAGCGTTTTGGGGGGCTTCCTGCTGTTCGTGGGTGGGTTGCGGCCGGGGTCTCTGTCGAAGCACTGCTGTGACAGTCTAATCTTGATTGCATTTGCTTTTCAGGAAATCCGTGGTGGAAAACAGGAGTTATGATGATTGATGATGATGACGACCTAGCTGCACAGCGCCGCGTTTGGACCGAAGGCCGAGAGACATTGTAAGTATGAGATTTAGCTTTTTCGCTGTTTGGGGGTGTTGTGTCGGGTGTTTTTTTGCGGGTGGGTTGGCGGGTCTTGCCTGGGGCATTCCTGGGAAGGTCTAATACCGGATACAAGTGTTTTGGACAAAATCCATAAGGAACAGCCTTTTTTTTGCCATTTCTTCAGACATCTTGCTCAATGTAGCGTTTTGGGGGGCTTCCTGCTGTTCGTGGGTGGGTTGCGGCCGGGGTCTCTGTCGAAGCACTGCTGCGACAGTCTAATCTTGATTGCATTTGCTTTTCAGGAAATCCGTGGTGGAAAACAGGAGTTATGATGATTGATGATGATGACGACCTAGCTGCACAGCGCCGCGTTTGGACCGAAGGCCGAGAGACATTGTAAGTATGAGATTTAGCTTTTTCGCTGTTTGGGGGTGTTGTGTCGGGTGTTTTTTTGCGGGTGGGTTGGCGGGTCTTGCCTGGGGCATTCCTGGGAAGGTCTAATACCGGCTAGAAGTTTGTTGGACAAAATCCATAAGGAAACACCAGTTTTGGCACTTTTTGTAAGTTAGGGTTCGTTAGGGTTAGCCCTAGCAGCAGGATTGCATGTGTTTAGGGGGGTTCTATTGCAACGCGGTTCTGTTGTTGTAGAGCACTGTTGGAGCGATGCTGGCTATGGATACTTTTGCTTGCTTGCAAGTGGTTTGAATACAATCCACGGTCTGTATTTGGGCCTACTGTTACTTTCAAAGTACGTTTTGTAACCATTTTTCTGCTAGGCATCGTTTTTGGAGATATGATTGGGGTTCTTCTACATTTTTGCGACTGGCTTTAGTAAGGGTCTTGGTGGGAGCATTGCTGGGAAGGTCAAATTTTGTTCTAAAACACAGTAGTACACCCACCTTGAGGGGAAAGATCCGCTATAATATTTTGGCCATACTTATTGATCCTTAAAAAGGTGACTCAGACAGAGCACGCAATTTCAAAAATATTGTACTGTCTATTAGGGAAATCAAAGTGTCACTTTTTGAACCACACAGCGTACATACCTTTTATTTATTTATCAGTGGTATTGTAATAGCACTTCCTGTTTTCCGTTCAATAATTACAGGCCGGGTTTCAGTCAACATCCGCCAGGCAGGCAGTGGACAGGGTGTCTCTTCTGTCAGTGGTCACCACATTGATGGACGAAGCGTCAGCTGGAATGGAGGAGTGCCGCCAATAAGAGGAATTGTTTGCTGCATGCAACTTACTTACCAATTTCAACAGGACAACTCCAACAACATACGCAATACAGATACAGTATCCATTGTTGTCTTTTATTCTATGAGTGTGACTGCATGTGCTTACCTTTAGTTTGTAACCAAAGATTGTCTGTAAACTCTGTATCTTCAATTATTGTTTGTCCATGCTCTGCTTTTTTTTTCTTCTCTCAACAAAACCTACCCAAAAAGAAACCCCCATTCCCATCCATTTTACAAACCCTAACCCTCTTCCCCCGGGCTGTGTTGTTTTGCTTGATGTCTGACTAAAATGACATCAATAATTCCACACACTTGCTGGGGAGGATAAGGTCATAGCAGCAACAGGCTGGTGAAGGAATACGAGGATATCTTCTAGACTTACTCAGCTTCAGTACTATATCTTCTAGTAGTAGTAGCCAATGTCAAATAAATTCAACGCAAGTACTAGTTATACTTGCAAGCAAATACTTTACCATTTGTTAAGCTACATTATGGCACTGTTCTAGTGTACTGTCACCTGCTATTTTCTCGATCGTACCGTAACCGTTGTAATGCTACAGTAAGGAGGACAAACAAGGTTTGGTTTTCTTTTTTTCCATAGGCATGCAACTGCCACTGTGTCACACCACTAGTACCACCGCAATGAGGAAATGTCACCCGCCCAGGATTGACAACGTTAATCCCCATTTCACCTGGAGCCAGCCCTGGGCCTAGCCCTAATTTCTAACACAAATTACAGGTAAGATAAGCGTTTGGTGGGAGGTAGTATAATGGAGTATTATTTCGGAGTAGACAAGAGATTGACGGTTGTACTACTAAAGTCCTACGACTGTTCAGGAAAACAAAGTTACTGTTACACCCCCGCCCCCCACCCACCAGACTGAAAAGCAGTAAAAAACAGGTATGGTCAGATAAAGTTGAAAAATATATTTATTTAGCCCTAACAAAATAATCTCCCTCACCCACCCTAACCCCAACGATTGTCTCTGAAACGTCCCAAAACGATCCCAACTCCCAAATCCCACCCCCCAAAAGTCTATAAAAAAAGGGCAAGGGACACTCCACTACTGGAGGGTGCTGGTGCTGGTGCATGATGCGGCATGGGCATCATACTCCTTGCGGAGGGTGGCAAGCTCGGAGCGGAGGCCCTTAACCAAGTTCTTATACCTCAGGACCTCCTGCTCCAGGTTGGACATGCGGACTCGTAGGCGGCGTTGGCGTTCCTTGCAGCTCCTGTGGGGGGCAGCTGGTATTTCGGTTGCTTGGCGGTGGCGGTCGTCTTTCTTAGCCCGGCTCGGTCCCGCTGGCTTAGTCACGGAGGAGGATGCAGTGGTCACAGTCGAGGATGTTGCCCCGCTCGACTGCGTGTCCTCCTCCTCCTCCAGGGCCACCAGCCGCCGATACTCGGCGACTGTGGCCTCCAGCCTCCGTTGCCGGGCCAATCTAGCCTGCTCCCTCCTTGTTGTTGATTTGGAAGGAGCAACTATATGAAGAAAGAAAGACATAGTCTGTAACCAATGCTCCTTATTAATAACACAAAGTGATTGAGCCGAAAGTTGGGTCACAGAGTACAAGTAGCAAATTGAAAGCACAGTACATAACTATTGAGGACAGTATCTATGTAACCTCCCACTTCTGCATCCTTGCTCTAACAGTAGTGGTAGTTTAATGAACTAATTCTACGACCACTATGGACTTCCATTACAGTCGACTATGACAGTACACCAGTCTTATTCTTCTTCTTCTCTCTTGTTTAGGGAAATGGGTACGTTATCTTATGCAAGCCGGCAGAATGACATGGACACAGCACAGTGAAGTTGCACCCGAGAAAAAAAGTTGCACACCATGATGAGTGAGACAGACTTGCGTTACTGTACCGGTCCAGTACATGCAGGTGGTGAAGCTATTACTTTTCTATTACGGGTGGCACTGAGAATACTCTGTTACAAGGGCTACTGCTTAATTAATTTACCTTTCACCCTACAGTGCAAATGAGTACTAGAAAAGGAAACTGAAGAAGCTAACTAATTTGATTATCTATCACTTCACATGGGACGTATTTAATGACAGATGAGATGACTTTAGGTGCTTTGCTTAATATTGAGTGAACAGTGATACACCCACACATGAATGACGTACTACAAGTAAACTAAAGTTATTAAGAGAGGTACGGAGTGTCCACCGTAATAACCAGATATATGCTGTGAATGCAAACGCAATACAAAGTACTGCTACTATTCATGGTAGTATTGGACACATTTACAATTTCTTTTCCTTGCCTTCCCTGCACTGGGACGGACGTGCGGGTGCGGTGGTACATGCTCTTCAAGGTAACACTTACTTCACCTGGCGACCATCTACTCTCTCTAGATACACATGTGCTATCTAAGAGTCAGAGAATACCATGCTCCAGGCATCCATTCAGTCAAAGTATACGCACACATACAGTTTCTGTTTCACCCACCCAGGCTGCTGTCCTTCCACCCATCCTTGCTTCATCATTGACCCAGCCATGCACCATACCATATTCTTTCCTTCCCAGCCACCTCTGGGTCCAAGCAAACACATATCGTTCTTCTTTGCCAGCCATCATACAAGTTCGCGTTCCACTTACTTACACCCTTCTTTCGCTTTTCGTTCATCCCATCCATCACGTTCGTCTAAGAACTTATTGGGATTCTTCTCACCAAAGACTTCACAGCTAAGTCGAAGTACATTTCGAGGAGGCTACTACCTGGTTGATTTGTAATTGTAATACACCCATGCAGAAAGCACACTATGCAGTCTTCAATCTCAATAAGTAAGGAATATATAGCTTACCTGTTTCCGCCACCACCGTTTGATCCCCCACAGGAACGGCCGCCAGCTCTTCTACCGCCGCCTCCTCCCCAGAGGCCTCCGAGTCCTGGTCCAACACAGCCACCTCCGCGCTGGCCCCGTCACCAGATGTTACACCTACAAAGTACATTTAAGAATGTTAGAATACACCACTCACTACTATATAATATTTGGTCTAGGAGAAATGTTAAAAAAACAGAATACAATGTAATAATTTGTGACTGTCTACTCCATAGTAAAAATGTCCCATTTTCCAGGGAAGGCTGTTGTCTTGCTGCACTTTTATGCACAACTGATGAATGCTTGCTTTTGATTTTTAACACGCACCACTTTTTCTCCTAACAGACAGAAGCTTGACTCCTGAGTCCTAAGAACACGACCAGGATCAAGTTCAAACTAGGTGAGAGTTCGGCTCGACCACAAGAAATGTGTCCAATTAATCGTCAGCACTAACCACTTTTCCGTTTACAGTTAAATAGTTTTATGACAAAGTAGATTTTAATAAATGTGTTTACTTTTAATAAAGCTTTTAAACTTAAATAGACTCTGTGGTTTTTGTTCCTCTAGACTAGAGTGGATGAGCTAAAGGTTTTGGAATTTTTGCAAGCATGAGTGCCTCTGACACTTCTTGACTGTGCTGTGACTCCGTACTACTCTCTTGTCCTGCGTACGATAATCTAGAGATCATTGGGGATCTATAATCGGTGACTTCGGGAGCTGAATGACTCTGCCACACTATCTAGTCAGTAAGGAGACAGTGCATAGAGGTATTGCTGAATATAATGGGAGTCCAATGGAATTGCCAAATGTCCAATCTTAGTTAGCTACACAGACAGACTAATAAGAATAGTCTAGTAATACCACAGGGAGTCATATTCGAGGCAGGATAAGAATTTATATCCAGTCTACAAGAAGATCAAAGACGATTTAGAAAAAATCGAATGAGGAACGCTAGGAAAAAATAGGTACTGTTTATTAAAATGTAAACTTACTGGGGCCAGCAAAGGAGCCCTCGCCTGCCCGATCCTGGCCTGCATCCTCAGCACCCTCCTCCTGTGTCCTCTTGCCCTTGGGGGGAGCTGATGTACAACATGAAAGAAAGAAAAACCAGAAAACATGGATGAGATTTTTCAACCAAATCAAACATTTCAAAAGAACAATAACAACATATTTTGGAAAAATAGCAAATAGATAGACAACTATTCCACGGGATCTATCTCATGTGGTATACTACGTTATTCGTATTGCCTGATTTGCGGAACGTTGACTTAGAAAGTTCCTATGTAACTCAATAAACAGACTACTAAAGAGGTTTGCCTAGGCCTGGCACTGCAGGCAGCAGTGCGCAACACGTGACAGACAAAGTCCATCCTGCTTGCAGATCAGTGAATACTCAAACTATCAATCCACCCGCCACCACCGCCACTATTTCTTCTTATAGCCATGTGACTGTCTAAAGGAAGGACTGGACTTCAGTCTGTTGGGGCTGATTTAGAAGTCCCTTGCGGAAGTTGCGGCTGATTTTCCTCCATTGTTGCGTGCCTTTTCTGACGCAGCGGCAGAACAAAAGACTCGCCATGGTGTTGGTGCGGCGTATATATTAAAAAAAAAAACACATATGGGCATATGGGCGATGCATCACGTTGTAAAGCCCTGCGCCATCAGGGGGCGTTCCGGCGCAAGGGAGGGCGTACCTGCGCAGGAACGAATCCTAAAAGTGGCTGAGGGAAATCTACAAGATGTCAATCAGTCACTTTTAGGACAATGATGCATGACTCAAACCCTGCGCGCTTGAAGCCGACGTACGGCTTGATGCAGCATTGGGGAGATAGGGTACCCCAGAGCATTGCTGGAGCTGCGCCATCGTTGGCACGCAACTCCAGCAATGCGCTGCCTTTACGGCACAGATGCGTAAGGCTTCTGTGACGTTTTGGGCCAATGGGTGGTGGTGGCATGGCACACAATTACTGCCGCATCCCTGCTACTTTGCAGGGATGCGCCGGTAATTGAAAATATGACCCTTACTGTCTAGCATTACGCAGTTCTTTTCTTTACAGTACACTCATACATAATTTCTCAGGCCAATGAAATGCTTCTGAACACAACATACAAAACAAAGAAGCATAGTAGCAAGCAAGGCTACTGAGAAGGAGAGCAGTGCACCTGAAATGCATAGAAGATTTTGAAATATAATTTACCTCAATGTAATCGGCAGCATTATTGCTCTTGGTAAAGAACAAAGATTTGCAAATAACAGAGCAGGATAAAACAGAGTAGTAAATGTACTACTACTACTACTCACCAAGCCCGGGGACCTCTACGCCGAGCGCGTCCAGCAAGTCCCGCTCCCGGTCCATGACATCGGTCCAGCGGTGGGTGGCCTGGTTATATGTGCGCCGGACCCCAGAGATCTTGTACATGGCCCGGCACACCTTCTCCCACCGCTTGCGACGCTCCCGGATGCCATAGCCGGTCGCGATCTTGCCGCCTCCCAGGATCGTCTTGGGGAGGCGGCGCTGGACGTGGAAGATCAGTGCCGCCACTTCCTCCGCGCTGAAGATCTCCCTCGGGACCACTTGCTCCCCCCTTAAACGCCCGCACGGGAGCCGGGCACGGGGTGCGGGACCCTTCCCCTTCTCAGGGTGCTTCCCGGCTCCCTTTACCATGGTCTGGGCAGAAATAAACTTAAATGATAAAGAAGAAATAGAATAGTGAAGAAGAAAAGAAAAGAGTTTAAAAAAGTAGTTTAAAAGTAACTAAAAGCTGCAGAAAACACAAAAATATAGAGCTAGAAAAATAGAGGGATAGATAATAAGTAAAATTAGATCAAAAAAGCTTCAAACAAGCAAAGGATGGCAGAGATTGAGAGAGGATAGAGAAAGCATGCCCAGAACCATAGCAATGAATGAGAAACAAGATGGCCGCGCCCGTTCACGACCGCGTGGGTAAGTTCGCGCGAGATTTTCCTTGCGAGTACGCGCGAAATTGTACTAGCGAGCAGCACATTTTGCGAGATTACACATAGCGGGCGGAAACGGAATTACGTCACGCCAACAAGATGGCCGCGCCCGTGTACGACCGATAGGGTAACTTGGCAAACGTATAGCTAGAAGCGCCTCGCGAACACGCGCAAGATCACGCGAACATACACGTCGCAACAAAAACAATTTTGTATTCGCACGTATTCGCGGCTTCCGAAATCGATCTCGCACGGATTCGCGCCCCAAAAAACGCGCGAAATTGCAGAAAAAACGATTTTAGCTAAACTGAAAGCAATGAGCAGGTGCAAAAGTTCAAACTTAACATTAGTAACATTCAAGGTAGTGCTTCCTGATGGGCCCCTCCAGAGTTTGCAACTATTCTATGACCCTGCTATGACCCAAACAGCAGGCTCATAGAATAGCACCATAAAGGTCCTGTGAAAAAAAAATTTCACTGCAACAAAAAGCAAATTACAGATAAGGAAGGAAGCAGGTGCCAGCCAGACTGGAACTTTCAAAATTACTGACACATTAATGAAACACAAATTAATTGATGGCAGTTGAAGAAGGGCAGGTGTGCTTGCTTTTTTCAACCACCATAATCTACAGTGATAAATAAACCTAATAGGTGCCAGTGAGGATGTACTAGAGGGTGGCATGGGTGTCCCAGAGGGTGGCAGTGGTGAAACAGAGGGTGCTGTGAACCTGTGATGATAAACCAGACGTAGAAACAACATAGTCGCGGCCGTTGCAAGCCGAAAAGTAAGTTCGCAATTGCGAACTTGTCCCAAAATCGGCGCGAACACGCGCCAACACAAAAAACGGAAAAATCCGCAAATCCGCTAGAGTTCGCGGATCTTCGCGGATTGCGAATCCGTAAATACGCAAGTTCGCGGATTGCCAATCCGCAAAATCCGCCCATGCGCCGCTCAGTGATTTGCTCTATTTTAACTTTGTTCCTACAGTTCCAGCGTTGAGCTAGATTTCCGGTTTGTATATGGAATGGATTTTATGTGTGGGTGCTTTCAATTAGTATTTTAACTGACTGTACCTTTATATTCATTCGTAAGTTGTAATAGTTTTAAGTAACAAAACTTGTTGGAAATCTGTTATTCCTGCAGGGTCAGTTGAGATTTGCTGCCTTTTCAGGGAACCCTATTTTTGTTAGCTGTAGAACTCTGGGCACTTTACCCTTTCTAACCAGTTGTAAAGTGCGTGTGATCTTCTAGTTAAATATGGGAAAAGTGGTGTACCCTTGATTGTCACATTTTCTTTAGCTAGAAGTCACTAGCATTTGGTACTACATGTACCCAGAAGAAAGGGTCATTTTAAACATTGAGCTTACGGCCCACTGACCACTATATCCACACCTAAGGAGGGATGGGTTCTTTCTCTACCTCTTGCTCCATTTACCAAGGGTGAGGATAATGACAGTGTCCTTTCTGCCAGTTCAATTTCTTTGCTCAGAACCCCCACCGCCTGTTGGAGAAAGCCATCAAGGGTAGAATGGGGGCCGGAGATAGCAAGACCCACTAGGGAGTCTAATGATGTAGAAGTTGGTGCTACTTTCTTTTTTCTCATTTCTCCCCACAGCCCATAAAGCAAACTCACGAAAGTCACAAAAGTCAAGAGAATCAAAAAACAGGTGCAGCTTACTGTATTGTCCTTTGATGTAGATGTAAGGGGGTGGTTCAGCCCTGCCTTCTACGTCAGCTGACGAGTGTAGACGGGCCTGGGCTTGGCCCAGGCTCATCCCATGCGTGTTGTGCACTGCGGGAATGCTGGCATACATTTAGCGCAATCAGTACTGGCCCCGCCCATCTGGGCATACTTTGGACTGGGGGACCGAGTCCCACCCCAGTCATAGTGAGTAAGGCATTGCAATCAGGCATACAGCTGGGAGACTGCAGAGTTAAAGAACCCATGCTGCGGGAGTACTGGCTCCTTTTAGTGCAATTCGTGCTGGACCCACCCCTCTTTGCACACATTGGAAAGGGGGACCAAGTCCACCCCATCGTAGTGAGGACTGGCACTGCACAAGGCCATACAGCCAGGAGTTAAGAAAATGTAAGAATTTCTATAATATGTTATTGGTTTGAAGTGAAGTGCTCTCTCTGTTGTGTAGCAATACATGGAGTGGGAATAGTAAATTGTACCTCTCCTGACTCTAACGCTTTTCCTACTCTTGCACAAACTGGACTCGAAATAGTAAATCTAACCTCTGATGTGTCTAAGGCTTTCCCTACTGTTGCACACACTTGAGTGAGAATAGTACATTTTACCCCTTTTGTGTCCAATGCTTTCCCTACTGTTGCTCATACTGGAGTGGGAATGGTATATTTATCATTATTAGAGTTTAATATTTTTTTTGTTTTATTTAAATATTTATTATTATTGTGTGTTTTTGTGCTGATATATGTAATGTATATAAATCTATCTATATATATTGTTTACTTTTTTGCATAATTAATTGGAAATATGTTACTTTGCAGTTTTTTGTTACATTTAAAATGTATTTGTATGCTTATGTAAATATATATATAGTTGTTATATTGGTGTATTTACAAAACTATGAAAATATAAATTATAATTATTATTTTATTAAAATAGTTTTATGTTATATATGTGTATATAAATATTGTTTCAGCTCGAATACACCGTCTGTCTTGCTCAGAAAAGACGAGCGTGGACCCAAATATTTGCGCATTTTTTTTATTACTTAGCCAGCTCTGCCACTACGCGTTTCGGGCGATCCCGCCCTGGATCACATGACACATTCATAAATAAGTGTGTGTGTTTGTTTTATTAAGTGTGGATTTATAATTATATCCGTAAATATTTAAACAAATTTAATTAGCATTACATAAATGTTATATGTTAAAATATATAGGGCCTCATTACGAGTTTGGTGGTCCTCCAGTGGCGCTGCCACCACACTGTCCCATGGAGGACCGCCAAAGCTGTGGTGTGCTCACCTGCCGGATTACGAGTGCAATCTTGGTTGGGCGGTGCTTAGGCAGTCTCACGTCGGTGGTCTGTTAGGCTCATGGGAGAGCCTAGAATGGAGACTGCCGCTGTGAGAGCATCTGCAGCACTTCCTACCCGGTGTGACATGCCACACCATGCAGGAACAGGGGTGCATTTCCAGGGGGGCTCAACATGTGCCCCCCTGCATAACCTCCAGTCCAGGAGCGCAGGCCCCATTAGTTGCCCCTCAGCCACTCTTTTCATGGTGGGCTCACCACCATGAAAAGGGCAGCGGACAGGTAACTCAGAACGTGCTCAGCGTTGCCGCAGTGGCACTGGCAGCATATTCCTGCTCCTGACTGCTGAAGTTCTTAATAATGCGGGCTGGCCCTCAGTGTGGCAGTGGTTAGACCACCACCATAAGTATGCCTTTCCAATGGACCACCAAACTCATAATAAGCCCTTTAATATTTATTGTCTTCAACTATATATAAATATATATTAAAAAACTATATTATATATATATATATATATATATATATATATATATATATATATATATATTACCTACTGGCGGTCGCCAGTAGGTATATATAGTTAGGATTTTTTTCCTATGGGATTTTTGAAAATTCTATGTCGAATAACTTTGGCGTTTGAGGACGGAATTGGCTGAAATTTTCAGGAAAATGGAACATTTTGTTTCTGAGCAGCCCCTGAAAATTTGGGGGGTTTCGTCAAGGGGGGGCCGAGAAAAAAGGGGGGTCCCAAAACACGTTTTTCCCATGCAATTTTCCATAGGGCGGTTGGACTCACTTTTAGCTCAAACGGCAGAATGGATTTCCACGAAACTTGGCAAAATTGTAGATATTGTTTGCCCGATGTGCCTTTGCTAGGTCTCAATATATGTGCTCCAGTGGATTTTGATAAATTAATGTTCAAAAAATATATATACCTGTAACAGCGCTCCGGTTAGCGTCCCGGTTCGCGTACCTGACGCGTAACGGAACTTCGCGAAGCGAAGCTGATAGGCTCTCCGGTGTCTGTCAACATTCTAAACAGTCCGGAGCGGCGCCATCTTGTCTCTCGGTAGGATCGAGAGACAAGAGGTGAAGAAAACCGAAGGGGGAAATTAATGAAAGGGGGCAAGGTAGACCCCTCCTGACCCCCTAGGATTGATGAGGGGGCTATTAAAGGGTCCCGCGGGGCAAAAAAAAAATCAGTTTTTTCGCGGTAGAGGCGCTACCCGGTACGCGAACCGGGTAGCTAACCGGTAGCGTAACGGGAGTCCGCCATCTTGTGTTTCGGTCGAATTTAATCACAAGATGGAGGAAAAACAATGTGGGAAATGGGTGTAAGGGGGCACGGGAGACGTATCCTGACCTCCTAGGTTTTCTGAGGGTGGCTGAGGAGGCTCATATATGCGGAAAAAAAACACATTTTTTTCAAATTTTCACGCGGTTAGCGTCCGGTTCGCGTACCGGGTAGCGTTCCGGATAGCGTAACAAGGGGAAAACCAAGGGAAACAGTAAAATAATATATTTAGAGTGCTTTGAGGTAGGGTAGCTCTGAATAGAGCTGTTGTGTTGTGTGGGTGATGAAAGTACCAACGTGTAGGTACCAATGAAGAGTCTAAAATTCAATGTACACCTTCTCCTCTGTAGATGTCTTGCATGTTCTAATATGGAATCCATAACATAGACTGTCAGGAAAGCAGAAACAGATCCTTTGAGCACTCCCTGAGCACATAGTAATATTAAAATGTTGAATCTTTAACCATTAGTCTGACTTTTTTAAATAATAACTGTGGTAAATAAATAAATAATACCCTATTTTTGACTAGACATATATCATAACAGATAGCTCAATAAATAAGAGTCAAGATTCGAGGTAGTAGGAGTTTTGCAGGTTTTAATACAGCATAAGGACAGGAACAGGACAACCTGCATAGGAATAGGATGACAGGGCCCAGCAGCTGCTGGGGCTGGGTCTGGGATGAGCGCGCTAACTTTTAATAACATTCCATGAGCATATATACATAGCGCAAACACATAGCATTACATTGCAGTAGGCGTAGCAGTGGGTGGAGCAGAAGGCGTGACGCGTAGCAGTCGCGAAAGATAAGAGTAAAAAAGAGGTGTAACTGGGCGTATACATAGACATGTGGTGCAGACGTAACAGGATATGTCATGAATGGGGCGGAAACATAGGAGGGGGCTACCTAAGGAGCCGGGACCTCTAACCTGGTGGTGCGCGAAAACTGGCAATGACGTGTTACTAGGAGAAGCTGGGGGCTATGAACTCTGTGCTAGGAGCAGAGACTAAAGTCTGGAGGGTCGGAGCGACATGTACCTAAACCCTATCTGGTATCTAATGTTTAGGGAACATGTTGATATAAACTAGAAGTCATGAGGGGAAAAGCTAATTGACTCTAAGACCAGAGCATGCATTTATTCTACATGTAGTGCGTGATGAAGAATATTAAATGACCATTAAATACAGTATTTCTCTTAACATGGAGCCGCATAGGCTAGACAATGACGGAAACTATTGATGCAGTTCAGTAGCTTAGGAATGCAGAGAAGGAGGACTAAACTGATAACTGGAATCATAACATAGTCTTGGCAGACTCAGAGGCAGAGCCAAGCTGCACCGGGCACTGCGAGGCAGGAAGTAAGTGAAAGGTCGAGGATACAGGTGGGGGCTGTATCGCTCCTTAGCGAGGCTTCAGGAGACAGGAGCTGAATCTGATGTCCGGGCCCTGTTGAGGCCTGGAAACGGGGACTTTATAATGAAATAACGTGCACACTGAGAAACGTGGCAACATAACTTTACATCGGCCTGATATTCGTAGTATTCACGAGGACTGGAAACTGGCATACTAGAGGTGGACACAACTGTAATTGCGTCATTAATCGGACATGGGGAATAACATATGCATATTGGTCATGCACACATAACATATGATGGATGACACGTAGGGACACAGAACATGACAAAATTTACTTTTCCACATTCCCTCCTTGTCACTACGTTTCCATCAGGAAACATCAATATTCATGATACCATCTATCATTTCATACAGTATCATTTGCTCGTCTCGAATTGTCTTGGAACGGGATTTAGAACGGGGCTTGGGACTAGGAATACAAGAGGTAGCACAAATGCCGCAAATCGCAGGGCCACATTGTATACAGAGGCAGCAGCTGAATATGATCGCTACTGCAATACCTAGGAAGGACAAGACTTTCCATCCCCATGCGGAAATTATATTCCGGAACCAACCGGACCATGTCCAGGTGCCTGGATCTTGGTGTAACAGATGGGCAATTTTATGGAGTCTGGTTATAGCTGAATAAACAGACGGCGCGTTATTTGGAATGAAAATGCAGCAACTAGATCCGAGGACTCTACAGGCCCCGCCCCTATCGGCCAGTATGACGTCAAGGACGAGACGATTCTGGAGCACGACAATTCTCATAAAGGATTGCTCTTCGGTTAAGTTACCTAGAGCGGAGGCAGTCTCATCTACTACTGCTTCAAGGGTTCTTGTTAACCTACGGATTAGCTTACTATTTACAACTGTACCTAAATAAGGGAACACACCTTTATCAATATCAATGAATTGCTCTGCAGCAGTTTCAGTATAATCGACAATCGGGAGGTTTCTCTTGTGTCTGGTATGTACTAGGAAGGAATTCCTATGGTAGTCAGGTGGGGCTAGAAAAACAGGTGGCAGTAGGAAGGCAATGTAACAGGTTCCCTCCCAATCGAGGGGCAGACGAGCATATGCAGTTTGACCACAAACAAAATAAGAATGACGTGAAGCTTTAAAAATAGATTTCCCACTGTCACTATACTTGACAATAGTAGTACAATCACTATGTCCTACGTGTACAGAACCATAATTACGGACACATAATTCGCCTTTGACTGGTAATACTGAAATAGCAGGTGAGTCTAGAGTAGTATCAGACTGAACATTTAGGACCATAAAATTCGACGAATAGTTACCTAAATTATACACTTCATTTTCTAGATCTAAACCTGTTCTGTGGGGGAAACCTTGCTTGTCTGGGAAACATGTACTGTTAAGAAAAGACATATCTGTTAAGGATGACGTTAACGTGGACCATGCTCCACATGAACCATTATGTGAAAAAGGATAAGGAAAGAGTGGCAGAACTCCCTTCGATGTCTGGAAAGGGGGGAGTCGACCACACACCCAACAATTAGTGGCATTGCTGGTCTGGTGTGAATGATGTAACATACGGATGAAGGTATTGTTACGCATAGCGAGGCGGTATGAATATTCGTGAGGAGGCAGATCACTAAACGTGTGCTCTACGGTAACATTAGAATGCTTATTTACATGAGGAACTGGAAAACACAGGAAAAATGCGTAACTAGTGCAGGAAATCATTATGCTGATGAATAATATGAAACTCAGAAAAACGATACATTGGTTTGAGTTTTGACTAACTCTCTCACTATGGGGGTCTATTTTATACATGTCAGAAACAGTCTAACCGTTTCACCTAGGGGAGGACTTAGACAATCAAACTGACTGACTTATTTTACTAGACCGGAGTTTTTGCTTATACTCCTGCTGCGGAGTTTTCTCTAACAGGGGGGGTTTTGAATCAATGTCATTTGCGGGACAGTCCTTAGGAACAATGTTTTGACAAGTCTTGATATCCTGGGAAATGTTTTTAGAGACCGGCTTTAATCCGTAGAATTTCTTGACGTGCGAAAGATGCACCCAGCCGCGGCGTCCTTCCAATTTCACAGCTGTACGGGTGGTGAGGAGGACCTGACGGGGCTCCTTCCAACGTGGCTCCAGCGGACTTGATCTGTCAAAGTTCCGGACGAGCACCATTGAACCTGGAACGATTTCATGCGGTGCCACCTCGGTATTGTCTGGAAATGCGGCGGCAACCTGTGAACGACATGAGTTGAGGGCAGACATCAAGGAAGCTAGGTAATCTGTCAGCATATTACATGAAACATCAGTAATACTTCGGGGTCTAGGAGTACCCCACATGTTAGGGGGGCGGCCGAAAACGACCTCATACGGGGACAGACCTGATCTGGAATGTGCGACCATGCGCATATAAAACAAAGCGACTGGCAGAGCTACTAGCCAGTCCACACCCTTATCTTTACAGACTTTAGCGATGCGGATTTTCAGAGTCTGATTATGTCTCTCGACTAGACCGGCTGCTTCAGGATGGCGCACACAATGAAACTTCCACTGGTACCCTAACAATAGGGAAACGTGCTTCATCAGTTCAGATGAGAATGGCTGACCGTTATCAGAATATACGACTCTAGGGAGTCCATATCGAGGGAAGAATTCACGAACCAACTGCTTGGCAGTGGTCGCGGCTGTGTAATCTGGGACTGGATATGCTTCTGTCCACCTGGACAAAGCGCATACAACTACAAGGACATACTTGAAACCTCGACATCGCTCCATCTGAATATAATCCATCTGGAGGACTTCAAAAGGGTGGTCAGGGGGCTGGAAACCACCTTGTTCCACCGGGACACTTTTACCTGGATTAAACTGACAACATATCATACAGGTACGGACTTTCTGCTTGGCTGCAGCTCGTAAATGCTTGTTAAACCAAATGTTCTGGATACTGTCTAACATAGCTTTTTCTCCTAAATGTGCTGGACTATGTGCGGTATTAATAATGACTTGAACCATAGAGTCGGGGAGAAACCATGTGGCTCTACCCTTTGTTAACCATCCTTGATCTGTCTGGACCCCTCCTTGTTCGGACCATTTCTTGATTTCATCGGGAGTAGCATGTAACTGGATATCTATGACATCTTGTGTAGGGTCCTTAACTGTCATACATGTAGTCGGATCTGGAGTGTGTGTCATGTTAACTGGAATGTCTGGAGTCTGTGCTGTAAGCTTGGCTGTGCGATCTGCTAGATCATTACCTTGAGAAATAATGTCAGTGACTTTCGTATGTGCTTTGCATTTCATGATAGCGATAGATGTCGGTAAGTGTATGGCATCTAACAGAGCTTGGATAAGGATACCATGCTGAATTTTGGTTCCATGAGAAGTCATGAAACCTCTCTCCTGCCAGAGCACTCCAAAGTCGTGTACAACTCCAAATGCGTAACGTGAATCTGTGTAAACATTAACTTTCAGGTTCTTGGCGTGTATGCAGGCTTGTGTCAGAGCAACTAGCTCTGCTGCTTGAGCGGACAGGGCATCAATACGGTGTGTTTCAATAACTTCGGTATCAGTAGTCACTGCATACGCGGCGACTAGTTCTCCTGTACTAGTTCTCATACATGAACCATCCACATAAAGTGTCAGGTCGGGATCTAGTAACGGAATGTCTGTCAGGTCTTGTCTTGGCTTTGTCGTAATGTTAACTACTTCCACACAGTCGTGTGTGGCAGAATTTGAATTAACTGATGGTAACAGTGTAGCAGGGTTCAGAACGTTGCAGCGTCTGATTTCTATGTGTGGCTGAAACAGTGTCAATTCATAACCTGTTAAACGTGCAATTGTCAAGTGCTGAGTTTGTGTTCGGTTCAAAAGAACTTCCACGGAGTGTGGGACTTGTACTGTCAAGGAGTGTCCTAAAACTATGGAATCACTTTGTCTGATAGCTAGTGCTGTGGCTGCAACTGACTTGAGGCACGCAGGCAGCGCCTGGGCGACTGGATCTAGTGTGCTAGAAAAATAAGCACAGGGCTTATATTGTCCTGCTTGATCTTGTGTGAGAACAGATAATGCTGTACCTTCACGTTCAGTAACGAAAAGTGTAAAAGGCTTACTGTAGTTCGGTGTAGCTAGAACTGGAGCTTGGCATAAAGCTTTCTTTAACTCGTTGAAACTAAGTGTATGTTCAGATGTCCAAGGGAGGACAGTCGATACGGCTGAATCCTGTGTCGTTAACTGTATCAGTGGCTTGGCTAAAAATGCATACTGAGGAATCCATTGTCTGCAGTAAGAAGTAAGGCCGATAAAAGCACGCACCTCCTTCTGGGTCTTGGGCTGTGGAAGACTCGCTATTAGCTGGATACGGTCTGGTGTCAACTGCCTACCCCTCTTGGACAGTAAGTGTCCTAAGTAGACCACTTGCTGGACACAGAATTGAAGCTTAGAAGGGGATACCTTGTGCCCCATCTCGGCTAGGAAATACAGAACCGTCAGTGACGCTCGCTCGCAGTCACGTTCAGAACGAGCTGTGATCAGTAGATCATCGACATACTGGAGCAGGGCAGTGTCAGTTGGCATGTGAATGTTGTCTAGTTGTCTCTTGAGTGCTTGACTGTAAATACTAGGACTTTCTGTGAAACCTTGAGGAGCGCGTGTAAACATATAGCTCCTTCCATTTAAACAAAATCCGAAAAGAAACTGGCTGTCTGGATGAATAGGAACACTGAAAAATGCATTCTTGAGGTCTATGACAGTGAAGAACGTGGCTTCGGAATCAATGGCTGTCAATAGGGAAGAGATATCTGGGACAACTGGGTACTGAGGAATAATACATTTGTTAAGTTCCCGTAAATCAATCACTAATCGATATACTGGGGGTGCATTTGGATCAGTACGTTTCATGACTGGAATGATCGGAGAGTTACATACATTGGAGTCAGTTTCTACAACTACTCCTTGAGCGATGAGCTCGTCAATAATTTTGGATAAGGCCGCTACAGCCTCAGGTGGCAATCTGTACTGCCTGATTCGTGGTAACACTACACCTGGTTTGAGAGTCACACGATGGGGTGTGATTTGCAGGTAACCTACATCAGTTGGACCTTGCGCCCATAAATGCTGCGGAACTTTAGACAGTCTGGGATCAAAATCTCGTAATACATAGTGACCCTTAAAGTCACGTAGGAACAGACGTATTCCCTCTGGGGAACAGCATATAACTGCACCTAACTCTTTCAGTGTTTTAATGCCTAATAGATTTTCTGGACATGACTTAGTAAGTAACAGATCAGTAGTGCGGGACAATGGACCTACTTCTAGAGTGACTGGCTTTGAAATCTCATTAACGATAGGCTTTCCTGAAAATCCAAGGGAAACATTTCTTGAGCCTGAGAGCGGAGCCCCTGGAACTTCGGCATGACTAATTGTGGTCCTACTTGCCCCTGTATCAATCAAAAACTTTCTGTCTTTCCCTAATACTTGACTGTGAACATAGGGACCTTCTTGATCTACAGGTATCTCGATGAGAGGCAAGCCTACCTCCCTCTCTAGGCTGTTTCATGAATATGGCTGGTACTCTGGATACTCAGACTGTGCATACTGGTACATCTGCGATGTAACATGCTGTGTTGCAGCGATAGGCTGCGGTACTGTAACTGTCTGTTGTGCATTCTGTGGCTGAGGAATCTGTGAAACTTGTTCCTGTCTAGGCGGACGTGGTCTTTCTTTAGTCTTACCAGTAGCTATGTTGTGTTTCAGAACTGCACACTCATTTATAAAATGACCTGGCTGTTTACAATAATTGCAGTTCCCTTTAACGGGAGCTGCAGGATGACTGGCTTGATTCGGACCCCTCTTCTGACTGTCTTGAGGAACAGATTGTGCAACTAGTACTTTCATTTTCGTGTCTTTCATACGTTTTCTCTCGTGTTCTTGCTCTTCCCTGATTCTATTCTGGTGATACTGGAGCATCTGGAGCATCTGGGACGGGGTATTAGCTTGCCAGGTGCTTTCGACTTTCAAAACTCGGTTTTTAACTTGTGGGCTTGAATTCTCGACTAATTTAGTAACGAAAAGGTGAGGGTATGACTCACTACTTGTCTTGAGACCACTATTGATACTAAAGCACTTTTCAAACCTAGAATAAAAATCACTAATATCTTCATCTTGTTTCTGTTTACAGGCTGAGATTGCATCCCAGTCTTCTTTTCTCGTTGTTAATAATCTGGGTAAAACTTGAATCAATAATTCTGGTAATTCTTTACATTTCTCTCCTAGACCAGTACCTGGTACACGTATCTTATCTTCTGCTTCTAGGACTGCCCAATCGATCTTTTTCTCTCCCACCTCCCATTCTTTTTCCTTTAGCTTTTCATACACCCCTGCGGGTAGCAGAACCTTTAACATTTTAATGATATCTGGGTAAGTGTATTCTCCCATACGGAGCATGTCTTTTAATTCTCTATGGAACCCTGCTGGATCTTTGTCATGACAGGGAATTAATTTCTTCATTTCGAGGAGTTCCATCTTTGTGATCGGAGTGTATACAAACACTCGTTGCATTTCGCCACCCGTTCCTCTGACTGGGTGGACTTCTCGTAACGGATTCTGTCTGTCTATGTAGAATGATTTACTTTCTGGGGGTGAGACATGAACAAAATGCGGGTTCAAGAATGTTCTATATTTGTGGCGCTGTTCTAGAATGACACTAATTAAATCGGTACCTAGACCTCTCCATCTGTACTGGAGTAACTCGTTCAGGATATCATGTAACGGGCCTGGATCAGAATGTTGACCCTCATACAGAGTAATGAGGTGCTGGATCATATACATACCCACCAGTCGCTGCTCGGCTGGGGGCATTTTCAGGAACATTTGTGCCACTATTTCGTCTGGAAAAGTGGTAGAATCAGTAATCCATCTGACTGCTGATCGGGCTAGTTCTTGTTCATGCATAGTACTTAACTCACTATAACCGATTCGTGATTTCAGAATGTGATCGGTAGCTTGAAATACTTGTTCTAGGGAACCTTGTTCTGGTGCTGAATGATGGAAAGTAGACTTGGGTTCTAGACGTAAATGGCGATCTGGAAATCTAGGTTTTCCTACATACGCTATTCTGGCAGTATTCTCGTCGTCTTCCTCTTCAGGATCAGAGGTACTTTCTTTCTCGCTTACTTGTGCTGCTTTACGTTGTTCGTGTATCTTTATTATTTCTCTACGGATTTTCTTGTACATACTTTCCATGGCACCAATGGTATTGTGCTTTCCTTCGGCTATATTATCACTCCACTTTGTTAGAGTTTTCATTTCTTCCGGGTCTTTAGACGGATAATCTTGTTCTCTTATTAGACAATTAATTAAAAACTTTAATATCATGCGCTGAATCTCGGCTTTCCTTTGAGACATGGCATCACTAATACTTTGTGGGTCATCCCCTGTACGGATGAAACGATATATCCTGTCTAGATCTTCTTTCATATTCGGCAGGGTGACTAGATACTCGGTCACTCTCCTTACGCGTACGGAATATAAAACCATATTAAACTCGCCTGGAACTGGGTCATAGACACATTCGCCAAGGGTTTGCCTGATTTCTGCAACAGACTTATTACTCTTGGGAGTACGCTGTGATGCTTGAGCATGTAATTCGAGTGCTGATAAACGTTTGTATGGCGGTGGGGTTTGAGGAAGACCTCCTCCTGCGGCCCCTAGACTAGAATCATCAACTGATGCTTTTCGTCCTGGCAGGGTCGGTAATTGTAACGTGGGCTGGACTTGTATGGCGGGCTGACCCAGGGTGGCTGTTAAGGGCACCCCGGTGTCTGGAGGAGCAGGAATTACCTGATTTACAGGGACTGGCGGAGCGCGAACAGGATTTGCATATTCGGGGACTGTGTCGTCCAGATAGGATGAAATAAAAATATCAGCTGCGGTCGGTTTGTGACGTAGCTTGGTCGGAACTAATGGTGGCGGGAAATTACTGGATGCCTCCGGGGTCGCTTTTGGCAAGCCCTCAGCAAGAAGAGGATACATACCCTTAATGAGGGCATTCCTCTGTCTGTCTGACTGTTCGGCTTTGACTTGTTCACCTATCTCGATTAATTCTTTTTCTTGGGCTCGTTCTTGGGATTCTCTACTTAGTTCTGACTTTCTGATTTCTTTTTGGGTTCTCTTATGAGCTTCTTTGCGCCATAACTCGATGGCGTCTTTCTGTGATTGTCTGGCTTTCTTTTTCCATAATGCCTCCTCTACTCGCATGATGCATTCGGCATCCCATGTACCCGATACGGGCCATCTATACTTTTCTTCTAACTGTTTGGTATACTCTACCCATAAATCTAGATACAATATGGCGCTTATGCCATGCTTCTGATACATAAAGTGACCTGGACTGTCCCTGGGCGGGACGGGAACTGCTGCTTCCAGCAGACCCTTTCTCGTTTTTAACTGACATAATTTTGAAAAGAGCGGCATGACTGGACTATAATCTGGACATAATACAATACACACTGAAAACACGAAATCACGTCGCACTCATACCACAACATTAAAATACATGAAGAACATTTATACTACCTGGAACACATGAATTTTCTCGAGAACAGAACTGACTAGAACAGAAACTAGATGCACTGCTGAAACAGTACGAAACTTACCGGTCTCTTTAAAGAGACACGTCAGGACCCGCATCCACCGAAGTGGACACTTTGTTTGTGGGACTGTGTACCACCAACCCACAGACCAGAGTCAATTAAATTGACCCTGTCTAGATACCACCCCAGTAACGGTACTCACCGGGTAGCAAGAACGGAAGGCCTCGGACTGGACTGGACTGCTACGACGACGAACTTCGGACTTCGGACTTCAGTTACGGGTGGACCTCCGGATACCTCGGACCTTGGACTCTTGGCTTGGGCTCTGGTCGGGACTCGCCGCGTTCCTCCACCGTCTCGTCTGGATGCTGGACCGCCTCCTCCGTCTCCTCCGTGGGCCTGAGGGATACTTGAGCAGAAATATCTGCCACTGCGCAGAAGAGTTCCGTCACGACTGCAGAGGGTCAGGGGGTCGGCGTGGCTTCACCGACGCGTGGGGAAAGGGCAAGTCCCTGTTCGGGCGCCATTATGTGGTAAATAAATAAATAATACCCTATTTTTGACTAGACATATATCATAACAGATAGCTCAATAAATAAGAGTCAAGATTCGAGGTAGTAGGAGTTTTGCAGGTTTTAATACAGCATAAGGACAGGAACAGGACAACCTGCATAGGAATAGGATGACAGGGCCCAGCAGCTGCTGGGGCTGGGTCTGGGATGAGCGCGCTAACTTTTAATAACATTCCATGAGCATATATACATAGCGCAAACACATAGCATTACATTGCAGTAGGCGTAGCAGTGGGTGGAGCAGAAGGCGTGACGCGTAGCAGTCGCGAAAGATAAGAGTAAAAAAGAGGTGTAACTGGGCGTATACATAGACATGTGGTGCAGACGTAACAGGATATGTCATGAATGGGGCGGAAACATAGGAGGGGGCTACCTAAGGAGCCGGGACCTCTAACCTGGTGGTGCGCGAAAACTGGCAATGACGTGTTACTAGGAGAAGCTGGGGGCTATGAACTCTGTGCTAGGAGCAGAGACTAAAGTCTGGAGGGTCGGAGCGACATGTACCTAAACCCTATCTGGTATCTAATGTTTAGGGAACATGTTGATATAAACTAGAAGTCATGAGGGGAAAAGCTAATTGACTCTAAGACCAGAGCATGCATTTATTCTACATGTAGTGCGTGATGAAGAATATTAAATGACCATTAAATACAGTATTTCTCTTAACATGGAGCCGCATAGGCTAGACAATGACGGAAACTATTGATGCAGTTCAGTAGCTTAGGAATGCAGAGAAGGAGGACTAAACTGATAACTGGAATCATAACATAGTCTTGGCAGACTCAGAGGCAGAGCCAAGCTGCACCGGGCACTGCGAGGCAGGAAGTAAGTGAAAGGTCGAGGATACAGGTGGGGGCTGTATCGCTCCTTAGCGAGGCTTCAGGAGACAGGAGCTGAATCTGATGTCCGGGCCCTGTTGAGGCCTGGAAACGGGGACTTTATAATGAAATAACGTGCACACTGAGAAACGTGGCAACATAACTTTACATCGGCCTGATATTCGTAGTATTCACGAGGACTGGAAACTGGCATACTAGAGGTGGACACAACTGTAATTGCGTCATTAATCGGACATGGGGAATAACATATGCATATTGGTCATGCACACATAACATATGATGGATGACACGTAGGGACACAGAACATGACAAAATTTACTTTTCCACATAACTCTACTATTATATCTTATATTTGGGAAAAAAAGTAATGTCTCAAAATTTTTTTAATTTATAAATACAATTTTATTCATGTTAAATTTAAAAATTGTTGGAAATTTCGAGTAAAAGTTCATCTTTACTCCCTCTAGCTGTCTTTCGTTTAACATTACTCTCTGTTTCCTTCCCTTATACTCACTCTTCTTTTTAAAAAAAAAAAAAAAATTCTGTTTCGCTTCCGGTTCACGTACCGGGGCGCGAACCGGGAAGCGAATCAAAAGAAATAGAGGTTGCCAGAGTGCTAAACATTCTAGCAATTTTTTATAAATGGGAGGTAGTTCTGAAAAGAACTTTTTTTTTATTGTTTTTGTTGTTTTATATTTTTGTTTTATTTTTCTGAACATGTTTTCACTTTTTTTGTATTTTTTGAACGGTTTTATATTTTTTTTGTTTTTTTTGGGGGGGGAAACGAAAATCATTCATTATAAAGGGCTCAACAGGAGCAACAAAAAAAAAAGATAATTTACTTTCTGGGGCATTTTGGACATTTATGATTTTCAGTAGCTCTGTTGATTAAAGTTATGCTACCCTCCCTATAGCAAATTAATTTGCCGCAAAAAATGCAGACTTGCTTCACGACCCCGAAGTTCAACTGAATGTTTGGGACCGTCTCCCTCGCCTCTGGTCCCGTCACTGCCTGTTCAGTTGATGTACTGGCCACAGGAGGGGGGTTTTCCTGCAGGTCACGTACCTGCGCAGCACTATAATTTATAGGGTGCCACCTCTCCATGTGCCGATGCATGGTGTAATTGCCAAAGCTGTACTTTTTATCAGTCCCTCTGGACAGAGTTTTGCCACAGATCAGACATGTGACGTAGTGGGCATTTACTTTTTTTTGGCCCCGGGGAAATGTATAGAATTGCCAGATATAACTATCCTTCACATAGGACCTCCTTGGCTCTTCAGGCAAAAACTGTCTCCTCCCTTGCTCCTCTTCCTCTTCTTCCTCTTCTTCCTCCTCTTGATTAAGGATGACCTGAGGAGGTGGTCCTTCCTTCCTAGGAGGTGGTGGTGGTGGTGGGGGTGCACCAGCTGCAGCTACTAATGAAGCCATTTCATATTAATCAAAATAGGTCTTCCTCTCACAAAGTTGAAAGTCAGAGTGAGAAAAAAGGTGGGGGCTTTCATCATTTAGGAAAAAAAATGTTCTAAACCAATGAAAAGTGTTATTTTAGGTCACATGACCTAGCCTTACATCATTAGGAAACCAAAAGTGAAATGAACCAATGAAAAGTTTTATTAACAAGTCACATGACCTGTTACGCTTACGTTACGCGCTCCGCGCCGCGCCCCGGATCGCTTCCGGGGTGCTGCGCTTCGCACCTCGGTTCGCGCTCCGGAGCACTTCCGGGTGCGCTAACGCGGCGCGTCATAAGACGCATTACGCGACAACGCGATACATCGCGCTTACGCGACGCGTCACGATGTTGTTTTCTAACGCGGCAGTTGCGCAAACGGAACGTTTACCGGTTCGCGGACCGGGTCGCGGCACCAAATTGAGCTAACGGGAAGCTACCCGATGCGCGGACCGGTAGCGAAACAAAAAATTTTTTTTTTAAAAATATATACATAAAAAAATTGTATTAAAAACATACAAAATATATTTTTCAATTTAAAGAAGAATACATTTTAAAGCTTTTGATATTTGCTATTAAAAAACCATTGAAATTCACTGAAAAAAACATAGGTTATAGACCATATATAGTTAGGAATTAGCATTTACAAAACCTTGAAAATTCACTGAAAAAACCATAGGTTATACACCATATATAGGAAGCCACCGCCGGCCCGGAGGATGCGGGAAATCCTCCGGGGAGCCCTGCAAGACCCACCGCCATATTAGGATGGCTGGTGGGTCTTCCTATCTGTCCGCCACCTTTCCGCCGCGGGCGGATTGCGCCCGCGGCGGAAAAGCATTAACATGGCTGGCGGTGTCTATCAGACCCCACCAGCCATATTAAGATGACAGCGGAAAGATGCCTTTACACGGCGGCATTTCCGCTGTGTAAAGGCATACGGATTTGTGTTTGGGGGCCCGTTGCGGGCCTCCAGGGGTGAAGGGGGGTGGGGGGTGCACATGGGGGGTACCTATGGTACCCCCCTGCATTTGCCTGCACAAAGCGGCAGGCACCGCGAGGTGCCTGCCGCTTTGTGCATGCAAATGCACAACTTACTCTTTTAACATTGCGGCGGGTGCTGCTTCAAGCAGCACCCGTCGCAATGATAAAAATACAGGATGTGACCGCCAGGGTGGCGGTCACATCCTAATTAGCACGGAGGGACCGCCGCTGCCCCTGCGGACGGTCCCTCCTCCTCTAGGGTGGCGGACGGACGCAAGTCCGTCCGCCATCCTAATGAGCCCCTAGAGGAATTAGCATTTACAAAACCTTATTTTACTCACACAAAACCATTGAAATTCGCATATATAGTTAGTTGCACTAACTATATATCGCGCACCCGCAATCCACTGCTGATCATGTCACATATTACATCATTCATGACATGGTCAGTGACATCACTGATGACATCTCAAATGACATCACTGATGACATCACTGATGACATCTCAAATGACATCACTGATGACATCACTGATGACATCTCATTTGACATTACTGATCACATCACTGATGACATCATTCATGTGATAATACGATGAACCTCTTCAGACTCTAATATAACCTTAGATACACTCAGTGTAAACAGACACTCACAGACTGTCACTCATCCATGAAGTTACACACACACCTAGTCAGTCATGCAAAGAATCAATCACACCTCCATTTTCTCAACTATACAGTTATACACACCTTACTTATTCAAACATATACTAACACATATTTACTCTCTTATACAATCCCGGATACAAGTTCACAATGATCCATACAGCCACTCACACATTCACTGGCTCTTATGCACAGTTATTTATATATGTCAACTCTCAAATGTACTGTGTTTTACATATGTACTTACTTTGACATGTAGCACTGAGATATCCATTCACTCACCAATACACTCATGCACACAGTCAACCGCCCATACAGCTGTTTCCACATGCACTTTTGAACCCATACATCTAGTGAATCAACTGCTCACACATCTATGCACAGAGTCATACACCTCCCAGCCACCCACACACACACTCAGTCTCCCATACAAATACATGGGCAACCAATCAATAACCCATATAGTTACTCATATAGCTACTGATCAACACATGCAGCAGTTTACAGAACAACAGATATAATGATGCACAAATTAAGACAGTTTAGTCACTAACCCATGCACTCAGTGGGACACATTTAATCACTCACTCATACAGTCAGTCATGCACCTACTAAATCCTTCATCCAGACACTTATAAATCCACTAATTCTTCAATATGTAAGACATATTTTAACTTTACAGAAACATACAGTCACTGGATGTTGTCATCAGTGATGTCATCAGTGATGTCATTTGAGATGTCATCAGTGATGTCATCAGTGATGTCATTTGAGATGTCATCAGTGATGTCATCAGTGATGTCACTGACCATGTCATGAATGATGTAATATGTGACATGATCAGCAGTGGATTGCGGGTGCGCGATATATAGTTAGTGCAACTAACTATATATGTGAATTTCAATGGTTTTGTGTGAGTAAAATAAGGTTTTGTAAATGCTAATTCCTAACTATATATGGTGTATAACCTATGGTTTTTTCAGTGAATATATATATATATATATTCATTTTCAATATTTGTCTAAAACAATATTGTTTTTGATATTTTTGTACTTACCATTATATGTATAGAAAAACGCATTTTTTTGTGATTGAAATTTTTGACTCAATATTTCTGTATCACTATATTTTTGGGTTTGATATTGTGTCAGAGAACCTCTGACCTTTGACCATAGCGATCCAACATGTTTTCTTTGCCACACCAAAAACATTCACTTGGCCCAATTTTGGGCATTAAACAAAAGTAGCTTTCTCAACTCTCATCTGAAAAGATTGATTAAAATATTGACTTTCCAATGATTGATCATTCTCAGAGTCATGAAAATATCTTAAGTAATAGGCTGCTACAACTAGTTTACATTGTAGTAATTTCTAGAGATTTCAACAGAAAATTGCTTAGAAAAAAAATATTTTCCCACAAACATTTTGAATTTTGTATCCAAATTATCCTCTTCCTAATAAGCTATGGAGCCTTAGACAGATGGAAGAGTAATGTATCACCAGAGAAAATGCTTGGTAACTTATTGCGGTCATTGACATTTTTAATCCAGAGGCTCAACTGGAGTTGAGCACCATAAACCAACGTTTGACTTGCACAGTTGCTACTATAATTTATTCATAATTCCAATAGAAGTAAGAGGTTGAGCTTAAATTGTTAAAAGCTTAGCAGAGGAAAGATTAGACTTCCTAATGTCTCCTTTCCTAAAGGATCTAAAAAACTGATGGAAGCCCACACCAACAAAACTGGCTTTTGCTAATTGAGTTTTAAGATGAATTGGCCGAGATAACTTATTTATTGGTCACTGTGACTCCTAAGTAACTATAGCTCTTATTTATTACACGATATTTATTGTTAAGTCACCATTCATGTGGTGTTGCTAATGTGCATGCTACCTTTATCTTAGATTTTGTTATTTATACCTTTATTTTCGTTAACCACAAAATTAAGTAAACTAGAGTAGCTGGCCACTGCATCTACTTGTCCCTGCAATTCCAGCCGAGTAAAATTTAATAATACAACATTACCAGCATGCATTAGTGTAGACATTTTATGATGCTCCAATTTTGGTAGGTATAAAGTTTGGGACATCAGATAAATGAAGTGAGAAATGTAAAGGTGAAAACACACATCCCTGTTAAAGGCCATTTGCATTACGACTGGAGCTGTAAATTCCACATTGAACCCCAGTATTACCTGTATCCACTTACCTGAGGTCATGTTAATTTAAACTTCCAAGAAATACGTTTGGATGTCTAGATCCTTTAATTTTTGCAGACGTTCTACTCGATAAAACACACAAATAAAATCTGAAAAGGTAACAGATAATAACACATTTTATTTTTTCATATACTTTTCGCATAACCTTTGTAAATATAAATTGTTGTCGATGGTTAAATATGAAAGGCGAAATACTAATTGCTAAGACAGGTAGTAATTAATTGTCAATAATTCAGGTTTCCTGGCGAAACAAAATAAATCTCACAATTTCCCAGGTCCAGGATAAGCTTTGATGTCATACAGTATGCAAAAAAAGCCTTAAACAGCTGTGCCGAAGTGAAGGTGAAGCTTTCAAAATTATAACTGTTATGACTTCAGGACCCTGAGCCCTGGAATTATTAATTCCTGAGATAATGGCAACAATCTCCTTACTTGTAATGTATTCTACTCTACCGGGGAGGGGGTATAATTTGAAATATCAAAGTGTATATTTGAATTCAGGCACATAGCGTTGAAAGGGGAGCATGAAATGGTTTCATCTGTAGGAATTGGAATTGACTTTTGCAGCATTTGTACCGATGGTTATAGCTGTAATGATCTGAACTCCATGTAAATTATGCTTTATTATGATTAAAATGACCTGAGCTCCTTGCTTCTCACTTCTTTTTTATTTACTTTATTGTTTAGAGATTTTTCTTGTTCTTTTTACACCTTTGTTATTACTACATCCACGATTAGACAAGGGGGACATTAGAAGGTCACAATGATCTCAGACACTTCAGGGCATATTATCAAGGGTGGCGATAGGGAATTTTCGTCGCTTTAGCGGACATTTTCGGCCGCTAGGCGGCGATAATTCTATCGCCCTATTAGCAAGCTGTCGCTAACAGCAGTTAGCGACAGCTTTTAGGTGATAGCGAGCGGTTTGGGGCCTGCTATGCACGTTAGCGATATTTATCGCTAATGACATGCAAAGTGGGCGTCCCCAAACAGTCGCAAACATTGCTATCGCCTATTAGCAAGCCAGGCGTAGCGATGGAAATATTCGCGCTAAGCGTGAATATCTCCAAATACGAACACCTGCCCAGACCAGTTCTTAGCCATGTTATCCAATGGGAGGTGGATAACATGGCTAAGAGTATTTCGTCGCTAATGCGTGAATATCGCTGTATTCTCAACGATATTCACGCATTTCGCCGCTATCACCGGAAAATGTATTGCTTCGGACATAAACGTTGCTAATAGCACGTTATCTCAGCGATGAATTCCGGGGATGCTCAGCGATAAAAAATCGTCGCTAAGCCTATTTAGCGATAAATATCGCTACTTGTTGGTAATATGCCCCCTACAGTCTACAGACCACGGGACCGTGGTGTTAGTTCTGTGAGGACAACTGTTCTTCAGGTGGGGGCTGGACCAGCACCTGCCTGTAATAACCAGCACCCTTGCAAACCAGGTATTGAATGAATCAGATAAACATGCACCAAATTTACTTGATTGCTGGAACATGTTCATCAACTGATTTGTTATATTTTTAAGTTGGAGGGTTTAATTTTTTTAGCACATTTTTATTAGTAGTTTATGTAAACAATTCATAAAGTATAGCAATACTTATAGTAGTGAATGTTTGGCTACACCCAAGGGTCCTTCTGCGTTTGCAAGTATTGATTGCTTTATACATGGACGGTGTGCATGAGAACTAGAAATAACATCAGATGCTTCTTACAATTTTAGACCTTAACTTTCTCAGTGGTGTTGTCAGATGGTAAATACAGGTACTGAGGTGTGCTAAAAGGTAGCGCTACTTGATGGCCACTCTTACAGGGATCTATCAACAGGTACTGGGGTGGCTTTTCTATGGCAAGGCAAGTATCTTCCACCTCTTTGAAAGTTCAGATGTATCTGCTTAAAGGCACATTTCTACAGAAAAGAAATAAAAAATGTCTTGCAGCAGTTGGTTTGCGTTTTTGTCTGCAGTTTACATCCACAGATTGCATGCTATTCCAACATAAACTCTGCCCACTACTGCTATTCCTAAAACCCAGCATGCAAAATTGACCTTAGCTTAAACTTCCAATTTTTCCCTACTTTACTTCTTTTGAATGGTTCTCTCCTTCCTTCCACCTTCTGCATGCCTCCTGTGTAGATACACCACTCTAAGGGCTGGCCTGCCTACATGTCTTTTTCTTCGAGCTAACAATAGATCTATTTTTTCCATCAGCTATTTACTTCTCACATAGCCCAATCACAGATCAATCCTAGCACATTCATTTACCATAAAGAAACTGGAGGAAATGCATGGGATGTTTTCCTTGAAAGCACAAGACTAATCCCAATAACCAACAACCTCTAAACCAACTGCTAACTTTGGGTTCCAGAATAGCATGCTACTCTCTGTGAACTACTTCAATGCCTCGTCAAAGGTAGCAAGCGTTATATAAATGCAATTTCAATACAGAACAACCATTGGATAATTTAATTACAGAAGTTTATTAGTTAGAACCAAACCCACTCTCGATGGAAACAGAACAGAAAAGGAGTCGAGATTGGATGAGGTCGTCATTAGGAACACCCTTATCTGTATATAAACAATTGGAATTAAAAATAATGTACAAATACTGTGACTAATTAGAATCAAGGGTTGAAAACAGACACAATTTGGATAGAACCGCACTTTTTCACCTTTTCCTCCTTTGAGGGAAAAGGGATTACTCTCATTGATGTAATTCCAGGACAGAAGATGAAAGTGGAATATTACTAGTCAAGAATCTGTTCTTTTTGGGTTCTTTCTTTTGTTAGTTTGCGAATGCTTGTTTGCTTACTGTTCTTTAGCTAAGGTAATGATTGGTGTATCTAAGTGTTCTGCTGAAAGCATTGCTTTACTTTTGTGTCCCTTACTAGAGATTATGTTGGAATCTAGGGGCATATTATCAAGCACAGCGATAAAATTATCGCCGCTTTAGCGGCAGAAAACTGCCTATCGCCGCTTTAGCGGTCGTTGTCTGTCGCTAAAGCGGCGATATTTTATCGCCCGTGCTTGATAATATGCCCCCTATAATTTTACCAGTAGCAGAACACGCTAAGATTCACAGATTTTGTACTCAAGGAAGTTTCAAGACTTATTAAAGCACTGTGGTGAGAATTATTAGCCATTCGCTCAGTTCGGATGATTTATGATATCAGAGCCCACAGTAAGTGGCTTCAGAATAGATGTCACATGTTCACAAAGTTTTCCACAAGTTGCAATTTAACAATTTAACCATTGAGGAAAGAACCGACAGAATAGATTTAATCAAAGCAGAGACTGGGACGTTCTGCTATCTCGAGGTTGAGGAATGTTGTCTTCTGAGACAATGGCAGACCCTACTCCCTCAAAAATAGAAACTTACTTCATCAACAATAAATCAGATTAACATAAAAGTGTCTGTTTATATGGTTAATATGAAAGCAGATCATACAGATACAACAGATCTGCACTTTCACCAGCTGCCGAAAACTGGGCTCTGTATGACGACACACCAAAGCCTGTTTTAAAGGTGAAGGCACATTTTAGGTTCATGAAATTTGAGTTGTTTGCATATGTGGCTGAATAGGAAGGAAAAACCTCATAATGTTGGGAAATAGTCATGTGTTGTGCTTTTCTTGGATGCATTTGGTATAGAATTATATACTATGGTGCAATGTCTTTATTCGCAAGGTTGCGCAAGAATATTTTTCAAGAGAAAGTCTAAATGAGAAAAAGTAATTGAAGTCCCAAACAGGAAGTAACACAAATCTGGTATATTATACAGGAGCCCTACCACAAATAGTTATGGCTTTTGAGCTTATCATAGCAGTGATTGTTTTGAAGCACTTAAGGCACAGACAAACACAAGTTAAGAAGAGACAGGTCGTATTGCTTTTCTTTAATGCTGTCATAGTGTGCAATACATTGTAAGCGTTTCTTTTAAAAAAACCAACATAATTCTAAATATTTCTTCCATACATTACTTCTTAAATCTAATGATATTTTAATAAGCTTAGTCATCTGTGGTAATGATGCATTAATTCAACTGCAGGGCCACCACACAATTGGCTAAAGTTCCTATAATGATTCACTGCCCAGAATATAGGTTAAACTCTCCAAGCGGGATCATTTGCCAAGTTCACAAAATTAATTGCAAAAATTGGTTGAGAGTTGCACCATTAATGCCTCATAAGATGCGTCCTTCTCCACTGGCATAATGAAGCTTCAGGGGGCCTGGAGCTTCGAATCTCCCCTTCACCACGAGGGCAGCGGGGCTTGTGTTACGCCGCTGTCCTCCTCGGGATGGGTATTTCTTGTATCCTCAAGTTTTCTTTCGAGTGCTGTTTTTCACTACACCTAAAGACTGGTTAGGGACTGGTGAGACCTCACCGACCATTAGTGCAGTCCACCAGGACAAGCCTGTCCTCTATCTCTCGGGGAGAGCAGGCCATGCAGTACTGCCAAATGAATCAGCAGCAGGTGGGGCATGAGATCATCTAAATCGAGTATTCCACTTCCAAATCGTACTTTCAGTTCATTCATTCTTCAGAAAACCATAAAGACTAAAACACAGCGCAGTAAAAGAACAAGAGGGCAGCGCACAAATCAAGAATGAATAAGAACACTGAACATTTACAGAACCCACTTGAGGGTAATATTTGGCTCGAGAATACGCCATTAGTCCTAACATGCATTAGAAGTTCAACTCACCTGAGAGGCCCACCGGAGGTCCATCAGCATGCAGCTAATGGTTTCAGCGAGCATTTCTGTGAAGTTTATTATTAGCCGATGAGTAAAGGGTCTGGGTGCTTCGAAATGCGTCAGGAAAAGGGAAAGAAGAGGAATGGAAATGCTGGTTTTGCTTTACTAAAGAATTTTAGATAAATCAATCTACTGCCAAGTGCATCCTCACCTTAGATCAACTTTGTCCCCACTTTCACTTCCACCAATTGAGGTGGTTGCGCTCCAGCAACAGGGCATACTTTAAAACAATTTCCCTGGTCTTAAAGAACAAGGATTCTAGAAATTCTCCCTCTCCTAGAATGTTTTTTGGCTTTCCCTCATTTGCCTATTTGTACCCAAATCACCCTGGGCCACACCCAAAACGTGGCCCTTTAAATTACCAGGACTCCACAATTGGAACTCTTTCACCAGCAAACGTTGTGGTGAACGCCCCCCTTCCTGCTTACAAGTCAGCCCTCAAAGTTCTGTCCTTCTTTCACAGGGAAATGCACTGCAGGCTCTCTAAAGCGAGGGACCCTGGTCATCAAACTCAAGCTTGTATCAATTGTTAAATGAGTAAATATAATGTGCACTGCGCTGTCACTGTTTTGCTCCATTCATCATCAGTCACTTACAACCCTTTACTATGTTGCTACCATTGTCCTTATTTAACATCTGAATTAGTCCACTTCATTTCGCTTTGAAATACTTTGTCCCAAATAAATACTAATTACAAAATAAAATAAAAGTTGGATGGTCATGAGTTTCATCCTAACACGGTATTTTTCAATTGCTTTACATAGAGTTTTATGGGCAGTTTTATAGGCCGGCTTAGCCTAGTTGTCTATACACTGGTAAACATTATATTGTAAAAATACCCAGCTGGTGGTATTGTCTTGATGTTACATAATTAAAATGTTTCTAGGTCACTCGATTGAGAAGGTAATGGGCCTTAAGTTAGCCATTACTAACTGAGCGATACATTTATTAAAGTTTCACAAGGGCGCTCATTTTGTCGCAAAATGCTGCACCTACTTATCATCCAATGCAAAGGCTGGTGAACGCATAGCAAAACTGCATTGCGTCAAGTGAGTCCATAGATATTCTTCCCCTAAGGGCTTGATTACGTGTCTGGCGGTCCGAGGACAGCCAGAGGCATGGTGAGACGGCAGTGGCGGTCACCGCCACATTACGACCCTAGTGGTTGTGCTGCCCTGGGTATGCCACCTCTGCAAGTAAACCACTGTTCCCTGGTGGTGGAACGGCAGGCCTGGGGTATCCATATGCTTGGTGGGACCGCCATGGTTCCGCCAAGCATATTCCGAGTTTCATCTCTGCCAGGGATTTCATGGCAGTTTCTCCTCCATGAAAACTCTGGTGGACAGCCACGGCCGGTGGTAGGTGTAACTGCAGGGAAGTGACATAGGGAGGGGGAGGGGCAGGGTGGGGGGTTGTAATGTATGGATTACGGACTGTAACTGGTAAGTAAACATATAAATAAATAAAACTAATTTCGTTGTGTGCACTGCATCGCCAAATGCCTGACCCGGAGTGAGTGAAGCACCATACATGGCAAATCATTGGTACCACAACACCTTTCCTAGAAAATAGTGGAGGCAGAAGCCCCTGGGAATGCATTTTAATTTAAATAAACTGATGTTACATTTTTGATAATCAGAATTAAATGTATTTAATGTTAAAAAATGATCCATCTATATATCTTTGTATCAATATACCTATCTATCAGTATATAAATATAAATAATTATATATAAATATAATGTAATTGTTAGATTGTTAGTTTATTATAAAATATATATATTCCTATTTTTACATTTACACATTAATGTAACTTTAATTACTTTACTTTAATAGTTAACATTCAAATATTTGTAGAATCTTTTTTAAGTTTAATAAACATTTCAACTTTTCCCTATACTTTGCCACATTGCAGATCTCCGCCCTGATGGTGGAGACCTCCACCTACATGCATACATGTAGGTAGTAAGTTCACACTTGTAAATTAGGCTCTACCCCTGAATTCATGGGGTGGTGAATGTAGGTCTACAATTTTGAATAACTTTACAATCCTGAATAGTGAATGGCTAAAAGGAGTAATCTTGTTCTAAAGTTTAAAAGTAAACTTACACATGTAGATTTACTCCCATGTAAGTTTACCTTTGTGATTATCTCCCTAAGAGTCTACTGACAGCCTAAGGCTATCAGGACCGATGCTTTGTACAACGTTAGTTACCTCAGACCTTTGGTGGTTGTGGCTGCCTTGAATTGCCAGGCAGCACTAGGAGAATGGGGCTGCTACCTTGTTTATGGCAGGTGCAGGGCCCTGACACTAATAGAGGGTGGGTGCCTTTAGCTCAGGTATCTCTGGTGGCTACTATATCCCCCTCCCCTCCATGGCATAAGACCAAGAGGAGCACTATCTTTCCACACAGCACAGAAAACAGTGCAGAAGAGAATTAACATTATGGGCCAGCTGCAAAGGAAGATGCTAGAGATAATTCTATATTCGTGGTCAGGGGCGACAATCCAGGCTACTATCAGGAGGAACAAGCATTAGTAAGGCTAATAGGACCAGCTGTTTTTATTTCTAGAAGTGAATGTGCCTCTTCATTGATTGGTGTGCTTGTGTATGTGTGTCTCTGTGTTGTGTGCACATTTGTATAAGTGTGTATGTGAATGGACGAGTAGGTGAATATAATATTAAATCAATGGGGTAAATTATTAATGGGTAAGTGAGTGCATAAATGGATGGGTGATTGAGTACATAGATGAATGGTTGTATAAGAGAGTGCATAGATGGATGAATGGGTCAGTGAGTCCATGAATTAATGCTGCTTCTAGAATAGATGCAGATGGATTACACCATTCCTACATGTTGTGGAACCAAAAAGCAATAGTGATGAAGCTAAAAAATGCAGAATAACTAACAGTATACCTGTGCAAGTATGACACTAATGCTCAGAACCATTGGCAAAATACCTCACAAACTATAAAGAAATGCTAGTGTTATGTCAGTGCAAACATTACAATATGGATTCACAGGACAGTGCAGACAGAGGCAGATGAACAGTAAGGGTTTGAACATGCATGGATTATGCACAAAGATGAGGAGACATAGGGACTGATTACAACAGCCGGTCCACCCGACATCTAAGGCTGCGTTCCGACTGCCGGATAATGATGCCGGCAGTCAGAGCGCAGCAGTCAGGGGGAAAGACTGCCACCTCTGGCAGGCCCAAGGAGCCCATCGGGCAGTTGCCAGAGCCTACTCCCTAGAATGGAGGCATCGATGTAGGGATTAGGATGTCAGTACCCGACAATGAAAAGGCAGTCAGAGATTCACTTTGGAGGCCCCAGCAGGTCTTCGTCCCAGGTAGGCTTCCGTGATGTGCCCCCTCAAACGTCCATACCCCGTGTGCCAGACACCATGTAATGCCTGGCACACGGTGCATGGATGGTTAAAAACATCCCTGTTTCTATTGTGGCCTGTGCTGCCGACTTTTTCCAGGCCACAGCAAAAGCTTCAATAGATAAAGGGATGTTTATGACTCCCTGCATGGCGGTCGTATGATAATTGGGCTGCCTGGATCTCTGGCTCCTTGTCAGACGGTCTAGAGCCTAAAATGATGGCAGTCGGAATGAGACCCATAGTGTTAAGGGTACACATGTTTGTACAGAGAGATAATGCGTGCTGCATTTAGGAAGGTGGTATCTGACCTCATGGTTGCCCCCACTTTTTTCCTGGTGTTTTGATGGTTTTTGACTTAGTTTGGCAGGGATCCTGCTATTCAGGACCCCAGCCTATCTGCTTTCCTCTCTAAATTGGTACCATGTACTTTAGGTACACTCCAGTTTGGTTACTGGGGTACCCTTGTGAGTCCCTAATATATGGTACACCAGGTACTAAGGGCATAGGTACCCAGAGGCCTATCAGGGGCTGAAGCATGTATTATGCCACCCCTGGGAAGCCTTCTAAAATGACACCACAGGACTGCTACTGCAGCCTGGGTAAGGTAGTGCATGCAACCCTCACTTAGATATAGGTTACCTATATCTATCTTTAATCACTGCACATAGAAACCTATCAGTCACCCCTCTGGCAGGCCTTATCAATCCTGAAGGCAGGGTGCTTGGTTTTGTGTGAGAGGGTGCCCATGCCTGAGCACGGCCCCTCTGCAGGCTTCAGAACCTATTCTCTGGGGCTGTTCAGTGATGCAGCCAGACCATATACTCTTAAGTATATTGTCACTCTTGAGTATCCTTGCACGTTATAAATATATGTAACTTAACATAACAGTAAGTGCATTATAAACGTGTGGTAAATGCTAACTTTGGAATAGCTGCATGGAAACATGTCGTGTTTGGTGTCAAGCACTTTGGAATCCTACCCCCCCCCGCCAGTCCTGGCGGCGGGGGTAGATTTCCACCCTTCTAGAGGGAGAGACATGTACACACCGGTACACCCGGTACCAGTTTAAAAGAGCCCTGGCATCACAAAATGGATGCTGCAGCCACAGACGCGAGTCTGGCCTCTTGCTGCTGACCGCAACTCAGGCAGGGGAGGCCTGGACAATAAGTTTCCTGTCACAGGGAGGTGTAACCACCTCCCAGACAGGGTTTAGTATATTGGGGCTGGGTGGGTGCACTCTGAGAGTGCTTTGAAGTCTGCACTGGGGGCACATTTGGTGCCCCTGTGCATAGACCAGCTTAAACCGGTTGCAGGGGCTACCAGCAGTGGCGGCTGGTGACATTTTAAAGTGGTGCGGCGTAAAGTTCGTAATGAGTGTGGGTGAGCGTGCGCAGTGCGTGACCCAAACCGTCATAAGGGGGTCTGGGGGGGGCGAGGGGGGCGGGGAATTTTGCAAAAAGAGTGGGCAATTGGTGCTTTTTCAAGCATTTTTGAGAAAACAAGAGGGTTAATAAATAAATAAAGAGACTTGATATGATAATTACATAGTTAGGTGCTTATTCAGTATAACCACAGAACTTCATAATTACATAACCATGCTGAGTACCCCGCATAAGTTAATTCATAGTATGCTGGGAAAATCACATCAGAGAAAAATGATTGAAGAGGCTCCTTAGTATTTGAATGTTGGCAAATACATGTAAGGCAAAAATAACCATGCTGGAGTTCAGGTGATTATGCAGTTAGGAGGCCTTTAAATGTTACCTTTATCTTGTCACATGCACATGATTTGCTGGGGAGGTCAAAGACAAAGGTGAAATGTCAGGCAGTGTCTTCTGACAAATTGCTGCTTTTCTCTTCTGATTGACATTGATGTTTGCTCTGACTGCAAAGTGAGAGGATGTTGTAATGGGAAACGAATGTGTGACAATCTTGCTGCTTGTGCTAAAGGAGGTGTGAAACTGAGGAAAAGGCTGTATTATCAAAACATATTTGCAGCACAGAAAAATGTAATAAATGCCTTCAAATAAACTGTACATATGTTTCAAAATATATCAACAGTTAGGAAAAAAATAATTATTCGTTCAATTGACTGAAACATGGCAGATGCATGCGCAATGCTTGTAAAATGAGACTCGCTCATCTTTGAACAATAGATACTCTGTGAGAACCAAGCTGATCTAGAACAGAGCACCAAACCAAAAAATGCAACCTAAAATAAGACGATCAAGAAATACTCTACTTTCTGGACTGTCTTGTAGCTACACTTCCAGCGAGTTACTGCCCCTCACAGCCCTCAGATCAAGGCAAGCGGAAAATCCAAAACTGAAGGTTTCAAGTGTTTTGAACTAGTCTTTCCGGTTTCATGAATACAAACTATTGTAACCTTTGATTTACCAATCAACCATGTGCCACAAAAGAATAAAACCATTTAATGACAAACACCAAAAACATTACTATATGATGTTTTATGCCTGGAACAAAAACACCCGTGACGTTGTGCATGTTATTACAACCACAGAAGGACAATTGTAATAAGCAAAGTCTAATAAAAGTTGCATTAATTATAACAGCTCTAATGACGTTCTTCACTGCCTGCCATCTAGACACACACTCAACTATATTGCTACATCTGAAACCACTCACATCACGGAACTTCATTTACATTTCACATCGTAACCACATTAAGTTCTAAATGGGTCATAAAAAGCTCTCCTAATAACAGCGATATCGCCAATCTAAGTTAAAATGAATGTACAGGTCTAGCTAGGATGATAGGCTGCATTGGAGCACCGGTTTCTGCAGGAGGAGTTGAACAAAAAAGGACTGCTGTGCTGTGATTTTGTGAGTCATTAGTCTTCTTCGTGATTTTTAAAGGTGTCTAAAGGCAGGCGCGGGCAAACTTCACTAGTCTTGTTTTCTCCTTTGTATGTTTGGACTTGCACAGCAGCCAATTTGTAAAAGGGAAAATGAAAACTACTGGCACCAGAATACGACGTGAAGACTGGGCGTAACACTCGCGCCTAGAGCGACATACTTCTGGTTCTTTTGACCCAAGTGGTTTGCAGAAAGTAATGTGCCGTGCAACACAATCAGCACTGCACTGGGGATCTACAAGCACGTAGCCCCCCAGAATACCTTCTTGGACACCATCATCTGGAAATTCGAAGGGCAAAGTAAGTGCTGCACACACCTAGTTATTTGCACCAATGCCAAATCTCATTATGGTAAGATAGCACAGTGGCCTAAGTCACTGACTGCTGTGAAGATGTGTAACACGTGTAAACATTGCCGCGAGTAGGCCATGAGAATCTGCGATATATCCTGGTTTACTCAGTTGACCGATATTCTCTGCACCTGGATGACACACTTTACTTTCACTGTCTGTGCCTCATTGCCCTTGTTTATCAACACTGCTGCGAGCGCTTGGAAATGGTTTTGCATCTATATTTAAGTTTAAACGCGCCATTATATTTAGAGTGAAAGGATGAAACGAAGGCACTTTTCAAGTCTATTTGCGAAGTTGCTGTTTAAAGGTTTATATTTATGGCGCCATGAAATAATAAGACACAGCAACAGTCAGCACTGGAATATATACATCACGGCCCTTGTCCCTATCCCAGCCGAGGTTTTCTTGTCGCCATGTTTGTTGGCCGGGGAGAGGGATCGGGGTAATTATAGCACAAGCATTACACACCTGGGTGGGCGCCATTTAGAAAAGTAAAGCACCCTTCACGGCCCTTGTCCCTATCCCAGCCGAGGTTTTCTTGTCGCCATGTTTGTTGGCCGGGGAGAGGGATCGGGGTAATTATAGCACAAGCATTACACACCTGGGTGGGCGCCATTTAGAAAAGTAAAGCACCCGCTACACCTTCCTTGACACATACCTTAGTGAGTGACTCCGCCAGAGAAGTGGGAAGCAGCAGGCCGTCTGGACCGTCCGTAGTAGCAGCCAGGCACTGGCCAGTCACGCGGTCCACTCTACTGGTCCTGACTCTCAGACTGACTGAGTCACTTCTACTTTCACTTTAGTTGTGGCACTGTGGCAGCACTGTCTGGTGCGCCACGCGCGAAATGGCCAATCACCTCCACATGGCTGGATATAGCCATATGTGATTGGCCATACAGTGCAGGCCGAATGCAGAGCAGCCAACACCCATGCTCCGCAACATCCTGCTGCAGCAGCCAATCCTGAACAGCGCCACTGCGCCTGGATTGGCTACGAGCAGGTACTATTCTGCCCATAATGAGGCCGAGGCCCCGGGTCCCTGCCACAGTCTCTGAGTGCTATTAGGGGGTTGGGGGGGGGAGTGTACCAGTTTACGCATGCGCGGGCCAGTCGAAAGAATTAGTACTCCGGGATTTCACATGCGCAGGCCGCTCGCTGCTTCCACGCTATATTCTTTTGGTTGTCTGTTACTCTCTGCCTCAGCCCCGCCTCCCACAGCCCACTTCCATGTGAGATGCCTGATTCTGTCGGGCTTGTCCCGGGGCGGTAGCGCGAAGTGCGGGAGCCTGAGTCACTGCGCGCCGCTCAAATTTAATTAATTTTTCAAATCCTTTTTAATTCTTCGCAAGTTGGCAGTGCGGTCGTCCAGCTAGTGGGGCAATGCCCCAATGCCCCCAATGGACGCTCCGCCACTGGCTACCAGCCCCTGCACTGGCGCGAAACTGGACAAAGGAAATGTGTGTAGCCACCCCTCTTTCCAAACCCGCCCCTTAGGTGGGTCCCAAGAGTATGTCCAACCCCTTTCTTAGGTATAAGTAAGGAACCCCTGCAACAGGACTTTAGATTACACCTGGATGAAACTCTGAACCTAAATCTTGTAACTTCGACGCTCTACTCAAGATTAGAGGATGGAAGTATCTAGCTTGGGGTCAAGGAGTGACTCCCCTGTTTGGCAGGCACAAATGAAGCATTTGCCAGTCTGCATCTCCAAAACTCCTGCTGGATGACTAATTATTTGCAGGCCAGGAAGAGGATTTCGAGAATTCTCAAAGGCCGACCCGAGTCCCCAGCAAAGTTGAGACCCACAGCCCTCGTGAGTAATGTGGAACTGGAACTCCTGGACACTGTGCACATTTGCAAGTGCTTTGATTTCTCGACATCTCCTGAAGTTGTGCTTTAGTTACTTGTCGCCCTGAGCACCTTTTGCACTGAAGATTGTGGGCCTACACTCCAAGAGTGTTCCGTGAGCTCACTTCTTGCATTTCAGCTTGAGGCTCCTTCGGGATCCCTTGTCCATCAACTGGTGGGTCCCTACAAAGGCGATTCTAATTTTCCTTGGGCTTCCCTGGTTGCTCCACATGTGCCCTGACTCCCCACGTGTGAGGAGTCCCTCGGACCTTGCTGGTCCACACCAAAGCATTTCTTTACTTCCTGCGTGGGTTGCTGTTGCCAAGGCTTGTTGGGTCCAATCCGGGCACCGACACCGCATCACTCGACATCCTTTGTGGGAAAGCTCGATTCCAGCTCCTGGTTGTCGTCCACTCCTCCTAGTCCTCGTGGCTGAAGAGTCAAGCTTCACCTCCTTCACCTGAAATCACCCGACATCGGTGGGTATTCAACTATCATGCCCCTGGTTACTGGCTGGTGACCCAGACTTTGTCCCCTCTGCTTTCAGGTTCTTCTCATCTTCAATTCAGGCTTGGATCACACTGGACACTTTCCTCATCCGCGGCAGCAGCACTTTGCATCAGATTGCCATTTAAAACGACAACGATTCCCGACTCCAAAAGACACCTATGCACCCGGCTTCCCTGGGTGAGGTAACTCAAGTACTCTGGTGCTTCCGTGGGTTTTGGCCTTAGAACCTCTTAAGTCTAAAGGGGTTTGCTCAAAGTCCTCTTCCAAGTGTCCTTTATCTTTAAATGTCCAACTGTGACATTCACCATAGAAGCTAAAGGTGTTCTCAAACTGCACGCGTCCCCCGTGGGTGGTTCCTTGCGGGCCCAGCAATTCTACAGGCTCTAGGCCTTGTGTCTAGTCAAGTCGTGGTTCTTATACCACTTTCTTAATATATGGTTTGGTATGCCCCTAGGGCTCAACGTATATTGTGCTAATATACTGTGTGCCATTAAGTGTAACTTATGTACTTTTACCTCTAGCCTCATAAAGAGACTAGTAGGGTGTGTTTAGAATAAATACATATATTTTATATATATAACTATATATATATGTGTGTGTGTGTATATATATATATATATATATATATATATATATATGTATATATATATATATATATATATATATATATATATATATATATATATTAGGTCCAACGCCCGCTCCCCAAGAAGGATAAGGCACGACACAACTCCGAGGCTGTAGGCAATTGGCTTTATTGATTTTCTTTAGCGCGTGGTGATAACAGTTTCTGAAACGCTCAGGCATACGCGTTTCAAGCCTCCATTGGCTCTCATCAGTGCCGGTTCCACGAACTCCAAGCTCGCTCTGGGGGTCAGATGACATATAGATGGTGATTAGACCACTCCCATGTTGGTGTCATCGTACTCCTCCTCCAGTGCAGGACATACTCGCCCCTCACGCTCTTCCTGTCGAGCAGATGCATGCTGGTAAGCGTAGTCCATAGAAGTGTCTGTGCAGTGACAGAGGTACTTCCCACATCAAGTGATGCCCCAAATTGCTGGTTATGGGCCACACTCCAGCTCAGGTGCCCAACAGGGTGAAACAAAGCCTCTTGTCGAACCTCTTAATCAGGCGATCGGTATCGCCTCCTCTCTCCCCTTGCCGTACCTCACTCCACAATGGAAATTCAAGCAGCTGGGGGGGCGCCGTGTTTTGCAGTTTCGCTACACAGTTCCACAAGGTGCTGGTCATAACACGGTGCTCCTGAACGAGAGGGTGTGCCGTTAAGTCAGCGACCTGCTTGCCGACATTATATTAGGTCCAACGCCCGCTCCCCAAGAAGGATAAGGCACGACACAACTCCGAGGCTGTAGGCAATTGGCTTTATTGATTTTCTTTAGCGCGTGGTGATAACAGTTTCTGAAACGCTCAGGCATACGCGTTTCAAGCCTCCATTGGCTCTCATCAGTGCCGGTTCCACGAACTCCACGCTCGCTCTGGGGGTCAGATGACATATAGATGGTGATTAGACCACTCCCATGTTGGTGTCATCGAGCTCCTCCTCCAGTGCAGGACATACTCGCCCCTCACGCTCTTCCTGTCGAGCAGATGCATGCTGGTAAGCGTAGTCCATAGAAGTGTCTGTGCAGTGACAGAGGTACTTCCCACATCAAGTGATGCCCCAAATTGCTGGTTATGGGCCACACTCCAGCTCAGGTGCCCAACAGGGTGAAACAAAGCCTCTTGTCGAACCTCTTAATCAGGCGATCGGTATCGCCTCCTCTCTCCCCTTGCCGTATATATATATATATATATATATATATATATATATATATATATATATATATATACACCTGATGTGGCTCTCGATAGCTACCGCTAGGATAGCTTTCAATAAAGGTTGTCTTTAACCTATTACCTCTAAGGGGTTGTTTGGACTGGTGCAAGGTGCCCACTATAACAAGTCAACAGCATATGCCAGACCAACTTCGCACACTGCACATATCTCTTCAGACATGCATCAAAAGAGTTCACAGGGCAGTGCAGAGCACTGATATCCCAGATAGGAACTGGGATTGTGCACAGGCTTATGCAGGCAGTTCGTCTGTGTGCACAGAGCTGTTCAGATTGTTCGTAAGAGTGTGCTGTATTGAAATTGCATTTAAATAGAGCTTCTCAAACTGATGGGGTGTCAGAGAAATGTGCAGACGGGTAGCACTGTACTCCATGGAAATTATTTGCTGCTAAGAATGTGTGTCTGTAACGTGGCCTATATTGTTAGTTCTTTATTGCCATGCATGAGGGCATAAGCTTTTATTGTGTTTTTTGCTGCATATTGGTGCCCACTAAAACAAAAAACTATTGACAGATGGGTAAGGCGGAAGCTTTAAGATGCTAATGTATGGATAGACTGAAAGTATATGAGCGCACTGTATTCTATATGGGAATATTTTTGTGTTGTGCGTGTATGCTGAAACTACTCTCACCATGTTGAAATGAGCATGTAGCTGTGCATATGTATGGGTTTAAAACGTGTGTGAGAATAAATATGGTTACATACTTGAATGCCTAGAAACTTTGAAAACATTCCCATAATAATTTAGAAAATACCAAGGAAAATAAACAAAAACACACATACACAGTTTAAATCATGTACGGGGAACAGGACTTATAGATTGCTAATATTTTAATGGGAAAAGCAGCAAGAATACACAAAGCACCAATAAAGGAATGTCAACATTTAGATGGTAGACTGGGATAGACATGCATTTTCTCGACAATAGCGATAGATTGGGGGTGGGAGGCCAAAACCCAACCCTCAAAGAGCAGTTGCAGCCCCTGGGTGCCAGCAGTAATTCTTCATTATTTTGCCACAGCAAGCAAACAGACTCTTCTTTCTTACAAATGTTCTTTCAGGTTCATTAATGTTTTGAGGAAGTTTTTTTTGCAATATTGTATGGGAGAATGGATACTTATTAAGGTATCAACCAGAATGTCATATATTTTAACCCTTGTATCACAGGACATGACGATCAAATTCATACCAGATCACTAAAATATTTTTGGGGATGAAATCTGATGTGCATATAAACGGATGCAATAGCGCTTTACTACATTAAGCCATGATGAAGTTCTAAATGCAATTGCAATGAAACGCTTTGGCTGGATGTTGTTGAAATTGAATACAAAAAGGAAAACAAATAATAAACATTTTATTTTGGAATATATACATTAAGGGCCCAATTATGATGCGGTTTGGAAAGCTTCCTGACCAAATGGGTTTGGGAATGGTTCCCGACAAATCGGATTGGGAGAGTCTAACTGACAAAGTACGATGCATCCGGATGCTTCCAGATAAGATTTGGTTGCACTCCCATTGACTTCAATGGCAGCCTTTGTTCCGACCGAATGCATAGGCTCCCATTGAAGAAAGGGGTGGCTGGGAAAAATCAAGCACCCTGTGGCGGGCACCCCCATGAAGGCTCAGGGTGCAGGGGGCGCACTATTGGCCCCAAAAGTCTGATTCCAACTGCCGATTCGAGTCGAATGGCACGATTAGAAAAGGCTGTCCAAATTCAGCATCATATTCTGTCGTTCGGAAATGCGGCCTATAGAGACGTATGATTCTGCTCTGTACGGTCCAGTCATTCCAAATGACATCGGATTCAGATTGGGATATTCCTAACGCCTAACTCGCATCATACTCGGTCAGTTGGAAATCTTTCCAAGTTGGTTGGAAGGACATGTTCCCTATCGGATTTGGAATGAGCAAATGCCTTTAGGAAGCCTTCCTAACTGTAATGGAATCAGGCCCTGAATGTTTTCTGGACTACATATTTCTTGCTGTGTACCCTTCCATTTGCTATCATTTCTGAGGAAGTGGTGTTGATCCTGTGAATTAACCAATAACTGGGGCTAAACCTGAACACAATCCAGGCAATTTTACATGGAAAACCAATCTAATTCGGTAGCACTGTCTTTCTCCCTTTAAGGTAAGCCTGTCAGAGTCCTTTATTCAAGATGGCTGTACTCGTCTTCTCTCTTTAGGAGCCTGATAGTCCCTTTCAGAGACACAGCTGCTGACATCGGTATTCTACTGAAATATTATCTCAAACATATCATCAGACCACGATATTGCACTCAAAGTATTGTGACATTGAACAAAAGGCTCTGGCAGTGGGGAAAGGGTCTCTTCCATTGACAGGATGACCTGTGAGGATGTGCTCAGTCCCTTCCTGCACTTCAGAGGACGTCAACTCTGTCCCTGACAAGTGAAGCTCACACCTATTCCTGCCTCCATGTTGTCTCTCTAGTCAAGCTGGCTCCAAGGCCAGTGGGAGGTGAATAACTGAACAGAACTGGTTTAGTGGGTGGACAAGGGATAGCCCTCCACTCCTGGGCTAGCCCTGGGTATATTATGTGGTACCCACATACTTCTCCTCAGAACACGTCTGGGCCTATGATGAATCAGAAGCACTACCCTGATGTCTGAAGAACCTGAAGGAAAACAGAGCTTACTTGCCTTGAACCCGGGACCCTAGAAGCGACTCCTAGGATCAGCTGGATGACCTCTTTTTGTACTAAGGGGACACAACAAGCTTCAAAAGGACTTTCAACCTGCAGCTTCCCTGCTGACAAGTTCCAACTGGACCTGTCCTATACTCCGCTTCTGGCCTCTGCTGGAGTGAGTCCTAGCCCCCAGATGGTGCACCAAGTCCTAGACCTGTGGCTGGTGTTAAAGTGTACCCACTTATTGCCAAACTGCGAAATATGGGATTTAGAAACGTTTTGATAACTTTCTGCCTGGAGAACCAACAGAGACCAAGGTTGTCATCAAGGCATCAGCCGTCACAGTTGAATCTCCAGTCAGCCTCAATCTGCCAGTTTTGCCCCACTGAAGGAGATCCAACTTCCATAAAAATGTCTACATCTGAACATAGAGGGTTTCACTGGGACTGACACTGAGCAGCATCCGATTCACATTGAGGACTTGCTAGGCATGGACTTCCTCCCCTCAGAGCTTTTCAGCCTTCGATGAAGGCCACACAAGAACCCCATTCTCCAACAGGTCACCTTCAGCTTGCTCCACTGTCGACTTTTTGATTACCACTTTTCTCAATAAAAGTTTCTAATTCAAAAGGTAAATTTTCAACTGGGAGGAACCTTATCCGTTTATATGACTGGTGATCCATTGTGGTTAGCCTTAACTTTTGACCAGGTCTAGCGCAATTAAATACCCACAGTTGGTGCTTTGTACTTTCTGGAGATATTTTTTGACTCAAATATTAAAAATTCATATCTCTGGTTTTACTTAGCGGAAGTTTGGCATTTTGGTGTCATTCTATTTATTAAAATATGCCCTGAGTGCTGCAGACATTCTTTACATAATGCCTGTAAGTTAAACCTCACTGCTTTGTGCGAAGCTACCAGAGGGTTACGCAAAGATGTATTTAGTGACTTCAGTTGTTCACCCTGACAAGGTTTGTGAATATTATTTGTAATGGGTTCTTACCTCCATAATACCCCAATTGCATATATTTATTGGTTTAATATTTTAATAAATATTTTACCTAAGTATTTCATTTTAAATTCAAATCACTGGGTTTATTGGGGAAATTGGGTGGGTAATGTTGTCAGTATAAGATCTAATAATTGATGTTATTTAATTTATGCACTGATTATGTATTATTATTATTTTGCAAAAAATGTCGTTTATAAAATGGCAGAGTGATATTTTGTGGGTTTGATTGTTTTTTATTTGTTTTAGTTTTTGTTTGATATTTCTATATAAGTTAAATTTAAAAAGGAAATACATTGTGACATTTATTATAGTGAGAATCATTTTAATATCTGTGTGTTTTTTGGGAAAGTTTCAGGTGGACTGGTAATTTAGCAGAATTCTAAATATTTTTATGACATATTTTATTCATGGATATTATTTAAAAAAAGTAAATCTACCTTTATAAAAATTATGTTTTTTTAATTTTTTCAAATATTTTAAGAGGAAAATATATAATATATCTCCTCACATGTATATTTTTCCCAATCACTAGAGTTAGAATAATAAGTCTGACCTCCTCCAATGTACACATGTTCATCAATGTTTATTAGACTTTAGCTAGCATAGTAAATCTGTCCCACCCATTGTATTCACTTTCCCCAATATTTGCTGGATTGCAGTTAGAACTGTAAATCCCCCACCCCATCTATGCATTTTCCACAATGTTTGTAAGACTGGAGTTAGAATAGTGAATCTGCCTCCTCCCCATGAATGCACTTTCCTCAAATTGTTTTAGGTTCGAGTTAGAAAAGTAAATGGCATACCATTAGAATGTTTGCAAATGCCCCAGTGTTTGTTAGAGTTGAGTATGAATAGTAAATCTAATCCCCAGTGAGTGCACTTTTCCTAATGTCTGTTTGGCTAGATTTAGAATAGTAAATCTGATCTCCAATGTAAGCACTTTCCCCACTGTTTGTTAGACTGAAGTTAGCATAATTAATGTGCCTCTTCCAAATGTATGATCTTTCCCTGATATTTGTTGGATTGGAGTAAAAATAGTAAATTTGACCCCTCCCCTACATACATGCATTTTTCACAATGTTTTTTAGACTTGAGTTAAAATAGAAAATCTGCCCCCCCACCATGTTTGCAATTCCTCCAAATTTTGTTTGATTAGGCTATTAAGCCCTCTTGCCACTCCCTCAAAGTATGAACTTTCCCCAGTGTTTATTTGACTGGTGTTAGAATAGTCAATCTCAAAACTCTGCCCCCAAACATGCATTTGGCCCAATGTTTGTTATAGTGGAGTACTAAAACCAAATCTAACCCACCTCCCAGAGAGTTTGTGCTTTTGTTAGATGGGAGTTAGAATAGTGTATTTGACCCCTTAGTGGATTTGTTTCTCTTACCTTCTGAAAGTTTGAATATAGATTAGTAAATGTAATCCTCTCACTAATTGTAAGTATTTTTCCTTATGTTTGTAGAATTGATTTATGTACACATATTGCTATATGATTTTCTTCTGATTTGGGTTGTATTTTGATTTAGTTTAAATTTTTACATTTTTTTGTGTTATTATTTTTATTTTGTGTATATACAAATATATATTTTTTAAATTATTATACTTTTTAATTTTAAACACTGCATTTTCTAGGAATAAAATTATGTTTAATGTGCTTTAATTTGAATATATTATTTTAGTGAAGGTATTTGTAAGAATAATTTTTAATGGTTTAATAATTATGTTGTTCTTTATTGTGTTATAGAAGTATTAATACCTTTATATGACTGTATTGTTTTAACATATAATATGAAATATTGATATTATCTTTTATACTGAAAATATATTGTTTCTTTAATGTATGTGTATGTATTTATAATTTATTTTTTTAATGTATTTATATCGTTTTTACAGGCATTTTCTTGTTACAGTTTGTGTTTCAAATAAAAACATCTAATGTTATTAAATTCACATGTACTGTGTAATATGTATTTTTCTACATTTAAAAAGTAACATTCTTTTAAAAATACTTTTAGCTATATTTATGTATACTTAGCTATGTAATGCTGTTTTTTGGTGCATAACATTTTTGTAGTTGATATTCTTCTTCTTTTCATTGTAAGTATGTAATGTAGATAATTTGTATCTCAATATTTTTTATGCAATATATTCATATAGAAATATTTTTGTGGTCGATATTCTGCCATACAAGCATTTTAATGCGGGGACCCTGCCTCTTGTTCTCCTGCAAACAGGTATCCCTTCTACTGGAGCACAGATAAATGACTGATGAGGTTCCCTCTAAATGAATGGCTTCAGTTCCTGTGATCTCTATTTGGGAATTTCTACTTCAACAGAGAGCAGTTTTGGAAGCCCTCTGTGTTGATATCTGTTCCTGTCCATCCAATATGATTTAGCCCTGCCTAATGGTCACTACTGACAAGGCCTGTATGACATTAAAATGACTCAAGTGTAATTTGCTCAATTTGGTGAATTTCATGGTACATTTTATGCTAACTTCCTGAAATTACCTCACTATGCCACGCTGCGAAATTACACGCCATTTGTAGTAATATTTACTGTAAATCCACTGATTTGCTGTAAACATTAACTACAAACATATGGGATAACAAGCTGCGGTGATGGACCTTTTTTGTGCACTATGAAATCATTTTGTACGAATTTCATCCTCCTGTGAAAAATGTAACCTTAAATGAAGTCTCTGCATTTCAAAACTTAAAAGCAAATGATGAGAATTTTGCATAGCCCTACTACAACCTATTGACACCACTTCAGTCTTCTTGCTACCACAGGCAGGTACTTGTTCTTCAGGATGCCAGTCATTACTACCTATTCTGGGTTGCTGATTGTAGTTTCTTCAGTGAAGATTTCCGACAAACAGGTTTCAATCTAATTTGTTCCCAGACAGCATAAATTACACTTTTAAAAGTTGCTTTTTTACTACAGTTATCAAAAATCTACTTTTATCATTGAGTTTGATTTTTTTAAATAACCATTGAAAAAATATTTTGAATTGCTATGCTTACTGGAAAGGTAGCTAGGCCTCCATAAGGGCACATAGCTTTTGCAATTGTTCACTGTTGGAACATCCATTTCCTTACTACTGAGGTGCCGATTCCGATGTCGTTAGCAAACTGTTCCAAATGAATCAGTCTCGGACTCGTTTCCGGACTAATATGGTCCTGGGAATCCAGACGACCGATTACGATGCTACCGAACATCGTTCGGTCGGACTCGCATTGACTTCAATGGGAGTCTGTGTCCGAACGAGAACACAGGCTCCCATTGAAAAAAGGGGTTGTTGGGGAAAATCTTGCACCTTGTGGTGAGCACCCCATGGTGCCTGCCACATTGTGCATGGTTGGGAAAAGGGGTCCCTTGGGTACCCCAACGGGCTCATTTGTAAGCCGCCCGGTGAAGGGGGGCATGCAACGAGCCCCCAAAACAGATTCTGACAGCCATTTAGTGTCAGGCAAACTGGATCAGAATCGGCTCTGAAAGACTTGGGCTGACCAAATGCCTTTTGAACTGATTCAGACTGCTCAAACGGATTCCAGGCATCGAAATCGGTAGTTGAGAAATGTGTATGATTCATTCAGAAACCAGGGTCCCGAATCGGATTCTGCAAAACTGAAGCCCATTTGGAGCCTTTCCGTATGACATTGGAATCGGCCCCTTAGTGTGTCCCACTTTTATACATTAAGCACTAAGCAATGTGAGCTTGCAATGCACACTTTGGGGGTGACTTAGCTAATATATAAAAGTAGGTTTTCTTGGTTTGGGTTCTATATTTTACATAGCCCTCTCTCAATGCTGTGTTTTTAAACTGCAGCCATTATGTTATCTGGAGCCATAGGGCCTAATTTACTATATTTTGACGCACAGCAGCACATCAAGTTTTCGTGCTGCACTACAGTGTTTCAAAATAAATGGGCAGGAATGTCCTATATCTACAAGATTTGGCACATTCCTGTACTATTCCCCAACGCTGGTGCACAAACTGCAGCAGTGGGCCAATACAGACTCCCTTAGACAATGATACAAGTATTTCTCCTTGTTGCACTGCTCCTATGCCTCCAATGGGGAGGCACAGCATTTTGACGCATTCCCAGGATTATGACACTTTGTAAATCTGGGAATTTGTCAGGTTCTATGAATGTTGCATGGGAACACCCACAGCAACACCCATGGAACTCCCCTTTCACATAGAGTAATACGTGAAAGAGGCCCATATTTACAAGGCCATGAAAAGTCATGCAGGGTGACTTTTGTTTCCCTTGGCACACTGTGCCGTCGGAGTGTCAAAAAAAGTGACGCAACGGCGACGCAATCGGCTTGTAAATAAGCCCCATCGTTTTTGATCATGCATGTGGGTGGTATGCACACATACACTGCAGCATACTATTGGCATTTAACGTCCACATTACTAATGCATTTCGGGTGCCAAATTTCCATAGCCAAGCTGAAAAATCAATAAACTAAATGGGTGTAAACATATTAAAAGTATTGATTTAAGACCATAGTTCATACATTGTGGCACTGAATGACAATGTCACAGTATGCAGAAATGAAATCACCACAAATAAAGTCTATGAAAAGTGAAATATCTAGGGAGACCATGATGAAGTATGGGAATTGCTACACTACACAGAAGAAGAGGAGTTACTGCACAAAAGAGTTTGGTATTTATAAAATTTTACATTAATGTTACTATTTTATGTATAGGAATTGTAAAAACAAGCAAAGTTTCAAAGAAATGGCATAAGTAGCCCCAACGCAATTGAAAGACAAATTGTGTTCAGCTGTAAAGCATGGTCAATAGTTTCATAATATTACCAACATATGCCAGCACGTTTTAGGAGTGGGAGTAGACTACTTACTATAAACCTTGAGAGACCGCAGTTGTGAGTTGGATGTGGGCACACATCAACCAATCAAGGACCCAACCCCGGATGTGTGACTGCTGTGCTTATATAGTTATCAGTTAGATGATCATCCTACTTCTTACCTTTTAAGACCAACTGTCCGTCCCCGCAAGACCAAAGTGACTGTTTAGACAGCGGGGGGTTAAAACAGCAGAGACTCTTCATCTCAGTGGACTTTCCCGCTCTAACATGTTTAAACAAACTTTGCGTGACTTCTGCTTGCTATAAACACAAGAAAGACGTGAATACCTGGAAACCCCACAAGGAGGGCCACTTGCTGCACTCACACTCATGTTTCCGCAAAAGCGCCTCTGAAGGGTTTTTGAGACTACGAACAGAGACATTGTAGTGACCACCCATGCGCCACTGCTTTGTCTTTCTCTACTGGGCCAATAAGAGTGCATGACCAAGCACCAAGAGTATTAGGATGCTGTGGAAACAGCTCGTTTTTTGCTTTCTTAGGGCCACGGTTCTTTTCTGTGCTAGGGACTCTAAATGAAAGTGTGCACAAGGGTAAACCGTCCATGCACTCAACAGGCCCAAATATCAAGACATTTACCCGGATATTTTGCACTGTTGTAAGGGTGATTTAGGGGGGGCAGCTCTGCAGAAGAGCTCTGACTGGCCAAGGGATGGAGTGACGAAAGTCCGGTTGGCCTGGGAGGTAGCACACTCCAATGGGTTTGTCAATCAATTTTAGAGGCTATTGCAGAGACTGCAGTGTGTATGCAGAATTGTAACTCATTTAAAATTTAGAGGAAACTGAAAATCCTATCTCTGAAGGAAACTCTAAATATGGAGTAGAATCCACCATTGCGATATTCATAGGAAGGAAATTCAGTCTGTGAATTGAACTCCGTATTTAGTATGCTAAAGAAATTGGGGGAAGCAACAGATACTCACGCCGTGAGGGCAACGGCTCAGAGGCACCACCAGGATACCACCACCTCCCCTACCTACTCGCGCCGTGAGGGCAACGGCTTTGGGCACAAACCTCACCTCGGTCGGCACGGGTGCAGCGGGAACTACATCCCCCAGCTGCCTCGGCCGGCGCAGACCCGCGACGCCATACCAGCGCCCGGAGGCGCTACAACTGAGAGGGGCGCCGAGTGGCCAGGCGGGGAAGTAACAGATACTCGCGCCGTGAGGGCAACGGCTCAGAGGCACCACCAGGATACCACCACCTCCCCAACCTACTCGCGCCGTGAGGGCAACGGCTTTGGGCACAAACCTCACCTCGGTCGGCACGGGTGCAGCGGGAACTACATCCCCCAGCTGCCCTGGCCGGCGCAGACCCGCGACGCCATACCAGCGCCCAGAGGCGCTACAACTGAGAGGGGAGCCCCGCGGGACGCGCACGGGCGGCGCCGGGCTGAGCCCGGGCAGAGGGCGGGCCGTCTGTGGCCGTCCGGGGCAGGAAGAGGCAGGGCAGGGCCTGTCCCCCTGTCCAGGACAATGGGAAAACGCAAATTCGTTACAAAGGGGGGAGAAGGTAAGAAAGCCAAAGTTCCACGTAATTCAATCATCTCTTTTCTTACCTCTGCGGTGGGGGCTTTGACTAACGAAATTGCAAATGCGGAGAAAGAACTGGGACTTGTTCAGACTGGTGTGTCTATTACAGATCTCACGGTCGATCCCCATTTTCACTCACAGTTTCAGACAGACTCGGCTTGTCCCATCCCACTTGAACCTAACATAATTGTGGCAGCCCCCCCATCCACTCGCATGGCTAACCAGACACCACCCCAAGCTAAGGGTAATGATGTAGCACAGCAGCCTCAGCATTCCCCCACGTTAAACAGCACAAACACCAGTGAGATAACACCCCGTCACCAGCCCACACCCAAAGTAGACTTAACAGCCCCACAGGGATTCCACGCTAATTTGGCAGACGTGGTCGAAGAACTGTTTGAATCTCGGTTGGAACCACTATTGGTAAACATTGCTAAAGACATAGTGGATACCTTGAAATCGTGCATAGAAAATATTTTGCATAAATGTGAACGCATTGACACTTGCCTCAAAGACCTGGAGCTGCATACTCAGGGGAAGTGGGCCCTGGAAAAACCTGATTCGAATGGTAGTCATGAGGTGATCATGGCCTCACCAGGGCAAGCAAATAGACCAGGTCCAATAACATGCACACCCATAGGTACTAAAGCTTCCCAAGGGGAGGCACAGAAGACCCTAGTCACGGGGGGCATGCCTGAGCACAGGGTAGCTAACCCATCAGTAAAGGAGCAAAGGAATAACGGGTTACACGCAGGACGGAATCACACAGTGGATCTCCCCCCAGATGCAGCACCCCTTGTTGTCATTCTAACAGGGATCCCACGCCTAAATGGAAACCAGGGGGAATCAGACCAGGATCTATTAAATAGAACCAGAATATGGTGCACTCAATTTAGCAGCGGGAGTGCAGACGTGGGAAAAAACATTATAGCCGCAAGAAGGGTGGACTGGGTGGGGCGAAGGGAGAAACGTATTCCCGGGGACTGCGTGATAGTTAATTTTAACAATTCCAACATGGCCAACACGCTACTCTGGGACGGATCCGCCCTAGACGGAGCAGGTATTAGACCCCTGCCACTGGGTTACTTCTATCCACCTCCATCTCATCCACAGCCTAAAACAAGATCCCGGCACATCCCACCACCATCAGGTCACTTGGGGAGGGCAGGGACGGGGGAAGTGGGACACTATTCCTACCAAGCTCACCAGGCCCGTCTGTGGGCGGGGGTAAGGACTGCACCACCGGCATGCATTGTCTCCGACAACCTAGTTGATACCCAGGCGGACCCTGTTGCGCTGAGTAATAGGTTCTCCCCCCTTGCAGATCCATCTAACTTGGATCTAGTGGATTGACAACTACCCAAGATCCTGACTGAACTCGAGAACCCCTCTGTAGTCAACCTATCCCATAAATCATCGGTACTCAGCTGGAATATAGCAGGGCTAAGGAGGAAAGCCGGGGATGATAGATGGGTTCATTTTGTAACACACTATGACATCATGTGTTTTCAGGAGACGTGGGATACAAATGGTAATTTTTATTTAAATGGGTACCGTAGCTTCTCAGTCAAAGCAACTGCTGGGAGGGGAGGGAGACCCAAAGGTGGCCTGTATACAATCATTGCTTTAAAATTGGCAGGTTCTATGAAAAAAATAGACTCATCAGCGGATAGCATCTTGTGTGTGGAATGGGTAAGGCCTAACCTCCCAATAATTTTAATTGTAAATTTCTATAATGCACCTGATAAGGTTACTGGTAACACACACCTGAATTCCTTATCCTCTTTTCTATGTCACTATAAATCACATCAAACAGCTACATTCGAAATCCTGCTCATGGGAGATTTTAATATACACCCCTGTGGATGGGATTGTTTTTCTAAACAACAAATGGCACCCCCGGGTGCAACCAGTCCCCACTTCGAACATACAGCGCAGGGAATGGAGTTGGAAGAACTACTTGCTGACATAAACCTGTTTGAACTGGCGGGGCCAGAGGGGGTAAATAGGGGACCGACGTTCATAGGCAGAGATGCAAATACTGTCATTGATTACATTTTTATTTCAGTGGGCCTTGTTGAGGCGGTATCTGCCCCTGAAGTTAAGGTGACAGCATTTAGTGACCACAATCCTCTGACCCTGACCCTGAACTCTGGGAGGAACACTGCAACCCAGGTTGAGCGTCTGGGCGGCGGTAGTGATTCCATTGTTCCTAAGGATCGGGGTAGAAGATTAAACTGGTCCAAAGTGGTCCCGGATACATTTTTCCAGCATCTCAATGCAAATGTACAGGCAGATCTTTTAATATGTTCAGATAGCACGGCAGTTGACACCGACATTATTAAATCTTTTTCTAATATCTGTACACAGGTATACCATGACCTAACCCTAAAGAATAAGCGACCTGAAACCGACCGCCCTAGGTGGTTTGATAGGGAATGCTCTAAGACACACAAGGGGCTCATGGAGGCCCTTAAACAGCAGCCGAGAAATCGGGAACAGGTGACCCAGTGCAGAAAGCTGTATAAATTAACCATCAGTAATCGCAAAAAGTCTATGAAAAACGAGGCTTGGGACAATCTCATTTCAATTAATATCCTCAGAGATAGTTCCAAATTTTGGGCTGTGATCAATCACTCCTATTTTGCTGAGGAGGAAAACTCCATCATGGACTCTGTAATCCCAGAGGAAGATTGGGTTGTCCACTTCAGCAAAATATATAACAGCGAAGAGCCACTACCCCCAGATAGTCTCTATCAGCCCACGGCCCCTGATGTCCCCCTGCAGTTTAGCGAGCACGAGGTTAGCAGGGCTATCCTGGAGATGACAAAATGTAAGGCCCCGGGCCCAGACGGTGTCCCCGCAGATCTTTATAGGTCACCTTTGATCACGTGGGCAAGAATACTCACTAACGTTTTTAATTCCTCTATAACAGCTGGGTTCCCTAAATCATGGTCCTCCTCAACCATTATTCCCATCTACAAGAAAGGCCCCCGAACAGACCCGGCCTGCTACAGGCCAATATCACTTATTGACTCAGCCGTTAAAATTCTAGGCAGAGTCATATTACAGAGACTGGGGGATTTTATCAAGGAGAAGGGGGTCCTTTCAGATTTGCAGTATGGGTTTAGGGCTAGGAGAGGAACCATGGACCAGTGCTTGAATCTACTCTTGCTGGTTGGCAAATATACTAAGGCCAAGGAGGGTAACCTATACATGGCGTTTATGGACCTCTCCTCGGCATTCGACCTGGTCAATCGAACAAAGCTGTGGCCCATGCTTGTTAGCCTTGGCATTGGTCCATCACTGGTAAACTTCCTAGCGGCACTCCATTAAGATTTGACAGCCTCCATTAGAACCGATCGGGAGCGTAACTGTACTCGGCCATTTCGCTCCAAAAGGGGTGTTAGACAGGGCTGCATATTGGCCCCCCTCCTATTCACTCTTTATATTAATTCACTAGGTAAAGAGCTGGAGCAATCAACACCCGATATTCCACGTTTAGGGGATACCCTGGTGCCCACATTACTTTACGCGGATGACGCGGTGCTCCTAGCCCGAACAGGGATCGGGTTACTGAAACTCCTTGATGCATTTGGAGAGTTTATGGGCTCACTTGATCTTGTGATCAATAACAAAAAATCTCATATTATGGTGGCAGGGAAGCGTAGTAAAACACAAAAGGTGAAGACGTTTACCTGCACAGGCGAGGAGGTGACTAGGGTACCAGTTTTTACCTATTTGGGTGTTATCTTTGAAGAAGGGGGGTCTTGGATGGCCCAACTAAATGCCAAAAGTCTAGCAGTCAAGAGATCAACCTCAGCTCTATTGAGCTTTGCAAGGAGATTGGGCTCTCGCCCAATGGATGCCCTTTTGAAAGTGTACAAAACAAAATGTCTGTCCATAGCCAAATATGGTGCTCCCTTGTGGGTTTTTTCGCCACAAGGTAAAATACAAATCGCAGAAAATACTTTCCTGAGATCATTGCTAGGAGTTCCACAATCAACACCAGTTTTTTCCCTGCACACTGAGTTAGGCATAGGCTATGTTACTGATGAGTTACAACTGGCCCCACTAGTCTATTGGGCAAAAACCTGGCTAAACAACGAGATCCCCTTGAACCATTGCATCCTTAAGGACTGTCTGGCGTTAGACAAAGGGTCAAAAATTCCCTGGCTAGCATATATAAAGAACACGGTGAATAAAATGGGCAGGCCAGATCTTTACAAACACCCGACCAACATAGTTAAAGGGGACATAAAATGGATCAAGGAAAACTTCTTGCTAAGGGCATACCAGGATAGGGAGGAGGAGGAACTAACTAAGCCAAAAGGTAGAGCAAACTTTCTGCTCTTAACCACTCCTTCGCTAGAACCCTACCTGAAAATTGTAAGTAATCCATTTCACCGCCACCTCCTCATTAGATTCAGGTTCAACATCATCCAATACTCCCTGGGGGATTTCCCAGTGTGGGGGGTACCTGATTCATCAAGTCCTTGCAGTTGTGACAATTTTTCTGAGCAGACCCTGATGCATTTTGTCATGTTCTGTGAGCACTTTAAGGTGGGTAGAAGGCGGTTCTTAATTCCTATCCTGAGTGAAGCAGGCTTCCTACAAGTACGCCCAGCCTTGTTTTATTTACAACTATTAGAAACCACAAAAGTAATTTTCGGGGTTGCTAGCTTCCTGGTAGCTGCTATGCGTATCAAGACCAGGAAGCTATCCCCGAATATTCAGGTGGAGTGATTAAAGACAGAGTGATTGTTTTTATTGTTTTTTAATCATTTTTTAGTATGCCCACTTTTAATAACTATTGAATGTACTTTTACTATTACGAATATTGTATGTTTTTAAACTGATGAAATGTGACATTGTTATTGTATTGATTCTGCTTTTATGATTTTAACAATCGAATAAAGCCTGTTTTGACTGACTGACTGAAATTGGAGGATTTTCAGTTCCCTCCGAACTCTAAATAATGTTTTCTATTTCTTTTGTATAATTTGTAATGAAAAACCACATTGCACTATGTCCTCCTGAGTCTGTTATCCCTCTGTCAATGGTGCCTTAACCCATGGGTTTATAAAAACACTCCAGTGGCTTAAGTGGTCTCCTGATAAACATACACTAATTCTGACGAAAATGAGATATATACCCATAAAATGCTCTTCGCTCAAGTTGTAACTCAACTCCTAAACAATATGTGTTATAAAATGACAGGTTATTTGATGTCCTAAACCCCACAACAGAATAATTTCAGTTTAGCTCTGCACTTTGAAACTCCCAGGTGACAGGAGCTGCGGTTACACGCACCCTAGAGATACACAAACATTTCTGCAAAAGGGAAAATTCCTTTCTCGATCTGGCTACTATAAAACCTTCATTCCCTTGAAATTGTTATGTTTTTCTACCTCCCAGGGCTGTCTGACATGATATCGTATTTCTGTTTTTTAAAAAAATAACAAAAAAATAAAATAAAGTCAACAGGCAGAATTGAAATGTACTAAGAATTCCAAGTGTGGACATATGGCTTAATATATCACAAAAATAGTCTACATGGACATTTTTTTATATTTCATAACGGACCAAGGACGGCAATATCCCAGTCGCAGGACTTCTACCTGCCCTTTGGCGCCCACTAATGTTGAGCTTGTTCAGTTTACTTTGGTGTGGACACTTTAATTGACAAGTTGGCCCATTTCTTGTATACCATTCTTATTGACTGTGATGGATAGTTATTCTGTGCCAATTTGTTGTGTGTGTATAGAATCATATGGATGTGTCTCTGCCCTGCCATCCCTTCACTCTTCCAGTACAAAGGTTCAGAGAGGCTTCTTGGACATGTAGCAGAATTGCTTATTGCAGGGAACGAAACAGCATGGATATTATAATGTAACACAGTCTCATTCGGAGTGTGGCGCTAAATGAAGGGGTTTTTACCCAATGTGATGATGATGTTACACCATAATCAAGAGTTCTATATTGCCCTGCATTTAGAGTCCCAGCAAAAGAAAAATATGGTAAACCCTGTGGTACAGCACACAGTGCCAGCTGTCTCGCATGTTTCATGTATGTACTGGTATTCTGTTACTCCTAGCCTTTTGCTAGTGGTAAATTCCGTGAACCACAGCAGCAATGGCAGGAATATTTAGTAATACAAAATTGAAAACTTCTACCATAACCACTAGCCTTTAAAGAGCACGTGGGGACTCTTGTTTGACTCTCGCCTTATTTTTGTTCAAATATCCTTTACTGCCACAATGGGCAGCTTAAACTTTTATGTAACTTATTTATTTATTTATTTATGCATCTTGTACCGCGCAAACTAAAACCCGAAGGTGTCAAGGCGCCTAACAAAAGAATCAGAAAAAAACTAAGGGCCTGATGTTGAGTTTGGCAGACAGGGTCCTCCATCACATGTGTGACGGAGTATCCTGTCACTCAAGCTCTTGGCCTGCCCGCCCTATTTAGAGTCAGGTGGAATGTCAGCTTTTCATCAGCACTGCCCGCGCTGCCTCTTTCAGCAGAGAGCTTACACTGAATGCCCAATGGACTGCTGGCCATCAAGGTAAGGGGATTACTCCACCTGCCCGATTTAGAGCAGATGGTCTGCTGTCTTTTTTTCCGTCAGTCACTGCCATGGAAAAATTGGCAGTGATGAACAGAAAAACTAAAATAATGACCCCCTCCACACACACTAGGAAAAAACTATTGGGCTGCGGGTGGTCTTTAGTTAATTTTTTAAGAAAACGGTCTCCAACTTTGGGACGTTGTTTTTGAAAAACAAAATGTTTGGTGGATGGCCATAGAAATAGACGGTAGCTGTCCATCAAACCTTTAGTGTCTTTAGAGGAACAGCTATGACTCCGATTCCTCTGTAGGTATTGAGATGACCACTGAGCTAGTAGTGATCTCTAATTTTGGTGACCCTTGCCTATGGGGCTTCTCCCTAACATGCCCATAAACATATCCCTGGTGCCTGGTGGGTTTTCTGCCCCCACTGGGGGGGCGTATAAGGGGCTATTGCTCCGATCTGCCTTCTGGAGTGGCAGAAACATTTTTTTGGGGGTGTGGCATTAGCAAGCCCATTCTAGGCAGCCCCCACCCCACGTATAAAAAACCCAACATAATCCCTGGTGCCTCGTGGGCTTTCTGCCCCCGGGAGCAGATAAGGCACTAGTGCCCATCTGCCGTCTTAGGGAAGCAGAAAGCCTGGGGCAAAATATTTTTGGGGGCGAGGGCATTGGCATGCCCATTCTGGGTACCCCTAACTCCTATGTATAAAAAAGCAAAGTCCCTGGTGCCTTGTGTGCTTTCTGCCCCCCTGGGTGTAGATAAGGGACTATAACCCCCATCTGCTTTCCGGGGGGCAGAAAGACGGTGTTACATTGTTTTGGGGGTGGGGTATTGGCATGCCCATTCTGGGCAGCACCCACCCCTATGGATAAAAAAACAACATAATACCTGCTGCATATTGAGCTTTCTGCCCCTGGGGGGAAGATCAGGGGCTATTGCCTCCATCTGGCTTCTGGGAGTGGCAGAAAGACTGTTACAAGTTTGGGGGTTGGGGGCATTTGCATGCCCATTTTAGGCAGCCCCCACCCCTACGTACCAAAAAAAAATGATCCCTGGTATCTAGTGTGCATTTTACTCCCCCGGGAGGCAGATTGGGGGCTGCAGCCCCCATCTGCCCCTCGGGGGACAGAAAGACTGATTTTCCCCAAATGATTTTGGCTGGAGCAAGGACCCTTGCCTTAGGGGTCGCTCTCCCTTCCTTGGTGTCTAGTGTTGGACCCTGCTTGGGGATCGCCCTACCGAGGCGATCCCCAAGCAGGGATTCACTAGGGAGGGTTACCATTAGAAAGGGGAGATTCTATCCTTTCCAATTGAACCTCTCCTGCATTTCTACATGCTCAGGGGGCTGAGATTGCCCCACCAGCACGTAGAAAGTGAAATTGAAATAAGCCTATTGACTCACTTCAGTTTTAGTTTCACTGAAATTACGTCAATGCGACTTGCACTCTGATCGTCACTTCAGTGAAACAAAGTAAACAGCCTCGGGAACTGGGGAAGCTGTTTAGGGGGAATGGAAATCCCTCTGGTGCCCACAAAAGAGGGATTTCATGTGCCATGGCGTAGGATGCACTGGAGCCGTCCGACGCCCATGAGCACTTTTGCGTCGGATAGCTCCTGTGCATTCGATGCACGAATGGGCTAAAACTGCATTTCTTCAGTTGTATTAATTGGCTTTTTGTCGTTTTGGTGTCAAATAAGTTATTAAATTCTACTCTATTTTTCTACATTGATGTGGAATTTTTTTTGTGTTGTGTTTTCATGTTATTACTGTTTGAAATGCTGCATAAATGCTTTACACATTGCCTCTAAGTTAAACCTGATTGCTCTGAGCCAAGCTACCAGACGGTTGAGCATAGGGTAATTTGGGATTTGCTGACTTCATCCTCAAAAGGATTGTGGTTCTTTCTTGAGTAGGGTTTCACCCCCCCAACCAGTAACCCAATTTTTTAGAGGGCCCGATTCACAAACTGCATTATGTAGTACATAAAGTAGTATTACAGTAATAAATGCAATTCAGATACCCACAGCTTGAGATGTCTCCCGCTCCTATCATTTTTATGCGGCGTTCTCCACCACTGTGGCAGAGACCTCCACACTCATAAGCATACTGCCTGACAGTCATGTGGGAAGGGACAGGGGAGTGGCGGAAACATGTGTAATCATTTCTCAAAAATGGTTCTAGATAAGGCAAATTTAAGGAGGGGCTTAGATAGGACTCTCCCAAAAGAGTAACACAATTGTGCAATAAACAGCCCTAAAGAAGTCAAAACAGGTGTAACTGTACTCCAGCCCAGCTTTGGAGAAAGTGAAGCAGCACATGTGGCACACCACATGGTCTGCAAAACACTCCTATAGAAAGCAGTGGAGGCGGAGAATTAAAATAACACCCAGATGAATTAATGTCAAATGAATTAAACGTCATCTTCAAAAGGATTGTGGTTCTTTCTTGAGTAGGGTTTCACCCCCCCAACCAGTAACCCAATTTTTTAGAGGGCCCGATTCACAAACTGCATTATCTAGTACATAAAGGGGTCGATTCCGATCCGGTAAAAAGTGCTCCGATTAGCTGTACGGAGCCTTTTTCCCGTACGAATCGTACACCTACAACGTCCCCATACGAACTAGCAAGTACGATCCTAACCCAAAGCGCCACTCCGTACGACTCGTACCAAACACCGTACGACTCCGATCTCCGTACAATTCACCCTCGGAACCCGCTTTATGCGATATCTGTACGGTTCGCGGCTGTTTTTTCCGAACCGGCAAGTACGATTTGCGTTGGGTACACACCGTACGACCCTTTTACTATGGGAGCTGAAAACAGCCGTAAAAGCAGAGTTCGCCCCGAAACACGCACGGAACGCCACCTCCCTGGTACGCTGTGTACCTCCCATGATCGCAGGGGTGCGCACCGTACCCCTGCGATCACGGGGTGTACGCACCGTACCCCGCGATCTTGGGGTGTTCGCACCGTACCCCATGTACGCTGGGTGTACGGTGCGTATCCCCCATGATCGCAGGGGTACGGTGCATACCCCAGCGATCATGGAGGGGTACGCACCGTACGGTGTGTATGTGAATGTGCGCTTTTCCGTATGAATTGCCCTTACCTGACGTGGCCCGTACGAATCACGTCCTGATACCCCGGTCTGGATCGTACTCGTCGAGTCGTACGGTGTGTGTACGAGTCGTACGGAAACGGCTCCGGATGCGAATCGTACGGACGATAATTTTACCTCATTGGAATCGACCCCATTGTAGTATTACAGTAATAAATGCAATTCAGATACCAACAACTTGAAATGTCTCCCGCTCCTATAATTTTTATGCAGCATTCTCGACTACTGTGGTAGAGACCTCTACGCACATAAGCATACTGCTTGGCAGTCATGTGGGAAGGGACAGGGGAGTGGTGGAAAAATGTGTAATCTACTCAAAAATGGTTCTAGATAAGGCAAATTTAAGGAGGGACTTGGATGGGACGCTCCCAAAATAGTAACACAATTTTGCAATAAACAGCCCTAAACAAGTCAAAACAGGTGAAACTGTACTCCAGCCCAGCTTTGGAGAAAGTGAAGTAGCACATGTGGCACACCACATGTTCTGCAAAACACTCCTATAGAAAGCAGTGGAGGCGGAGAATTAAAATAACACTCAGATGAATTAATGTCAAATTAATTAAATTAGCTTGCCATTTACATTTTGTAAACGTATGTATGTATATATATATATATATATATATATATATATATATATATATATATATATATATTACCTACTGGCGGTCGCCAGTAGGTATATATAGTTAGGATTTTTTCTCTATGGGTTTTTTGAAAATTCTATGTCTAATAACTTTGGCGTTTGTGGACGGAATCGGCTGAAATTTTCAGGAAAATGGCACATTTTGTTTCTGAGCAGCCCTTGAAAATTTGGGGGGGGTTCGTCCAGTGGGGGCCGAGAAAAAAGGGGGGTCCCAAAACGTGTTTTTAACATTGAGTTTTCCATAGGGCGGTTGGCCTCACTTTTAGCCCGAACGGCTGAATGGATTTGCACGAAACTTGGCAAAATTGTAGGGACTGGTAGCCCGATGTGCCTTTTGTAGGTCTCAATATATGTGCTCCAGTGGATTTTGAGAAATTAACGTTTAAAAAAAGATATATATCTGTAACAGCGGACCGGTTAGCGCTCTGGTTCGCGGACTTTTCGCGCAACGGAGCTTTGTGAAGCGAAGCTGATTGGTTCTCCGGCGTCTGTCAACATTCCAAACAGTCCGTAGCGGCCGCCATCTTGTCTCTCGGTAGGATCGAGAGACAAGAGGAGGTCAAAACAAAGGGGGAAATAACTATAAGGGGGCATAGTAGATCCTCGCTGACCCCCTAGGTTTGATGTGGAGGTTTTAAAAGGGCCCCGCGGGGCAAAAAAAAACCAAAATAATAATAATCGAACGGCTGAATGGATTTGCACGAAACTTGGCAAAATATTAGGGACTGGTAGCCCGATGTGCCTTTGCTAGGTCTCAATATATGTGCTCCAGTGGATTTTGAGAAATTAACGTTGAAAAAAAGATATATATCTGTAACAGCGCTCCGCTTCGCGTACTTTTCGCGTTACGGAGCTTTGCGAAGCTGATTGGTTCTCCGGCGTCTGTCAACATTCCAAACAGTCCGTAGCGGCCGCCATCTTGTCCCTCGGTAGGATTGAGAGACAAGAGGAGGCCAAAGCGAAGGGGGAAATGACCATAAGGGGGCATAGTAGATCCTTCCTGACCTCTTAGGTTTGATGTACCATTTTGCCAAGTTTGGTGTAATTCCGTTCAGCCATTCAGGCTGTAGACGTATGTAAATGTCCTATGGAAAATTGCATGGGGAAAACACATTTGAAAGTGTTGAAATTTAGAACCAATTAAAATGTTACTTTGGTTTTGTATTTGTGTGTGATGAAAGTTAATTGGTTATGTATATATGTCAAATGAGAGGAAACCACAGCCATTTTGTGATACTACTGTCTGAGGTACATTTGTGAGGAATTTTTGGTGGTGAATTTCTGGTGTTTGATTTACACAGTACTAACACTTCTGCTACTTTTAAAAAGGTGAGTTGTTAATTTGTAAGGGGAACTATGTTGTACACTTGAAGATAATTTGAAAAATGTTTTCTGTTATTTATTTGCTGTCCTTCTGTTATACTAAATACTTGATGAAGTTAGTTTTATATTATGTATTACTAAAAACGATAAATGAAAGTGATTATTTTTTTCTGCAATTTACAGCAAGCAATTTCAAAATAAAATGGCTCACAATGAAGAGACCGTGGCAATTTCTTTTGAATTGTCCACTACATTGATTGAAATTGAGAGCACCAATAATGAAATATTGTCACAAGGAGGACATGACTTGTATGATTCCATTAGATTGATTGAAATGGACAGCACCAAGAATGAAATATTGTCACAAGGAGATGACTTGAATGATTCCACTACATTGATTGAAATTGAGAGCACCAATAATGAAATATTGTCACAAGGAGGAGATGGCTTGTATGATTCCATTAGATTGATTGAAATGGACAGCACCAATAATGAAATATTGTCACAAGGAGGAGATGACTTGAATGATTCCACTACATTGATTGAAATTGAGAGCACCAATAATGAAATATTGTCACGAGGAGATGACTTGAATGATTCCACTACATTGATTGAAATTGACAGCACCAATAATGAAATATTGTCAGAAGGAGGAGATGACTTGAATGATTTTTTTGATCAATCTCTTGATGGCGAATTTATCGAGTGTTTGGAGACCATAGAGTTACAAGAATCATCATTGCAGACTTTTAATGAGGAGATTCCAGATGAGATGATTGAAGAGGAAATTACTGATGAGGACATGTTACTAGTTGTTTCAAATTTAGAAAATTCTGAAGAATAAATTTATATTTAGAAATCAAAAATTGTTTGAGACATTATTTATTTTTATTTTTAATTTATGAGGTTGTAGCGAAGTGATTGTAGTATAAAATGAGACTTATAGTATAGAGTGCAACATTTTTATGTTACATGGTAAGTTTACTCATATTTACTTCCCTTCTGCCACTATATTATCTCCAATGTGTATTTGACATGTCTTCTTCATCTCCGGCCTCCTTTCTCTCACTGTGTGTCTCCGATGCATCTTATCGCTGGTATTTTGTGTAATTACAGAAGAGAGTAAAATAAAATAGTTCGGAACGTGAAAAGGGGGCAAAGTAGAGTACTCCTCACCCCCTAGGCCTTTTTAGGCGGTCCCAAAAGGATCAGTTTCTGCTTTCCTGAGAGATTATGGTATGAGTTCCATATACCACAATAACTTGCATTACAACATGCAAGATATCTATCTCCTATTACCAACTTTTGGAGATATTCGCGCTAAGCGCGAATATCTCCAAAAAGTAACACCTGCCCTGAGCAGTTCTTAGCCATGTTATCCAATGGGAGGTGGATAACATGGCTAAGAGTATTAGCTCGGTAATGCATGAATATCGCTGAGTTTTTAGCGATATTCATGCATTGCGGCCGTTTATTATCGCATTTGCGATAAACCTTGATAATAGTAAGGTTTATCTTCGATAATTTCTGACGATGCTTAGTGGTAAAAAATTGGTTGGTAAGCATCGTTAGCGATAAATATCGCTTAACTTTGGTAATATGCCCCAACGTCTGTTAACGTTCGATTCGAAGGAAATGAGGAAGTGTTGAAAAACATTGTCTGCGCCATCTTGCCTTTTTTTAAATGCCACACTTTTGTCGTGCACGGCAGCCATTTTAGATGTCTTGACCAGACCCACTCTCTGCACGCTGTCGATTCGTAGCATGGCTCCTCACCCTCGTAAGCATCTCCCCCAGGCACTGGTCACCACCGCTCTCTGTCTTATGCATGGGCAATAAACCTTCCCCCATCTGCGCTGCTCTTCCCTGAGAATCACACTCTGTGCCCGCCCGACACCTCCCTTTCGCCCTATTCACTACCGCACCCTCTGACACTCCTCTTCCTCTGTGTCCGAATGTCCAGGCCGGTCCTAGGCTATCAGCTAGCCCTGCAGATGTAGTTTATGGCCCCAGCTGTAAAGAATCACCCCTCTTCAAAGGAGTTATAGTAGATCAAGGCCCACACCCGATGTGATCCGTCACAGCACACGCGTTCCTACTATCTGAAAACCATCCTGTATTGTGATTGGGGAGAGGACCGAGCCTGAAGCGGAAGATTCCAGGAATGACTCTTTGTACATCAAAGTTTTTACAATTATGTGTCACATTAAAAATATATAGCACTCCAACAAAGTAGTAGGAATATAAAACTTTAATAACATATAAATATATACAACAAAACAAAAACAGTAAAAACATTTAAACAATGAAGAGACCGTGGCAATTTCTTTTTAATTATCCAATAGATTTATTGAAATTGACAGCACCAATAATGAAATATTCTTGTCAGTAGCGGTCTGTTGTGCGAATAGTTCCAAGGCAGCAGAACGCGCTGAAATCTAGATGGCACGAAAGTGATGTCTAGTAAGTTGCCGCCCAGCAAAAAACGGCGTGGGGCGCCGCGGGGGTGAGTGAGTCCAGTAGGCACCACAGGTATTCTTACCGGCATTGCAGAATTACTGCTGGGGACAATGCCTGTGCTGTAGCAGGGTCACAGCAGAAACAAAAAGGATTCTGTTGAAGATGTTGTTGGTTTTCAATTTGAAAACAGTTCTGGTGTCAACTGCTATGCTAATGTAGTGGTTAATGTTTTGTTTTCTCTAGAAAATGTAAAAGAGGGGGAGGCAGTCCAAAGTTCCGTTAAAAGGGCAAAGGAAAGGATCGGTGGTTTGAACTATCAGTCAAAAAGGGGAGGGGGTGCAATAATTTTTCCTACCGGGTCACACTGTGCTTTCACCGGAAGTGAGGTCTGCAGGATTGTAGTAATTCAAAGTGAGGCTGGCGCCAGCATGGGAGCGCCGACGTCCCGCGGATACAGTTTCGTCACTCCACGGGCGATCATGGCAGTCATTCCCCATCGGGGGTCGGAGACTCCCGCGGCTCCTCTAGAATCTTCAAGGTCGTGGAGGACTACGGTGGTGGAGTCAACCAGTGACCGGGCCATTTCTTTATGTTGGGCCCGCTCTTGCCAGGTCGACCGCCATTTTGAGAGTTCGGCAGCTACCGGCGATCGCGGGGTCACATGAGCGGACGGGCTCCACCCTGCCGGGCGAGACGTTGCAGCATGGCCACAGTGGAAGAACCGTTATCTAGGTCGTTCCGAAACTGTGCAGCACTGTAGTTGTTAGGATGCCACCGCCTGGAGCGCTGAGGGTGCAGCTGGGAAGCCTCCACCTGGGGAGGCGGGAGAGGCCTGTTCGCACCGTCTCTCCCTCCCAGTGCACCCCACGGCGTCTCGCTTGAGATTTGTTATGGCCGGACCAGGCGATGAGGACGAGGGGGGGTCGGAGGCATGTGCAAGACATCCCCCTCCAGTGTTGTCGCAGCCATTATAAAAGAAAGAAGTGTCCCGTCCGTCTTCGGGCCGGGCTTCCGGTGGATGTCGGCCGGACGCCCCTGGCTCTGGCCCCATGAACGGGTTTCTTGGTTTATCGGCTGCAGCCGGATCCCGTCGGCCTCGGCCCCCCGACCGTTGGTGGTCGGACCGGAAGAGCATGTGGCGGGACTACCTGCAACTCTCAAGGGCCACCGCGGCCGGACTGGGAGAGAGAGGGGAGGGTCGAGGAGACATTCCCCCCCCCTGCAACTGTTCAGCGTTGTAAAGGCAATCCCCTGGCCGGGTCCCGCTGGTCTCGGCCTCTCCTCCGGCTACACCCTACGTTAGGATCTCCTGGCCGAGGCGTGGCAGCAGAACCTGCCTTATATGGGCTGCTCCCGGCTGGGCGTAGCCGGAACCCTGCCCCACCTTGGAAGTTTCCAGAGTGGGGGTGGATGTTCTACTGACTTGCATTTTCCCTAGTCTATCGATTTTTTTGGCGTGGCAGGCGGTGGGACAGCGAGGGGTGATTTGGTTTCTCTTACTGTTTTTCTGGTCTCTCACCACTGGCATATTTTAACGTTTTCTTGTTTCTAGGACATTAATAGGTTTTATCATTACGTTATGTTATCGTTTCTTTGTTCGTTGTTTAATAAAAGTTCATGTTCATCAGTGGCCTACTGATTTTCGTTTTCCTATTTTTTTCTTTCCAGGTTGTTTCATGGTAAAGTTTCTGTTAACAGGATACAGTGATCACTTCGTTATTATTGCATATGTCCTTTTCACTAGGGGTGCTCTCTGGTCGGGCCAGATGACGTATCTCTAGTAAATGGTCCGGGTGAAAAAGGTGCATCAATCAGTGGGGAGTAGATAGGCATGACAGATTACAACGGGGGAGAACGGTCCGCATTACGTACCCTTTCACTACTTGCAAAGATTTTCCTACGTTTATTTGCAAACAGGGAATACCTCCAAAAAGAACTAATTCCCAAACAGTCAATGTTCGGACAATCAATCAATCAATGAGGAATGAAATAGGTACGACGTGTTAAAGGCTTGCGTTACCTACCCTTCACTATCTGCAAAGGGAGATAGAATATTCCTATTCTTCCTCGTTTGCAGGTAGAGAAGATCGTTAAGAGAATTAACTTCGAACAATTCAATGCTCGATTGAAACAATCAACAAGGGGTACTGTGAACACAAATGAACGCCGCTTATATACATACGCATTGCTATTTTCAACAGGTTGTTCCTAATGTTTCTATTTTAGCGAGGTCAAAAGAGATCCCATTAGTGGCCTACTGATTTTGCTCGATTCCTTTTGTTTTTTTACACGATTTTTCGCTATCTGCAAAGACTAAACAGAGTATTGCGACTCTGTGCTTGTTTGTAAATAGAGAATGAACCAAAGAGAACAATCAATCAAATGGAGAGAGAAGCAGGCACGACGGATTACAAAGGGGGAAAGGGCTGCATTAACTACCCTTCACTATCTGCAAAGAGAGAGTACTCCTAATAGAAATGAGGGGTGGGGGGCAGCAATCAAAGCAGATCAGTGTGCATAAACACGAAAAAAAAAATTCTTACCACGTACTTGACATTCGACAGCTTATGATATTTGCTATTAAAAAACCATTGAAATTCACTGAAAAAACCATAGGTTATAGACCATATATAGTTAGGAATTAGCATTTACAAAACCTTGAAAATTCACTGAAAAAACCATAGGTTATAGACCATATATAGTTAGGAATTAGCATTTAAAAAACCTTATTTTACTCACACAAAACCATTGAAATTCCATATATAGTTAGTTGCACTAACTATATATTGCGCACCCGCAATCCACTGCTGATGATGTCACATATTACATCATTCATGACATGGTCAGTGACATCACTGATGACATCACTGATGACATCTCAAATGACATCACTGATGACATCACTGATGACATCTCATTTGACATCAATGACCACATCACTGATGATATCATTCATGTGACAATACAATGCATCTCCTCACATTTTAATATAACCTCTGTTTCACCCAGTGTTAAAAACAGAGTATAATTTTTGAAACCATTGACACACCAATACTAGTTACTACATACGTACTCACTGATTCCTACGTCTACACACACATTCACTCATTCACCCATACAATCATTCATACATACAATCACTCATGTTTACAACACAATCATATGCACTCATACACCTATACAGACACTCACACTCTGCCACTCATCCATGGAGTTACTCACACACCTAGTCAGTCCTGTAAAGAATCAATCACACTTCCATTTTCTACTCTATACAGTTAAACATAGAGCACCTTACGTTTTCAACCATATACTAACACATACTTACTCTCTTATACAATCATTGATACAAGTACACATTGATCTGTACAGAGTCACACACCTCCCATCCAGCCACACACACACTCAGTCTCCCATGCAAATACTTGGGCAATCAATCAATAACCCATATAGTTACTCATATAGCTACTGATCAACACATGCAGCAGTTTACAGAACAACAGACATAATGATGCACAAATTAAGACAGTTTAGTCACTAACCCATGCACTCAGTGAGACACATTTAATCACTCACTCATACATTCAGTCATGCACCTACTAAATCCTTCGTCCAGACACTTATACATCCACTCATTCTTCAATATGTAAGACATATTTTAACTTTACAGAAACATAGTCACTGGATGTTGTCATCAGTGATGTCATCAGTGATGTCATTTGAGATGTCATCAGTGATGTCATCAGTGATGTCACTGACCATGTCATGAATGATGTAATATGTGACATCATCAGCAGTGGATTGCGGGTGCGCAATATATAGTTAGTGCAACTAACTATATATGGAATTTCAATGGTTTTGTGTGAGTAAAATAAGGTTTTTTAAATGCTAATTCCTAACTATATATGGTCTATAACCTATGGTTTTTTCAGTGAATTTTCAAGGTTTTGTAAATGCTAATTCCTAACTATATATGGTCTATAACCTATGGTTTTTTCAGTGAATATATATATATATATATATATATATATATATATATATATATATATATATATATATATGCCATGAAACTCCCAACAGCCACCTCCAATATCACAAGACCGGCGAAGCAGGAGACGGACCACAAATTAAGGTAACAGTTCTTTTTACTGCAGAAAGGTTAGGTGGAAAAACCAACGATGACGCGTTTCGGACTGTACAGCCCTTGTTCACATGCAGAGAGTAGCAGAATGTTATTGTTTTTATAATGCAATGCACCCTGCCTACATCCCGCCTCCAGCTTGGTCATGTGACAAATGGACATAACAAACAGACATTTGTTGCCGAGGCCAAAAATGAAATCGATTTACATAATGTTTTGTACAATGCAAAACAACATAAGGAACAACATATTTAAAACTGCATAAATGCAATAACAAATAAAGGACTACACATTGCAATAAATGAACATGATTGTTCCAAAGTTTCAGTTACTCATTGGATAAATCTTGTAAACCAGATAGGCCACAACATATTCAAAAATATATAAATAAATGTTAGTACCAAGTCACTTGTTCCCTAAGAAACGAATAAAAATTACGCTGAGAATTACGTAGGCCATAAAGTGCTAAATGTGCAAAAAATTTTGAAACAGTGGCTAGACATCTCTGCCTAGTGTGCAAAAAGCTTTCAATAAAGTGTAAAACAGATCTATATCCAAAATGTGCTAAAGTGTGTAGTTGAAAAAATCTGAATATAAAAAATGGATCAGAAAGTTACCTCTATAACAAATTGGACTAAGTCATATTATTCTGATAAAAGGTAAATCTAAAACACTTTTTTAAAACAGTAATTCATCAAATTGAAATAGAGTGTGCAAAGATCATGTGAATGCTATTCTAAAAAGAGGGGAGAATAAACATGGAGGTACACAATAAATAAACAACTGATTAAATAGCCAAAGGAATTTCATGGTATAATCGATAACAGGGAACCTGACTATCTATTAAAATCATAAATAGCCGATGACATAAAGTCCCCATGAAAACAGAGAATCCAGATGAGCAACAGGGAACCTGACTACTCATCTGAAAGGGTGTGTGTAAAGATGCCAAAACTGCTATTAACCAATGGAGACACTACTAATACTACACTCTGGTTTATGCACTAAGTGTCATTGTGGCATGTAGTCCATAGACTTAGTGAGAAATTATTGGAGACTTTTACAAAAAGTTATGGCTGTCCTCAGTAGTATTGAGACCATTAGGCCACATGCTGTCAAACTCTAAAATGAAACGCGTCTCCAGTTGCCTCAGTAGCAATTCCCTATTTCCTCCTCTTCGGGGTTTGGGGACTGATCCTACCACATAATAGGAAAGGCAGCTTAGGTCTTTGTTATGTTTAAGTGCAAAATGCCGTGCTACCGGATATGCGGGATCATTGTGTAATATAGCTCTGAGGTGTTGCAGGATCCTGACGTGCACCTTTGCCTTCGTTCTTCCAATGTAATTTAAGCCACAGGTGCACGTCAGGACGTATGTATGTATATATATATTACCTACTGGCGATAGCCAGTAGGTATATATAGTTAGGATTGTTTTCCATAGGAAATCCGCAACATTCTATTGGGAATAACTTTGGCGCCGGTTGAGGGATCTGCCTGTAATTTTCCTTAAAATGGTCTCGCTGCGCTCCGCTCCTTCCCTGAAAGTTTCAGGGGGATTCGTGAAGTGAGGGCTGAGAAAAATGGGGATCCCAAAACGTGTTTTCCCCATGTTAATTTCCATAGGACGGTCTGACAAGTCTACAGCCCGAACCGCTGAACGGAATTACGCCAAACTTGGCAAAATTGTAGGGACTGGTACGCAGATGTGCCTTTGCTATGTTTGGTGAAAATTGCTCCAGTGGTTTTTAAGAAAATTAACTTCAAAAGCACATATATATATATATATAGCAGCTCACCCTAAGCTTACTCCTAAGCTTACCCGTACGCGTACCATCCGCGTATGTACGTGTACGTGCGCGTACCCCTACGTGCACGAGCTGCATGCTGATTGGCTGCCACTGTCTGTCAACACTCTAAAACAGAAATTGTGGGCAGCCATCTTGTGCCTCGGTAGAGTGAGGTACAGGAAAGCAGAACAACTAATGTGTAGAACTCAAAAAATGGGCAGGGTAGAAGCACCCTGACCCCCTAGGCCTGCTCAGGGGGTCCCACAAGGACCCCCAAGGCAAAAAAAATGTTTTTTTTTTAAAAGTCACGGGTTACGCGTACCGTGCGCGTACGTACGCGGACGGTACGCGTACGGTACACGTACCCCACGACTTTAAAAAAAATATATATTTTTTTTTTGCCTCGGGGGTCCTTGTGGGACCCCCTGAGCAGGCCTAGGGGGTCAGGGTGCTTCTACTCTGGCCCCTTTGCGAGTTTCACACCTTTGTTTCACTGCTTTCTTGTGCCTTGGTTCTAACAAGGCACAAGATGGCTGCCAACACTTCCTGGTTTTGAGTGTTGACAGACAGTGGCAGCCAATCAGCATGCCTTCCCGAGAAAGCTGCATGGTCATTGGCTGTCAACACTTCTAACCATGAGGTGTTGGCATCCATCTTGTGCTAGTGTTGACAGACAGTGACAGCCAATCAGCATGCCTTCCCGAGAAAGCTGCATGCTCATTGGCTGCCAACACTTCTAACCAGGAAGTGTTGGCATCCATCTTGGGTCTGAGGCACAAGAAAGCAGAAAAATAAACGTGTAGAACACAAAAAGGGGGCAGTGTAGAAACACCCTGACCCCCTAGGGCTGCTCAGGTGGTCCCACTAGGATATTAATATATTTAAACGTTATCCGCTAATAGAATTAGCATTTAAAAAACCTTTGAAATTCACTGAAAAAACCAAAGGTTTCAGGCCTTATATAGATAGGAATTAGCATTTAAAAAAACCTTTGAAATTCACTGAAAAAACCATAGGTTTCAGGCCTTATATAGTTAGGAATTAGCATTTAAAAAACCTTGCGAATTCACTGAAAAAACCATAGGTTTCAGGCCTTATATAGTTAGGAATTAGCATTTAAAAAACCTTTGAAATTCACTGAAAACACCATAGGTTTCAGGCCTTATATAGTTAGGAATTAGCATTTAAAAAACCTTGCAAATTCACTGAAAAAATCATAGGTTTCAGGTCTTATATAGTTAGGAATTAGCATTTAAAAAACCTTTGAAATTCACTGAAAAAACCATAGGTTTCAGGCCTTATATAGTTAGGAATTAGCATTTAAAAAACCTTGCAAATTCACTGAAGGTGTATTGAAGAATGAGTGGGTGTATAAGTGTCTGGATGGAGGATTTAGTAGGTGCGTGACTGACTATATAAGTGAGTAATTAAATATGTCTTACTGAATGCATGTGTTATTGACTAAACTGTGTGAATGTCTGTACCTATCTGTCTGTTGTTGTGCAAGTTGCTGCATGGGTTGGTCAGTAGCTACATAAGTGTCTATGTTGGTTATTGATTGGTTGTCTGAGTATTTTTTGGGAGACCGAATGTGTGTGTTGGTGGGTGGGAGGTGTGTGACTGTGCATTGCTGTATGAGTGGTTGATTCACTGGGTATATGGGTTCAAGAGTGCATGTGGAAACAGCTGTATGAGTGTGTGAATGTGTGTATGGGTGTGTTGGTGAGTGAATGGATGTCTCAGTGGTTCATGTCCAAGTAACTACATATGTAAAAGGCAGCGTATGTGAGAGTTGAAGTATATAAAATACTCTACATGATAGTCAGTGATTGTGAGACTGTATGGATGAGTGTGAACTTGTATCACTGATTATATAAGAGAGTGTCCTCATGTAACGTAACTGGAAAATATGCAAAGCGCTCTGATACCTGATTCGGTTCGGGTCTAGTTCGCGCTATATAAAACTCTGCAAAAAAAAAAAAAAAAAAGAGTAAGTATGTATTCGTTTCTGTATGAATTAGTAAGGTGGTGTGTGTATAATTGCATAGGTGAGTAAATGGGAGTGTGTTGGATTCTTAGCATGACTGACTAGGTGTGTGAGTAACTGAATGGATGAGTGGCGGTGTGTGATTGTCTGTATAGGCGTATGAGTGCATATGATAGTGTTGTATTGATGAGTGACTGCATGTATCAGTGATTGAATGGCTGAATGAGTGGATGTGTGTGTAGACCTAGCAATCAGTGAGTGCGTTTGTAGTAACTGGTATTGGTGTGTCAATGTTTTAGAAAATGGTAGTCTGTATTTTACAGTGGGTGTATCAAAGGTTATATTAGAGTGTGAGGAGGTGCATCAGATTTTCACATGGATGATGTCGTCAGTGATGTCATGAGTGATGTCATTTGAGATGTCATCAGTGATTTCACTGACCATAACATGAATGATGTAATATGTGATGTCAGCAGTGCATTGCAGGGGCGCGAGTTACTGTTAACTGAACTAACTATAACAGTGGAATTTCTATGGTTTTGTATGAGTGAAATGTCCAACTAACTACAACGTTCCTGAAACCTATGGTTTTTTCAGTGAATGTCTACGGTTTTTTAAATGCTAATTTCTAACTATAACGTCTGTAAAGCCTATGGTTTTTTAAGTGATTTCCAAAGGTTTTTTAAATGCTAATTTCTAACTACAATGTCCCTGAAACCTATATTGTTTTTAAGTACATTTTAAAAAGACATGCATACTTTTTGTAGTGAAAAACTAACTGTATCAGTAGTCTGTTATAAATTATAATTTAACAATGTTTAAAACTTAGTTAACACTAATTAACATATAAGTGTGGAAAAAGTGTGAAGCGGCAGCTATGATACCTGACTTCGAACAACAGCGTTCACAGTTCGATTCTCGGCTCCAGCGACCCATCACTATGTCACTGTGGGCAACACCTTGCTTAATCTTTCCAATGCCCTGAGCGCCGGGACACCTCTCCGGAGGAAGCTGTACACTTTACAAATGCTGGCCTTTTTTTATTTAAAACCATAGTGATGAGAAATATTAGCACATACTTTTTTTTTCTTCTATTCTGAACAATATTTTTTTATATCTTCTATTTAGAATGACGGCAATTAATAGATGTTTTTAGTCATGAGAAAGAAAATGACACGGTAACAGTTTTTAAGCTCTCCAACATATGTACATATTAAGGAACTTATACTTGTGACGATCGAAACCGAAACCTTTACCGTTTTATATTTTACTTTTCCCAACACGTGCACAAGTGAAACAGGGAAAACGGGAGCACATGTCAACTGTAAAACGTGACATCTAAATGGGCGGAGCCGCAACTTCCTTCCATAAGCTACTCAATAACCAAAAAGTATATAAACCACACCCATTGTTCGATTCGTTTTGTTTTTGCAAGTTATTTACACGTGTCCATTCTGTGATGCAGGTTTCCTTTTCCAGCGTCGGATTCTTCTTTTGCGACAACAAAACATATTACGGAGTTGTAAATTGTTTGATTATGGCATTGTAGATATTTATAATATGTAGCTATTTGTGAATATTTAACGATTTGTATTAAGAAAAAAGTGTTATTGGTTGTTTTTGCCATTTATATGTAACATCAGCAGCTTGTATTGAGAAACAGACAGAATAGAGTAAACACTGTTCCTTTTCTGGCTCCTTTGAGCTTATATAGTGTGACTTTGTTTATTATAATATTGACACTATACTAAACCTCAGAGGTGTTGGTGACTCTTCGGCGCGAAGACTAAAGATTTATATGTAACATCACATGCTTCTGCTTCTTACTCTGTTTCCCCCCTTTGCTTTGAACATATTCACCGCTGGAAAATATTTCGTTATTGATCTTGTTTTGTGTTTATGACTTTATTTTCCTTTTCCTTTTTTGTGTGGCATCAGTGACACTCTCTTTATTGAAGTAGAGTGTCATATTGTCACACAAGAGCTATTGGACATTTGTCGCCGCCAGGAGTAAGCCATCTGAAATCCATCTTACTGACCTTTATCACTTACTTTATCAGATATTTTTACAGTGAGAATATTTTTCGAAATTGCAGTTTCGAAAAGATTGTTTGCATAAATACTTTTTTACTGAATACCTTTGATAAACCCTACATTTCTTAATTGATATTTTGGAATTTCTCTTTTTCTCTATTGTGGTTATTATTCTCATTCTCCCCACAGAATATAAAAGGAATAGTAGAGTATATATTACTGCTTTCCTATATGTTCTTAAAAGAGTACGTGATCTGTTAGAAGAGCAGTGAGCAATACTGTAAACTAACCCTGTACATTTTAATACTGTTAATTTATAGTACTTCAAAGGGGTTGGAGATTTATCTGTGCGAGACATTAACAACATTTACTAGAGTTATTTCTGTTGATAACGTACTACCTCACAGTTTGTAACACTGCTAATAGTTTATAAAATAGTAGTCCCTAAAACAAATTGTATTCATAGTGCTTCATTTAATGTTTTGATGAAGTGTACATTTCTAGGTAATATGACGTCATTTGTGTTTAACTGTTTTTTACTTGTTATTGTTTTTGTGACCTAAGATGATGTAGTGCGGGAGTGCTTCTTGTAGCACTTCTTTTCTGCTTTATCTAAAAGTAACTGATGCCCTCTTATATTAACAAGAATATAGGGCAACACTTTTACAAACTATAGGTGACAAAAAAAGGAGGGTGTGGCCACACTTAAGGGATATTTTCATCAATCGCGTTTTTCTTTGTCACCCCTCTGATATATACAGCTACACTTTCCTAAGAAAGTACATTTGTGATTGCTTAATAAAAACTGTTTCAAACCTAGACTTACATTTTTGTAGCACAACAACACCTACTATTTTGCTGCAAGGAAGTAGCACTACCTGCGACAGAAGTAAGCACCGCACTATAACTATACATTTATAAGTAATTATTGCTCCCAAGAAGTAGCCTACTTAGAACCTTATTTAAATGAAGACTGCAACAGCACGCTTTCTTTTTGCAACCCCCTCCTCCATATTATAATATTTGCTCCAAAGATGTAGCACTCCCGGTGAGAAAAGTAAACACTACATTATAAGTAAATAATGCTCCTGTGTAGTATGCCACCCGCTGACTTAATAAAAAGAAGAACGCAACACAGTCTGTTATTTTCCCGACGTGATTTGTAAGCCCCACAAACATTATATAAATGGCCCTTAATATATATAAATGACCATTTTTACCTTCACAGTCCCAGTCCACCACATTGTGACCACTGTACAGACTTAATAGTGTTCCTACCCTCCCCTCTACTACTTTTTATTCCTGTTCTCCTTTGAAGTGCAACAAAAGTGAACCGTTCCCATCCAATAAAGAGCAAACTTGTACTCTGAACACTTTAGTCAATGAAATGTCCAGGGTGTTCTGCAGAAGGGGAGGGAATGGTTGCCAACACTTCTACTTTTAATGTTTCACAGCCAATGAACATTAAGCTTGGTAAGGTCCTGCTTGGAGCACGTTACCCAATCAGAAGTCCCTGATACTCTGTGGAGGGGGAGGGAATCGCTGACAACACTTCTACTTTCAGTGAGTTACAGCCAATGAACATTAAGCTTGGGAAGGTCCTCCTTGGAACATGTCAGCCAATCAGATGTCCCTGCTACTCCGCGGAGGGGAAGGGAATAGCTGGCAACACTTCTACTTTCAATGGTTTGCAGCTAATAAACATTAAGCTCTGGAAGGTCCTGCTTGGAACATGTGAGTCAATCAGATGTCCTTGCTACTCCTCGGAGAGGAAGGGAATGGCTTGCACCACTTCTACTTTCAATGGTTCACAGCCAATCAGCATTCAGCTCGTTGTTGGAACATCTCAGCCAATTGAGCGTTAATTTTGTTCCGCGTACAGGGAGAGAACATGCCCTCTCACATAATATTACATTTCCTCTAACAAAGTGACACTATCCATGATAAAATTGAACACCGCATTATAAGTAAACATTACTCCGCATTATATTAAAGGAAGGCGGCAATATGGCCCATTGTTGTTTTCCCAATATGATTTCCACAGCCTACTGAAAATTGCCGCAATACAGCGCATCGTTCTTTTACAGAAAATGTAATTTCCACGGCCTACGCAGCATTCACACTACCTTTCTGTGCACTCTACACACTGCTTATCGCACTGTTTTCCCGACGGGTTTTCCAGAGCCTACGCACCCAGCCGCAATACCACCCGCCTTTGTTCTGCGGATGTGATTTCCACAGCCAACGCAACATTCAAACTCCCTGCCTCTGCACTGTACAGACTGCTTAAACTAAGTCCACAGTGTTCCTACTATACCCTCTTATACAATTTTTCTCTTTTTTCCCCTACTCCTTTCAACTGAGTCACAAAATGGCTGCCAACACTTCCTAGTTTCAACCGTTCACATTTAATGAGCCGCAAGCTCGTGCTCATAACACCTCAGTCAATCAGATGTCAGAATTCTCAAATATCAATATCTGGAATATTTGATATTTCTCAAAAAACTACTGAACAGCATTATCCCATTTAAAAAAAAGCTTGCTTTCTGGACCAAGACCTTTCTCCCTCCCAAATGTGGCGCAATTCCATTCAGCAGTTTTACCTGTAGACTTGTCTAAAGTTTTCTATAGAAATTGCATAGAGAAAACACGTTCTGGGACCCCCCTTTTTTCTCAGCCCGCCCCCTTGAAGAATCACCCCCAAACTTTCAAGATAGGAGCTGATCTAGAAAGACAAACATTTTCGAAAATTTCATATAGATTCGTCAAACAACGCCAAAGTTATAAGCACATCAAAAACACGTTTCCTATGGAAACCTGGCCCTAATTATAACTACCTACTGGCAACTGTAATATATATATAACGCGTCTTACCTGCAAGAACTTGGACTGTGCATGAAACTGCTGACGCGTTGCCTCCCCCAGTCGGTTCTGAAGCATTAAGGATCGAAGGGGAGAGAGGTAGGAAATACAGATTGCCTGATAAGGGGTTAAAAGAAGTGGCTCAATATTCTGTGGCTATAGCGGCTGTTCCTTGGACCGATAGCCAATGCAAATTGGGGCATCACATGATGTTAGGACATGCCTATCACTGTATAAGGCTTCCTCAAACGGACTCCCAGGATAAGCATGCACCAGCCAGATGGGAGAGTGCATGGAACTCTGTACATTGCTAATTGGAGGCGGAGCTGGAGACCACATGACTAGGAGTGGGCTCTCTACTAACATCACACAGCCCAACCCCCAGGAAGAACCACATTTCCATGGAACCAGCACTGATGACTGCAATTGGAAACCAGAAACGCGTTTGTCCAAGCGTTTCATAGACTTGGATTTCCCTGCGCACTGAGAACAATAAAGTCATCTTTAACCCCGGAGCTGTGTCGCGCTTTTTCCCTAGCAGGAAGAGAGCATTGGACCTGATATATGTATAGGTAGGTAGTCATAGTTAAGACCTTGTTTCCATTCAAAAAGCATTTTTTCTTTTCCCAATAACTTTGGCGCCGGTTGACGAATTTTCAAAAAATTTCAAAACTCGTGGGGGTGCTCAGGTCAGCTCCTATCTTGAAAGTTTCGGAGTGATTCGGTAAGAGGGGGCCGAGAAAAACGGGGGGTCCGAAAATGTGTTTTCCCCACAGAAAACTTTAGACACGGCTACAGCCCGAACTGCTGAACGGAATTACACAAAATTTGGCAAAAAGGTAGCCCTTGTTTCAGAAAGAACTCTTTTTGTTAAATGGTGTAAAACCATTCAGTAGTTGCTGAGAAATAAAAAAAAAAGGTTTAAAAATGCATTTTCCATAGTAAACTATAAACACAGCTACAGCTTGAATTGCTAAACAGAATTACACCAAATTTGTCATAAAGGTAGCCCTGGTTTAAGAAAGAACTTTTTTTAAAATGGTGTAAATCCGTTCAGTAGCTGCTGAGAAAATCAACAAATAAAATGTTTGATATATAGAGGCACGGAGGATCCGCGCACCTTCCAGACCACGAGCTTTATGCTAATTGGCTGTCAACACTCCAAACCAGGAAGTGTTGGCAGCCATCTTGTGCCTCGGTAACCGAGGCAAATGAAAAGAGGAAAAGAAACGCAAAAAAACAAGAAAAGAGGGCAGGGTAGAAACACCCGGACCCCCTAGGCCTGCTCAGGGGGTTTAAAAAGAAATCAGCCGAATGCACGCTTAGTGCGCGAACCCGGCTGAGAAAATTAAAGAAAAAATGAAGCACGAGCTCCCGCGCTTTGTTGTATTTGACACCCCTGGGTGGGCCATGTCCCCGGGGCAGTGAAAAAAAGTGTGGGGGCCCCCCACACTGCCCTGGGAACCGCCACCTCTGCAGGGCAAGATAACTGAGCTGCTCGCAAGATAATTGAGCTGTTCGGGGCACGCAGCCCCCCCACAGGCCTGGGGACCGCCACCCTGGGGCTTCTTTTCTAATCTCCCCTAGCCCTGGGGCTTGCCACCCCCCAGGAATTAAAAAAAAATATTTGCAGGGGGCACATGCATGGCCCCCCGCAGCCCCGGGGACTGCCACCCCCAGCGCTTCTATTTAAAAAAAAAACCCTGTGTGGGGTGCTCGAGCCCCCCCACACGCCCTGGGGACCACCACCTCCCATGGGCACTAATTATTCAAATGCAGGGCTTCGCACACATTGGGAGGGGGGCTGTACGAGCCCCCTTCTGGAGACTGTGATGGCCCTGGGGACCGCCACCCCCACAGGTCGGCTCCTGCAGTGTCCCCGGGTGCCCATCCCCAGGACACCGCTGTTTGCTATGTCCGTGCAGTTCCCGCCCTGCCATAGCAAACTGTGGTTTGGATCTTGGAAGAGAGAGCAGGAAACCTCTGTGGCGCTTAATGTAGTACCTCGTGGGCTAGTTGGACTCCAGAACTCTCAGGATTCCAGGGGACGTTATCCCCCAACTTAAAATGCGCCACGGGCGCGTTTGCTCAGTGGTGAAAAGAGGGGCCTGAGTTGACATGTGTGGAAACTCGCCCTGTGGCACGTTTTAAGTCAGGGAATTATTTCCCCTTCAATCCTGAGGGCCCTGGGGCCAACTAGGCCACCAGGTACCTTCAGTAAGAGTCACAGGGCTGCGTTGCAGAGAGGTGGTCCAGGTCATGCCCCTTTTTACACCTCTGCAATGCAGCTCTGTGGCGCGTAATGGAGGTACCTAGTGGGTTAGTTGGACCCCAGGGATCCTCAGGATTCAAGGCAACTTAATCTCCCAACTAAAATGCGCCATGGGGCATGTTTGCACAGTGCTGAAGGGAGGGGACGGGGTCTGAGGTGACACATGTGCAAGCACACCTTGTGGCGCGTTTAAAGTTGGGGAATTAATTCCTTTTTAATCCTTAGGGCCACTGGGGGCCAACTAGCCCACCAGGTGGTTCCAGTAAGCGCCACTGCGCTGTGTTGCAGAGAGGTGGTCCAGGCCATGCCCCCTTTTACACCTTTCTGCAATGCAGCTTTGTGGCACTTACTGGAGGCATGTGGTGGGCTAGTTGGACCCCAAGGAGCCTCAGGATTCAAGGGGACTTAATCCCCCAGCTACAAAAAAGGTCCACGGGCGCATTTGCACAGTGGTGAAGAGAGAGAGCGAGGCCTGAGGTGACATGTGTGCAAACAAGCCCTGTGGCGCGTTGTAAGTTGGGGAATGAATTCCTCTTCAATACTGAGGGTCCCTGGGGGCCAACCACCCCACCAGGTACCTCCAGTAAGTGCAACTGCACTGCGTTGCAGAGAGGTGGGCCAGGCCACACCTCTCTTTACACCTCTCTACAATGCAGCTCTGTGGCGCATACTGGAGGTACCCGGTGGACTAATTGGACCCCAGGGACCCTCAGGATTTAAGGGGACTTAATCCCCCAAATTACCATGCACCAGGGGGTGCGTTTGCAGAGTGGTGGAGAAAGGGGGCATGGCCTTTGTCTTCCTCTCACCAATCCCACTGCATGGGGATTACTGGAGGTAAAAGGTATGCTAGTCGGCCCCTAATGGACCCCCAGCAGCGAAGGGGACTTAAATCCCTATCCAAGAGCCTGCCAGGGAGCGCATTTGTAGAGTGGTTGGAAAAGTGGGTGTGGCCCTGTACGAGTACTTACCAGTGCTGTGGGACTGACTGGAGGTAATAGTTTGGGAAGTTGGGATTGCTAAAACGTCTTTAGAGGCCATGGCCCCCTTTCTCTACCACTCTGCAAACGTGCCTCGTGGCAGACTACGGGATGGGAGATGAAGTCCAATTTAGTCCTGAAGGAGTTTGGGGCCAACAATCCCTCCTGGTACCTCCTATAAGTCCGACACAGCGGAATTTATGAGCGTTGGTTGGACGCCCAGCACCCTTTCTCCACCACTCTGCAAATGCGACTACTAGTTAAAGTAGCATATTTCTACACCTTTGACTTAGAGGTAGTTTTAATCCCCCAGCCCTATTATGTACTAAGACCTTACAGAGGAGGTCATGCTAATCACAGGGGTACCCCAACGCATAGTGTACCCTAGTGTATGTAGGTGTTTTCACTGTATTCTAAGTGTCTTTTAGCAGCAGTGGCTCCAGGCCTGGTTAGTCAGAGTCAGTTACCACCATAATCCGTTGGAAAAACTTGTGGGCACAGGATGATTTTGCAACAAGGCTTCTTTCTGCTCCTCTGCACATGTCTTGCTTCTTCCTACACTTTTCTTCGACTTTGTGGACTTCTGTTGCTACTTTCTGCATTTCTCTTGCTTCTTTCTGTGTGTTTTTTCTTCTTTCTTCACATGTCCTACCTCTGTAGGCATAGTTAGAAACTAGCATTTAAAAAAACCTTTGAAATTCACTTAAAAAACCATAGCTTTCAGGCATGTTATAGTTAGAAATTAGCATTTAAAAAACCTTAGTAATTCACTTAAAAAACCATAGTCTTTAGGGAAAGTTATAGTTTGTTGGACATTTCACTCGTACAAAACGAGAAAAATTCCCCCGTTATAGTTAGTTCAGCTATCTATAACTCGCACCCCGCAATGCACCGCTGATGTTTGTCACATATTACATCACTCATCACATGGTCAATGACATCACTGATGAGATCTAAAAAGACATCAACTGTTTACGCTTCTGCGCTGAGAGGAGCTTATGTATATATATATATATATATATATATATATATATATATATATATATATATATATATATATATATTCACTGAAAAAAACATAGATTTGAGGGACGTTATAGTTAGTTGGACATTTCACTCGTACAAAACCAGAAAATGTTAATGTTAGAGTTATTAGAGCTAACTATAACTCACGCCCCCGCAATACAGTGCTGATGACGTCACATATTACATCACTCATGACATGGTCAGGGACATCACTGATGACATTTCAAGTGACATCACTGATGACATCATCCAGTGAATGTGTGTTTCTGTAAAGTTTAAACATATTTTATATATGTTAATGCCAAGGTGTATTGAAGAATGAGTTGGTGTATAAGTGTGTGGGTGGAGGATTTAATAGGTGTGTGACTGACTGTATAATTTAGTGATTAAATGTGTCTTACTGAATGCATGTGTTAGTAACTAAACTGTGTGAATGTCTGTATCAGTCTCTCAGTTGTTGTGTAAGCTGCTGCGTGGGTTGATGATTAGGTACATGACTGTCTATATGGGTTACTTATTGGTTGCATGAGTATCTGTATGGGTGCTTCAATTTTTGTGTGTGTTATTTGACTTTCTGCCTACATGTGTGAGTGGATAATTTACTGGGTGTATGGGTTCAATAGTGCATGTGGGAATAGCTCTATAGGTGAGTGAGTGTGTGTATCAGTGTGATTGTGAGTGAATGTATGTCTCACTGGTATATGTGTGAGTAACTACATATGTGAAAGGCAGTATACGTGAGTGTTGGAGTATATACATGACTATATGTGAGAGTGAGTAATTGTGAGAGTGGCAGTATAAATGAGTGTGTGCTTGTATCAGTGATTGTATAAGACAGTAAGTATATGTTACTATCTGTGAAAATAGGTTATATAGTGAATGTATAACTGTATAGGTGAGTAAATGGCAGTGTTATTGATTCTTTACATGTCTAGCTAGGTGTGTCAATAACTCTATGGATGAGTGACAGTGTATGAGTGTTTGTATAGGTGTATAAGTACATATAATAGTGCTGTATTGATGAGTGACTGCATGTATGAGTAACTGTATGGGTGAATGAATGAATGTGTGTTTATAGCTAGGAATTTGACAGTGGGTATATAGTAACTGCTATTGATTTGTCTATGGTTTCGAAAATGGTAGTCTGTATTTTAGAGTGGGTGAGGAGGTGCATCAGATTAGCACGTGGATGATTTCATGAGTGATGTCATCAGTGATGTAATTTGAGATGTCATCAGTGATGTCACTGACCATGTCATGAGTGATGTAATATGTGACGTCATCAGCAGTGCATTGCGGGGGCGCGAGTTATAGTTAGCTCTACTAACTATAACGTCGAATTTTGTACGAGTGAAATGTCCAACTAACTATAAAGTCCCTGAAACCTATGATTTTTTCTGTGAATTTCTAAGGTTTTTTAAATGCTAATTTCTAACTATAACGTCCCTGAATCCTATGGTTTTTTCAGTGAATTTCAAAGATTTTTTAAATGCAAATTTATAATTATAATGTTCATTAAACCAATAGTTTTTTCAGTGATTTAAAATTATCATTCCATTCGCAACCTGGTAAAAAACAGCCGATAGCGCCAGTTTTCCAGCAATAGCTCCTGCAAAAAAAAACGCCACAAATGAAAGCAACAACTAATGCTAATAATATGCAGAGTAGGCGTTCCTGTGCAAAAATAACACAAAAACACCACTGCCCGATATTTTCAAATAGCAGCCAAATCTGCAGTGCAATCAAAAAACAGGTAATAAGCTGCGTTAGGAGTAAGAATGTAATATCTGCCTTTTACTAGTGTAAAGTAGGACGACTACCTACAGTGTGAAAAGGAGCCCTGCCCAGAATCATATCTAAAGGCGTAGAGCTGCTGATCATGCACCTCCGACCCCCAAGAAGGGCACAAAACCCACTGCCACCACCCTCAGGCCCTCCCTCAAGACACCCCCCACTACCACCAAGGCAGCACACAACAGGACAGCGGACTTTCCAAAAACAGCATGGCCCCTCAGCCACACAATAGCTGAATGTTGCGAGATGTGGCAACCAAACATGTGTGAAGGACGCAAGTCACCCACCAATAATAATGCACACAATACCAAGTGAAGCGGTGATCTGCTGGACAGACCTCACTATGCAGTGCACAAACCCCATCCATGTGTACATATACTGCTGGTGCTTATAGTGTTGTGGACAGTGGACGCAACCATGTTACCGTAGGCAGTGGGGAAGATCTCGGTCATGTACCTGTGTCGTTGTTCCCTGTAAGCGGAAGCGCAGTAGGCTGGTCCAACGTACGCCACTCCAGCATAGACGTGTGAATAAATAGGCCAGGGGTCTGGACGTGGTTCACTGTCAGGAGCTAAATACGCTGTCTCTTACCTTAGATATGACAGGAATTCCTGTAGACAGCGTAGAGGATTTTCGCAGAGACGCAAAGGACCAACTTCCCAGAAACTCTAACTAAAACTCGCTGACTAGATTTTACAGCTAAGAATTAACTAGAACTTTCGGGAGGAGGGCCGGTACTGGACGTTGACTGGAATGTAGGGCGTTTGACTGTCGACCTGTGAATTAACAAGAACATAAACTTACTATCCAATTCTAGAATTACAGTATTCCTACTTAAAAAACCTGTTCCTCCCTGTTCACTTTCTAAAAGAGCTAAGAATCCACTGAGCTGAGCCCTACCTGCGAACAGTCTGGCTCTATCTCCGTCCAGTATTTCTTGTCAGGAATGGAGTCTTGGAATCGTCCTTTATTGATGACTTGGACCTTTTCCGGATAGAAGTCTGGGACGTCTGTGAATAAATAAATTACTATTAAAAGAATGAAGTCTTCTCCTTTAGTTCACTTTCTCCTAGTTCACCCTCCCCTGTTCTCTAAACTTACTTGAAAATCAACTCCTTCCAAAATTAAATGGTGGGTTCAGATGAGTTCTTGTGTACCTTCCCTAAGAAAATGAAATACACCAAGAAAAGCAACAACTCGTGCATTTACAATTCACAATGACCTTCTTGTGAATACCCTTAGACAGAAATTTGTAACTCACTATGACCTTCTAGTGAATACTCCTAAAAGAGAAATATAACTCACTATACTTAATTCAGTAAACAAGTTTGTGCTCAAAGTCACTCACAATAAACCTTTTGTAAATAACAAATTAAAAAGAATTCTCAGATATTCAAGTTGCCTCCATAAAGGCATCAAACAAAGAAATGTCTATAAAAAGCCAATCTAAAATTGCTTTCTGTCTTGCGTTGGGCGCCTTGAGAATATTTAAACTTAGCTTTCAAGTCTTCTCATGCCGATGATGAAGATTGCAGGGCACCTAATAAAGTTCTTCTTTCCTTGCGCAGACTAGCAGATCAAAAGGGCTTAGGCGATGCACAACTGAAGTCCTCCGGTGGAGCGCTGAAGCTGGAGATCCGCTGGCTGGAACTCGGGATGTTGCTTTCTAGAAATCCTAAGGCAAAGCGAGTTTCCGAAGTCTGGGTGCGGTTTAAATACCGACCGCACCCAGAGACAACGTGCGCTTGCACGTTTTTAAACTGCCTACAGCCTTCAGCGTGCGAGGCGCGCTGAAGGCATTCAGACGGCAAAAAGTAAACGCACATGCGTTTATTTGCCTTCAGCTTTCCGCGTGTTGAAGGCTTTTGACAGCTGTGTCTAAACAATGCGAAATACCAAAAATAAAGCATGAAATGTCTAACCAAGGTCAGAATGTGAAGTAACATGTGAATAAAAAGACGACAACATTTATTGCTAAGTCTCTTGTAAAACCTTTCTCAAATCTCACACAAAAACACAAAATACATAAAGAGGTGCTGGTGCACGGGACAGGGGTGGGTTTTTTCAGATGGGAAACAATTAAGTTATGTATTAGATGTACATGACTGAAGGGTTTCTTGCGGACTTCCATGGAAAGGGGCAGGAGAATCGTGACAGTACTCCCTCCTCAAGATCCCCCCTAAAACCGGTGCTATAGGTTTGGGTTTTTCAGGATTTTGAGCATGGAACCTCCTTAATAATTTGGGAGCATTCTTTAAATGTTCCAAAGGTTCCCAAGACCTTTCCTCCGGGCCGTAACCTTTCCAGTCAATTAGATAAAGCAATCTTCCCCTAGACCTTTTGGAATCTAAGATTGATTTTACTTCGAATTCTGGATTTCCCTCAATATCTATGGAGGAAGGAGGCTGGATGAATCGAGTCTGAGAGTGAAATGGTTTGATTAAAGACACATGGAATACTGGATGGATCTGATATTTGGTAGGTAAGGTTAATCTCACACATACTGGATTTAAGATCTTCTCTATAAGAAATGGACCTATGAACCTAGGATTAAATTTGCGATTCCCTTTGAATTTTAAATTCTTTGTGCTTAACCAAACCTTATCCCCAGGTGTGTAAAGTGGAGGTTCTGTTCTATGTCTGTCAGCAAACCTCTTTTGATCTTCTTTTGCTTTGGCCAAATTGAAAACTGCTTGTTCTTGGATGGAGGATAATTTGGAAATATATTCAGAAATAGCTGGTACTTGGTTAAGTTCCTTTATCTCTTTTGGAAAAGACCTTGGGTGATAACCTAGGTTACAAAAGAAAGGTGACATTCCAAGGGAGGAATGATCAACATTGTTATAGGCAAACTCCAGTTGACTTAAGAGTGTTGACCATTCCTCACCAACATTAGTTAACATGCAGCGAATGAATTGCTCTATAGTTTGATTGGTACGTTCAGTAAGGCCATCTGTTTGAGGATGATAGCTAGAGGATAGACGAACATCCATATTCAGAAGAGACCTCAAGTTTTGCCAAACTCGTGAAATAAATTGGGACCCTCTATCCGAAATCACCACTGAAGGAATTCCATGCAAACGAACTACATTTTCCATAATCAAATGTGCCAATTCCATGCTAGTTGGTAGTTTCTTAAGCGGGACAAAATGAGCCATACGTGAGAACTGGTCTACAATAGTTAAAATGGTGGTAAAACCTTTTTTTGTGATTGGCAACTCAACAATAAAATCTAAAGAAATTGTGTGCCATGGTTGAGGTGGTAAGGGTAGAGGGTTTAACAAACCGCTTGGATTTTGATGAGAAGGTTTGTTCTGAATACAAACACCACAAGTTTCAACAAAAAGTTACACATCTTTGAACATTGAAGGCCACCAGAAGGTTCTTTTGATTAAATCATAAGTCTTAACCTTACTTGGGTGGGCTGTTAAAGCCGTATCATGATGAAAATGTAAAATCTTTTCCTTTAAAGCATCAGTGGGTACAAAAATGAGATTCTGCATAAAGATCAAATCATCCCTTTCTTGTAAATAAGGATGTGATTCTATCCAAACCTTGAAATCTTTCTTTGCCAATTCTTCTTTTATGTCTGAAATTACATCACAAACAGTTATACTGGCTTGAAACCGTGATATAGGTATTACCGGTCTTACCTCAGAAGGAGCATCAATAAAAACCTCTCCCATTCTTGACAATGCATCAGCTTTCAAATTCTCTTTACCTGGTCGATAAGTAATAACAAAATTGTAATCATTAAAAAACATTGACCATCTCAATTGTCTTGCAGATAGTGCCTTTACAGACCTCAAGGCTTGAAGATTTCTATGGTCCGTATATATTGTCACTGGATGTCTGGCTCCCAGCAAATAATGGCGCCATTCTTCAAATGCTGCCTTTATTGCCAGAAGTTCTTTATCGGCAATTGCATAATTCAGTTCTGCTTCAGATAGTTTTCTAGAGAAATATGCGATTGGGTGCATTTGTCCTGTGTCAACATGTCTTTGAGACAAAATGCCTCCTACTGCAAATTGGGAAGCATCTGCTTCCACAATGAAAGGCTGACTGGGATCTGGATGAGAAAGAATAGGGGCTGAAATGAATTTCTTCTTGAGATTCTGAAAAGCCTCTTCAGCCAGATCTGTCCACACAAATTTTACACCCTTTCTCAACAATTTTGTGATCGGAGTGATTGTTTTAGAAAAGTCTTGGATGAACCGACGGTAAAAATTTGCGAATCCCAAGAAACTTTGAACTTGCTTTACAGAAGATGGACTGGGCCAGGATTCAACCGCTTCTACTTTCTTAGGGTCCATTTCAATCCCCTTAGGACTGATGACATATCCCAAGAATTCTACCCTTGAAGTATGGAAAAGACTCTTTTCCAACTTAACATACAAAGAATTAGAAAGCAGTTTTTTAAGAATAGCTCGGACCTGTTGCACGTGCTCTTCTTCAGAATTCGAAAAGATAAGAATGTCATCTATATAAACAACACAGCATACATCAATGAATTCGTGCAGAACCTCATTTATAAAAAATTGGAAGGCTGCAGGGGCATTGCAAAGACCAAAGGGCATGACTTGATATTCAAAAAGTCCAAATTTTGTACGAAAAGCTGTTTTCCATTCATCGCCCTTACGAACTCGTACCAAATGATAAGCTCCCCGCAAGTCCAATTTTGTATAAATGGTAGCCTTTTTGATCTGGTCTAATAAAGTGGGAATCAAAGGCAAAGGATACCGGTTCTTTACAGTCACATTGTTCAAAGCTCTATAATCTATACACGTGCGCAATTCACCTCCCTTTTTCGGAATGAAAAAGAGAGCTGACGAGACAGGAGACTTGGAATGACGAATAAAGCCATTTGCCAGATACTCATCCAAGTACTCTCTAAGATGAACATTTTCTTTTTCCGTTAAAGCATAAATTCTGCTACAAGGCAGAGTAGCCCCTGGGACAAGGTCTATTCTACAATCAAAGTCTCTGTGTGGAGGGAGAGTGTTTGCCTTTTTCTTGTCAAATACATCTTGAAGATCTGAGTAAACAGATGGAACCCCTTCGATAGCCAAAACTCTAGATGAATCAGAAGGAAAGTTAAACCCTTGAATAACCTCTCCAGATCTTTCAAGAAGGAAGCATCTATTAATGCAATGAGAAGACTGAAAGGTTAAAGTCTGGGATACCCAATCTATACTTGGATTGTGTTTTATCAACCAAGGAATCCCCAGAATCATTTTGAACTGAGGGGCGTCTATGATGTCAAATTGGATCTTTTCTTGATGAATGGGTGAACAGTCCATGTTAAGAATTTCGGATTGTCGGCTAATCGGTCCTGAAGTTAATTCCTTACCATCTACTGCTCTAACAATTTCTGGATGATCTTTTAAAATAGATTCAAAGCCTAACTGGGAGAAAAACTGAGTGTCCATAAAGTTTCCCGTGGCTCCTGAGTCTATTACAGCTTCTACCTTTCTAATCTGAGAGGAAGGCGATTGACTTCTTAACTCGACTAGAATACCAAAATGCTTACATCCCAAAGGTGGAACAGTAGAGGCCAAACTGGAAATTACACTCGATGAACCGACCTCTTCATTCATCGAGTTTTCTAGTTTTCCGACGACTCTTGGGTTAAAGCTAGATCTGAGGATTTTGACTTGAACTTATTTGGTCTAGTTGGACAGTCTCTTACAAAGTGTCCAGTCTTACCACAGTAAAGACACTGATTTAATTTTCGTCTCATCTCTTTTTCGTCCTTAGAGAGTGGACCTCGAACAGTTCCTATTTGCATAGGTTCTACATGATCTGTCTTAGAGCCTACCTCCTTAACTGATGACACATTCCTATCTTTTACAAATAAGATTTTATGATCACTCTTCCCTTTTTCGCCTTTTCTCTCACTAAGACGATGATTAAGCTTTATCACAAGATCAATAAACTCATCGATATCATCAGGGGGTTCTAAAATTTGAGTTACCATATCTTTTAGATCTTCCCGAAGGCCTCTATAAAAAATAGAAATTCTTTTATTATATGGCCAATTAGCCTCAAGTACCAAACGATTGAATTGGGAAATATAATGGAGTAGATCCGAAGACCCTTGTTTTAAACTCAACAACTCATTGTCAGAAGACTGCACAAACATATGTTTTGCAAAAATCTTTTTTAAGGCACGTTCAAAATTCCTGAAATTATACAAAATTGGATCATCTCTTTCAACTATAGGAATGGACCAAAGAGCAGCATCTCCTCCAAAATATGATAACATAAAGGCAACTTTGGAAGAGTCATCAGGAAAGGCAGATTTTTTGGCTAAGAAATGTAGATGACATTGCTGCAAGAATATGGAGAACTTGTTACAGTCCCCATAAAAGCGTTCTGGAGAAGCTAAAGGTGTAGGTGTTGGGGTAACCACCTGAATCTGAGATCCCCCCCTAGAGTCAGAGGATGAGGCCTGTACACTAATTGGACTCTGCTGAATGGCTGCCTGTAACGCAGTCATGTCGTTTCTTAAGGAAACATTCTCGTCCCTGATGTCCTTTAGAACAGCTGCTATTTCCTGTAAGGAAACCTGGTCCATTGCGTCTGGGCGAAATATTCTTCTTGGGCTTTGCCTTCTGTCAGGAGCTAAATACGCTGTCTCTTACCTTAGATATGACAGGAATTCCTGTAGACAGCGTAGAGGATTTTCGCAGAGACGCAAAGGACCAACTTCCCAGAAACTCTAACTAAAACTCGCTGACTAGATTTTACAGCTAAGAATTAACTAGAACTTTCGGGAGGAGGGCCGGTACTGGACGTTGACTGGAATGTAGGGCGTTTGACTGTCGACCTGTGAATTAACAAGAACATAAACTTACTATCCAATTCTAGAATTACAGTATTCCTACTTAAAAAACCTGTTCCTCCCTGTTCACTTTCTAAAAGAGCTAAGAATCCACTGAGCTGAGCCCTACCTGCGAACAGTCTGGCTCTATCTCCGTCCAGTATTTCTTGTCAGGAATGGAGTCTTGGAATCGTCCTTTATTGATGACTTGGACCTTTTCCGGATAGAAGTCTGGGACGTCCGTGAATAAATAAATTACTATTAAAAGAATGAAGTCTTCTCCTTTAGTTCACTTTCTCCTAGTTCACCCTCCCCTGTTCTCTAAACTTACTTGAAAATCAACTCCTTCCAAAATTAAATGGTGGGTTCAGATGAGTTCTTGTGTACCTTCCCTAAGAAAATGAAATACACCAAGAAAAGCAACAACTCGTGCATTTACAATTCACAATGACCTTCTTGTGAATACCCTTAGACAGAAATTTGTAACTCACTATGACCTTCTAGTGAATACTCCTAAAAGAGAAATATAACTCACTATACTTAATTCAGTAAACAAGTTTGTGCTCAAAGTCACTCACAATAAACCTTTTGTAAATAACAAATTAAAAAGAATTCTCAGATATTCAAGTTGCCTCCATAAAGGCATCAAACAAAGAAATGTCTATAAAAAGCCAATCTAAAATTGCTTTCTGTCTTGCGTTGGGCGCCTTGAGAATATTTAAACTTAGCTTTCAAGTCTTCTCATGCCGATGATGAAGATTGCAGGGCACCTAATAAAGTTCTTCTTTCCTTGCGCAGACTAGCAGATCAAAAGGGCTTAGGCGATGCACAACTGAAGTCCTCCGGTGGAGCGCTGAAGCTGGAGATCCGCTGGGTGGAACTCGGGATGTTGCCTTCTAGAAATCCTAAGGCAAAGCGAGTTTCCGAAGTCTGGGTGCGGTTTAAATACCGACCGCACCCAGAGACAACGTGCGCTTGCACGTTTTTAAACTGCCTACAGCCTTCAGCGTGCGAGGCGCGCTGAAGGCATTAAGACGGCAAAAAGTAAACGCACATGCGTTTATTTGCCTTCAGCTTTCCGCGTGTTGAAGGCTTTTGACAGCTGTGTCTAAACAATGCGAAATACCAAAAATAAAGCATGAAATGTCTAACCAAGGTCAGAATGTGAAGTAACATGTGAATAAAAAGAAGACAACATTTATTGCTAAGTCTCTTGTAAAACCTTTCTCAAATCTCACACAAAAACACAAAATACATAAAGAGGTGCTGGTGCACGGGACAGGGGTGGGTTTTTTCAGATGGGAAACAATTAAGTTATGTATTAGATGTACATGACTGAAGGGTATCTTGCGGACTTCCATGGAAAGGGGCAGGAGAATCGTGACAGTGACATTCACTTGTGTGAAGGCCAACGCGTCTGCCAGAGAGGTGGCCCTCAACCTGCCACGTGGCTGCCGCCATGACCACGGGCCTCTTCGACACAGGCCCCCTGCGAACACAGCGGCACAGCACCATAGACTTATATTTGCACAGACTACTGCCTTCGATCTACAATGCGGACAGCAGGGCTCACAATTCAGATGGCGTGGCGATTGCAGATGACGCAGTCCAGTAGGCAAGACACATTGCTCCAAGTGCGGCCCGCCCGGACCACGTATCATGGCAGGCTGTGCACACGCAGAGCGCTAGAGGTACAACTAACGCAGTGAATGAATGAATGAGGATTTATAACGCGCGACTCAGCCCATGGGCATCAAGGCGCCTAAGAAGATGGTACAACTGCTTGTGGTGTGCGGGGTGCCCGGCTACAGGTAAGCTTCTGCAAAGAGCAGGGTTTTTAATGCTTTACGAAAAAGTGCGAGGGATGATTGCCCTTTTAGTTCAGCAGGTACCGTGTTCCACAGTCGTGGGGCGAGGGAGGAGAAAGTCCTTCCTCCCCATCTGGCTTTGAACACACGAGGGATGGACAGAAGGTTTTTGTTAGAGAAGCGTAATGCTCTACTAGGGACATAGGGGGATAAAAGGGACCTAATGTCTTCTGCGCCTAGTCCATGAAGGGCGCCGTAAGTGAGACATAGGATTTTGAAGTTGATCCTCGACTGAATAGGCAGCCAGTGCAGATTTTTCCTGATTAGGGAAGCTGAGGTAAGTCTAGGGGCATCCACAACAAACCTGGCTGCCGCATTTTGCACTGTCTGAAGGCGCTGAACCAGATTTGTATTTGTGCCTAGGTAAAGTGCGTTACAGTAGTCCAGTCTACAAGTCTACAAGGGCCACTGTAACCTGCTTCCCCGCTTCGGGGGAAAGATAGTGAGTAATCTTTCTCAATATTCTGATAGCGCCACAGCAAGTTGAGACCGTCCGACTGACTTGCTTGTCAAAAGAAAGCGCAGTATCCAACATCACACCCAGGTTACGGGCGGATTGGGAAGGCAGAGGGCAAGCTCCAAGAGCAGGGGGCCACCATTCGGTCGACCAGATGTCCTGTCTACCCCCGAAGATCAAAACCTCGGTTTTCTCACCATTTAACTACAGGAAGTTCTGAATCATCCATTGCGAGACTGCTTCCATGCAGTTCCTGAAAATAAGAACGGTGATACTCACTGATTGGGAGAGGGAGACCATAATCTGGGTGTCGTCAGCACATGACAACACTTCCAGATGGAAAGACCTTACTAACCTGGCAAGTGGGGCCACATATATGTTAAAAAGCGTGGGGATCGAAGACGAGCCTTGAGGAACCCCAGAGTGCACAGGTTTAACAGGAGAAAGGAAGTCACCCAGCTTGACCCTCTGTTCACGCTGGCTAAGAAAGGATGTTAGGAGGCTCAAAGCTGAGCCGTCCACTCCCATCTCCCTAAGGCATGCAGCCAAAATGGAGGGGGACAGGGTATCAAAAGCAGCTGTCAGGTCGAGCAGGACCAGGAGGGGCTTAACCACCGCCATTTTCCATGCGGTGGGGAAGGTGCCTTCAGAGATTGCTAGATTCATCACCTCAAGAAGCGGAGGCAGAACTACCTCACTGCATTCTGTAAAAATCTTGAGAGGACAGGGATCCAAAGGCGAACCAGATTTTGTTTTTTCCAGGAGCAAACTGATTTGCTCGAGGGTGAGAGGCGGAAAATTAGAAAGGACACTGCAGAGACCATTAGCCTGGCCTTCATCTAGGAGAGCCACCGGGAGAGCCGAGGCCTCTAGTTCTTGGTTTAGAGATTCCAGGGCCGTATAGATATCCACTATCTTAGTATGAAAGAAAGAGGAGATCTGGTCACACAGTTCCTGAGATCCCACTATGGGATCTGGTGACTGGAGGGTGGACAGGGAATCTATAATCTTAAACAATTCCCTGGGGGAGCTGAGGGAAGTTGTCAACTTAACAAAGTAGGCCTTCTTTTCCCCAATCACCGCTGCTTTATACCCCTTAAGGAGATGTTTATGTTTTTCTTTCTCGTTTGGGTCAAGGTGCGACCGCCAGCATCTCTCTTGTTTTCTGCAGCCCTGCCTTAGCAGTCTGAGTGTATCAGAAAACCAGGGAGCGGAAGGTCGCTTTCTGGCAGAATAGTGTGGTTTTGCAGGAGCCAGAGTGTCCACTGCGTTTGCAATAGTGTTGAAAAAATCGAGGGCAGAAGAGTTAGTATCCCTCGACGCAGGGGACCTAAAACTGGACAGAAATGGTGCAAGGGTCTCGTTTTTGATCCCCCTATAATTCCTTTTCAGACCCCCCTTCCCAAGATCAGAAGAGGACAAGGAAGTATGGGGAAGTGTAAGTCCAAGTGGAACGGCCATGTGATCTGACCATGAAAGGGGAAGGGGGGTATCTATTACTAGTCTGGGATCATTTGAAAAAACACCATCCAGTGTATGCCCGGCAGTATGGGTGGGGCTCCCTACACGTTGCAATAGTCCACAGGAGGCCAGGGAGTCTACCAGAAGAGAAGTGTCACTAGAGTTTATATTTTCGAGATGAAAATTAAAGTCTCCTAGGATAGTCATGTTGGGTCTGTCAATATAGGGTTCCAGAATTTTCAGTAAATTGTGACTGAAAGTGGACCTAGGGCCCGGGGGCCTATAGATCAGGAGGCCAGAGAAGGAAACAGTGGGAGAGGAGTTAAGGGAAAAATACATGGCCTGAGAGGAGTCAGAAAAGGAGGGGAGAAGCTCAGTGCGACACTTTAAAGAGCTCCTATATAATATCCCCAGTCTACCCCCCTACGTCCAATTCTGTCCATTCGTGTCAGGGCATATCCCTCTGGAATGGCATTTACAAGCTCGGGATCAGTCGATTCTGATGCCCAGGTTTCTTGTAAGAAAGGCCCACGAGGGCTTCCTATTGGAGATGAAATCCCTAAACGCAATGTACCATAAGTCACCGCCACATACCTTTATTAAGGCAGAATTAATTAGACAAAAGACATTGCTACCAGTGCGGCCTGCCAGACCACGCATCATTGCAGGCTCGCACAGGTTGAATGCTTCTGATGCCACTAACTGTGCAGCTCAACTCAACGTCATGTGGCTGTGGGCCCTTGCTGACCACTGCTTCCGGCCTACACTGTGGTCAGCAGAGCTCACAATTAAAATTGATTCTTGATTCATTCATTACAGAGTCCAGTAGGCAACTAACTACAACGTCCCTAAAACCTACATAATATCCTTTTAGCATCCTTGCTTCAAGAACTTTTTTGATATAACTTATTAGCTACAGCTTTAGTACAATGACCAAATTCATCTTGCAAGTCCAAAGGAACACTGAGTGTCATACTACACTGCGGACAGCAGAGCTCACAATTTGAATTCAGTTTAGATGTATTTATTGCAGAGTGAACTGTACTCTATGTCGTTGGATTTTGTCAACAGGAAGTATCAAAAAGCATTCCTCGATGTCTGTGCTGACTACTGCCTTCGATCTACACTGCGGACAGTTGGGATCATCACTGGCTGCGCACACGCTGAGGGCCACACCTACCACTAACTCTACACAGCGGAAACCAATGCCAGGTGGCTGTGGGCCCTTCCTGACCACTGCCTCCAGTCTGCACTGCGGTCAGCAGGGCTCAAAATTCAAGATTAGTACAGATGCAAATTGCGTAAGAGACTATAATTGGTTAAGAAAACGAAATGCTCCTGTTCTGTGCAGCTAAAGGCAATACCACGTGGCTGGGGGCCTTTACTGACCGCTACCTCCAGCCTACACTGTGGTCAGCAGGGCTCACAATTCAAATTCAATCTTGATTCATTAATTTTGGAGTCCAGTAGCCAACTAACTATAATGTCCCCGAAACCTACACATTTCGACAATGTATTCCATACATATTTCATCTTTTGTTACCTACACTGCGGTCAGCAGTGCTCACAATTTGAATTGAGTCTTGATGTATTACTTGCAGACAGAATTGTACTCTATGCCTCGGATTTTGTCAAGAGGAAGTGACAAAAAGCATTCCTCGATGTCTGTGCTGACTAATGCCTTCCATCTACTTTGCAGACTGCAGGGCTCACAATTCAGATGGAGTTGCGATTGCAGATGACACAGTCTAGTAGGCAACAGACATTGTTACCAGTTCAGCCCTCCCGGATCACGCATCATTGCTAGCTGTGCGCACGTGGAATGCTTTTGGTGCTCCTTAGTGCAGCACAAGTCATGGACCCTTTATGATTGAATCTCTGTGTGTGATAAAATTATTACTGTTGTACTTGTTGCCAGCACCAGCCATTCCCTGAGGGCTTTAGTTCAGCTAACTATAGCTCGCTCCCCCGCAATGCACTGCTGATGACATCACATATTACATCATTCATGACATGGTCAGTGACATCACTGATGACATCTCAAATTATATCACTGATGACATCATCCACGTGAAAATCTGATTCACCTCCTCACACCCTAATGTAACCTTTCATACACCCACTCTAAAATATAGACTACCATTTTCAAAACCATACACACACCAATAGCAGTTACTACATACACACTGACTGATTTGTAGGTGTACACACACATCCAGTCATTCACCCATACAGTCACTCATACTTGCAGTTACTCATGAATTCATACAAAATGATACGCAATCATACAGCTATACAGACACTCACACACCACCACTCATCCAGAGTTACTCACACACCTAGTCAGTGATGTAAAGAATCAATTACACTCCCATTTACTCACCTATAAAAAAGTATACACACACCAACTCACTTATTTATACAGAAACTAATGCAAACTTACTCTCTTCTGCAATCACTCATATAAGTACACATTCATCCATAGAGCCACTCTCACAATCACTTGCTCTCACATATAGTTATTTAAATACACCATCACTGACATATACTGTCTTTTACATATGTAGTTACTTGCACATTTACCACTAAGACATCCATCCACTCACCAACACACCCATAAACTCACTCACCCACCCATACAGCTGTTTCGTCATACAGTCTTGAACCCATACCTCCAGTGAATCAACCATTCACACATCTCTGCAGAGAGTCACGCACCTCCTACCCACACACACATTGAGGCACCCATACAAATACTCAGGTAACCAACAATAACCGCTATAGACATTCATGTAGCTACTCACCAACCCATGCAGACCCTTACACCCCAAGCAATAGACTGATACCGAGATTCACATTCGTTAGTCACTAACCCAAGCATTCAGTAAGGCACGTTTAATCTCTTACTCATACAGTCAGTCACACAACCACAAACTCATCCATACAGACACTCATACACCCACTAATTTCTCAATACACCTTGACATTTATATATATAAAGCATATTTCAACTTTACAGAAACACACAATCACTGGATGATGTCATCAGTGATGCCATCAGTGATATCATTTGAGTTGTCATCAGGGATGTCACTGGCCATGTCATGAATGATGTAATATGTGATGTCATCAGCAGTGCATTGCGGGAGCGAGTTATAGTAAGCTGAACTAACTATAACAATGGAATTTCTATGGTTTTGTACAAATGAAATGTCCAACTAACTATAACGTGCTTGAAACCTATGTTTTTTTCAGTGAATATTTATATACATATGTATGCATGTGATGGATGAGTGTGTGAGTGTCAGGACAGACCTTTGAGAGGGGGCTGAAATAACATGTCCTTGGAACCCTTCAATGGTGCAGAGGCTTTTACAGAGACATCACCCAGGCAGAGAATATGGGATTCTTTTTTTTACATTGTATGATAAAGCACAATTATATCACACTCATCCTGTGTCCAATGTCTCTCTGTCACCAAAGACCTAACAGGTGTATTTGTGAAAAGGATAAAGAGCTTCAGTAATTTTGTTTGATAACAAATAAACTATCCCTGACCGAAGTGTAACACATACAAGTTAAACATGAACCCTTCAGGTAGCATTGCTCCAAACTTTTTGCTTTCTCTTCCCAAGTGTTTCTGATTCTCTTGTTAGGGCTTTAGGGTCTGGGGCAATTTCCCACTGTAAATGTAATGTGAAGGGTTGCGCTTCCTTCCTACACATATTAGGAAGTGGTGCTTACCTGGGGCTGCAAGTATGCATCCAGCCAGCCATTGCATGCTGGTGTGTGCCCTTGCACTGATGGGGCTCTTTTGTACGTGCCCAGCCTGCCATTGCATGCTGGTGTGTGCTTTGCACCAATGGTGCTCTTAAAGACGTGTCTAGCCCGCCATTGCAGGCTGATGTGTGCAATTACACATTTACTCAGACTGGACTGTTTAAATTACTAGCCATCCTGAGATGACCTTTCACCTCCACCAGAGTACCCCAATGGTATGCCTCAAGGGGTGAAGCGAGTGGAAGGTGAAAGGCAGGGCTGGTACACATATGTGTCCGCTGCCCAGGTAGTGAGGAATACTCATGCGTGTTTTCACTGCCTATGAGGTTTGCTCCTCCCGTGGGGAAACATACGGATTTGGCTGACAACATTTCAGACAACAATAGTGGATTGCAGTGAAGCAGCCTCCTGATGTTTTATGTCATTGGATTCGCATTGACAGCCCCTTGCCAGTGGTAAAGGTGGCTTTGTCGTAATTCACCAAGAAATGCTACTACTAGAAAGTGGGCATTTCCGTGCTCTAATCTCTTTGTGTACCTTGGTGCTTGGCTCCTGTCCACACCGGAGGATGGGCGAGCACATCTGGGCATTGCCCAGTGATAGCTATAAAACATTGGGCATTGAATTGTAACAACAGACCTCTGCCATTTGCAGGCCTGGCTGCAGAGATTGTAGGAGGAGGCTTTGACACTAGGCCTCCAAAGCCAGTTTGTGGCCCCACTAAAGATTAAGATTTGCATTCCAAGGCCTCATGGCAGACAAGACTGACATTTAGGGGAGACATCTGTGGTTCAAAGGGAGGCCCTTTGAACCAAGCCCAACGTCAAAGGCACACTCCAGTATAACTACTGGTGCCATACTTCAGCACTGTGTGAGATACGCTTATGAGAACATAGGATCAGAGAACCTGGACAATGTACTGCACATTTCCAGAAGATTCTGTTGTGCACAAGGAGGATTACTGCCATTGAAAAGGACCATGTGCATTTCCTGAATAGTGACTAGCGTTGGCTGACTGCCTGCTGGTGTGTGGCACCCTAAAGTGTGCTCTCCAATGGGTTGTCAAGCTAGCCCCATGTTCTCTTTGAGGTCTCAGGGACATTTAAGATCTCCTAAGAGGGACCCACACAGTCTACCTGTAACACCTGCAGCACGGTGCACTCTCAAGTGCCAACATCATCTGCTGGATTCTAACTGGTAGTACGGCATGGGTGTTGAACTAAGTACTGTGCCTGGATACTGGATTCCCTTGTGCGGAGTCCAAAGTCTGGCCCGCATCTAAGGTGTGTAACCCCATCATCGCGGGGACCTTGGATTGTATAAGCGCCTTGTGGGTGGTGAGCAGATTCACCAGTTGCGGCACTCAAGTGGCCCACTTCGTCAAACGTGCTGCATCTCTCTCGTGTAACACGCTGCCTGCATGCTCATTGTTGCGCAGTCCGATTCACAGGTTGCAAGGCATAACCATACTAGTGCCTCATTCTACCTCATGAAGCATTGCTGAACTTGCACCTATATGTGTGACTGCAACTGTCTGGTGTGACCAATATCTACGTGCACCAGATTTTGTGCCTCATTTCCAGGGATACAAAGGGGGTGGTGATGGACAGAGCATCTGAACCAATCAAACACTCACACCCAGTCAACAGATCTGGGTTAAATCCATTACCGTTCTTTAGCCCACTCTGCCACCCCAGTTCAGACATGGCCATATGCAAATCAGTCTGACCCTGTGCCTCATGGGAACAGTCCAGCCCAAACTGCCAAGCCATGCCTTCCTTGGACCAAAAACAAGCTTTCCAGGGATGCACGGAATTTGCAACTCTACTTTGTGTGCGTGACCTGAGCTGTATGGTGTCGCCAATATCGGCATGCACAGGACGTTGAGCCTCATTTCCAAGGAGGTATGGATTTTGCAACTCTTCATTGTGTATGTGACCAGAACTGTCTGGTTTGGCCAATTTCAATGTGCACTGACGTTATGCCTCATTTCCAAGGAGGTACGAATTTTGCAACTCTTCATTGTGTGTAACCGGAACGGTCAGGTATAACCCGTATCATTGCACACCCAACGTTGTGCACAGATTGCCCGGGTGCGACTCTGATCAACGTGTACTTGACGGGTGCCTCCCCCTTCCAAGAGGACCCCCTGCTTCATTCTCAATGTATCCACTATGTGAAACCCCTGTGATTGGCAGACCTGAGCTAGTGCCTTAAGTCCCTTGGTGACCCCTTCGGTGTGACCGTCTATTGACCTCAGCCAGTGTCTATTATGAATCTTGTGGATAAACCTCTCGAGTGGTTGCCAAACCCCTTTTGCTGACTGCTTCTTAATTGACCTTGCTGCCTACCCCCACCTGCGTCCTTGGACCTGAACTAAGAGTGACTTCAGCCGCATGTGGCCTAGTGCTCGGGGGAAGACAGGGTGTCTCTCATCTGTGAGGGTAGGATAGTCTGGGTGAGTTGGAGAGTGGAGAGTGGCTTGGGGTGACGGGGTCTGCTGTGTGTAACCAATTGACCTGCTGGTCATCCTTTGCACCACATTAGGGTGCTGAGTGCGAACGCTTCCGTACTGACTAGTCTGATAACGTGGCACCGCGTCACTGTGCAGAGTAAGTGTGTGCGTGGGAGTGGCAATGGGAACCACCCGTGATTCACAAAACTGGACAGCTGTTTGCCTGATACATTGATTTCTTGCCAGAATAGAATTACGTGTGACATTTGTCTTACCTGCCTCAGCCCACTGTGCTGCTAGAAAGTGTTATAATTTGAGGTATGTACATATTTCTGATATTGCTGTGAACCGAGGTGCACCCTATAACCGTGTGGTATTGAATTAGAAGAATTGCTAGGGTAAGCCTGAGGTGGACAACATGTTGCAAAACATAAAGGTGCTGAGGGGTGTGGATGAGGACCTTTCCCAAGTGTGCATATTACTTATGTCGTTTGAACATGGCTGCGCCTAGTACTGCTAGTAATAATAATGAATGTGATTTATGCCCAGAAATACATGATGTTGATGTTGATTATAATGTGTGTTGAATACAAATTTTATTTACGTGGAAATTAAGTCTTTTTTGTGATGCTCAAGGTATTTATTGTGAGTGCTGCACCAATGATTTACATATTGCCTCTGTAGTAAGTCTGACTGCTCAGTGCCAAGCTACCCAAGGGTGAGCGCAAGTTATACAGTGTGTGTAATCACCCACCCCTGACATTAGTGGTTGATTCTGACTGGCTGTGGCACTGCATCAGCCAATCAGAAAGTGCCAGTTCCAACAATACCTATAAAATGTCATTGGCTCAAGATAAAACACAAGAAATTGATTTTCTTGGCAGATCGTATCATCTCACAAGGTCCCTGCTCTCCTAAATCCTGCCATTTGAAAATTTCAGATTAGCTGTATTTTGAAATCCCCACATGACAGGAGTGGGGATTACATTTTTTTCTTGAATTTTATTAAGTATACATAGCAGTACAGCACATTGTCTTAGAAGCTTACAGTGTACACCATGTGCAATCATATAGTCACAAGAAGATGGTGTGCATCAGCCGTTGTGCCCACTTCGGTTTAACAGTACTTTCACCAAGTTACAGTGCAATAAAGAGTGCCAATAGTACATCACAAATGTTTCAAATGTTTCAATGAAATGTCCCCCCCGTCCTCCATTTCGTGGGAATAGTGTTAACGTCACTGGTTTGTTGGCATTATTCAGTTACAGAAGGGTGGTGCATTATCCACACCCAACATGTTCGTCTAAATTTTTAGTACTGAGGTTGACAGCAGAATGTCCCGTGAGTGCTTAGTCAGACTGGTTGCGCAGGTATGACAATAGTGGATCGCAGATTTCCCTGGGGCGTGATGAAGGGGGTAGCAGCTCTGCATAGGTGGTGAGCTGATCCTTACAGTATATTAGATCAGTAAGCCATTCCTTAAACTTGGGAGCTCATCCCGACCCCACCTGCATGACACCGACCTCTTCGCTAGTAACATACTCAAAGCGCAGAACGTCCTGTAAGTCAGTGGCAGTTCTTCTGTGTATCCTAGTAATGCCACTATAGGGGACATTGTAATGTGTATTTCAGTCACGTTAGGTATCGCTTCCATCCCTTCCACCCAATATTTCTGTATTTTTTTGCACTGCCATGCAAAGTGTAGGAATCCTGCTCCCTCGCTTTTGCATCTGTCGTAGCGATCATCATCATGTAGCTTATACCTGTGTAAATGCATAGGGGTGTAGTCAACTCGTTGAATACATTTAAGGTGTATAATTCTTAACCAACTGCTCGCCATGATAGCTTCCATTTGCTTACAGCAATATAGCCACTGCTTATCTGTGAGTGTGAATATGAGTTCCAGTTCCCAGCCCCTTCGCGCCTCCTGCTTTGCGTATGGGTGTTCCAGCAAAGCCATGCAATATAATCTAGACACCACGTGTTTCGCCCCAGTCATTTGAGGGAGAGTGTGTAGTGTGTCGCATCTAGAAGGTTCCTGTGGGAACGCAGGCTTATTGGCTTTGATCTCGTGGAACAGTCTAATGTACATGAAGGTTTCTAAAGGTATGCAGTCATCCCCCCCATTAGTGTTTATATATTCTTGTATGTCCCATCCTCATATAGATCTCCAAGAATATTCAGGTTGCGCCCTCGGAGCATTTTCCTATAGGCTTCTTCCTGGGTGACCAGGGCAAGGTGTAGGTGTGGAAGAGGCATCAATAGTGAGTACAGAAAGGGATTTCCCACTTTTTTGGCTATACGTTTCCATGCAAGGATTGTTCATGCTACAGTGGAGTACTTAGTACTCCATTCTGGAACGCTCGCTCCAAGGAAGGCAGTCGAGGACAGCAGAACCATATACCGAGCTGCACCATGTTAGTGGGAAGTCTAAAGGGAATTCTGGAGTGGATGGAGTCAGTGGGAAGATCTGGGACTTGTATCATATCCACGAGATGTCCTCAAAACGAATGAACTCCGGGAAGACAGGGGTTCATACTAATACTCGGTTCCAGAAGATATAAGGTGATGTCATCAGCATATAGCGACATTAGGATATGTCTCGAGGGGTATGGTATAGCATATTCCCTGTGGTGTTGATGAAGTTTGGCAGCCAGTGGCTCCACTGCGAGAGCAAATAATAAGGGTGAAAGTGGACCCCCCCTGTCGGGTGCATCTAGAAATCCGGAAAGAGGCGGAATGTAGGCCATTTACCTGTGCAACAGCCATGGGCTGATTATACAATACAGCTATCCAGCCAAGAAATGCTGCTAGTAGGCCCATTCTGCCCAGAATTGCAAGCAGGTAGTCCCACTCTAGTGAATCAAATGTTTTTATTGCATCCAGGAATACAGCTACTAAGTTAGATTCAGGGTCAATGTCCTGGAGAAGCACGTAAATTGTGCCCATGTTATGCAAGTTGCCCTCCCAGGTTTAAATCCTGCTTTATTGGGCAATACCAGCCCTCCCATCAGCAAGCTAAGCCTGTTGGCTAATATTTTGGCAAAAAGGTTTGCATCTCAATTCATTATGGATAGGGATCTGTAAGCGTCACATTTGGTAAGAGCGATATGATTAAGGCCTGTCGCATGGACAGTGGGAGAGCACCTGTCTCCTCTCTCTGGCCTCTTCATTTACCTTTCTGAGAATAGGTACTAGCACATCTACATATCATTTATAAAAATCAACTGGTGGGGCTTTGCCAGAGCGTAATTACATGATGTCCTCAAGCACCTCGATATCTGCCTCGAGAAACTCTCTGCGACTGTCACTGATCCAACCAAGTGCAGTTTCTTCAAAATATGCTGCCACGTGAATCAGAACAGATATTTTCAAACTGTACAGTTGTTGGTAGTGGAAAGGGGAGGTATTCAGGATTGCTATAGGGTCAGTGTGCATTTCGCCTGCCTCATTTTCCACACTGAATATGTTGTTTATGAACTATGGGTCTCTCACTGTCTCTGCGAGTGCTCTGCCGGGTCTCTTGCCCTCTCCATACTCTCGGGCACAAGTATATTTAGAGCGAAATAAGATTTCTTGCCGCGCTGTGTCCGTATAGTCCATCAATAACTCCTTCAGTTGTGCTTGTAATTGTGGTGTGGGGGCATCTGCTATGGCTGTCTCTGCTTTTTAAATTTTTTGTTCCAGCTTTTTTAGTGTGCCCCTAATATCTCGTAATATTCCCCCACTTTTGGAAATGCAAATTCCACTGACACTTACCTTAAAAATTCCCCATACGTTGGCCAAAATCTGCACTCTACTCATACTGCGTGGGAAGAAATCTTGTATCTCCTGTCGCAGTTTCACCCGGAAACTGGCGTCCAGGAGCACTGTGGGTTGGAGTCTCCATGAACGATATGGAGAGAGGTTAGTAGGAGGGCAGAGTCAGAGCAGCACAGGGAAGTGATCTGAGTACGTAGGAGTCAGATGTTCTGTCTCCTTTAGCCATGTACAAAGCCCCGCAGTCAACAACCAATAATCGATTCTCGACCAACTAGCGTGCACGGAGGAATATAATGTACCCTCTCTACGCTCAGGGTGCCGAACTCTCCATGCGTCTAGCATAAGGTTCTCTGTAATAATAGTGTTCAAGTGCTGCATTGCCTTATTGTGAGTTTTAACTGTGCCAGAGAAGCGGTCAATATTCAGATGCAGGGCAAGGTTAAAGTTGCCCCTCACACTAAGGGGCCCATTACGATGTCAGGCGGATTGCCTCCGCCAGGCTGGCGGTAGCCACCGCCGGCCTGGCGGAGGCAATTCGCCCGACACCATTTCCCTAATTCCCCCCGCCATATTAGTATGGCAGGGGGGGGACCACGGTGGACGGAAAGACCGTCCGCCGCTTTTCCGCCCCGGTCGCCTTGCGGCCGGGGCGGAAAAGGAATAATATGGTGGCGGTGTCTAACAGACACCGCCAGCCATGTTATGATGGGGGGAAACATATGCTTTCCGTGGCAAGGCATACGGTCTTCACTTTGGGGGCCCCCTGCGGGCCCCCAAAGTGAAGGAGGGGTGGGGGTGCACACGGGGGGTGGTGGTGGGGGGCGGTGCAGAGTGCACCGCCCGCCACAATGTTATGAATACAGGATGCGGCTACCACTGTGGCGGCCGCATCCTAATGCCAAACACGGGACCCCCGCCCTAATGGCGGGCGGTCCCATCCCATGATAGGATGACGGGCGGACAAAGTCCGCCCGTCATCCTAATGGACACCTAAATGTGTGGAGCCCACTTCTAGTATACAGCCTCATATCGTGTTAAAGAACTGCTCATCATCAGCTGCAGGTGCATAGCAATTAACAAATGTCACAGACTGTCCAGACAGTCACCCCCATATCATGCAATACCTTCCCAGGGGGCCCTGATCGTGCCTACAGGACTGTAACTAACTCCAAGTTTGATAAGTATAGCAGTGCCCCTTGAATAGGCAGAGTATGAGGTGAAGCACCAATGCCCAGCCGCTGGGTGATGTAATCCATATGTACATTTAGTGCATCAATCTTTGTCTCAATGGAGTTGAGGCTCTGCCTCATTGTAATCAGCAGCGAGCGAAAGTCCGAAGCATCTGGTTGAGAGCCTTCCACGTGTAAGAGGCTTGATCTCCGTCTGGGCCTCTCATGGTCCTGCAAGGCTCAAAGGGCAGCTCAGCTTGCTTGCCCTCCGTTCTCTACATGATGAGATCTCAGATGCAGTGATATTACCCAAGCCCTTTAGTATTTAGTATGTTTTGGTGCTCCTCTTTATACTGTGTTATCTGCTCAATCTGGGCTCTGATCTGTGCCTACAGCATGTTCTTTGGTTTGGGTAGGAACCTTTATAAGAATAGCACTCTTGCCCTTTCTCCCCACCACGCCCCAGTGTGCAGCTCTTCCTATTCTGCACAGCTCAATTACAGTTTGTATCTGAGCCACTGCCGAGTCTCTTGTTGACGGAGTTATTCAGGATAGACCGGCCTAAATTAGGCCAGAGACTGCGCCCCCACCCCCGTAAGCAGGCTTGCCAGTCCCAGCACGCTCTGTGGCCGCCAGGGCCCCAGTCAAGGCCCTGTGTCGCCAGCCGCAGCATTCAGGCCGCGTCCCTCAGCCAGCAGGTCCAGCAGCGCTTACCTCTTTTTTTCAGCACTAGGGCCGGTGCGCTTTCCCAAGGGGCGGCTCACACGGCAGACAGTTCGGCGAGGGTCCCCTTCCAGGCCCAGCGCACTGCCGAGTCTTTTTAAAAATACATTTTTCATTTAGTGCATTTTTATAAAGTGCGGACATTAGCCAAAGGTGTCGGAGCGCTGTACAATAAAGCCAGTTACGTTACAAGAGAACAGTGGAAACACAATAAAGTATTACAAAGAAAAACAGGAGACCAAAAATGAAGGTTACATAGACACAAAATCCAACAAAGCACGCAGGAGAGAGGAATGTACAGGAAAAAAATACAAATTTGCAATGAGGAGTGAACTTCCAAGAGGGGCCTGAGCATGAAAGTATTAGTTCTGAAAGAGGAGCAATTTGAGATCAGCTTTGAAGATCCGGGTAGAGGAGGTGGCACAGAGCAATGGGGGAAGTGAGTTCCAGATTCTCACTGCATTGCCTGAGAAGGATTGTGCCATTGATCTTTCCCTTTTGAAGGTGGGGGCTCAAGCAGAAGCTTTTCCGCATTGCGCGAGGGTCACGAGCCTCCGGACAATTTCAGGTTGTTTGCCAGGTAACGAGGGGAGGACGCGTGCAAGGCTTTATGCGTGATGCAGACAGTTTTGTAGATAGATATTGCCTCATTCGGAAGCCATCGAAGAGAGGACAGGATAGGAGTGATGTGGTCACTTCGTTTAGACCCTGTAATGAAGCGAGCTGCTGAATGGAGGATGGATTTGAGACGGGAGAGGTGAGATTTAGGTAGGCTCGTCAGATGAGAATTGCAATAATCCCGTCTTGAGAGAACCAGCGATTGTACCAAGGTTTTTAAGTCTTTCTCCTGGAAAAACCGACGGATCTGCCACAGAAGGCGCAACTGGTATCGTGCGTTCTTGGCAATAGAGTTGATGTGGGAGATTAGGTTAAGTCTTTTGTCAAGTATGACACCTAGGGTTTTCGCGCTGTCGACAATGATGGGTTTGTTGTTAAGTAAGCTTAGCTGATCCATTCATGATTGAATAGGAGGAGTAGAGCGAGAGGTAGAAAGGAGGAGGAATTCAGTTGTGGCGGGATTTAGAATTAGTTGATGAGCTAACAACCAGTTGTGAATGGAGATGAGAGTAGAGTTGAGTAGTGAGAGATTGTGTGTGGAAGACACCTTGAGGTAGATTTGAGTGTCATTGCATAAAGATGGTAATGGATCCCAGATTTGCTCAGGAGGTTCCCCAATGGTTCCAGGTAGAGATTAAACAAGGTGGGTGCCAGGATAGAACCTTGAGGGACACCTTGACATACAGCCAATGGAGATGAAAGACTGTTCGCTACTAATCATTTGGGATCTGTCCTAGAGGAAAGAGCCAATCCATTTCAGCACTGTGCTATCCAATCTCATTCTCTGTTGAAGAGTGTTGAGGAGGGTGCTATGATTAACAGTGTCAAAGGCTGCAGAGAGGTCTAGAAGAATCAGAAGACACGATTCCCCAGAGTCGAGGTTTTGCAGCGCATCATCATTCACTTGCAGCAGTGCTGTTTCAGTGCTGCAATTTTGGATGAGGCCGGATTGGATGTAGGCAAGTTGTTTCTTAACACATTTTTCTGTGATTTTCGAAAGAAAAGGGAGGCTGGTGATTGGGCAGAATTTGTTCAGGTCGTTCGAATCAGCGAAGGTTTTTTTTAGAAGAGGGGTAACCTGACCTGATTTAAGGGTGACTGGGAGGGAGCCTTGACTAAGGAAGAGATTAACTAGCCTGGTCCAGTAAGATAGAATATGGGTGTAGAAATCGATAGCGAAGACGCTAGGGATGGGGTCAGAAGAATGGTTGGATATTTTTTTTTGAGGATACATTTGAGGAGTTCATCTTCCGAGATGACATCAAAATGTTGCCAGGTGACTAAAGATTTCCACTCACCAAAGGGGGTGGGGTAGGCAACCTGATTCACCAGGGCTTTGACCTTTTAATTAAAAAAAATAGCAACATCGGCTGCTCTATTTGTGGAGTCCTCTGGCTCAGTAGTTAGGGGAGAACAGTTAGGGTTTTTGATGAGGTCAATACGTTTTTTGGGTCTGTTTTTGGCTGAGTCGAGGAGGGATCTGAAATGTGATGCTTTTTCGTGGAAGATGTGGTTGTGGTATTTGGATCTTGCTGAACGAATCTATGGAGATCATATTTGAATGGGTTGGACGAAGGGAGTGGAAGTGATGGTCAAAGAGAGAGAGACAGGAGTCTGTAGCTTGTATCATGACAGTGCCATTATTGTAAAGTGTAATGGTAAGACAGCCATTAAAGTTGGCGGAGGGGGACATTTTTAGCCGCTTTCCATGCGGGATAGAGGAGGAGGAGGAGACTTTGAGGGAATAGAAGAAGCTGGTGGACCAGGAAGGAATATCGTGAGTGTAAAATATTAAGTCATTTTTGAGCTTCCCTATGAACCCAATATGGAATTGATCAACAAAGAGGGAATCGGGGAACTGTTCAATGGTGTTGTGCTTGAACCGTTTTGCATGGCTACTATACAATCTGCATCCTGTTAATCATTAAGGACCTGATTACGTGACCTGTATTAAGGTGGATGGGATATCTGCCACGCTTTAATAGAGTACTCTTCAGCAGAATCTAAACCTGGCCGTTATACTTTTTTCCTAGCTGTAGAAATGTGGGTTACGCCCATTTAAATCCTCTGATGTTTTCACTTTTGACTACCTAGTTTTCAGCCTTTTACGGTGAGTGAGACTCACAACCTGCATACCCCTCAAGGTAAATCTTGTGGAAATGGACTGAGAGAGCTGACTGTTTTTTTAAATAATGCCTCCTGTTGCACAGCTAGCTTAATAGGCTTTGAGCTGCTTACATGTGAATGAAGGAGCAAACACGTGTGCACATTTATTGGATGTGCATGTGAGACTACCATCTTACGTTGCTCGGTATCTGTGCACAGGTAGCTTGTCACAGAAGGGACCCTTGAACGATTGGTGCTGACCAGGGTTAGGACTTATATGCAATGCTTACTGAAAGTCTGTGGTGCTTAACTGAATTACACATTATAGAATAAACCTGCTCCAAAGTACAGTTTCCCCCCAACTTGCCTATAATCACATTCGAATCTTGTGTACCCCCTACTGGGCAAAGATAAACAGTCTCCTAGCCAGCAGAAGGATGAAGCCCCCCCCCTTACATAATAGAACCATTAACAGTGCTTGGCCTAGTTTCTGGGCAAGGATGGTGTGGAGAGGTAATCTGCATCTACTAATTAACTCTTCACACTGTATCTGGCCTAGGCAGGTTCATACCCACAGAAACAAAGGAAGAAGGTCAGACCAAACATTTTGGTGAGAAGAGCTCATTGAGGGCTGCTGTTTCAGTTGGCCAGAGCGGAGGCTCACAGGAAAGGTCCTTTCATACACCAATTTAAGTCGCCATGTTGAAATGTCCCAGAATGCTGTGCAGTATGGTTGGAGCAATGGTGGAGTAATGATGTGGCACCCTGATATTCACAGAGGTACCTCCCTTCTTGAACTTTCCAACCGCACTTATACACCCCTGAAAAATGAAAAAACAATTGAGTAGACACTGGACCCAGGGGCGACAATGGTGAAAGTATGCCCAGCTGGAAGGAAAGCCACCTGACCCCACAGAGAAGATCGACTGAAGGACTTTGACCCCAGCTGGCATCCAGGATTCGGATGGGTCTCTTCAGGGCCAGTGGCACAGTGCAACAGTTCACGGAATGGACCGGCTAAGGGACTTTGGAGGACTTACCTAGGTGCTGTGGAAGTAGCCTGAAGGAAGTGGGACCTGGGGAGTGCAGGGAGGGCGTTCTGTTTGTTGGCTATGGAGGAGCTGTGGGAGATTCCCTGAAAGCAGGAGAGAGCACCGAGAGCCCAGGCATAGGACAGGGCTGGTAATGAAGCAGCAAACTAAATCTGAGCCCAAAATTGCTGCAATTGTTCATACCAAACCAGCAATAATACAATTTTGAAGTTTGTGATGAATACCAGTAGGTCAGACCTGCTTATAGTTATCGGGGGGAAAAGGCCTGACATTAACCAGAAGATATGGATTTTGGGTGCTTAATGCATCAAAATCTGCATGTTTTTCACCAAAAACTCATAATTGGGTGGTGTTTATCCTATTCAATAAAATCCAATGCAGCATGATAGATTTTATCAGTTGCAATAAACATCACACCAATTACTGGGTCAATCGTAATAAGGGCCGAAAACGGCAAGTGCATTACATTTAATCAAGCTCTCTTTGAAGGGAGGCACTAAATTCAAGGGTAATAGCCTATGGTGATAGTAAAGTTGACACAATTGGGGGGTATAGTATAACCCTGGACCCTGGTGATGAGGTGTGGCAGATTCCAATCCCCACATAAACAGTAGTTTGCACACGAATTGGAATTCAGTATTGCAGGACGCTTTTCATCACAACGATTTTCATTTGGCAAGTTTTCTCAGGTCAAACGTTTTAAAATTAAACATTGGGAAATGTGCAGTAAATTCCAAAACTTGGAATGTGATGCAGATGACACTGATTCCGCATGTAACTCCCCATTTTTGGAGAAAATCTGGATATCAGTAATTTACAAGATGGAGCAAAATACTTTAGGTGAAAATACTCGGAAAAAATTGGAATTACTGGGGCAATCAGGACCAGAATTGCCTACTATTCTGCTACTATTACGCATAGTAATGATAATCACAAGGAAAATAATTGTTTATCGTTCTTACAGTTTAAGAAATTTTTTATTTTGTTTAAGAAAGATTACAGCATAATATAACAGTATACAGAAAAAAAATCAGAACCAATGTGAAAAGACATGGAGAAGGCGATGAAAAGAAGAGTTGGTTCGGAGAACGTGAGAAAAGGAAGAGAGGAGAAGAAGAAAGTAGGAGGAGAAAAGAAAAGAAAAAGAAAGAGACAGAGAAAAAAAAAAAAAAAAAAAAAGAAGGAAAGGTTAGGAAGAGGAGGGGGAAGATAGGAAGTTAGAGAAAGGAAGCCAGGTGAGATCGGATTTAATTTTTAAAGAGACAGAAGAAGAAGAGGCAAGTGCAATTCTATGCTCATCACATATGAAATTCCACCATGTATGAACAGACAATTTAGTATTATCCTTCCAACAAGACAAAATTACTTTAAAAGCAGTTGCAATGAAAAGATCAAATAGTTTAGCATTATATGAATGTAAGTCTAAAATATCAGATTGGGAGCCTAAAAAAGCATGTAACAATGAAAATGGAACAGAGAAATGAAAAATACGCATGCAAAAGTCCCAAACTGAGTTCCAAAAAGCAAGAACAGAGGCGCAATCAAACAGTAGATGTCTGAGTGTGCCGGGGTGGGAGGAGCAGGACCAACAGAGGGGGGAGGACGAGGAAGAGAATTTTGTTATGCTAACAGGGGTGATAAGAGCTCTATGATATATAAAAAAAAGTGACTGAGTAAGGCGAGCTGAAATCGATGTCTTAAACAATTTGCACCATAAGTGATCCCAATCATCAACGGATAGTGAGATAGAAAGATCGGTTTCCCAGGCAATTTCAGGAACAGTTTTAGGTCTAAGCGCAACATTAGCTAACAATAGCGTATAAACTAAAACAGCTTTAGGGATTTGTTGGGAGAACAAAGGGTATAGAGGAGTGGAAGGAGTGAGGGAAGGGAGGGAATCAAAAGTAGGAAGGGTAGACAAATGAGATATAATAGCGGAAGTGATAATGTCATATTCTTTGCTAAAATGAACAGGTAGGTCAAACATGGTTTGCATTACAGGAAATGAAATAATGGACGAATTAGAAAAAAATTGGTATACAAATACAATGTCCTTTTCTTTCCAATACTTGAAATAAAAAGATTTACCCTTATACTTAAGATATTTGTTGTACCACACACTTGATGAGAGAAAACATTGTAAGGGGGATAAATCTTTCGAGAATACATTGTGCAGCAGAGTATGTGAATATTTCAGTACAGGGTGATTAGTCAGGAATGAACAATTTGACACAAAAAGAGATTGTTGGAAAGTAAAATCTTTTAATAAGGACCGTTCAATGGCGATCCATTTTTGGCAGAGGGGTATCATTAAAATTAAAAGCCAAAGAAAAAGATTGCTTTATTAGAAAGGCAGAGTGATATGATCTAAAATCAGGAAAGGGAACTCCACCTTCAGATTTAGGGCATATAAGCTTATGTAAAACAATACGGGGTCTTTTATTATTCCACAAAAATTTGGAGCAAATGGAGTTCAGCCTGTTAAAATATAAATTAGGTATCCTCATGGGGAGCATTGAAACAGTGTACAAAATATGAGGGGAAATCATCATTTTAATGGTATCCAGTCGACCCCACCAGGAGAGGAAAAGGGGGGACCAGGATTGAAGGAGGGATTGAATTTTTTGAGTAAGGGAGGCAAAGGTCAATTTAAGGGTTTCACCCAACGAAGAGGAAAACCAAATACCCAAGTATTTGATCTTGGAAGGACACCAGGCAAAATCAGTTGATGCAAACATATATTGGTAACAAGTTGAATTTAAGGGTAAAACCTCCGTTTTGGAGAGATTAAGCTTATAGCCAGAGACAGAGGAGTACAAGCGGACTTCTTCCAAAAAGGGAGGGAGGGAAGAGACAGGATTGGCCATATAAACCAGGATGTCATCAGCATAGGCCGAAATTTTCGTTTCAATCGATGACAATTGGAACCCATTAATTAGGAGGTTTGAGCGGATTCTAATCAGGAAGGGTTCAAGGCAAAGAATAAATAATAAAGGGGAAAGAGGGCATCCTTGTCTTGTTCCTCTAGATAAGGGGAAACATTTTGAAAATTGATTATTGACAAAAACGCTGGCACGCGGGGCTGAGTACAGGAGTTTAACTAAAGAGATAAAAGAAGGGCCAAAACCAAACCATTGTAATGATTTAAACATAAAATTCCAATTAATACGATTGAAAGCTTTCTCAGCATCCAAAGATAGGGCTGCTAGGGGGGCCTTAAAGTGTTTACTGTGTGAAATAACATTGGCAAAAACACGGGCATTATCAGCAGCAAGTCTACCCTTCACAAAACCAACTTGATCCGTGCTAATTAAATGAGGGATAAGGGATTCAAGAAGGGCACCTAGAATTTTGGCAAAGATATTGCAATCGTAGTTAATCAGGGAGATGGGGCGAAATTTTTTACATAGAGAATGATCTTTGTCAGGCTTGGGGATTATGATTATCAGGGCGTCCAAGAAGGAGCCAGAAGCCTTAGCGTTAACAATAAAGGAATTGAAAAGTTGTAAAAGGTGGGGAATAAAAATAGAATGAAAGGCGGAGTAAAATTCAATAGGGAGACCATCTGGGCCAGGGGCTTTCGATTTTTTTAGAGAAGTAATTGCCTTAAGGATTTCCTGAGGTGTAATATCAGTTTCTAATTGAAGGAACTCAGTAGGGAGAGATGGAGGCGGAGGGAGATCTCTGAAGAAATGGGAGAGGTCATCGTCAGTAGGATGAGTGTCATCAGTATAGAGGAGTTTGTAGTAGTTATGAAAAACTTCTGCAATGTCCTCATCTGAATTAACGAGGGTGTTGGATGCGTCATTAAGAATGGGCCCAATTGATTTGCGTTCAGACTTAATTTTGAGGTAATTCGCCAACATTTTGCCAGCTTTATTCTGACCCCCGTGAAATTTAGATTTAATCTTCAACAGGGTGTTACAGGCTTCAACTGTGGCAATTTGATTGAGTTCAGATTTGGCTTTGATAAGATGGAGGAGAGCATCAGGATTTTTGGAGGAGAAGTAAGAGTGTTCCAGTGTCTTGATATTGGCGAGTTGGGCGGTGTATTTAGAGCGATTGAGTTTCTTCTTTTTAGATACATAGGAAATTGTGAAGCCGCGTAAAGCAGCTTTAAAGGCATCCCAATTGTTCGAAATCGATGTGTCATGAGGTAGGTTAAGGGAGAAGTATTCAGAGATAAAATCTTTGACTTCAGACATAAAAACGGAGTCTGAGAGGAGGAAAGTGTTAAATTTCCATCGGCTAAAGCATGAGGAAGTTTGGGTAAGGTCAAAAGTGGCGTAGACAGGGGCATGATCCGAAAGAAAAATAGAACCAATTTCGGACTTCTGAATCGCAGGAAGAAGGGACTTGCTGACTAGAATATAGTCGATTCTGGACCGGGTATGGTGAACATTAGAGTAAAAGGTATATTCTAGGGATTCCGGATTGCAGGTTTTCCAAACATCAAAAAGGGGACGGGAAGCAATGGCTGACTGAAAACATTTGTGCGTCTTATCAGGTTGGAATTTGCTGGATGATAACCTATCTGAAAAGGGATCTAACCATTGGTTCAGGTCGCCAGCTATGACAATATTGGGGCAATCAATGGAGGAGATGAGGATTTTGATGTCAGACCAAAATTTGGGGTCAGGACGAACAGGACCATATATATTCAGGAGCACCATAGTTTTGTTTTGTATGATAACTTTAGACATAACCCATCGACCCATAGCATCCGCTTGAGAAGAGAGAATTTGAACATTCAAACCTTTACGAAACAATATAGCAACACCACCCTTTTTATCAACAGCAGGAGATAATACAACTTGACCTACCCAGGCCCTCTTAAGTTTCAACGATTCAACATCTGTACAATGAGTCTCTTGAAGAAAAACAATCTGAGAGTTCAACTTGGATAAATGGGACAGTACCTTTTGACGCTTAATAGGGTTGCCGAGACCACGAACATTCCAGGTTACAAAATTACACATGACGGAAGGCAGGAAAAGGGGGTAACATCTGGGTCCAACACACTGCAGGAAAACAACTACGAGGGAAGACAATGCAAACAAATACATTGCAAATGAAAATCGAGTATAATAGACAGACAAAGGCAGGGAAAATTAGGTAAATAGAAAGAAACAGTGAACGGGTGAACATACCGAGCATACAAAGAAGAAAAGGGGAGCAAAGAAAAATACGATGAGCAATAATAAGCACGGATGAGGGGCAAACAGAAAAGAGGTAGAAAAACAGAGGAATAGGGGAAGCACACGCATGGCCTGTGAAAGGAAGGACAGAAAAAGGAAAATAAAGAAGAAGAGAAGAAACAAACAGATCACGGCACAGAAGCCAGATCTGAGAGAAAAGAGAATACCAAGACATTAGGAGCATGGAAACGCCGGCGAAGGCGCCAACCACACAGAGCGAGGGAAACGCGGGAAAAGCAGAAATAGGAGAAAAAAAGAAAAGAAAAGTCTTGGGAAAGAATTACATAAGAGAGACAAGTACAAGGCCACAACAGTCGTCAAGACATAAGGTAAGTAAATGCAGGGCATAAAGAAGAATCATTTTCAGTCATTGGTGTCCATATTGGAAGCAGAGAAACTTTGAAGATATGCTCGAAGTTTCAGAGGATCATCAAATGTACGGGAACGACCGTTGTGAGTTATTTTGCAGAGACATGGGTGCAGAATTCCATATTGAATGTTCAAGTCCCTCATATGAGGGCGAAGATTCAGAAACTCCTTGCGACGTGCATTCGTAGCGTTAGATAAGTCTTGGGCAATAAAGATGTTATGACCCGACCATGTGAGGCGACGTTTTAGACGTGCAGCTTTGAGAACAGTCATCAATTCAGTGAACTCAAGGAATAGCAGGATAATGCCCCTATGTTTGGTCGTGTTGGAGGTGAGACGACCCAGACGGTGAGCACGTTGGATGTTTAGAGGATTGGAGTCTGGTTGGAGTTCCAAAAGATCAAAAAGGAATTTGCGAATGAAGGACACCATGTCAGCCCCCTCAAGGGACTCCGGAATGCCATAAATACGTAGGTTATTCCTCCTGTTGCGATTTTCAAGGTCCTCTGTGTGTCGTTTCAACTGCTGAATTTCTTTTTCAAGAAGGGGAATTTTGGTGGACAAATCCTGGATGTCACTGAAGTCCAAGACCTTGCCCTCCATGACAACCCACCTATCTTCTATCTGCTTGAGCTTCTGATTGGTTGCAGACATAAATGGTTGTAAACCACGAACCTCTTCTAGGATGGAATCCAACACAGGGCTCGAGGATGAGCGAATTGGAGACGGAGGGTCATTCTTGAGGCGTTTTGGTTTGGTACCAGTGACGGAGGATTTCACGTGGCCCACGTCCAGAGACATTTTGCCAACAGAGGGGCACACTAGATGGGACGCAGTGATGGAAGCCACACCACAAAAACCAAAAAGCTGAGACCCTATATGTAGAGCTATATGTAGATCCAAGAAAGGCAATAGCAGGAAGAGGTTACATATGAGGTAAAAAGGAGTAATGGAGCAATGGAGAAGCAACACCTCAAACCCACAGAGCAGGCGTCAATATTAAGTGAGAATTAGTTCAGTATGCAGGCAAAAAAAAAAAAAAACATCCAGTAATAGGGCAGTAGAGAAACAGCAAAGCGTCCATAATATATGAGACCCAGGGGGGTCAATTGATAATTCACAGAGGATTGTAGGCATGTGAGAGAAAAATGGTGAGCATTGCGCAGGAAAACACCACAAAATGGCCGCCGTTATAAAGTAACGATGTAGTCACAGGCTAGAAAGAGAGTGGTGGCGCAAAAAGTCATGACGGTATAGCAGAGTAGCATGCCATGTTTACTCTACACATACCTTGTGAGAATGTGTTCACACGATGAAGCAGGAGGAGCAAGGGCTGCTGAGGTGACAACGACGAGAGAAAAAACGGGATGCGAGCTCGGCGGCACAAAATGGCGGCCGCCCGCGTCCCGTAACAGCTTTGAAGAATAATCGGCAAAAATGAACCAAAGCGGCAATTATAATAGCCGCCGCATCACGCAACACACGGGGACCATGTTCCGACGTGCGGGGGTGCGTGTATCTGGTCTCCGTATCCGGGAAAGGTGTCAGGAAAACGTTGAAGAGTCCCGCGTTGCCTCGGAGCTCAGGGAGGCAGCGCCATCACTCGCCGGCGCGTAAGCCACGCCCCTTGTTTATCGTTCTTAATGCCACGCTTTTGGCATTGTTAAGCTCAATTGAACGCTTCTCCTGGTATAGGCTTGTGAAGGATGATAGGCTGAGTTAGTCATGCCGCATCTGAAAATCCTACCTGCAAGTTTTCTCAGAAGACAGCTATAAGTTATTCGTTGCTAAATACCTCCCCCATTCACCACCCCTGGTGACCGTGCTCGACCATAACGTCATATCATAACAATCAGGAACTAAAAGAGTTCCATTCTGTCGTTGCAAACAATTTGCCACTATGCAGCACTATCTGTGGCAGGTTTGATCTTTTTGAGCTCGGAACAATTTTTTGTGGCTAAAATCTACAAATTAAGCAGGTGCTGATGACCCATGTGGCTTGTGCGGTGAATCGTCCTAGCCACAGCACCGCATAGTTAGTTTCAGTGGCCCCGTTTATCTCAAGTTGTTCACAGGACTAATAACCAGGGAGAAGGTTTCCTTCTGTGTGCCTTGCAGAGAAGGTGAACTTAACAAACTTTTTACTGGTAAATGTCCCTTGCACACTTTGAGCAGACATTAATTAGTTTCTCTGAAGTAATGCACAGAATAATGTTTTCCTTCTCCTTAACAAATTTCCGCTTTGGCCTTAAAGCTGACGTCAGTTTTTGCTGTAACTGATGTTGGGACTAGTCGACATTTGACCCAATAGTTCTTAGGAAGATTATGATTAACATGTTGCATCAAGGTCGCCGGCTTCTCACGGAGTGTCCGGGGACTCCCAAAATTAAAGGTCACAACACGCATGTGGTTTCATAGAAAGAGGGGATTACTGGATCTGATGACTTGGTTACTCCAATGTGTACAGAACTGCGCACTGCAGCCTTATTCCCGAAAACGTGTGCTTGGGAATAAGAGGACACAAGTGACAAGTTGTGCTTTGTTACAAGAGTGAACAGGATGCCTGTTATTTGTGTTGCATTTTCAAATTGAAATGTAACTCGTCAACGTCTGAGTCTTGTGACCTGTGAGGGCTAAGGTTAATCTTGTAAATTTTGCACTATGTTGTTTCTAATGTGATATTACTAATAGACGTTCTATATAACGTCCTTACATATAAACGATATGCTTGTTTCTGAAACAATGGTTTCAGTCCGATATTAAATAATGCTCTTGGAGAAAAATCTTATAAAAGTAATACGGTATTTGAAAGCCCGTATACAACAGAAAGTCTGCACTGGCATAGTGAAACAACGGAGAGCGAATTTATTTGCAGTTTTTCCTGTTTTCCTAATTAACTCAGGAGTAAAATAATTCAAACTCAAATAACATTTGAATATTACAGTCACATATTGTTCTTCGCAGATTATCACAAAATTGTAAAATAACAGGTAGTGCTTCTACGCAACGCAGCACCGGAAACTACAGGCCGTGTTCATAGTTCAGGCTTCATTCATGCAGGCAGAGGTTCACGAATTTCTCTCGGGCTTGGAGTTGGTGGTTGCAAACTGGTATGTATTTTACTGTTCTTTTTTCAATATAGCAAGACTTTGTGCCAGTCTGTGGTCCTAGAAGGGGAAGCCCAACAACACCACAACACAAGTCTACAGTCTAGAAGGTCCAACAAAAGGCTGGGTTCTTGCGGTGTCGTTTTACAAATATCTTTAAATACTTGTGACCAGTATAAGGCGACCACATGGCATTGCCATGTCAGGTGTCAAATATCTGCGTTTGCGTAATTGCAGCATGCACGTGTGGCGTCATGGAATCCGCACCTAGGGCCTCATTTATGAGGCTGTGCTTCACTTTCACGCCGCCGGTGCGTCACTTTTTGTGATGCACCAGTGGTGTAAAAAATGCGCCTTGTTGCGCCATATTTACAAAGTGACGCATCTAGGTAGATGTGTCACTTTGTAAACCCCTGCGCCACATTATACCTGCGCCAGGTGTAATGTATGCAAGGGGGTCATGGAAGTGACGCAGTGAAATCTATAACATTTCACTGCGCCATTTCTTGGCCGCTAATGCATCAAAATCTTACGCTTGCTTCATGGCAGGCGTAAGACTGACGCAGGCACTAACGACATGGAACTTGCCCATGTGAAAGTACACATTGCTGGAGTTGCGTACCTTTTGTGACACACTCCAGCAATGCGTCACTTTTGCGCCTACAGATACGTCAGAAATACTGACGTATCTGTAACTCCTTGCGACATGATGCGTCATATTATAAATATGACGCATCAATCATGTCGCATGGAGTGCGCACTGAGAAGTGACGCATCGCTGTTTTCACGCAGCGATGCCTCATTTCTCATAAATGAGGCCCCTAGTCTTCTATAATAAAGAAATGACATAGCTGATCAAATGTAATATTTTTTTCCAGTTTAGTTCTGACGTGAACAATACTGCTGCGAGAGCCTGTAGCAAGCTGAAAGTCAAGACATCGAGAATAATTAAAGCTGCAGATTAAAAAACAAAATCTAAATGTTGCTTGTACTACTTCTAAACGTTGCTTTTACTACTTCGGCTGTTTTCCTAGATGAACAGTGATAAGCATAAAGGAGATATTTATGGCAACATGTTTATTTTTTGCATGCCTTAAGTAATTATAGGAAATATGGAGTTTCTCTGCATGGTTCTTCATATTCAGAGCTACATCCCCTTAAAAAAAATCTGACTTGCATTAAACTGATTCTAGTAGCTTTTCCAACAAATATCTAAGTGCTTTTTTTGAGTATTTCATTTTGTACTAGAGTTTCTAATTGTATCCTTCATATTTGCACTTGTGTCATTTCTTTCATATGAAAGAACAATGCCGCAAATATTTAAGTGGTTTGTGTGAAAGGAGATGGTGTGACCATGTATTATAATAAATATTCTACCCCATTACACACAGTGTAAGGATATTGAAAATCACCTTGAAGTTCCATGACCTGATAAAGGAACTCGGCCTTTGGCCTTGTTCTCTGTCTGGTCAAAGAAGTCACTGGTGACTTGCAATATCCTTATCCACTTCATGCTCTGTATGGTGCTTACATGTCTTCAGATGTAATTGTTTGCGCTGAATCAGTCAGCCATGCCAGGGATATATAATCCAGCAAACTAACCAAGTATTTTGCATTACAGGCAGGCTTATTGTGAACAAAATCTAGTAAACTGCTGTAATATATTTGTATCCACTGCTTGTCTGTCCACCCCTGGTGTATTCAGTTCAACTATGTAAGGGGAAGACAAGGGTTTGCAGACCACTCCTGCTAATGATTACGCAGGCACTCTCCCTCCCACTACCTCCTTGTATTGTGATATTTGCTAATATAACACATTTGCCTTTCTGACTCCTCAGTATGTTCCCAGGACTACTTTAATGAGGATGAACATGAGAATACGCAAATGTCTAGCTACGTTGATTTCCTTTCTAGAGGCTTTCAACCCTCCCATGAAGTCCTAACGCTCATGACTGAGTTTGTGCTTATTTGAACATATTCTTCAATGGCCTGTGTAATTTCTTTCCAGAAAGTTTTGTCTAGTAATTTTTTGGAGGAAATCTTCAGACCCTGTGAAGCACACCATGTATGAATATTCCTAGAAATGTTTTGATGGGGTAATTATCTGATAGTGTCCTTGTTAAAATTTCCGCCTGTCTGGTCTGATTACCTGAATATGTAGTGACAATCAATAGTCATTAGTTAACAGGGACTCCATGCAGTGCTGAATAGTGGGAGTATTAGTGAACTGTTGGATTGTGAACTCACCATTTGTCAATCAGATTGTGGGATTAAAATCACCACCAAATATAATAGTGCAGGAAGGGCCCCTGCAAAGGTCACTGACATTTCTTGATAGGAGAGGGGTGAGTCCACTTTAGTACCATAAATGTTGATTATGGTGGTGGGGTTGCCTTTTTCAACCCAGGCACCTATTGATTGACAATTATTTATTTATTTTTTATTAATTTTAGTATTTTATAGAGCGCGAACTTGACCCGTTAGGGTATCAGAGTGCTTTACAGAGTCAAAGAGTCAAACAATAGGTAGGATATCACAAGAATACTGTAAATTAGGGGGGGGGGGGTGCTGGATACAAGAGTGATGGGAGTATACAAGGATAGTCAATATTACAATTGCTGAGGATGGACTCCGGTTTCTTGGTGGGGCGAGGTCGCAGAATGAAGGCAGTAGTCTCAGAGGTGGTTGTGGAACAGGTTTAGCCAAGGAATTTACCCATGAGGAAGGATTTAGTTATTACAAAAGCATTTCAATATGAATGGAGTGTTTTTCTTTATAATTATAGCAACTCCCACGGCATAAAAAGAGTAGAAAGAGAAGTACCTATAAAAAAGTTAGATACAAGCTGTGTTTCTTGAAGCAGAGCTATGTAAATATTGTTTTGATTTTAATAATCAAGAACTTGCCTACCTTTGTGAGCAGTATTAAGGCCTCTGTTATGCAGCTACTAGTTCTTGCCTGTACCAATATTTCCACATTACAGAGTCCTAAATGATATAACATTTTAACATATCAATAGAACTGTAGTTTAAGATAACCCACTAATTTAAAAGCAATTGTTTTACAAATCGTTTTTCAGATCAGAGTTTGAACGGCTGTGGGCTGTGTGTTTATCCAGTGCATTCAACATTTGTGGAACAATGTCAGGTTCCAATCACCTTTCCAGACTTTTGTTGAGCCTTAATTTTCTTGAAAATATTGAATGCCCATGTGAGCTCATTAAGGAAGTGAGGTTGTTTTGTTGAGTGCTGTGTGCAATATTGCTTGCTAGACCATGGGATGGGTGATGCTAGCGTATAATAGTTTCCAATCTGCTGTGAATGCTCTCCTGGCCTCCTGAGCCAAAGTGAAGTTAGGGAATACTGAAACACTCACGGTTTGATAAATTATGGTCCCTTCTTCATGTACCAGATGAAGGGCAGTATCTTTGTCCCTATAATTCATTGGTTGGTAAATTTGAGGTCTTCAAAGGGAGCCTGTTGGAGTTTACTGGGCTATTGACGCAAGAGCCCTTTCAACAACAAATAGAGTAGAGAACGTAGACCTGCTGAAAATATCTGCAACAGTTGTTCTGCAAATTCTTTCATCTTGCAAGTAGATGTTATTATGGGAATTCCGTCAATAAGGAAATTATTTCTCCCAGATCTGTCTTCTAGGTTTGAACCATTTCAAGTATTTTTTCCAGTTTATGGATTCTTGCATCATGGTTAGATACAGTGTCTTCTGTGTCCGAAATATGGCATTCTGCCATATCAATTCTTCTGGCTTGTTTAGCCATTCTTTTCTTCATTGTAATGATTTGAAAGGGCAGTGAGTCTAGTTTGGTGTATATTGCTGAGAGGCTTTTTATTCATTGATAGAGAGCATTTGTGATGATGGCTTTCAATGGAAGGGCCGCTTCACTCAGATGGCACCGTTATTTCACTAGCACTTAAGGTTATGCCTTTGGCCATGTGCCACAATTATTGTGCATTGCGCTTGATTGTCTAACCAGTCATTGCTTATTGTCTTTCTTTGGGCTCCTCCATTTAGTTCTGCATTTACTAGACCCGAGCAGGGGCTCAATGTCCTGCCAATCCACCTGAGTAATTCTGAGTGAGCTGCTGTCTCCGAGTTGTGAGGGTCTCTACCTTCTTCAGCATGTCTCTTTACAGATGTCAGTGTACTTCATTTTCATGAGCAGATGTGAGCACCCAGAGTCCCACAGACTAGCTTTCTTCATCTGCGAGGCTGCATATACTATTCAGCCTCTGTTAACATTCTCCAAACCAGCAAAGAGGACATGGGTCCCTCTGTCTGTCTTCAGCAGTTCCAATACCCGGATTTAGTATTCATCAAGCAAGTCTGACGTACAGATGTCAGTCTGCACAGCCAATTCAAATGCTGTTCATATGTCAGGCTGCATAGCCAACACACGTTTCCCGGAAATCAACTTCTGGGCACAGCAGCTTCAGCTCATTGTAAGCCATGCACATTTGCACTTTCAGGCATTGTGGCATCCAGTGTACCCATGGATGGCCTCATTCTCGATGTTGGTGCTTCTGAGTGGCGTTACTTCACACTTTTACTGAATTTGATTGATACGTGTGCGGCCCTCTTGGATTGTGGCTCGCCGGAGTTTCCCAGTTTTTCCTGTTTGTGTAATATGGAATTAAGCAAATAGAATGTTCCTCTCCCACTAGACCCTCCTGCATTTACACCAGAAATGGAGACCTTTGTAAGTGGTGGTCTCCACTATTTTAGTGGAGAACTCTGCACATGATAGATAGGACAGGCATAGTCTGAGATCATTTATAGACATGCAGGGATGGCCTAGGGCCATTACCTTAAAGCATCTAGCACCTAGAAGCTATTGTAGGATGGCTGGCTGGCCCATAGAGAAACACTGTGAAGCAATATTAAATATTAAATTTGCTATATCAGGTTAGTGACCAGCTAGAAACATATTTCAAGGACCTATTGTTAATATAGCCTTATAGCCCGCCATAGCGGGCTATACCGGCTATTAAAGGCCCGCTGAATCGTTAAAGGCCCGAGCCGAAGGCGAGGGACTTTAACGAAACAGCGGGACTTTAATAGGCGGTATAGCCCTGCTACGAAGGGCTATAACGCTATTAGAACATTCTGCCACTAGAGGGCAGAATGTTCTAACAAATTAAACAAAGGGTTCTCGAAGCTCGAGGGGATATAAATCCCCTCGAACTTCGAGAAGCCTTTGTAGAACATTGGAATGTTGCTCTGCGGGCCTTTACCGGCCCGTAGAAGCAGGGAGCACTCCATTGTCTGCAATAGAGCTCCCAACACTCCAATGTTCTAATATTTATTAAAAGCCCAAATCAATGGTGAAGTATTTTTTTAAAAATAAATATTAAGGTAATATTAAAAGTGAAACTCTTAGAAAGTTAACTTTTCCCTGCCTGAAGCTCTCGGAGGCTAATGTGTATTAGCCTTCAACTGTCACCCAGCTGACTTCATACTGATGAATGGTAGATTATGTCATCATCTACATATACCATCCTGCAACGTGCTGTTACAACTTCATGATGTCACATCCAAACTTGCAAAGTCTCAGTGTAAGATGTACCTACTAACTCATTGCCTGCTCATTCAGCCATAGATTGTATGTTATGACTTCCTAAATAATTTAAACACTTACAAGCAATTAAAAAACACATCCTAACACTCCACCCGTAGTGTATTAAAATAATTTAACACACGTAGGATTACATTCACACATCTTCAAAATCACATACATGTACTTTTGAATGCATTTATAACTTTTGATATCATTTATACTTAATATAACACAAGGGATACTTTCAGAGCCACAGACGTGTTTCCCTTTTTGTTTTCAATCATACTATTTAGCAGAATTCTCCAGCTCCGTTATGTACGTGGAGACCTCCATAGTAAAGGTGAATAACTACACAGTTGGGGCATAGTTCTCTGCTTACTGTGACAGTCAGGCTATTAAATACAGCAACAACAAGTAGGCCAATTCTGAGCTATACAAGGAGCATGATAAGAGGGCCACCACTTTTCCTCAGGAGGAATTGGAGATAATAAGAAAGGTGGTCTTCCAGGTGTAGCCTCAGTTCCACGGCAGACCTGAAATGCAGCTGAGCAATTCATCATGGACTGTGACATGGCAAGCTATTGCTATGTGCTACAGTACCTGGCTCTCCATGCCACTGGAGTCAAGCTAGCCTGGATGATAAGGGGTGAAACCCCAAAACTTGTCCCAGGATTCCTGTTTCTGGTCCAGGGAGGACCTGGCCTGACAGTTCAGGCTGGACTGCTCCCATGGGGAACATGGTCAAGACTGATTTGTATAGGGCTAGGTTTAAACTGGAATGGCATGGGGAGAAAAGAAATGACGGATTTAGGCCCAGATCCCTGCACTAGGGTAAATGTTTGACATTGTTCTGCATTCTGACCATCAATTGTTCTTTTAGCATTTGTCACCCCGAGTGGGACGAGTATGCCCAGACATGGGTGCCATGCTCTTCATGCCACTGGAGTCAAGCTAGCGTGGCTGATGAGGGGTGAAACCCCGAAACCGATCACAGGATGCTTGTTTCCGGTCCAGGGAGGACTTGGCCTGGCAGTTTGGGCTGGACTGTTTCCATGGGGAGCAGGGTCAAGACTGATTTGCATATGGCTAGGTTTAAACTGGAATGGCATGGTGAGCAGAAAAATTATGGATTTAGGTTCATGTTTCTGAACTGGGGTAAATGTTTGACATTGTTCAACATTCTGTCCATCAACTGTTATTTTTGCAGTACAGTAGGCATGCATGCTTGAAGAAACAGGGAGTGTCACAAGCGCTTAAAGCATTTCCAGCACTGGATAAAATTGAAGGCAAAGGATATGCTGGGGTATTAGCCCATTAAGACACCCAGTACTACAAGCTGTGTGCAGTGGACTGGAGAGTCCAGGAAAGAGCACAACCAACCTTCCATATTCACTTGAAAGCCCATGAGCAGGAGAAAATTGTTAAGTTTTAAATAGCAAATACATCCATAATTTACCTGCGTTTTCAAAGATTTATAGGGTTGTGTCTCATATTTAATTTCCTTGTTTCCGCCCAGGTTGCAAGTATTCTATGTTGTGAACTAAAATGTCACTTTAATTGATTGTTACTGATGTATATTTCTGCCCTTTTTAATGTTTTAAATTATGTTGCATACTTTAAAGTATATTATGTTGGTACAAAGAATATTTCACAATATAATATTTTTTTGCATAATTAAAAAATATGCTTTATTGTTGCCTTAGGACCTTAGTATTGACAATGACTAACTTCCTGATATTAAATGCACAAAAAACAGGTAATCTAGGTGATATTTTTCAAGTCAGTCTAATACATTGTGTTTGACATGTTTTTCTTCATTACATACATAAAATTTAATTTGTCATGTAATGTCCCTAACACCTACACAGCATCACATTTCAAAGTAGAACTCATTCAGATTGCATCAATCAAGATTTTTTTTCTCCATTTTAATTATCAATCTGGCCATGAGTGAATTTCAGAGTGACAGTGTCTAAGGTTTTCTAGGCATCTAATGTGGGCAGGCGAAATTTCTGTTTCTGTATCAATCTACTTTTAAAGGGTAAATAAATTATGTGCATGCTTCATATCTTTGATAACCATAGACACACACTGCTAAATGTTGCAGCTTCTTTTCATTAGCTTTCATGGCCAAGGGGAATGTGCTGTCATTCAGTATTACATTTAATACTATCATATTGGAAAATGTTGTTTTTAAATTTACAAAAGTGGGCACGTCTGCCCATCTTCTACTCAAGAGCCCACAGAGTGAAAGAACCTAAAGCTCAAACCTTTCATCCTCCTCCAAATTCATGAACCAAAGGTTAAATCATCCCTTCTCCTCACAAGCTCTTGTGTGCCATTCAGTGGCTACTATCTTCAACTACCAATGCTGTTGTGTTTCCCTGTATGTATTCCCCCTCTGCTTCTAAATCAAGCTTAGTCTCAAGATCCACAGGTGGTATGTGACCCCGCCCATAGCCCCAAGGTCTGCACCATGGGTTTTGTATCCCTGAAAGATTGAGACAACACCGGAGTTGCACCTGCAAAAGAGGGTAGAGCAGGGATTCAATTGGGTGACTGTAGACTGAGGTGTAAGTTCAGAAGAGTCCTTCATAGCTGGTATGAGTATCCGTGACTTTGCACTTGTTGGCTGGTTACTTGCTAGCTATAGATTTGGCCAAGGAGGGAGACTTCTGGCCACACCCTTGAGGTCTTTTTGAAGCACTGTTTCTGGGTGGGACAAACAATTTGCTCCTTTTCATCAGCTGTGGAAGCCACTGAGATTGCAACCTGGAGGAGGATAGGATTTTTTCCAATATTGCATCCAGTCCTTCACTTGTGGATGTCAAGACCTCTTCGACATTGTCTTGGTACCTAGCTGTTAAAAGAAAAGTTTAATATAATTAGTATGTTTGACATTACAAATAGTATATTTGCCTTATATGGAGATGTTGTTCAGTATTTGAAAACTATAAGTGACTCTTGAGCATAGAGAAATGATTAATTAAAGTTCAGAAAGTGTCAGTTGTATAGGTGGGGGTATTCACCTTCACCTTGTAATAATACCAGAATCACTAATAGGTTCAGTCAAATCTCAATAAATGAAACCTTGCTCAACCCTTGGTAGCTTGGCAAACGAGCAGTCAGGCTTAACTTAGGATACAGGTATTTGTAAATCATTTAATAGCACCAAAAGAGTAAGTAAGAAAAAGAAACAACACAATAAAAATCCAACACTAATTTATAAAGAATAGAGAATATTTATATCTTTAAAATGACACGAAAACAATACAAATCCGAGGATGAGTCTGTCTGCAGTGTTCTGTATGGTCTGTAGTTTGTGGGTGAGAGACTTGTTGATCCCAGTGTAGAAGGCGTTTCCGTAGTCCAGTCAGCTGGTTATGAAGGCGTGGGTGACGGTCTTCCTTGATTCGGGGGGAATCCATTTGAAGGTCTTTCTGAGGATGCGGAGGATGTTGTAGAAGCTGGAGGCGAAGGAATTGAACTGTCGGGTTATGGAGAGGGAGGAGTCAAGTACGATGCCGAGGTTTCGGGCGTGGTCCATGGGTGTGGCAGGGCTGCCAAGGGCGGTGGGCCACCAGGTATTGTCCCATGTGGAGGGGGAGGGTCTGAAGATGAGGACTTCTGTATTCTCTGAGTTGAGCTTCAGGCAGCTGTTGCTCATACAGGATGCAATGTCCTTCATTGCTTCCTGGAAGCTGAGGCTGGTAGTGACAGGGTCCTTGGTGAGGGAGAGGATTAGCTGGGTGTCGTCGGCGTAAGATACAATGCTGAATCTGTGGTGTCTTACAATGGCGGCAAGGGGGGCCATGTAGATGTTGAAGAGTGTGCGGATCAGTGACGATCCTTGGGGTACTCCACAGTTTATTTCCGTGGGTTCGGCGAGGAAGTGTGGCAGTCTGATCCTTTGGGTTCTGCCGGTGAGGAAGGAGCTGATCCATATGAGGGCAGTACCCTGTATGACGGTATCGTGGAGTCTGTTGGTAAGTGTGCAGTGGGAGACAGTGTCAAATGCTGTGGAGAGGTCGAGTAGGATCAAGGCCTTGGTGTGTCCTTAGTCAAGGAGAATTCGGATGTCGTCTGTAAAGTAAAGTAAAGTAAAGTCCACATTTGTAAAGCGCACAATCACCCGTAAGGGTCTCTAGGCGCTGGGGGGCCGTCGGGAAGATTAAGCGAGCTATTGCCCAGAGTCACATGGTGCTGGGCTGACCTGCCGCCGGAGCCGGGGATCGAACCGTGGTCCCCAGATTCCAGCGTCAGTCGCCCTGGCCGCGGCGCCACACCTCTTCCACGTCTGTAGTGATGAGTAGAACGGTCTTGGTGCTGTGGTTGCTTCAGAATCCAGATTGGGCGGGGTCAAGGATGGAGTTTTCTTCGATGAATGTAGTTAGCTGGGCATTGACGATCTTCTCTGCGACTTTGGCCGCGAAAGGGAGGAGGGAGATGGGTCGGTAGTTCTTGAGGTCCGTGGGGTCTGCTGATGGTTTCTTGAGTAGGGGTCTGACTTCTGTGCGTTTCCAGTTATCAGGAAAGTGCCAGTCTTGAAGGTAGTGTTGATGGTGCGTGAAAGTTTGGGAGCAATGGCAGTGGCGACTCTGTGGTAGAAGTGTGGCGAGCAGGGGTCCGTGGGGGCTCCTGAGTTAATGCCTTTCATGGTCGAGGTGGTGTATTCTGTGGTGGCTGGGGTCCAGCAGGAGATGGTCGGCCCGTTGGTGTTGCTGGAGAGGGCGGTGGTTACAGTGCAAGGTGTTTGGTTGTTGAAATGGTCATAGAGGCCCTTGATGTTCAGATGGAAGTAGGATCCGAGCTTATAACAAATCCGACCATAGCAAGTTTTGGGATTTATTGTAAGAATTATTTTTTGAATGACACTGCAAGATAACTCCAACCAAAAAGTCAGAGTTTATTAAGTTTAATAAAGCCTTTCCAGGTTAGCCTATGGGTTTTAGCAGCACTGCAAAAGGGAAGAATTACTTTGCCTATTATTCCTTAACAGGGCATATCACACATTATTCATACTGTCCATGATTTTTTATAGCAATGGACCCTACCCTTGGGCCACCTAGAGCAGACCATAGGGGTGAATTATTGATAATAAAACAGTAGTCTTGGGCTTTGGAAGTAGTTTTAATCCCAAATTCAAATTTGGACACAGCTCTATTTTAAAGCCAGCCTGCAAGGCAGGCCTGGCTTTAAAATGACACCAGACACCATAGAAGTGCATGCTTAAGTGCATTAAGTCCACTGGGGTCTCTAAACCTACATGCCCTACCATATACTAGAGACTTATTGAGAGGTTGTCTTGGCCAATTAGAACTCGGCCAATTACCATTTATCATTATATGGCAGAACACTGGCCCTGGTTAGCAGAGCACATGCACTTTCAGAGTCAGTAACAACCAGCATCAGTCAGAAAATGGGGGTGACAAAGGGCAAAAAAAATGACATTCATACATATAATATATGGCCAAATAGGTTTTTATAGTAAAGTTTTATTTGCTCATCCCATGGATGCTTGCCTTGTGGATAGCCCTTCGTGTTAGTTGCTTAGCCAGTGTCATCAAAGATAGTGAGGGGCATGTCTCTCTGGAACTAACAGCCAGTGAAAAAAATAATATAAAAGATATTTTGGTGCCTTTGGGAGTGAGGATGAATGTGCAAAATATAACAAATGCTATCAGGAAACAAATGTTTTAGATATGGCATTTTAAAGTCAGACGCCGTAGAAGCATAATCCGCACAGTAGGCTGTCACACTAGATATTGATTGTCTTTTGTACATCAGGGTCCAGCCCCAACGTTACCTCATACATATATTGTCACTTTATTACAAAGTGTAGTGTCTTTTTAATACTCGCATCTAATTGTCTTTGTTATTGCATTTGTTCATCTGTTTATTTATAGTGTGATTTTTTTTATTTTGGACATAAATATACTATGTATGATTAACTGTTTTGTAATTTGCTACAATTATTGTATATGCTTTTAATGAATTGATCCATAACATTTTCAGTATTTTTCTTGTGTACTGGCACACTGCTTTTACAATTGGTACTATATCCCACATGAATGAATGTGTGTGATTTAGGTGACTGAATAATAAAGAGTTCTCTCAGTATTTGCCAACCAAAAGATGTATTGTTATTTTTCTGTTTTAAAATCAGAGACAGATATAGGGCAATGGGAATATGTTTTCAAGAACTGGAAAAAGATTAAATATTTTTAAAATGATTTGAGACCATAAAACATTTTTTTCCCAGACTTATTTGTCCAGCAAATGGTAGAAGGCCAAATTATTGCTTTCAGTATGCACCCCTGACATCATGAACTGGTGGAAGATAGTATGGACACAAGGGAATGGACCAGTGACATTGGTCGACCAGGTGGCTGATAAGTCACATATACAAACACATACCAGTAAAAAAGTAGAATATGTAAGGACATATTCAGTGACCTAGGAACAGCAAGATAATACATATAACTTCAGCCATTAAAAATGTGATGTTATCTATGCAGAACATGAGATTTACTTTATATTATGTATTGTGATATAGATGCTTATTGATCTGCCCAAAGACTTACCTGGTTCTGCCTTCCGTCTATTGTGTGTGACCAGTCCAGTTGCTGACACAACGATTTGAGCAGAAGAGGAGGTGGTGGCGGTAGACTGATGGGCAGGCAACACAAAGTTAAAGATTAGATTTTATATAGAAGCATGTTTGAGGTATATGCAATTATAACATAGATATGTGTTGAGTCCATTTTCTTTCAGCAAATATAATAAAGAAACCCTTATGTTAGCGTTGGCCTATGGCAAACATATAAATACAGTTAAGACTCCCAGTTTTCTGTTTTTACTAATTTGTACAGATAAATACAGACAGAAAACCATTTCTTTTCCTATCTGTGTTTATTTTTGAATGTGGATATAAAAAGAAATGTTATTCTTTTTTGTGTGACTATAAATGCTGTCAGTCATGACTGCCAGGCAAATAGCTGGGCAGATTGACAGGTAAGGGGTTAAAAAAAGAAAGGAATTTTAGTAAAGAGGCTTAAACAGCAGTACATATGCACAGCCTTAAGACTACAATGTTCATGTTTTCATATTAGTGCATTGATTTATTATCTGTAGGTGTTCAAATAATTGAAACTTGTCAGGCATGACTGTACATTTATCGGTTACATAAATGTGGAAATAAACTAATTTTCAATTTCAGTTTTTCACAAAACCCAAAAGAAATATGGATAAATACCGATAACATGAGCAAAAAAGAAATATGGATAAACGGAAATGTCCAAAAAATAAATACCATAAAACTGGGAGCCCTAAATACAATTCTCTTAAGTGTGTTAATGAAATTGATTTAAGTGTGGCATACCTGTGTGCATTTAGTTATGTGTTTAGACTTGCCGCCTGATTGTCGTCCTGCCATAGTAGAGACTAGTCTTGCTTCAGTTTTTGCTACCAATGCCCAGGAGATCAGCTCATTTGCGACCACAAAAAAGGGTCCGGGCATGTACAAATGCTATTTTGCGAGGTATTGACTCACAAAATTGAGTTTGTGACTCTCGCTATTAGGAAGGGGCGTCTCTTCCTATTAGCGAGTCTCAATACCATGTACTATTGTTTTGTGACCGCATTTGCAAAACACTCGCAGTTTACCACAACGCAAACGAGAAGGGGCCCCCAGGGGACCACTTCCCCTTTGTGTGTGTGGGCGTAAATATTTTTTAAGAGCAGGCAGTGGTCACTGGGACCATTGACTGCACTTAAGAAATAAAACTGAAACGATTTTTTTTAAGCATCCCATTTTCCCTTTAGGGAAACCGGCTCCATTAAAAAAATATAAAACTGCTTGATTTAAAAAGCAGTCACAGACATTGTGGTCTGCTGACCCTAGCAGGTCACCATCCCTGGAAGTACTAGCTATTCCCAATGGGGTCGCAAATTGCGCTTGCCTCATGAATATTAATGAGGCAAGCAATTTGCAACCCCATTGGGAATCACAAACAGTGTCTGTAACACTGTTGTACATTCACTTTTGCGAGTTGCAAATTACGAGTCGCCATTCTATGCAATTTGCGACTCGCAAATTTGAATGGTTGTACATCTGGTTCTTAGAGTGCAATATGATTAAAATAACAAAGATCATTTATAAAGGGGAGAGAGCAGATTGTGAGTGACATTGAATGATGTATGGGATATGTGTGCCTGTCTTTGGGGAGCAGGAAAGTATGACATGGGTGAGGATTAGTAATGTCAAAGTAAGTGCAGCAAATGGGTTACCCCCATTAAGTCACCTAGGATTTCCACTTTTTACCACCTTACGTTTACTCTCAGTCACTGCAAATTCAATGCAACAAGACTGGGTGTGTTAACTGCCAGTTTCCACCTTTTACGGTAAGGTGACTGCTGCACAGCTAAGGTGAGAGGCTCTAGACTAATTACATGTGAACATGTGTGCCCATACATGTGTGCAAGTGTGTGGGCTGCACATGTGAGACTACCACCTTGCACACCCCAATGACTTCGCAGAGGTAGCCTGTCGCAGAAGGGACTCCTCAGGAATTGGTTCCGACCTGGGGTAGGCCTTTCAACGTGAGTGAGCATTCAAAGTTTAGGCGTGTAGTGCTCTTAGGAGGTCTGTGTTGCTTACACTGTGCACACATTATGGGGGGAATCTGCACTAAAGTATGGTCCTGCTTTACTTACACCTACAGGATCCTGCAAAGTACCGCACAGGGGTAAAACAAGCAGCCCATGTATGAATTTTGAGCCTCCTCATAAACACCTCATGGCACTTTAAGATTTGTTATATTACCCTCACTTCAGAATCCGATTTCAGACCTTCCCCCTCTTATTAGGCCGAGCTAATTACTGTTCTTCCCAGCTGGTGGATCAAAGGCCTCTCCACACAATATGGTAATTAACAGCACTTAATCCAATAATTAGCTTGTCACACCGCACCTGGGGTGAAGCAGTCTAGGCCCACTCAAACAAATTAGGAGGGACAGACCTCTAGAATCAACATAGGAAGGGGTTTACCTTGGAAGAGTTGGTGGTAAGGGATCTGGAAGCCGTGTCATCCTGGAGAAGAGCTGAGGCTCTCGGGGTGCTCTTTCCACAGACAACTTGAAGTCATCATCTTGGTCTGTCTCAGAATGCTGTGTAGGAGTGTTGGGATAGGGATGGAGAAATGATGTGGCATCCAAAGATTGAACAGAACATTTCGACCCCCACTTAAAATACCCTGAACAGGAGAGAGACAGTTGGTAGAAGAAGCCACCTGATACTCAGCAATGATGGACTGAAGGACTTTGACTCCAGCTAAGTCCCAGGTCTAGGATGATCGCTGCAGGGCCAGTGATGCTCATCCCCTTATGTCCCCTGAAGAGCAGTTTGGGGAATGGACATGCTGGGGGACCTTAGATGGCTCCCCCAGGACATCTGTGGACTGATCCTGGACACCGCTTATCCACCTATGCCAATCATGAAGCCAGGATGCTCTGGGGCTAGGGAAGTGCTTCAGGGAGATTGTTTTGCTACTGGTGGTAGAGGTACACGCAAGATGTCCTCACCAGCAAGAGAAGAACACCAGGAGCTATGCATAAGACAGGACTGGCACACGAGCACTTGAAAACCAAGCTCCCAACAAAAACACTTTCAGAGGCCGGGAGACTTGTGGTCTTGGTGACTAGGGCTGACCATGAGTAAAACAAGCCCAAGATGATGAACATTGGCCCAATGGGGCTAGAGAAACCAGCCAGGAAAGAAATAGCCCCGAGGGAAAAGAAATGTAAAAACAAACTTATAGCGCTCCGCCCTCGCCATATGGGTGCCTTGGGGGGAACCAGGGCACTGATAAAAAACAGGAAATTAAAAAAATGTCTGCAGCAGGAGGCCACTTGAAAAATGAAGCGCCCTGAGGTACTCATATCATATTCAGAGCCCTGGTATGAAGTGCCCTATAATACCATATAATGGCATTGATTTGCATAAACTCATCTTGTGGTGCCCCAAGGAGGGGCAGGGGCACCACCAATGACTTTCGTAGCAGCCTCCTTTCAATTTTGCTGTTATTATTTACCCTAAGTCTCATGGGACCTTAAAATTCTGACCCCGGGTGAGGGCCTATTAATTTTAAGCATTCCCCAGAGCTGCAGGTTTGTTCTTGGGCTCTAGCATTGTGGAGACCTCTTGGTGTCATCAACTTTATTTCCATCTACCTGATGTACCTATGTGTAATTTAATACATAGCATTTAAGATTGTGTGTAATGAAAGTACTGTCTGGACAGTGATTTAGTGAGTGTTGTTGTTGTTGCATACCAGCGAATTGAGGTTACTAGCCCACACCATGTCACCTGAATTAGCTTGAACTCCTCTGCTTTTCTACCCTGAGAAAGTGAACTGCTATAATGGGGATACTTGGTTCCCAGTAAAAAGGCAATTGCTAATGTATTACTTGTGACTGCCTCACATCACTCACAACCAATAAATCAAATTCTTACACTAAATTAGATGGGTTTAATCTCTTACACGGCCCAACTCTGAGATTCCATAGAACAAGCAGGCCATACAGCAGGTCAGGGTGCATGGTGGAGAGTATACATTCATCAAGGAAATGTAATTGAAAGACAGGGTCCATGTCCTTTGCCATTTGAATCCCGGAAAAGTTCTACTCCACGCACTTCTTCTCATTGTGCCACTCTTTTGAGGTCTCCGATGGTGAAAACCTCCACCCTACTGCACTAACAAAGTCTGTCACCTCCTGCCACAAAGCCATCTTCTGAGCTCCACTGAGAGTATATGCAGTGGCAGCTCTCCTGCTAAGGTGGAGGAGCTTCGCCCCACTGCTCAAAAGAAAAATGAAAATGATAATAACGTATCATTATTATAGTTTTATTGAAAGAGTTGGTGGTAAGGGATCTGGCAGCCGAGTCATCCTGGAGAAGAGCTGAGGCTCTCGGGGTGCTCTTTCCACAGACAACTTGAAGTCATCATCTTAGTCTGTCTCAGAATGCTGTGCAGGAGTGTTGGGATAGGGATGGAGAAATTATGTGGCATCCAAAGATTGGCATGGGGTGCCTGGTTCCCAGAACATTTCGACCCCCACTTAAAATACCCTGAACAGGAGAGAGACAGTTGGTAGAAGAAGCCACCTGATACTCAGCAATGATGGACTGAAGGACTTTGACTCCAGCTAAGTCCCAGATCTAGGATGATCGCTGCAGGGCCAGTGATGCTCACCCCCTTATGTCCCCTGAAGAGCAGTTTGGGGAATGGACATGCTGGGGGACCTTAGATGGCTCCCCAGGACATCTGTGGACTGATCCTGGACACCGCTTATCCACCTATGCCAATCATGAAGCCAGGATGCTCTGGGGCTAGGGAAGTGCTTCAGGGAGATTGTTTTGCTACTGGTGGTAGAGGTACACGCAAGATGTCCTCACTAGCAGGAGAAGAACACCAGGAGCTATGCATAAGACAGGACTGGCACACGAGCACTTGAAAACCAAGCTCCCAACAAAAACACTTTCAGAGGCCGGGAGACTTGTGGTCTTGGTGACTAGGGCTGACCATGAGTAAAACAAGCCCAAGATGATGAACATTGGCCCAATGGGGCTAGAGAAACCAGCCAGGAAAGATATACCGCCGAGGGAAAAGAAATGTAAAAACAAACTTATAGCGCTCCGCCCTCACCATATGGGTGCCTTGGGGGGAACCAGGGCACTGATAAAAAACAGGAAATTAAAAAAAAATTCTGCAGCAGGAGGCCCCTTGAAAAATGAAGCGCCCTGAGGTACTCATATCATATTCAGAGCCCTGGTATGAAGTGCCCTATAATACCATACAATGGCATCAATTTGCATAAACTCATCTTGTGGTGCCCCAAGGAGGGGCAGGGGCACCACCAATGACTTTCGTAGCAGCCTCCTTTCAATTTTTCTGTTATTATTTACCCTAAGTCTCATGGGACCTTAAAATTCTGACCCCGGGTGAGGGCCTATTAATTTTAAGCATTCCCCAGAGCTGCAGGTTTGTTCTTGGGCTCTAGCATTGAGTAGACCTCTTGGTGTCATCAACTGTATTTCCATCTACCTGATGTACCTATGTGTAATTTAATACATAGCATTTAAGATTGTCTGTAATGAAAGTACTGTCTGGACAGTGATTTAGTGAGTGTTGTTGTTGCATACCAGCGAATTGAGGTTACTAGCCCACACCATGTCACCTGAATTGGCTTGAACTCCTCTGCTTTTCTACCCTGAGAAAGTGAACTGCTACAATGGGGGTACTAGGTTCCCAGTAAAAAGGCAATTGCTAATGTATTACTTGTGACTGCCTCACATCACTCACAACCAATAAATCAAATTCTTACACTAAATTAGATGGGTTTAATCTCTTACACGGCCCAACTCTGAGATTCCATAGAACAAGCAGGCCATACAGCAGGTCAGGGTGCATGGTGGAGAGTATACATTCATCAAGGAAATGTAATTGAAAGACAGGGTCCATGTCCTTTGCCATTTGAATCCCGGAAAAGTTCTACTCCACGCACTTCTTCTCATTGTGCCACTCTTTTGAGGTCTCCGATGGTGAAAACCTCCACCCTACTGCACTAACAAAGTCTGTCACCTCCTGCCACAAAGCCATCTTCTGAGCTCCACTGAGAGTATATGCAGTGGCAGCTCTCCTGCTAAGGTGGAGGAGCTTCGCCCCACTGCTCAAAAGAAAAATGAAAATGATAATAACGTATCATTATTATAGTTTTATTGAAAGAGTTGGTGGTAAGGGATCTGGCAGCCGAGTCATCCTGGAGAAGAGCTGAGGCTCTCGGGGTGCTCTTTCCACAGACAACTTGAAGTCATCATCTTAGTCTGTCTCAGAATGCTGTGCAGGAGTGTTGGGATAGGGATGGAGAAATTATGTGGCATCCAAAGATTGGCATGGGGTGCCTGGTTCCCAGAACATTTCGACCCCCACTTAAAATACCCTGAACAGGAGAGAGACAGTTGGTAGAAGAAGCCACCTGATACTCAGCAATGATGGACTGAAGGACTTTGACTCCAGCTAAGTCCCAGATCTAGGATGATCGCTGCAGGGCCAGTGATGCTCACCCCCTTATGTCCCCTGAAGAGCAGTTTGGGGAATGGACATGCTGGGGGACCTTAGATGGCTCCCCAGGACATCTGTGGACTGATCCTGGACACCGCTTATCCACCTATGCCAATCATGAAGCCAGGATGCTCTGGGGCTAGGGAAGTGCTTCAGGGAGATTGTTTTGCTACTGGTGGTAGAGGTACACGCAAGATGTCCTCACTAGCAGGAGAAGAACACCAGGAGCTATGCATAAGACAGGACTGGCACACGAGCACTTGAAAACCAAGCTCCCAACAAAAACACTTTCAGAGGCCGGGAGACTTGTGGTCTTGGTGACTAGGGCTGACCATGAGTAAAACAAGCCCAAGATGATGAACATTGGCCCAATGGGGCTAGAGAAACCAGCCAGGAAAGATATACCGCCGAGGGAAAAGAAATGTAAAAACAAACTTATAGCGCTCCGCCCTCACCATATGGGTGCCTTGGGGGGAACCAGGGCACTGATAAAAAACAGGAAATTAAAAAAAAATTCTGCAGCAGGAGGCCCCTTGAAAAATGAAGCGCCCTGAGGTACTCATATCATATTCAGAGCCCTGGTATGAAGTGCCCTATAATACCATACAATGGCATCAATTTGCATAAACTCATCTTGTGGTGCCCCAAGGAGGGGCAGGGGCACCACCAATGACTTTCGTAGCAGCCTCCTTTCAATTTTTCTGTTATTATTTACCCTAAGTCTCATGGGACCTTAAAATTCTGACCCCGGGTGAGGGCCTATTAATTTTAAGCATTCCCCAGAGCTGCAGGTTTGTTCTTGGGCTCTAGCATTGAGTAGACCTCTTGGTGTCATCAACTGTATTTCCATCTACCTGATGTACCTATGTGTAATTTAATACATAGCATTTAAGATTGTCTGTAATGAAAGTACTGTCTGGACAGTGATTTAGTGAGTGTTGTTGTTGCATACCAGCGAATTGAGGTTACTAGCCCACACCATGTCACCTGAATTGGCTTGAACTCCTCTGCTTTTCTACCCTGAGAAAGTGAACTGCTACAATGGGGGTACTAGGTTCCCAGTAAAAAGGCAATTGCTAATGTATTACTTGTGACTGCCTCACATCACTCACAACCAATAAATCAAATTCTTACAGTAAATTAGAAGGGTTTAATCTCTTACACGGCCCAACTCTGAGATTCCATAGAACAAGCAGGCCATACAGCAGGTCAGGGTGCATGGTGGAGAGTATACATTCATCAAGGAAATGTAATTGAAAGACAGGGTCCATGTCCTTCGCCATTTGAATCCCGGAAAAGTTCTACTCCACGCACTTCTTCTCATTGTGCCACTCTTTTGAGGTCTCCGATGGTGCAAACCTTCACCCTACTGCACTAACAAAGTCTGTCACCTCCTGCCACAAAGCCATCTTCTGAGCTCCACTGAGAGTATATGCAGTGGCAGCTCTCCCGCTAAGGTGGAGGAGCTTCGCCCCACTGCTCAAAAGAAAAATGAAAATGATAATAACGTATAATTATTATAGTTTTATTTTTCTCATTGAAGTCAGTGGCTCTCGGGACGGGGCGGGCGGGGCTGGCCAGAGCAGGGGGAGGAGTGATTTTCACTCCTTCAGTGCACATTACTGCTTGGGGGGCCCAAAACAGTCATGCTCTCTTTGCATGTTCTCCACCAGACTGCATTACAAAGCCTGGTGAGGAACAAGCAAAGCCTCCCAGTGCCCGTCTGTAGCGTTGTGACCGGTTTAGGAGAACCTGGGAGCCCAGGTGCTACCCTGCTGCCTTCGGGTACAGGAAGAAGGAAGAGGATTGAGGAGAGACCGTGGCCAGCTGGCTGGCCGGCCAGCTCAGGTAATTTATATTTTTTTCTGTTCCCTTCCCCCCATCCCCAACCCCACCCCCACCTTACCACTCCCGTCCAGTAGCAGCTGATACTGTGTATATGGAGGAGAGCAGATAGTTCCCTGTATATATAAACAACAAAGGTAACTACAAAATCTGTCTACTCTGCAGTGAAGTTACCCTTCCTTTTGAATGGGGTTGGCTATATCTTGGAGGCTGCAGCAGGTTTCAGGTTGTGTATCTACAAGCTAAGTGACAGGGAGAAGAGGGCAACACTTCAGCTTTCCGTTCTGAAGATTTCATAGATGAGCGGGAGGGATCTCGGCTTCCACTATTGAGATCTCATACACTAGGTGTAGATCGGAATTTCGGTACAAGTAGTAACTTTATATTTTGAAATGCAGTCGCAACTCCTCATGCAACACTTTTAGAAATGATTTGAAGTAGGCCTGGGTAATGTAGATTACAATAGATAAGTCTAGATAAGACCATTGACAATTCTACATGGGCGAGCTTTCATTATCATTTCAAGTTGAAAGAAGCAGGCAGATTCATGGTTATTGGAGTGTTATTCTCACGATAGAAACTAATTGATTCAACTTTTTCAGTGGGTAAAACTGGAGAATCCATGGAGCTGGGCCAAATGAAATTATCTCACCTGCAAATATTATTGCCTACCCAAACTAGTACAATCTCATCAGCATTAAGCTTTGGAAAATAGACCGACATCTATGCTTGTCATACTGTAATACAGAAAGTGAAGCTTGTACTGACCCTGGAGCATGTTGTACTATTTTGAAGATCAATGGTGTATCATCAGCATATCATGCAATACTAAACCCAACTCATCTAATCTGTGCTAACAATGGTCTTTCTACCCGTTTGCCCATTATCAAAAGAAATGTAATGAGTCTGTACTTACTTACATTGTGCTACTGTCTTTATTACTTTTCTTTAAGAGTGGCTTGATAATCCCTTTTTTACAGTCATTTGGAAGAAAACCTCTCACCAATGATGGGTTTATCAATATACTTAAAAAGGAATGAAGTCTGCTGACCCTTTATATCAAATTGAGACTAGACATATATGATACAAAGATCCTGATTTGATGTTCTTCAAGGTTAGCTGGATCTCTTCTTTCTCAACTATTTGAAACAGAGATCCAGCCTATAAATGACACATCAGAGGGGTCTTCATAGCTCGAGGAAGCTAACATTTACATCTTTAACTAGATATAACCATAAATCTTAGTGATTTTATTTAAGAAGTGTTCAGTAAGAGAATCACAAAATTCTTGAGAGGATTGGCTAGAGCTAGAAACACAGCTAGGCTGAGTAAATTATCTGAAATTATGAAAAAGTAAATTTCTTACATTTTGAGATTGTACAGATTGCACATGCAATGGGACTTACCTTACACTATTTTTATAGCCCTTTAGCTGACATCTATAATTATTTGCATCACAATTCATGTGAGTTTTCATCCACTTTCTTTCGGCTTGCCTAACCCAAAGTCCTGCTTCTTTCAAGTAACTTGAGAACCAGGGCTTTTTGGTTATGTCACCTTAAGCAGCACACCCTCAGCCAAAATTGTTACAAATCTTGCCTTCAGGGAATCAAACATTCTTGTAAAAATTGTTTCAATATTATACCGCTTCCAGGCACATTCTTGAACTGTTTCCCTGGGCAATATGTCTTGTTACATTTTAAAGGGATACAAAAGTGAATTAAAAAGTGATCTGTCCTTGGTAAAGTAACAAAAAGAGCTAACACAAACTAACCTATTAGGAGTCAGGATTTGGTCTAAAATATAGCCTCTTGAGTGGGTGGTGGAAAAATAAAATGGTCTAGCTCATAGGAATGCATATCTTCAAAAACGGGATAGTCTTAAAGTTACTGACTTTGTCCATAGGTATGTTGAATCTCCCAAGGTTATGAGGTTTTGAAGCACCAATAATATTTACCCAACCCATTCAAAAAATCTGTTTACAAATGTATCCTCTAATTTAGGACAGAGGTACGCTAGTAGTATGTACAGGGAAGCGTGAGCTCCTAGCACACACTTGGCTACTAAGGCCTTATAATTGCCCTTCACAGAGTACAATCAATTCCTCCACTAAATAACAAGGCCCTGCCAATGCAGTGGCCATTTCACATGGATAACCTTATATCCAAGGAGCAGTTTGAGGTAAATCATGAATTGATGACTAAGATAACCAAGTTTTAGTTAAGAAAAATACATTGCATCCCTTATCACAAAGGATGTCAAACAGTAGAGCTGAATGTGCCAGCAACGAGCGAACAATAGGTTAAACACCTTTGATAAGACACTGTTCGGTCCATTTTCCCATGCGATTGTAAGCAGTCGAATGGGGACAGGGTTCATAAAGGAATGACAACCCATTGAACTAAATTTTGGAAACTGTCTGCTCAATCCCAGGCTCGTCACCTGCTTGCATAACTGACTTCATGAGGTCACATTCGCTTGTTGCCAAGTTAATTAATTCATAACCCATATACAAAAAGTTACCCCGTCTGATTTCTTGGTTCAAAGGGGCCGCATCCTGAGCAGACCACGCAGACTTAGAGGGTTATGGGTGCAGAAGGGCTTCCCTACGTCATGCCTTTTGTTCACCAGCAACGCACCTGCCCACGTGTCCATTATGGGGATGAGCTGCTCCATCCCTTAAATAAGTGTTTGCGAGCCTGCACATGCTCAAAAAACATTCAGAGAGCTAGAATGCTAACCCGACAGATGGTGCCCATCAGTACGATCCCGGCCCTCTTCGTCATAAGCACAAGGTGTAGGAAGACGAGAGAGCAAAAGGGTCACTGTAATAGAAATAAAATGAACAGTGAGGTGCAACATTTGACTACTGCCTATTGCTTCAACACCATTAAAAGATTAGCCGAATATGAGAACTAAAAATTAGTAAAAAATATTTCCACCAACAAAAATCGAGCGCGAGTTGGGAGAATGTGGAAAAACATTAGGAAAATAGTCAGAATTCTGTGTGGTCATAAGGCTCTACGATTTTCCATTTCATCCCCAGGCACTATACTTGCGCTGACAGGCATACTGACAAAGCAAGCTTAAACTGAAGTAAAAATCAACTCCAAGACATTTTAGCTCCAATTCGTTTTTACTGACCACAGTACAAGCTGAGAAATCAGTCTAGGATAAATTAACACACTGGATAGCAAATATGAGATTCCTTGTAACTTTGAGGTGGCCCCACGTCTGTAAATGATTATCTTCTTACATATACTCTCAAAGAATTTGGAAAAGCATGATAAATGTGATAAGCCCAAAACAGAATTCGCCCACTACCTTAAAATACGTGCCTGTTAGACCTAGCTTAGAGGAAGGACCGGAATTCATACAGTCTTCTTGATGGTTAACACGTTTTCAAATATTTCCCTTCAATTATATAACTGGGGGAACATTTTAATTCCATTGCATATCTGTGTAAATTTCTACGTGTACAGGAAAAATGTCAAAGGTGCCAAAAAAAACACCCATATTTTCAATTCACCATATTCGCACCCATCGACACTCAATACCCGATGTCAATATGGGCGTCTATCATAATCAATAGCATGTATGCAGGCATATCAAGGAGAGGCAGTTTATGCCACACAGTTGGCCTGTCTACAGAATCCAATAAAGTTGTATTCAATATTTCGTCTTTACCATCCTCCAGCCCATTTCAAAGGCGTTACGAGAGTGAGTCCACCTATTCATAGCTTCCATTACAGTGCATTGACAGCATATCGTTCTTACACTTGATTGGAGATGCACTGTTATCAGAATTATGCTTGCACCATATGCTGGGATAAAAATTGCTTCTTCACAGCCTGGTGAATGCAGCCAGCCTGTAAGATTGACACATATTTCTGTCAGGTGATATTTTGGCACCATGCCCTTTTTGCAACCCTCCAGCAAAGATTTTATGATGCCTTCGACAAGCATAATAAACACTTTTTACCTCTTGTACGCTTGAGGGTTTTTCAATAGAAACCAAATGTAGTCTTATTTGAATTTTGCTAAATACATCTTTGTGATAACAATCTCTGCATTCCCAACTTTCTATAGTTGAGGCCAACTCTATGATTTCCTAGAGCTGAAAGGAATAATCTTTCATAACTGGGCTGCAGATTTCGGGAAATCCAAACCTGGCAGGTTAAAAAAGCAAGGCTTCCCTGTTGACAAGATCGAATGCCCTTTCGTCATCGAGCATTACAATTGCAGCCACTTCTTGACAAGTAGAAAAAAATCTATTACCTGTACCAAATAATGGGTGTTCGTTGCCATTGTTTTATTAGGAAAAACTCTATTCTGATCACTATAAACCAATGTCTGCCCAACCCTAACTGTGCGCACTGCTCAAATCCTTGCAAATAACTCATAGTCTGCATTAAGCAGGCTGATTGGACAATATGAATTTGTACTTGAAGATGGTTTATCCTTTCTTAAGAAGCTTACCGCCACTGATTCTTCAAAGGGCGATGGAATATCCATCCCCTCCTTGGTTCTAGTAAATCATTCCACCAAATGAGGTAGCAGTTCTTTCTTCTTATAAACCTTGGTCGGAAACCCATCGTTTCCACTAGCTTTACTGTTGGGCATTTTCTGCATATCAAGGGCAACCTCTCAAACAGGGATTACCTCTTGTAATGTCTCTGCCTGGGCATTTGTCAAATGTGGGAGCTGCATAAATCTAAAAAACTCTTCAAAACTTGATATAGGTATTGCCTTGGGGAATTCATAAAAATATTTGAGTGATTCTATGGTCATCTGTCTGCCCAACATTTGAATTTGGATCTTTAATTTCAGTAATACATGACAAATCCTGCTTTAGGTGCACCAACCAATCCAATTGCCTTTGTCCTTAATGCACAATTATATGGGGGAGCGGCTGCCAGTACTTTGGGAATTCTCGAGACGGGAGCAGGCAGGAACAACCTGAACCACAAAGATTCTGAAGTGAATGCGGTTAAACTAAAAAGACAGAAAAGGTGACGCCCCCAAAAACGAAAGTTCGGCGTTCTGCCTCCGTGCTGAATTCCCAAAATTCTGGCAGCCGCTCCCCCATAAAATTGTGCATTAAGGACAAAGGCAATTAGAGACAACATCTATGACTAAGGAAATCCTATAAACAACAATTCAATCGTCAATCAAGAGTCTGAATCAACCTGAACAGACGTGCACATGCACTCAGGAAGGTACCCAACTAAAAGCCCTGAAGAAAAGCCAGACGAATGTTCAAGTTCAAAACCACTTTATTTCGATTAGTTAAAATCATAAAAAGTACATTATATAGAGCAAATTGGGGGGTACATGGACATGATGAATAAGACATAAATTCTCTTTTTTAAATATTTACAGTTTTTAAAACACTTTTAAGTCAATGTAAATTCATTTATCAGCACCTGCTAAACTTAAGTGGCTCATCATAATGCGTTTCCTAAGGCGAATAGCAGCAACAAAAAAGTTAGCGACTCCAAACATTATGAATGGGGATTCCAATAATTTTAGAAATAACAATGCTGGTTTCGCTTGTACAAACCCCTTACATTTTATCAGGGGAATAATAAACTTTTTTCTGGGTAAGGCATAGTAGGAGCAGAAGAAAGTAAAATGCAAAGTATCCTGCAGGGAGTAACCATCGCACTTACAAAAGGCCACGTCCTCGGGCCTTGCCCAAACATTAGAGTCAGTTAGCAAAAAATGGATTTAGTTAAATCTAAATTTAGTCAATAACCAACGATGAAACGGGATTGACACAACGGTGAGGTATGGTTGAATAGTTAAAGATGATATAGATAAATAACGTTCCCTCACAGTTGGCTTCCTTAGTTCTTCCGCCTCCCGCTCCAATTCTCTATACTTAATAAAGGTGGTTTTGGCCCAGACCAAATCAGCTTTAACTATACCCTCCGGGTATGAAAATAGTTCTGGGCGGCCCAGATCACTTAGGGTGTTTTTGATATAGGACAGCCACTGGATTCTTTTCATGTTATCCAGGGACACGCAGTCCCTTATAATCGCGTGGTTCAGGGACAGCTGGGGATTAAGCCAGGTTTTTAACCACATCAAGATAGGGGCCAACTTAATAATATCACTGATGTACCCCTGCCCGAGCTCCTGGTGGGTGGAGAATGTAGCTGTCGACTGTGGTAACCCTAGGAGAGTGCGTAAAAATGTATTCCCCTCTCTTTGGACTGCCTCCAAATGATTATAACCCCATATTGTGGCCCCATACCTAGCGATTGCGACTGACTTAGCTCTGTATATGGATAGGATGGCTTCGGTCGGTTTACCCCCTAGGCGTTTAGCGAAGCCTATTATGGCAGCTGAGGATCTTTTCATTGCCTTAACCTTGGCCGAGATTTGGGGTGCCCAGGTGCCCTTATCGTCAATTACCACCCCTAAATAGGTAAAGACCTTGACTCTAGTGATTGCTGTCTGGTTGCAATGGAAGGTGTTGAGTTAGTTATTTCTACCCCCCACTGCCATAACGTGTGACTTTCCTATGTTAATTCTTAGGTCAAGTGAAGACATAAATTCGTCAAAAGCAGTCAGTAGTCGTTGTAAGCCTAGGGGTGTTCGTGCCATTAAAACGGCATCGTCCGCGTAGAGGAGGACTGGGATAGACGATCCTCCAAAACGCGGAGTATCTAGCGTCGTCCTGCCCAATGATTCATCCAGATGATTTATGTAAAGTGAGAATAACATCGGAGCAAGGATGCATCCTTGACGTACCCCTCTGGTGGACTTAAAACTAGCAGTGCAGGCTCCCTCTTGAGTCATTCTAATGGAAGCATCTAAGTCCCGATGAACCTCTGCCAGAAAATAGACCAGGGATTGATCCAGCCCTAAGTCCAGGAGAATGGTCCACAGCCTGGACCGGTTGACCAGGTCAAAGGCTGTGGACAAGTCCATGAACCCGAGATAGACCGATCCCCCTGTTGCCACCGTGTATTTGTTCAGGATAAGGTGTAAATTGAGGCCCTGATCTTCAGTCCCTCTCCCCCTTCTAAATCCTTATTGGGCATTAGACAGAATAGAATTTGTAGCAGCCCAATCTTCAATTCTAGCTAAGATCACCTTCCCTAGAATTTTGACTGATGAGTCAAGGAGCGATATGGGCCTATAGCACCTAGGGTCTCCTCTTTGCCCCTTCTTGAAGACCGGTATGATGGTTGAGCGGGACCAGGAGTCTGGGAGACCATGTGTTGTAGATGCATTGAAAACATTTGTCAATATTTTAGCCCAAAACGCAGTGTTTGCCTTGTACATATCAGCAGGGACACCGTCCGGTCCTGGTGCTTTTTTCCCCTCTGTGTTTTCTATCGCCTTCTCCACTTCTTCTAGCGAAAAAAAGAGGGCCAGCTGACTGAGATTCGTTACAGTAGATGTGGAAGGTTCGATTTCCTGATCACTCCCATAGATGTCTTTAAAATGATCTAACTAGTCTTTCTCGCTTATATTAGCTTCCAAGGTATCGTTCCCCATACCAGAGAACAGAGGGTTATTAATAATAGCCCAAAAGCTGGCGCTATCTCTCAGTGTTGCCTTATCCATAAGAGCTATCCAGGCATCCTTTTTCAAGGCTCCTTTGCGAGCCTGCAATGTGACTTTATAATCCTTTCTAAGTCTTACAACTGCCTCCTTGTCCCTCGGAGATTTTTTAAGGGCCGCCATAAGATCACTATGGGCTCTGGAGCAGGTTTTGTCAAACCACCCCTTTAATCGGGGGGGTTTGTTCCGGATATTAACGGTTAATTCTTTGGCCACAAGGGTACATATTGTGGTGTAGGAAGTGATCGTTCCCCCCCCTGCCTAGAGCAGTCCATGCAAATGTCTATTTCATTACTAGCTATTATAGTTAGATTATTAAAGAAATCTGGTGGAGTAACTTTACTCCACTTCAACCTTCTACCTTGGTCTTTCGCTAGTACGACCGTGTCTGCTGTATTGTTAACCTCAGCCTTAAGGAGACCTACACTGTTATCCAGCTCAAGGATGACCGGGTTGTGGTCACTAAAGGCAGATGTCACTGCGTTATAAAAAAAACACCATACTAAGCAGACCAGGGGATACAAATATATAGTCAATTATGGTCTCTGCGTTCCTTGCACGATAGGTATTAACACGGTCATTTCTATCCTGGAACCCTGGTTCGTATAGATCAATATTTGATAGGAGGGCCTCCAGCCCTACTCCTTTGGTACTATGTTCAAAGTGTTGAAGAGTAGCGTTTGGTGGACCATCCCTATCTTTGATCTGACAAGTTAAATTACAAAGATGAATGTTAAAATCCCCCATCAGTATAAAATGTACAAAAGTGGATTCTTGCTCCCTATAATCAAATACTTTTTTTCCAGAGAGCAGAGATGCTCATTGGGTTTACCATCTAGTATAGAGTTATAGAAATTAATAATTAAAAATTTCAGGTCATTTGGCAAACTAATCTCCAGGATTAAAAGATTTGAAGAGTGAGAGACTAACTGTTTGGCTGAACCTGCTATGTTTACAGAAACCAGAAACATGAGGCCCCCTTTGTCTCTACCTGTTGTTGTACTGCTTGCTGGGGTAAAATACGATGTAAACCCTGGGACCCAGAAGTTACTCCCTCTGTCCCGGTCTCTTGGAGAGCTATGATGTCATATTCTTTAATGAGGTTTATCCAGGTACTATCCTCCCTTTTGGAGCGCAACCCCGCTATGTTCCAACTCATGAGTTTGGCCTTTCTATTTATGATACCAATTATGGGTTTTTCGACTATGGATTGAGTTTGTGGTTCCCCAAGAGGGTCAGGAAGTCAATTTATCTCCTCTACTTGTGTCAGGGGTAAAAATCTATTTTGCAGGGGCAATGTCACCCTTGAGCCAGTCCCGGTATTAGTACTGGGTTTGGGACGTAATGCTGAATTAATCGTGGACCAGCTATGGACCGGATCCTGTTTGGGATTAGCTAGTAAGGTGCATGGGGGATCCCTCCAACTAGGGTCTTTTTTGTTTGTTAGAGAATGAGAGCTAATGTTTGGATAAAAGAATCCTAGTGGTAGTGCACGGAGCCCTACTACCGGCCCCTCCAAACTTGAGGCATCCCAGAATAATCTGCATGCCTCAAATGGATTGTCAAAATTTGTAATTATACAATCACCTTTCTGGGATTTAGTGGTTCGACCAAGCCAGCCCACCCGTCTTGCCGATAGAATTCTGTTAGCCATGTCTTTCTCCCCTGTGCAATTTTCATTGCACCAGGACCTGACACTAGACAGTAGTTGCTGTGGGGATTCCCTTTCACCTATCTTAAGTGGGGGAACGTTGACTATAATGGCGACAAAGGGAGCAGCCTCAGGGGGTAGATTTATTGTTGGCTGATATGCGCATTTAGTCGTTATAGGGATCTTTCTGTTTACTGGGTCCGCGACAACAGCAGGGGGGATAACCCCTTGTGTATTTGTAGCGGAGCCAGCCTGTTGAGGATCTAAACAACTAGGAGATACAGCTGGAACGCTTTCCTTATCAGGTGATTGTTTACGGGCCTTTTTTCCCCACTAAACGGTTGATTATGCATGCGCCCCTGTACTGTCGAAGTGTCACCTTTAAACACAAAGGTTGGGGGTTCCTTGATGGCTAAACATGTGTTCAGACGCTCACATTTTTTTAGGATCCTTGCGACACATTCATTTAAAACATCAATAATGTCTTTAGCTATAGAGGTCAGGGTAGACTCCACTTTTTCAGTTAGGATTTTCTCCACCATGTCCCTAAGTGAGCATTCCAGTGAGCTCAATGGTCCTTTGGCCGCCTTAGTAGATTTTTTAGTGTTCCTTTTTTTGTACTGTCTCTTTCCTTGTTTTGGGCGAGTGTAAGGTCCAGGCCCTGGAAGGAGAATTGCTGGTGTTGTGGAATCCGTAAGTACCCGGTCCACCACGCCTTGGGTTTTTGGGATGTCTGTGATGTTTTCCATGGGGGGCTCAATTACAATCCTAGGTTCTAGAGGTATACGTGAAACAGCTGACCTCAATGGGGCTACACCCCCTTTAGGGATATTTGAGGGCTCCAATCCCAGTTTGCGTTCAGTTTTGGCTATTTCAGTTGTAAGCTCCCCCACAGCAGTAGTTAAGAAAGACAATATGCTATTAGAGTTCCGTGGGACTTTTACCTTTGTAGCCCCACCAGCTGAGGGAGAGGGTAGTTTGCGCTTACCCATAATGCTAGATCCCGGAGGTAAGGGGGATGGCCCGTCCCGTCCCTCGATGTCCCCGGGCGGCCTCAGACGGCCCGCCCTCTGCCCGGGCTCCACCCGCGCGCGTCCCGCGACGCGGAGGGAAGTGCTCCGTTTTATCCCCGTGAGGCAGGAAGTGGGTCCTGGCCGGCGTCGCCCCTGGCGCTCGGGGTGCTGGGCAATGAAGTCCCACCAGCACCTAACCCCACAGGGCGGCCGCGAGTTGGACTGCGGCGGCGGGGGTTAGCAGCGCACAGAGATGTCAGGCAGGCAGTAAACAGCAGGTCAGTGGCAAGATGATACTCCCACGTCGTGTTTTCCTCCCCTGCTCCACCGAGGGAAGTGCTCCATTTTATCCCCGTGAGGCAGGAAGTGGGTCCTGGCCGGCGTCGCCCCTGGCGCTCGGGGTGCTGGGCAATGAAGTCCCACCAGCACCTAACCCCACACGGCGGCCGCGAGTTGGACTGCGGCGGCGGGGGTTAGCAGCGCACAGAGATGTCAGGCAGGCAGTAAACAGCAGGTCAGTGGCAAGATGATACTCCCACGTCGTGCTTTCCTCCCCCAGACGAATGAAAAACGGGCTTGGAAACGCGTCGGCTTATTTTTGCTCGTCGCATTTATGAACGCTCATTCCGCAAAGGGCCATTATAACGTTGTACACTAAGCAAATGAAATAACGTTTATTAAATTCTATGCCCTTGCGTGCCCAGCCCTAGATTCGAGATAAACAACACAACGTAGGTCTGGTGTTGAAATTAGTTAGTAGGGTACAGCCTAGAATAGGTTTGTAAAAAGTGTATTTAGGATTTGTCATGTAAAATGTGTAATTGTATCCCAATTGTGTTGTGAAGTATGAAAAGTGTTTATTTTATATGTATGTAGTAAATTTATGTTTTTGTACGGCAACTAGTAAAACCTCAGACTATTTGAGAAGTTCACAGAGTGATGTAACTTGTACTGGATAAAAATACATATAATATCCAAGGATTAAAACCTTAGGGTGTATAATCTGCACAAAATAAAAAAGTGGCAGAACTCAATAGTGACCGGGTTCCTTTATTTGTTAAATATTGTTACGTTGTCCTACCCGGCCCTAGTAAGAACACAACCCCACTCTTTTCACAACTGCAGATTGTTGGCAGCTTTCTCTCTTTGTAGTGAAAAATAGCATGCTACCTCTCTTATAGCCTTCTGAAGCTGAAGTGCTAAATTAGTAGCTGACATATTGGGGCTCCTGACATGCATTCCACAGTACAGGGGGCAAAACCGAGCAAAAAAAGACAAGTGACTGTAAATGCTGCGAGGCAAGGGGAGAGCCTGACCCACTGACCCTCTACTCGGTGTCAGAACGTGCGCTATTCTAACCTAGCAAAGCGCACTTTCCTTACCCCAATGAGAAATCTGGTGGATCCCCCTCATTACATAAAGTCCACATCTAACATCTTCAGGCAGAACACAACTTTACTGCATGCACTGCGAACATCGTGGTTTCTTGCTGGCCCAGGTCCACTAACCCCCGCCTTCCATCCGTTGAACAATCCGTAAGCAAGAAAGGCTTCCCCGTATGGACGCGGTCCTCACACCCTCTGACCTGGAAGAAGTATTGGAAGGCTACACTGCACGTAGTAATGGGAAGGAACATGTGGGGTCTGCTGAGGATGTGACACTTGTGGTCATGTCTAGTTGGGCTGGGCATGTGTAGTGAGATTTAGGTTAGTGGGCATTACTTTGTTGCATGGTCCATTCATCACCATTTAAGAGCAATCAGAGTGTTTCAAGTGGCTCCTAAATGTTGCCTCAAAAGATGAGACAACACATGGCTGGCAGGCAGAGCTATCAGATTTCTGCTGCTTTGCTGATTGTGGCCCTTCTTGCACAATCTCTTATTGTGGCATCACACTAATAGGGAGCAGATGGGGAATTTTGTAAAATGAGCTTCTTATGAGCAGTGTTTATTTGCATTTTCAGGACCTGTACAAAGTTAAAGTTTTTGCACTTGTATAATTACTCCAAAGCATATGACAGTGAATGCTGCTTGCACAGGGGTCCTTTCATGACACAATGCTGTAATACTACGATCAAAGATCTATAAGCTGAAATAGATTTTTTTCCCTGTGTTTATGGAGGTGGTTGAGTGCAGCATAGGGTGTGTTTAGATGAAACTGGTTGCAGTGCGAGTGCGCCACTCGAAGCCCACTCTGATGCACACAGAATCCTCTGAGAGGCCATCATCAGTTTTTGCTTTGGGTAGCGGTGATGTTGAAGAATGTTTCAGTATCATGCACAACACTTAGGCGTCTTCAACACCTCTCATGTCCACCACGCTCTCTAGTCCATAATGCACTGAGACTAACAGCATTTTCTAAACCCACCTATTCTTATGTAGCCAATATGTTTGGTATCTCAGAGTGTTCTGAGGCATTTAGTTTGACATTATATAAACTGATAAACACATGCTTGTTGTGCATTGTTAACAGGCGCTTTGTTATGCATGTTTTAAAGCCACATTGAAGCATACCGTGGGGTAGTATAGTTCCTATATCCCTGATAGGCTCTGCGCATTGGAATAATATACACTATAGTTTGACATAGGACTGATGTCAGTATGTCTCTATCGAGTACATTGAACGTAATTACTTGTGTGTGTCAGCTAACTCAGAGGTCACTAGAAACTTCTCGAATAAACAAGAAGGGATTAGTCTCTGACAACCGCATAAACATGACAACTTTTTTTCTTTTAGAGTCGGAACAATCTCAGAATCGTGGAAACAATAGATACCCTCTTCACTCGGTCAATCGTGCATGCTTCGTTTCTACAGAGGTTGCACAGAAATAGGGAGGTGGGCATTGCAATAAAAAGGGTTTATTGAACAATCTTATTTCTCATGCAAGCGATATGAACTGCTACAATCATAGGACAGAATGCAAAGTATAATATGTACAGCGTTTGCAGTAAGATAACATAATACTGTAATAGCATGGTTTGTAGCTATGACATATATTCATAAAAATACATACATAAATAACAAAGGCTAAAATACTCATCTGGGGCTTCTAAAATAATCCTACCCCAGTGTATCTAACCTAAGTGTAGTACGAGGGAAAAAGTTGGTGCTGTCTAGTTATAGTCTAGTTTAGCTATAGTTGCCAAGAGTCCCTCTAGGTTCTTGTCTGCTCCATACCTTAGAATGAGAGAGGTTGGAGTCTCGATCTCTAACACCCCGCAAGGGGAGTCAGACACACTGGAGCTGGATTCTCTGGGAGGAGGATGGCAGGGCCTGGTCAGTGCGTCAATTGAGGACTTGACTTCCTTCCGAACTTGCTGTGGCGAGTCGCGCCATGCAAGTAGGCATGCGAACAGTGGACCGAACCGTGGTTTGCCATGGCAAGTGAAGGCATATTTATACCTTGAAGGTGTTTAGGAATGCCAGTATTGACGTAAAAGTCGGGCATAAGAACGTCATGAATGAACCCCTAAAGAATAGATGTTCATGCATAATAAATGAGAAATAAATATCCAAGCAAGGGGAAGTCCCAAAGGCTTAAGAGTCTCGTTTTCCAAGAACTCGTTGTGACGTAGATGAACGGATGTAGGTGGCCATGCCTGTATTTGGTTAGCATAGAGAATGCATAAATAAGGGCTGGATCTCTATGCCTAAAAAAGGGCAATGTGAATTGAACCTATATAAGAGCATAACTCAGGAAATTCATACGGAATCAAAATCGACACACAACACTGGGAAGCATATTCATACATCCAGCTATCTGCCATATAGGGTTATTTAGCTATTATTAATAAACCGAGTCTGCTTCCTCATTGATTCTTGCACTTCAGCTTTCACTAGGGAATAAAAGGTGTGCCCCATTTATTCTCTTTGTTTCCACTGCATGTGCCATAGCACCTCTTCTCTAAATCTCCTACACACTTTGGACCTGTCCATCTGTGAACTGAAGAGATATTTAGGGACAGCTCTCTAGTCTGAACCTTTGAAAGGCTGTGTGGGCTGGTGGAAAGTCAGTTGCATATCAGACTTTGCATGTGACAACTGATTATCCGCCATTCTTAAACAGACTTTATGACGACCCTGATCTGTGGGTGAATCTCCAACTGTTGGCCTCCATGAGTTGGTCAGCATGACTTTGTATTCAATGTTTTGCATCTGTTCACTGGCAACTGAATAAAACCTACTCATCCCGCTACATGTGAATGACACTTCCTCATTGTTCAAAATCCCTTTAGAGAAAGGATCATCTCTTTGAGGGGTTGTAGGAAATTAACTTTTAATACCCAAATACAAAAACAATTGATCGTTGGAACCAGGTCATAAAAGTACTTTTATACCTAGTCACATTTCATGCCTATTTGAAGAGCGGGGTTAGTTGCAACTTGAATTGGGAGTACGGTAACCACAACAGCCTTGTCAGTAACTAGGACCCCTAGTATCATCAAATTTCTACATAGACATGAGATAGGGAAATCCCTTCAATAGATATGGAGCTATAACAAACTAAAATTTTAACTAAAGCAAAACATGAAACTATGCCATCTGTTTATGGAATCCACAGTACCAATGTCGAACTGCTGGGCTGAAGGTGATTCATTGGTTGAAAGCTACGCAGGGCCTGGACTGTGTCGGAGTTGGGGTGGTGGACCAGGGACATTGGTGATGCAGTGTCCAAACTCACGTAGTGGCGGTTCTTCAGAGGCATAGTGTAAAGTCACAGCTGCATTGTAAGTTGAGGTCAATGAACCATGCGTTCAGCGAGCAGGGACCTCTGCTGCGGTGCAGGCAGAGGTGATGTATCGTTTTCACAGGGATGCGCCTGTTCCAAATTGACGTATTGGAGTTGATACATTAATTTATTGGTTGTAGCACCAATACTCACTTCCAAGGATCCAGGACTGGATTAGGTACCACTTGACAGTACAGGGCTCACAGCAGAGGACCTCCGGTGCTGCTAGCAAGATGCAGGTGAAATCTTTGTTATTGCTAAGACTTTAGTAACTGGAGGCAAGCCCAAACAAGCACTTGTATAAACTTTAGATGCAGAATTTAGAGAGTAAAGTTCAGTCCTCTCACTCCCAGGCAAGAAGCAGCAGGCGGTAGGCACAGCAAAGCAAGCAGCAAAGTGGCAGTCCCTTCTGGCAGCACAACAGCTCATCTTCCTGGCAGAATGTCCTCAGTCAAGAAGTGTTCTGAGTATATGGAGCCAGAGATCTAGTACTTATCCTCATTTTACACTTTGAAGTAGGGAGACTTCAAAGAAAGGTCTTTGTAGTTCACATGACCTGGCCCTGGATCTAGATACACTACAGGGGGGAAGCAGATCTTAGTTTTGGGACAGGCACAGCCCTATTCAGGTGCAAGTGTCATCTCCTCCCTCTCACTCTAGCTCAGGAAGACCCATCAGCCTGGTGATGGGCCATCAGGATATGTGGGGCACACCTAAGTTCCCTTTTTGTTTGACAGTCTAGAGGCAATTCACAGAGCCCCTCTGTCACCTTACTCCGATGTGTATTCTAGGAACAGGCAGAGGCACAGATTTATTAGAAAATGCCAATATTCTAAAAGTGGAATTTTCAGACCTGCAATCTAAAAACCAACTGCACTATAAGATGTGTTTTTGAATTGTGAGTCCAGAGACGCCAAAACCCAATTTTCTATCAGCTGCCAATTGGAAGTTACAATTTTAAAGTATTAGAAAGCAGCTCCAATGCGAACCTATGGGAGAGATAGGATTTGCTGCAGTGAAAAATGAACTTAGACATTTTTTACTACCAGGAAATGTAGAACTGAAAAGCACATGTCCTACCTTTCATTTCATAGTAACTTTATTTTGACAGCAAGTGCCATAAAGGTTTTGTACACAGACATTGAACAGTGCATTGGATGACCAGAAAAGACAGGGAAAGAATGTTCAAATCTACAATAAATGCAGAAACAGAAATAACACCATTTCGTACTCGAGGAAAGATAAAACAACAATGCTCAAATCTAAAATCTTTTAATCATAGTAAGCAAAAATGCTAATAAATGCAAGCATTGAAGCAGATATATATATATAACTATTTTAAAAATAGTAACAGCAAATAATCAGAAAAATTATCATGAAAATGTCATCGAAAGAGGCTAAATGTACCAGGCAAACAAAGTGACAATATAATACAGGGGCAGCAATGCTCACTGGATACATGCAATGCATCCATTAGCCCAGCCTCAAACGGTCCACCATAATGGAAAACAATAAATAAGTTATACGAGTTAAAGCTAAAACATTTAAAGGCAAATTCTACATAGTAAAAAAGCTTTGGTGCTAAAGCCATACTAAATATTCTCACAACCATTGCTGTGAAGCATAAGATCTTTCAAATCAACAGCCCAACAAAGGTTTAATAAAATAGTTCCTTACATGTGCGGATAATGCTTTCCTTCTTATGTACCAGAATCACTCCAAACATCTAGGCACAGTGCAAGCATATGGCAGAGGGCATCGTTATGTAGAATTCTGAGCGCAATACAATAGTTTTGTATTCCCAATTCCCTGAACAATGGCTTTAGCCAGAACAGACAAGGGACTCATCCGCTGGACAGCCAAAGAAAACATGGGCAACAGTTCCCACCAAAGTATTACACGCCTGACACAGAACCAATGAATTTTCATTTCATTTGCTGGTAAATTATCTTATGGGAAGTGTACCAACCCTGAACTGGAGATATATTCCTCTCTGAAGGTATAGCAATCAAATCCCAAATAGGCTTTGAGGGAACTGGTATATTTAAAATCAATAAAGTCCCCAGTCAGTGATGATCCCCCTACAGAGTGGACAGCTTTTTTAGCAATTCTTTTGAAGGTGCAGGATAGAATGCTGGGGTATCCCATCAATCTTTGAGGCCAAGAGAGTGTTGCTGTTTTTTTAGATGCACCAGCCATGGCCTTCCTACCCATATCAAACAAAATGGTAAATAGTGGAGTACTGGCAGGGAGCTGGGCCAAGCTCCTAAACTCCTAAAAAATCTATTTACTGATTTTGTACAGTTTATAAACCCCCCATAACTAAGAGCCATACAGAGCCAATCCAACAGCTTTTGCCTCATAAATTTAGAGAGCAGGGGCAATAGGCTTGCTAATGGTCATAGAGTGATCTTTGCAGATCACACCTTGCTTATGCTGCGGGACCATTTTAACTAGGTGACCTATCCAGGTCATATTAGATGATAGATTGATCCCTAGATAATAAACCCTCTCAAGTGCTGCAGATCCCAGAGCAATTTTGCCTTTGAAAGTTGTAAGTGGGTTGAATGACATGTACTTGGTCTTATCTGTATTCCTTTTAAAACCACATGCTGAACAGAATTCCATGAATCGAAACAGCAGTTGTTGAAACCCACTTGTGGTTTTGGAAATAAATATGGTGTCATACGCAAAGAGCAGTATAGTCACTTTTACAAGGGCCAGCTTGGGTGCCTCAGTGGGATATTGCAAAAGTGACTGGATAACATCATTGAAATAGAGGGAGAATAAGGTGGGCACCAGGACACATCCTCGTCTTACACCTTTATCAATGGGGAAACAAGCACTAATTTGGCCCTGGCTGCCCCACCGGATTCTGACATTGTTTCTTTCATGCAAACTAATTACCAGGTCTAGGATGGAAGAAGGCATGCCCATGTCCGTAAAAACTGCCCACAATTTGTACCGAGGCACCAGATCGGAAGCCGACTTAAGGTTGACAAAGGCCACATGCAGGTTACCCTTCCTGACTACTACCACCTTCCAGTAAATGAGCGAAAAGCAAAACACTTTGTCAATCGTGCTGGTTTTCTAAGGAAAACCAGCTTGGTACAGAGACAATATTTCCTTTTCATTAATCCATAGTTTGATTTTGTTAAAAAAAAGTCAGACTTTTGTATGCAATATATCTGGCTGATTGGACAATAATTGGTTGCCAGACACCTGGCCCCCTTTTCAAAAATGGGAATAATCTCCAGACTCTTCCAAGACTCTGGGATGGGGGCCCCCCTTTCAATTACATTTGCTAAGGTGTCTAAATACTTGACCAACTCTTATGTCTGAATTGTTCAATAGGTATTCCATCTGGACCCACAGCACGACCGCTAGCAGTGAAGTCCAGAACACTAATAATATCATCAATTACAAACGTGAGTGGCAGGGGATCAGCAGATATTTCAAAAATGTGTTGACCACTGAGGAGTTTATACGGCCATCAGAATATAGGTTTGACAAGTGTGCAACCCAATTTGACTGGGCAATATATTTTGCCGGAGTAACAGATTGACCATTACCCTGCTCCCTCATGTTACAAAGGACCAGAACTTAGTGGAATCACTTGAAAGGCTAGACACTTTTAGATTTTGCCATCTCAGGTCAGGCTTTTGCTTGAGTGGTTTTAAGCACTTTCCTTCCTATAGAGATACTTGTGGAGTTGATTCTCCTGATGGAATCAGCTAGTGAATTTCGTGCCTGCCTAGAATCTTTATTAAACTAGGAAGACGATTTTAAGACAGTCTTAACTCTAGAGGGTTTGGGAGCCAGAAAACATTATAAGATTTGTTTAAAAAATGTATTATGAAGCTCTGTGAGGGTATCTACTACTGTGTCAGAATCACCATTTATTATAATCAAGATATCTACTAAGTTTGACAATATTTCTGGAATTTAGTAACCTCAGCCCATTTTAACCTGCGCATATCGTTTATCTTTGAAGAGGGTGGGGAACATGTTTGTGTGTGAACCAATCACACAAATGAATCATAGTAAGGCACAGGGGATTATGGTCACCTTCCAGCCTTAACATCACCACTATATCCTCTACCCGAGTCCAAACTCTGAGGTCCACTAAAATACAATTAATATGGCTTGTATGTACTGATTTGTTTTAAGTAACAGCCCCGGCGGATCAGATCTAGTTCATCCATTAGTAGCCCAAAGCCCAAATTCTAAAGACAAGGCTTGAGCTGTAAAGCAGCTTTGGCCCACCTTCTTATTTGTGGAAAATCAAGAGTTGGGATTCCCTATTTCATATCCTCAATAGAGCACGGACTATCAGTCTCGTTATCCAAAGGCTAATGGGTAGTATTAACGCGTCCGACTAAAATGATCTGTGACTGTCATGAAAGTTTGTCTAGATGGTCCTCAAGTTGCATAATAGTCCTAGATGCACAACCACCCCTGAACCCTCTTGAATGAACAATATGTTTAACTACAAGGGAAGCTCCCTAGGTTACCAGCTGAATAGCAAGGAGATCATGGCTATCAATATCAATTCTTGTGATGATATAGTGTGCAGTAGGTCTGAACAAAATTACTAAACCCCGACGGTCTGCCACCTGTACTGGGAATGGCAGGAATATAGACATTCGGAAAGCCTGGTTTAAACATAGGCTCCACAGACCAAGTTTCCTGAAAGGAACAGAGGGTGTACTTTTCAACAAATATATTCCAATCAGGTAGGGCCATCTTAGATCAGCCACATTTCATTAAATTGATGCCACATTAGGGTTAATGCGCTCCTGAGAGGTAGGCACACTCAACGAAGAATCAGATCTCTGTGATATGACACTTTTAAAACAGGGGTCAAAATCTGGAACAAAAGAAAACATTTTTTACCTTCGAATATCTCAACACTTCTATATGGCTGAAAAACAATAAGTCAACAAACTGCCACCTTCTCTACCACCCCCAGGCAACACCCGCCCCTTCCTCGAACACCTATCAGACCTGGTAACTCACTGCTCACTCTCAGATGCCAACAACATAACCCTAGGCAATTTCAACCACCACTGGAACGATGAATCTAACACCCAAATCCAACCCTTAAAAGAACGCCTACTCAAGCACAGCCTCAACCAACACTGTAAAGAACAAACCCACAACAGAGGCTTAACCCTTGACACCCATCATAGTTCAAGAGAAGACAATAACCATCAACAACATCCTCCCAGTTGATTGGTTTGACCACCGTATCATCCTATTCCACCTACACATGGAAGAATCATACCCCATCTATACTAAGAAAACCCGTCAGTGGTTCAGAAACCTAAGCCAAGCTCCCCTAGCTGAGCTGGAAAATAAAATGATCTCTAGCCTTTCACTTAAATCAGGAGACCTCTCAACGACCAAACTCACAACCCACTGTAATTCTATGATGACAGCCATCCTAGACCAAGTAGCACCTCTGAAACTAAAAATGATTAGGACACCCCTTCAAGATCCTGGTTCACCAAGGATCTCAACTCAGAAAAACAACAAGTCAGTGCTGCAGAAATACTCTGGCGAGTCAACCCTTCCTCAACTCACCTCCACCGACTCAGAGCAGAATGCAGAACAGACAAAAAGCACATCATCAAAGAAAAAGCAGCCTTTTCCGCAGCGCCCTTGACAATGCAATAAATTGCCCAAAAAACCTTTTCAACATCATAAAAAACCAGACTTCGAAACCTCCCACTAAACCCCTCAGAGCTCGAAAGAACGCTGCAATACATTTGCCAAATTCTTTGATGAGAAAATCACATTGATCGAGTCCTCCCTCGACATCCACACACAAACACCTGACTCCGAAGTAGGAATCCCCCTCCCGGAGACAAAGGAGGGCAACCAAACCGCAAACGCATCTACCCTAAATTGCTGGAAAGCATTCAAGCCACTATCAGAAATGGACATCTCCAAATTAATTGTGAACTCAAAACCCTCCTCCCATTTCACGGATCCCCGCACGGCCTCCATGGCAAAAAACCTCAGTCACGTCATTTCACCCCTCTGGAAGATGATAATAAACAGCTCGTTAAACACAGAGGTCATGCCATACTGCCTAAAACTTGGCCAAGTCTCTCCACTACTAAAAAAACCAGGCTTAGACCCAGAGGACCTTAACAACTTCAGGCCAACCTCAAACCTGCCCTTCCTGGTCAAAAGCCTTGAGAAATGTGTCCTACTCCAACTCAATCAGCAGATCAACACAAACAATCTCTTGGACTCTCACCAATCAGGCTTTAGAAAGGCCTGCAGCACAGAGACAGCCTTACTAAATATAGCACACGACATCCAGAAATGTATGGATGTGGTCGCTGCTGCCTGCTCATCCTCCTTGACCTATCCACAGCCTTCAACACGGTGGACCATAAACTTCAAGCACACTAAAACAACGGATCGGAGCATACGACATGGTGCTGAAATTGTTCACATCTTTCTTCCAAAACCGATCTCAACAAATCAAAATAAATAACGCAATCTCCGATACCTCCATAACCTTATAACCAGAGGTGTCCCTCAGTGCTCAGTCCTCTCACCCACTCTCTTCAATATCTTCATGGAACCCCTCACTACCATAATCAATCAAGCCAACATCATCTACCACCTATACGCTGATGACATCCAGCTCTACCTGGAAGTCTCCTCCCCAGAAGACATACGCCGTCTCATCAATACCCTAAAGAAAATCCAAAACTGGCTATCACACAACCACCTTAAACTTAATCAAGATAAGACAGAAATCCTCCTCCTCTCTAACAACGGACAAACCCACCAGGTCTAAGAATGGATTAAGCTCATGGACTCCCTAAACTTCAACCATTCCCTAACCGGCTACGCCAATTTGCTGGTCATCTTACTGAACCCTAACCTGAACATGAGCTCGCACATAAAAGCTACCTCTAGGAGTGCTCACTACAAACTAAAACTACTCAACAAAATCAAGCCCTTCCTCCCGCCTAATGATCTCAAGACCGCAATGCAAGCCCTGGTTCTATCCAGACTAGACTACGGAAACTCTACCCTCACAGGCACAGCAAAATCTCTCCTAGCCCCCATGAGAATAACTCTAAACGCAGAAGCAAGGATGGTCACTGGAGCAAAAAGGCACAATCATATCTCACCCTCTCTGAAAAACCTCAAATGGCTCCCCATTGAAGCTCGCTGCCAGTTCAAAACTGCCTGTCTCACCCACAAAGTCCTTCACACTGGCAAACCAGTCTACCATGCAGCCAAGCTCACCAAGGCTGGCCAGGCAAAAGCCTGAGGAGCACCAACAACCTACTTCTTATTCCCCCAAAGAGACACAAATAAAAAGCCATGGCTTGCTCCTTTTCTGGAAATGGTCCCAAAATATGGAACTCCCTGCAGGCAGAATCAGAGAACCAACCCCTCCTTCATGTCCTTCAAAAAAAAACTTAAGGACCTCCTCCGTGCCGACACCTTTAACATTCGGACCATACATCGTTGTACCTTCCCAAAGAGTCTCCATTTTTGCTCTATCTGTCGCTCTCTTGCTAATCTGTGTATATGTTATAAAGCACTCTGATACCCTGAGGTCTTGTCAGCGCTATATAAAACTCCCTAAATAAAAAAAAAAAGAAAAAGCAATAAGGTTAGGTTTACATAGCTGATTTCTCTCCCATAAAACACTACTGCTAAAAGTGACAATGTCTAAATTTATACTTATGGGGGCCTTCGTCAGTCTGTCCACTTGCAACTCCATTGGAAATTGTATGGCACCTAGGGAGGTTAGTCAATCAATTTCACAAAGTGGAGCCATTGCATCCTCCATGTTATGGGGATTGTAATATTTGTTCCAGGAACTATCACCCACCCATCGGTATTTAAGATGACAATTTGGGGAAAACAGAGATTATGTCTATAAAGTCATAAGCGATCAAACTGTCCACTAAGTTCTTCTCTTTAAGATGTAATCCACTGCTTTAGGGCATATTTACAATAAAATGCCAGAGCGCGGAGCTGTGCAAAATTTGGCTGCGCCACGCTTCCACATTTTCAAAATGCTAAAAGCTGCCTTGGGCCAGTGCATGTTCCCTGCCGATGTTGCACGGGTGCCTGGCTTCAGAGACTATTGTTTATGTGGAGGAAGAGATGCATTACTTCACATAAACAATCAATACTGGTGATTTGCACCTTCTATGTGGGCTGCAGAATGCAGCACACATGGAATTAGCAAAAACTCTGCAAAACTGAGGAGAAATTAATCATTTCTACTCGTTGCGTCCTTCTAGGGAAACATCCTTTACGACGTAACTTTTACCACGCAGTGCTTTTACATCGCAACTTTTACAACGCAAACCATTACAACGCATTGCACTGGGGGGTGCTCTAGGATAGGGATTAGATTTAATTTACTATCCAACACCTTCCCTACTATCCACGGGGACTGGAGTTGGAATAGTAAATTAAACTATTCACTATCCAGCAATCCCAAAGCGCTATGCGTTGTAATGGCATGCGTTGTAAAAACTGCGTTGTAAAGGCATGCGTGGTAAAAGCATGCGTTGTAATGTCATACATCCGTCATTCTACCACCTGGTATTCCATTGCATTAATTTTTGGCGCAGCCTCAGCCTTGAAAATCTGTGTCAGCATCAATAAACAATGGGTGTTGTGGTGGAACGTCCACAGCAACAAACAATATTTATTTATTTATTTATTTTTGGAGTTTTATATAGCTCAAACATGATCCGTCCGGGTATTAGCAAAATAAGTTGACATAGAGAACATAGGCAATAAGCATTTAGAAAAGTAGTTAGCGGTATGTTGTATGAATAGCAAATAGATTGTAAGATCAAACACAAAAAAGAAACATGTAAGATACAGAATATATATATATATATATATATATATATATAAATATATATATATATATATATATATATATGTATATATATATATATATATATACATATATATATATATATATATATATATATATATATATATATATATATATATATATATATATATATATATATATATATATATATATATATATATATATATATATATATATATATATATATATTCACGCTCCGTTTGCCCAACAAATTGAGTTGCACTCTGACACAGGCGAAAGGTGGCAAACCTTTATTTCCAGTATGAGCTGACATCTGCCTGCTGTTTCCAAATCCAGTCTCTCCCGTTCGTAATGCCTGACGCGTTTCTGGAAGATACGACTTCCTTCATCAGAGGCTTTTACAGGATTGATGTGTGCTTTAGGACTCTGTTCCTCTTAATCCAATGCGACTTTACACGCCCCCAGATGGGCGGGTTCCTTAACCAGCAAGGCATTGTGGTATACAGAGTCCTGGCATTTCACGCACTATTTCTGGAGAAAACAGTTCGCGCCCTCAGATGGGCCCCCAACCAACAGTGCCAGCTCTTATCCCTAGCCGGTGTCCCACAGTGCGATTCGGCAACTTCCTGGTCGCGTGGTCCCCACCGTTAGTAGGGGTGGTGCAACTCGGCGACTTGGGCAGCCGCCTAGTATTCACGCTCCGTTTGCCCAACAAATTGAGTTGCACTCTGACACAGGCGAAAGGTGGCAAACCTTTATTTCCAGTATGAGCTGACATCTGCCTGCTGTTTCCAAATCCAGTCTCTCCCGTTCGTAATGCCTGACGCGTTTCTGGAAGATACGACTTCCTTCATCAGAGGCTTTTACAGGATTGATGTGTGCTTTAGGACTCTGTTCCTCTTAATCCAATGCGACTTTACACGCCCCCAGATGGGCGGGTTTCTTAACCAGCAAGGCATTGTGGTATACAGAGTCCTGGCATTTCACGCACTATTTCTGGAGAAAACAGTTCGCGCCCTCAGATGGGCCCCCAACCAACAGTGCCAGCTCTCATCCCTAGCCGGTGTCCCACAGTGCGATTCGGCAACTTCCTGGTCGCGTGGTCCCCACCGTTAGTAGGGGTGGTGCAACTCGGCGACTTGGGCAGCCGCCTAGTATTCACGCTCCGTTTGCCCAACAAATTGAGTTGCACTCTGACACAGGCGAAAGGTGGCAAACCTTTATTTCCAGTATGAGCTGACATCTGCCTGCTGTTTCCAAATCCAGTCTCTCCCGTTCGTAATGCCTGACGCGTTTCTGGAAGATACGACTTCCTTCATCAGAGGCTTTTACAGGATTGATGTGTGCTTTAGGACTCTGTTCCTCTTAATCCAATGCGACTTTACACGCCCCCAGATGGGCGGGTTCCTTAACCAGCAAGGCATTGTGGTATACAGAGTCCTGGCATTTCACGCACTATTTCTGGAGAAAACAGTTCGCGCCCTCAGATGGGCCCCCAACCAACAGTGCCAGCTCTCATCCCTAGCCGGTGTCCCACAGTGCGATTCGGCAACTTCCTGGTCGCGTGGTCCCCACCGTTAGTAGGGGTGGTGCAACTCGGCGACTTGGGCAGCCGCCTAGTATTCACGCTCCGTTTGCCCAACAAATTGAGTTGCACTCTGACACAGGCGAAAGGTGGCAAACCTTTATTTCCAGTATGAGCTGACATCTGCCTGCTGTTTCCAAATCCAGTCTCTCCCGTTCGTAATGCCTGACGCGTTTCTGGAAGATACGACTTCCTTCATCAGAGGCTTTTACAGGATTGATGTGTGCTTTAGGACTCTGTTCCTCTTAATCCAATGCGACTTTACACGCCCCCAGATGGGCGGGTTCCTTAACCAGCAAGGCATTGTGGTATACAGAGTCCTGGCATTTCACGCACTATTTCTGGAGAAAACAGTTCGCGCCCTCAGATGGGCCCCCAACCAACAGTGCCAGCTCTCATCCCTAGCCGGTGTCCCACAGTGCGATTTGGCAACTTCCTGGTCGCGTGGTCCCCACCGTTAGTAGGGGTGGTGCAACTCGGCGACTTGGGCAGCCGCCTAGTATTCACGCTCCGTTTGCCCAACAAATTGAGTTGCACTCTGACACAGGCGAAAGGTGGCAAACCTTTATTTCCAGTATGAGCTGACATCTGCCTGCTGTTTCCAAATCCAGTCTCTCCCGTTCGTAATGCCTGACGCGTTTCTGGAAGATACGACTTCCTTCATCAGAGGCTTTTACAGGATTGATGTGTGCTTTAGGACTCTGTTCCTCTTAATCCAATGCGACTTTACACGCCCCCAGATGGGCGGGTTCCTTAACCAGCAAGGCATTGTGGTATACAGAGTCCTGGCATTTCACGCACTATTTCTGGAGAAAACAGTTTGCGCCCTCAGATGGGCCCCCAACCAACAGTGCAAGCTCTCATCCCTAGCCGGTGTCCCACAGTGCGATTCGGCAACTTCCTGGTCGCGTGGTCCCCACCGTTAGTAGGGGTGGTGCAACTCGGCGACTTGGGCAGCCGCCTAGTATTCACGCTCCGTTTGCCCAACAAATTGAGTTGCACTCTGACACAGGCGAAAGGTGGCAAACCTTTATTTCCAGTATGAGCTGACATCTGCCTGCTGTTTCCAAATCCAGTCTCTCCCGTTCGTAATGCCTGACGCGTTTCTGGAAGATTCGACTTCCTTCATCAGAGGCTTTTACAGGATTGATGTGTGCTTTAGGACTCTGTTCCTCTTAATCCAGTGCGTGAAATGCCAGGACTCTGTATACCACAATGCCTTGCTGGTTAAGGAACCCGCCCATCTGGGGGCGTGTAAAGTCGCATTGGATTAAGAGGAACAGAGTCCTAAAGCACACATCAATCCTGTAAAAGCCTCTGATGAAGGAAGTCGTATCTTCCAGAAACGCGTCAGGCATTACGAACGGGAGAGACTGGATTTGGAAACAGCAGGCAGATGTCAGCTCATACTGGAAATAAAGGTTTGCCACCTTTCGCCTGTGTCAGAGTGCAACTCAATTTGTTGGGCAAACGGAGCGTGAATACTAGGCGGCTGCCCAAGTCGCCGAGTTGCACCACCCCTACTAACGGTGGGGACCACGCGACCAGGACGTTGCCGAATCGCACTGCGGGACACCGGCTAGGGATGAGAGCTGGCACTGTTGGTTGGGGGCCCATCTGAGGGCGCGAACTGTTTTCTCCAGAAATAGTGCGTGAAATGCCAGGACTCTGTATACCACAATGCCTTGCTGGTTAAGGAACCCGCCCATCTGGGGGCGTGTAAAGTCGCATTGGATTAAGAGGAACAGAGTCCTAAAGCACACATCAATCCTGTAAAAGCCTCTGATGAAGGAAGTCGTATCTTCCAGAAACGCGTCAGGCATTACGAACGGGAGAGACTGGATTTGGAAACAGCAGGCAGATGTCAGCTCATACTGGAAATGAAGGTTTGCCACCTTTCGCCTGTGTCAGAGTGCAACTCAATTTGTTGGGCAAACGGAGCGTGAATACTAGGCGGCTGCCCAAGTCGCCGAGTTGCACCACCCCTACCAACGGTGGGGACCACGCGACCAGGAAGTTGCCGAATCGCACTGTGGGACACCGGCTAGGGATGAGAGCTGGCACTGTTGGTTGGGGGCCCGTCTGAGGGCGCGAACTGTTTTCTCCAGAAATAGTGCGTGAAATGCCAGGACTCTGTATACCACAATGCCTTGCTGGTTAAGGAACCCGCCCATCTGGGGGCGTGTAAAGTCGCATTGGATTAAGAGGAACAGAGTCCTAAAGCACACATCAATCCTGTAAAAGCCTCTGATGAAGGAAGTCGTATCTTCCAGAAACGCGTCAGGCATTACGAACGGGAGAGACTGGATTTGGAAACAGCAGGCAGATGTCAGCTCATACTGGAAATAAAGGTTTGCCACCTTTCGCCTGTGTCAGAGTGCAACTCAATTTGTTGGGCAAACGGAGCGTGAATACTAGGCGGCTGCCCAAGTCGCCGAGTTGCACCACCCCTACTAACGGTGGGGACCACGCGACCAGGAAGTTGCCGAATCGCACTGTGGGACACCGGCTAGGGATGAGAGCTGGCACTGTTGGTTGGGGGCCCATCTGAGGGCGCGAACTGTTTTCTCCAGAAATAGTGCGCGAAATGCCAGGACTCTGTATACCACAATGCCTTGCTGGTTAAGGAACCCGCCCATCTGGGGGCGTGTAAAGTCGCATTGGATTAAGAGGAACAGAGTCCTAAAGCATACATCAATCCTGTAAAAGCCTCTGATGAAGGAAGTCGTATCTTCCAGAAACGCGTCAGGCATTACGAACGGGAGAGACTGGATTTGGAAACAGCAGGCAGATGTCAGCTCATACTGGAAATAAAGGTTTGCCACCTTTCGCCTGTGTCAGAGTGCAACTCAATTTGTTGGGCAAACGGAGCGTGAATACTAGGCGGCTGCCCAAGTCGCCGAGTTGCACCACCCCTACTAACGGTGGGGACCACGCGACCAGGAAGTTGCCGAATCGCACTGTGGGACACCGGCTAGGGATGAGAGCTGGCCCTGTTGGTTGGGGGCCCATCTGAGGGCGCGAACTGTTTTCTCCAGAAATAGTGCGTGAAATGCCAGGACTCTGTATACCACAATGCCTTGCTGGTTAAGGAACCCGCCCATCTGGGGGCGTGTAAAGTCGCATTGGATTAAGAGGAACAGAGTCCTAAAGCACACATCAATCCTGTAAAAGCCTCTGATGAAGGAAGTCGTATCTTCCAGAAACGCGTCAGGCATTACGAACGGGAGAGACTGGATTTGGAAACAGCAGGCAGATGTCAGCTCATACTGGAAATAAAGGTTTGCCACCTTTCGCCTGTGTCAGAGTGCAACTCAATTTGTTGGGCAAACGGAGCGTGAATATATATATATATATATATATATATATATATATATATATATATATATAGTGAACTCAAGCTAATTTGAGTTCTCAGGGTACTGAAATGTAAATAGGCAAGATAGTTCCAACTTCAGGAAATAAGGACTACTGCTGAAGGTATCTATTCAGCCACAACAATTATAATTGAAGGAGGTAATCAAAGGATAAGATTTAGTTTCAGGACGAATTGCGTTCCATATTCTAGAAGCAGGACCCGAAAAGGAAGGATTATATATTTGCTTTATGTTGAACTTCTGTGGCTTCAACAATAAAGAATTGGAACTTCTTAGAGTGCAAGTCACACCCAATAGTTCAAGTTTTTGTGCCAAGTAAATGGGTGTGTTGTGATGAAGAGCCTTATGGGTCATGCAGGCAATCTTAAACTGAATTCTCCACTTCAAACCGGAGCCATTTGAGATATTTTATGTCCGGTGTAATGTGGTTGCGTTTCCTGGATCCCGTGTTCAGCCTATCATCTGAGTTTAGAGTAGCCCTTAATGGAGATAGCCTGGTTTTGGGTAGACCTGCAAGAGTGGCACTCCTGTCGTCTAGGCTCGAGATGACTAGGGATTGGACTGCTAACTGAAAGACATCTGGAGGTAAATAGGCTTTGATTTTTCTTAGAATGTTCAAATGGTAATTAGCTACTCTGGTAGTTACACTGATGTGCTCTTGCATATTGAGGTATTTGTCCAAAATAAAGCCTAGAGATCTAGTAGAATGAATAACATGTGGGTAGAGTTGAGTGCTGTCAGCTGTTTGAGCCATTTATCTATGGGAGTAGAGAGATTGGAGGGGGAGATGAGGAGAAATTCAGTCTTGAGTGTATTGAGCATGAGGTGATTGCAAGTAAACCAACATCTTCAGGTGAGGAAATTTTCAAATATAACTGTGTGTCATTCGCGTACAAGTGGTACTGTATATTTGAGTGTGTAAATATTTCGGTAAGGGGTTCCGTGAACAATGTGAATAACTTAGGAGATAGAGTGGTTGCAGAGTTGCAAGTGCACACATTTCTCAAGTAGTTTTGCTAGTGTCATAGTGTTAGTAATAGGATGGAAATTGTTGAGGTCAGCATTTGGCTGTTTTGGGATTGGAGTAACCTAACCTATCTTTAGGCAATCAGGAATCCCTGGGATAGAGAAGCACAAACAATATTAGTGCAAAGTTGGAGTATGGAGGATCTAAGGGGCACATACATCAATATTGCATTTTGCGATTCCTTAATTGCGAAAAATAAGGAATCGCAATTAAGGAATTGCAAACTGCAATGTATCAAGAAATCGCAAAAAAAACAGCGATTCCTTAAAATTCCTTAATTGCAATTAAGGAATACCTCCCCATCCATTCCTATGGGCCTAGAGGCCCATAGGAATGAATGGGAAGACATTCTTAATTTGCGATTCACCATTAGAAATTCGCAAATTGAGAATGCAATTTGAAGGGTGCAGGGGTGTCCAAAGGACACCCTGTTGCACCCCTGAAATCTGCCTATTAGTACATTTTGCACACACACATGCCCCAAGGGCATGTGTGTGTGTAAAATGGAACTTTGAAAAATGCACTTTAGTGCATTTTCCAAAGTTTTCGCAAATTACCATGAAGGTCAACTTCATGGTAATTTGCTCCCCTTATTTGCGAATTCACAAACTTTAAAAGTTTGATGCATTGCATTTAAGGAATCTCAATTTGAGATTCCTTAAATGCAATCACAATTTAAGAAATCGCAATTTTGCGATTTCTTAAATTGCGAAAATTACAAAAATGATAATGCATCCCAAAAATTGGAATTGCATTCGCAAACGGCCGAATTTTGCGATTCGCGCCATTTGCGAATGCAATTTCCATTGATGCATGTGCCCCTTAGCTCTTTGATGAATTTGGAGGGTAGAGGATCTTTGAAGTGGCTAGATGGTTTTATTGAGATTACTGTTTTGAGTATCTCCGCTTCTTTTGGAAGTTTGAAAGTAATCTATGTAGCATTATATTTTATATTGAGATCAGAGAGAGGGGACCACGTCTTAGGGGGCATGGGGAGGAGACTAGATTGCCCGGGTTTAGTTGATGTTGAGAGGCGAATTGTGGATCTAATTCCATCTTCCTTGTTTTTTGGTAATCTCACATTATCTTTAAGGAGGTTAGGTATGCCATTAGCTTGCTGTTTGATGATTACAAAAAGCTTTTTGAGTCTGTTTTTGGCATGCCCGGCTTCATCCTAAAAATCGTTTGTGTAGGAGCTTGTTATAATAACTTCTTATTGACCTCGGGTGAAAAATTCACTTTATTCACCCATTTTTGGTTGGGAAAGTGTAGCATCACTGGGCTCACACAAATTGCCTACCACCCAGAATTCCCCCAGGTCTCCCGATAAAAATGGTGCCTCACTTGTGTGGGACAGGGACAGACTAATTTGCATATAGCCAGGTTCTGAACTGGGATGGTGCAGTGAGCTAAAAAACGGTGATGGATCAAGCCCTGATCTGTTGACTGGATAGGAGTGTTCTGATTAACTCAGATACTCTGTCCATCACCACCCCCTTTTTGAAATTATTTTGGCCACCATGAGTGTGGAAGGGTATGCTCAGACATGAGTCCCTTGCTCATTGCACCATCAGGATTCAAGCAAGCCGGGCCGAAGACGGCTGTAATGCCAGAAACTGGTCCCCGGAAGCTTGTTTCCTTTCCAGTGAAGAATTGGCTTGGTAGTTTGGTCTGCCCTGTTCCCATGATGCACTGGGCCAGGGACAGACTAATTTGCATATAGCCAGGTTCTGAACTGGGATGGTGCAGTGAGCTAAAAAACGGTGATGGATCAAGCCCTGATCTGTTGACTGGGTAGGAGTGTTCTGTTTAACTCAGATACTCTGTCCATCACCACCCCCTTTTTGAAATTATTTTGGCCACCATGAGTGTGGAAGGGTATGCTCAGACATGAGTCCCTTGCTCATTGCACCATTAGGATTCAAGCAAGCCGGGCCGAAGACGGCTGTAATGCCAGAAACCGGTCCCCGGAAGCTTGTTTCCTTTCCAGTGAAGAATTGGCTTGGTAGTTTGGTCTGCCCTGTTCCCATGATGCACTGGGCCAGGGACAGACTAATTTGCATATAGCCAGGTTCTGAACTGGGATGGTGCAGTGAGCTAAAAAACGGTGATGGATCAAGCCCTGATCTGTTGACTGGGTAGGAGTGTTCTGATTAACTCAGATACTCTGTCCATCACCACCCCCTTTTTGAAATTATTTTGGCCACCATGAGTGTGGAAGGGTATGCTCAGACATGAGTCCCTTGCTCATTGCACCATCAGGATTCAAGCAAGCCGGGCCGAAGGGGCGTTACCTGGGTTTTTGGCCCTGTGCTCGGCGGCCATCCAGGGAAACCTACCAAGCCCACACATTTCTGAAAACTAGACACCCGGGGACTTCCAAGGAGGTATGGCTTGCATGGATCCTCCAAGGTTCCCTTACCCAGAATCCCTTGCAAACCTCAATTTTAGCTGAAAAAATCATTTTTTTCACAAATTTTTTTGTGGGAAAGAGTGGCAGCACCGGGCTCACACAAATTCCCTACCACCCAGTGTTCCCCCAGGTCTCCCGATAAAAATGGTGCCTCACTTGTGTGGGAGGCCCAAGTACCCGCGACATGCAAGGGCACAACAAGTTTTGAGGCAACATCAACATTGCCTATCAAAAAACGTTTTGGGCCCTTGCCTGTATTTTTGCTAATTTCTGGGACCCCTCCAAGGGAATCCACAAACCCTGAGTACCTTTAGAATCCCCATGATGTTGGAAGAAAAGGACGCAAATTTGGTGTGGATACCTTATGTGGTCAAAAAGTTAAAGGGGCCTCAACGCGCACTACCCTAAATAGCCAAAAAAGGTATGGCTTGCATGGATCCTCCAAGGTTCCCTTACCCAGAATCCCTTGCAAACCTCAATTTTAGCTGAAAAAAATCTTTTTTTTTCACACATTTTTGTGTGGGAAAGAGTGGCAGCACCGGGCTCACACAAATTCCCTACCACCCAGTGTTCCCCCAGGTCTCCCGATAAAAATGGTGCCTCACTTGTGTGGGAGGCCCAAGTACCCACGACATGCAAGGGCACAACAAGTTTTGAGGCAACATCAACATTGCCTATCAAAAAACGTTTTGGGCCCTTGCCTGTATTTTTGCTAATTTCTGGGACCCCTCCAAGGGAATCCACAAACCCTGAGTACCTTTAGAATCCCCATGATGTTGGAAGAAAAGGACGCAAATTTGGCGTGGATACCTTATGTGGTCAAAAAGTTAAAGGGGCCTCAACGCGCACTACCCTAAATAGCCAAAAAAGGCGTGGCAAAGGAGGGGGAAAAGGCCTGGCAGCGAAGGGGTTAAGCCACGTTTCAGTAAAGATCATAAGGTCAAGGTCTTGTGCGTGTATAAAATCTGCAATGTCAGCTGTGTGTTTTACCGCTGATCTGCAGTTAGGAATCATGATTTGATATGTGATTGGTTGCTACTGCCTCTTGGTGTGTAATAGGGACATGTCGTAAATTGTGTTTGTTTCTAGTTCTAAGGTTGAGAGTGGGTTCTCTTAGTGGATTGGAGGGAACAGTTTGGATGTTGACCATCGAGGGTAAGGAGGACTTGATCTCATGTGCTTGATAGGCGGGTTCTTTATGGGTGGTGATTCAGACAAGGAGTATTGATCAACAGATGGGAGGTTGAGTTGTTTAGCGACTGGTTTTCTGGAAATTCCAGCAATTAAGCAGGGATTCCAGAGCTTCTCTAGTTTCATAGTTATGTGCATTAGGTTTTGTAGGTAACTCTTGACTAGTCGAAGTTCATGCTTTAGATAGGTGAGCTTGTCCTCAAGCAAAAAACCATCTACAATACAACTGGAAGTGTAGGAAGCATCCGAGTATATGGTTGGGAGAAGAGGGTTAGGGGATGACAAAGTAGCTGTGATGTTTGTAAGGGGGTAAGAGGAAGATTAGAAAGGGTGTGCTCCACTTGCATTTTGAATTGGTCGGTCATTGCTGGTGGGATGGAGGACCAGGTGATAGAGTGGGGCATTACTAGGATACCAGAAGGTTTAGGCGTGGTGGTCAAGTGAGGCATTAAAGGGTTAACAGAAGGTGTAGTAGATGGTGTCTGATTGTTAGAAAGTGGGCAATAGATAGCCTCGCCCATATCCAGGTTGCTATAGTTAATGATACTTGAGCTACTGGCATTACTACAAATACTCTCTTGAACTGCGGGAGGAGGTAGGTTGGATAGTGGGTTTCTAGAGGAGAGTAGGAGATATCATTTAGAAAAACTGGATTAGTTGCAGCAACAATGATTCCAACATTATCCAGAGGCAAGTGGTGTAGCCAAGGCTTATGAGATGAGGCAGCATTAGGATTGGCTGAAGCAGGTGTTATAATTATAGCACGGGAGGCAAGACGTTGATTAAGAGGGCTGGTGGTGGCATTGTTTGACACCTTATTTGTTATCCTCCTGAAGATATTGACGGACCGTTCAAGATTAGGGTCAGAAGATGGAATGTGAATATTCATGTTGTTATGTATGTAAATGGTTACTTCAGCCTTGAACTGAGATGAGGTTATTATGGAGATTCTAATGCCATGAGGAGTTTTATTAGTGATGTTGATTCAGAGCATTGAGGCTATGGCTCTCCTCCATTGTGCTCTTCTAGCAAATCATTAACCACTATTCATTTAGAGGAGCAGAAGTAGGCATCAGATATGAGCGTTTCAGGGTTCTGTTTGAGTAGTTTGTGGTTGAAGTTTTTGGTTGCGTTTTTGGAAAGGTTATATGGGTATTTAATCTTGAAAGCATTACAGCCAACAAGTGATAGCAAGCTATCGCTAGAGCATACGTTAATTGAGGCCATGGTGAAAATTAGTGAAACTGTAAGAAGGGTCAGGCTTAAAAGTAAAAAGTTTAAAAATAGACTGTGTACAAAATTAGAGGTGGTGTGGCTGAGGGTGATGTGCGAATAGGATCCTACATGGTAACAAGCAAACCTCTTTGGTAGTCTATGGGTATGAATGCTTTGCACCTTCCAAATGGCTGTAACCCTGCAGAAGAAACAACTGATTATATGCTTGGATCCATTCCTTATTTCTAAGAGAAGATCAGGTGGAAGTAGCCTTGAGTAGTATTAAGTAGGACTCTGTACCATTCAAAGATGGCTGTCCTATTAGAATTGCAATTCTGCCATTGTATAAATGAAGCCCTTCCATGCTTTTCATAACCTCAGTCCATCTTCTGCTCTGTTGAGAGAGAGGGTTGCCATTTTATGAGGGTGCTAGAACTCATGTGGGGAGAGGAAAAAAGAACCCAAAATGGCGGGCCTGATATGAATAACGGGACCCCGACAGAAGTGTTAAAACAAGCTGGGCGCGATCCCCCATGCCGGCAACCAGCACTATAGACAAATTAGAGCAGAGAGAGCCAGTGTTGAAAGGCGGGAACCAAATAAAAAGCCAATTAACCTCAGTGGGGGTCAGGTGCCTCACCAAGTGATCGCAAAATCAGGATCAACCACACAGGAGGACAGCAAAACGTGAGCAACACTGTATGTATCTAAAAGGATCTGTCTGTCAAATGGAGTCGGCGTGCTTCAGCCCCATTACCAAGGATACCAGAACAAGTGCTCCAGTGGCAAAGACAGCAAAGGGGTTCATCAGCTGGGTCCAGTCACCCCATATGAGGAAAAGTATCTCCGCTGTTGCATTGTGCACCACCCCACCAGCTGCATTCGGGGTGTGCCAAGGCAAGGATTGTGAGCGAAAGTCTACCGGCAGAAGACAGGCCGGCATCACAACATCCAGCAAGGAAAAGGTGGCAAGGAGTCTCTCACAACAAGGTTCATAAAGGGTGAGCAGCCGTACAATAAAAAGTGGGAGCAACCAGCCCGTCATAGGCAAGTTGGAAGGCGGGTGGGACATTAGATTGGGCGGGGACCGGGGCAACAATTGAACCACCAAAAAGAGTTAGCTGGTAAGCAAGCAAGATGGCAGCAGTCACTCATCGAAGACCCAAGCAAGACTGTAACTTCAGATCTCCAATAAAGCTGTCTGCTATTCAGAGGCACATATGGAGGTGGGCTAACCTTTGGGCTGGAACTGCACCATTGCAAGCTCCTTTGCAGCAGAGGGCTGTGGCATAAAGGAGCATTTTTACAAGGTGGCATTAAGCCACACAATTTCATTCATTTCATTTCATTTTGGACATTTATAGAGCGCTTGGAAGTACGCCCACCGGCGTGTCCCCGCGCTGTGATAAGTGAGAAACTGAGGTTCCACCCACCATCCCCGCCGTCTACCTGCTGAACAGAATGGTCTTGAGTTTTTTCCTAAAAATCAATTCTGATGGCTCCAAGCGCAGGCTTAAAGGAAGAGCATTCCAGTGTTTGGCCGCCAGATGTCTAAAAGATCTACCCCCCATGCGGGCTTTCCTTACTCTTGGTATCGTTAAGAGCCCTGTGCAGGAGGATCGAAGGCTACGTGTAGGTTCATACACGGTCACCAGACTCCTGAGCAGCGCAGGAGCCTTGCCATTCACAATACGATGGCATGTGGAGAGTGATTTAAATTCAACCCGACTGGCAACAGGAAGCCAGTGAAGTGCGTGGAGCGCGGGTTTGGAGGGGGATCTCCTAGGGAGCCTCAACACCAAGCGGGCAGCCGCATTTTGCAACACCTGAAGGCGTCCGATGACCTTGCTGGCGGCACCCAGATATAATAGGTTGCCATAATCGAGGCGGGAAGTCACCAGGGCATGCACCAACGTTCTGCGGGCCGCAAGGGGAAGAAGATCTAACACCTTTTTTAAGGTCCTCAGGACGCCGAAGCATACCCCAGCCACACGGCCCACATGTGTGTCAAAGGTCAGACCAGAGTCCAGCCAGACCCCTAAGTTCCTTGCCTCCTGGCAAGGAGCTGGCGCCTCGCCCAAGCAAGAAGGCCACCATGCCGACGACCAGGCATCCGGAGTCCCACCCACAATCAGTACCTCGGTCTTGCTACCGTTTAGCTTTAAACAGTTGGTGGACATCCAGGCTGCTAGATCTTTCATGCAGTTCCTGAAATTGTCCGCCGCAAGATCCGGGGTCCGTGAGAGGGAGATGGCCAGCTGCGTGTCGTCGGCATAGGACACAACACGCAGCCCGTATTTCTCCACTATTCCCGCCAAAGGGGCAACATAGAGATTAAACAAGGTGGGGCTCAGGGAGGAGCCCTGAGGCACTCCCTGGCCCAACCCGATCTCTCTAGAGTAGCAATCGCCCAGATGGACCTGAAAGCGTCTGTCAGATAGAAAGGATCCTAGCCAACCCAGCGCTGCTCCTGAGATTCCCCCTTCCTCCAGACACTGTAGCAGAAAGGAGTGTGCTACAGTGTCAAATGCAGCGCTGAGGTCTAGCAGGATTAAAGCCATGGTTTGGCCTTCATCCGCACCCTGACGCAAGGCTTCCACCGCCATTAGAAGAGCTGACTCCGTCGAATGACGGGGGCGGAAACCAAACTGAGAGTCGTGGAGCAGACAGGCATCATCCACGTACTTCATCAGCTGGAGATTAACAATCTTTTCCGCAACTTTAGCCATATAAGGCAGGAGAGAGATGGGACGTAGATTCTCAAATTTATCAAAGCTAATGTTGGCTTTTTTTTGCAGCGGGAGAACAATCGCTTGTTTCCATGCAGCAGGGACAGTCTGCGTCTCATAAGAGGTGTTAAGCAGAAGGCGGATGTGTGGTTCGAGAACATCCAGACTTCCCAACAGCCGTCTGGGAGTAGTGGGGTCCCTAGGTGAGCCAGATCGTATCGATCCGCAAATGCGGATGAGCTCCTCCGTCGGGGGGGTAGTGAAGCTGGACAGTCGTTGTTTCCCTAATCCCTTGGTAGTTGTCCCAAACCTCGGGATTGGAACCAACTGGTGTGGGAAGGAGGTGTAGATTGTTGCTACCTTATTGGCAAAATATTCTGCTATTCGGTCGCAACCCTCCACCGTGCAGAGTTCTTCCGGTACTGCTACAGGTTTCCCTACCGATAGTGTTTTATAGATTAGGAACAGTTCTTTAGTGGAATTTTCAGCTTCCAAGATCCTGGTGCCAAAGTATGACGTCTTGGCCTTCCTAATCAATCTGTGGTAGGTTCGCCGAATAGCGTTGTATTCGGTTTTCGCAAGCACCGTAAGGGTCTTTCTCCATAGTCGCTCTGCACGTTTACACACCACTTTGGCTGCCCGTACCTCCTCATCATACCATGGTGCCGTACCCTGCAACCGACCACCCCTTCTTGATATGCCCAGTGGGGCCACTTGATCCAAGGACTCCGTAATGAGCAGGTCCAAGTTGGTGTTTAAGGCTTCCACTCCCACTCCCCCTAAACGACCTTTATCCATAAGGGCCTGATTAAATTTAATTTGGGAGAAGTTAGACCAGCGTCGACTATGGTGCCTGGAGGCCGATGGTATCACCGGTCGAGCTCCCTGAATCTGGATCTGAAAGGGAACCAGGTGATGATCTGTCCAGGGAATGGGAATAGGGTCAGAGACAACTACCTGTTCCCAGTTGGCAAAAACCGGATCCAGGGTATGGCCTAGTTGATGGGTGGGCTGAAGAACTTTATGCACAAAGTGTAGAGCTTCCATGCTTTGTTGGAATTCCCTAGCTGCTCTGTCAGTGGGATCATCAAGATGGAGATTGAGATCCCCCAGTACCAAATAATTCTCCACTCGCAGTGCTGCCTCAGTAATACCCTCGAGTAGGCTCTCACTGAAACGTGCAGCAGTGCCAGGTGGCCTGTAGATCAAAAGGCCCTTGAGAGTGCAACTCCCGTTGACAGAGATAGAAAATTCCCCAACCTCACCATCCACGATCTTCGCCTGTTCTAAGTGACAATGAAGGCCCTGTCTGGCCACAATAGCTATCCCGCCGCCTCTCCCGGTTTCCCGGTCTAACCTCACCAGGGAGTAGCCCTCTGGGATAGCGTCAAGGACCTCGGGCGTGGAGTATTGGTCTAGCCACGTTTCCGTGATAAAAACCAAGTCCCACTGTTTATTAGTAAGGAGATCATGCAAATCCAAACAATGTTTTCGCAATGATCGGACATTTAGCAGACCACACACCAAGGGCTGAGGGCCCCTAGATGTCATTGTGCCCTGATTGAAGGTAAAATTGCAATGGTCACAGCCTAGAGTGTTTTCTGCCTTCATTTTATGCAGGCATGTCTCGGATTGAAGGCCCCGGAGGGCCAGCAGATCCTCACGGCTCCAGGTTAAGTGCCTCGATAAAAGGCCAGGGGGGATGGCCCTGGCCCGCGCCCGGCCGCGGACGGGCGCAGACGGGCTTAACTTAGGCGCAACTTCGGCGCGCCACCGTCGCGCCCGCTGCGCTCGTCCGCTGCGCTGCCTAGGGCACATCCGCCTTTTATCCCCCCCTGCGTCCAACAGCTAGAGCGCTGCAGATGGAAAGCAGGAAGTTGCTGGCTCGGACCCTCCACGCCCTCTGCTCAAACGGCGCTAGCCACCGGCGTCAGAACGAGGCGGGAGGGAGGGACGAGTCCAGCACTCTGTGATTGGTTGAAGTAGCAGCCTGCTTGCTTCCCTAGTGCCTCAGCAAAGCAGAATGCCAAGCGCAGCCAGTCCTCCAGTAAACACTGCAAAATGAAATGAGCAGCGCGAGTGCAGCGACCCACTCTCTTTCACACCAGTGCCCAGTGAGTTTAAAAGCTTTTTTTTAAAATTAGCGCTAGAGATGTTGCAGCATAAGCAGCATATAAGTTGTAATCACTCATACGCCGGTAGCGCAGTTAGAAGCGGTGAGGGACACTGCCACTGCCCACTTACCACCACAAACTGGCTTAATACCACCATGTAAATATGGAAATTGGCGCTGCACCACCGGAGCGTCAAAAAAGTGATGCTGCGGTGGCGCTGAGGGCTTGTAAATGTGCCCCTGAATGTACCTCACTCTGTGACTTCTGGCGACAACTATAGCTTCCCGAATCACCGACTGGCAACTCCTTACCTTTTGAAACCAGTGTAGTGCCTTATTTTTTAGTGTCTCTTCCTCCTCATGTTGAATATGAGTGGGAAGCTTTGGAGCATTTACTATAGAAACTGCTTTACCTTGCTGAGGGTGCTTGGCTTGGGATCTATCATGAGAGCTGTTCGAGGCCCTTAGAGTGGAGATCTGCCCATACCCAATAATTTCCCGATTTTCAGGCTGTCCATGATGATGATAATGATAGTCAGGCCCAGATGGTCTCATGGTTGTTTTGCCAGCAACAAGAGATTACCTAGCCTGTGCCTTATTAAGAACGTGATTCGAACTTTGTCTTGCAAAATCAAATTAACCTAAGATCACATTCCCCGGGATGTAACCAGATTCATGGGGGTTGTGGCTGTACATCCAAGCCTAATAAATGGTTGTGAACAGTAGATGTATTGGAAGTATCCCCCTCAATAAGCTGTTTGAGGATGCATGTAAGCTGTGTAATCAAAACTTTATGTTCACTCTCAAAACTTTTCTTCTACCATAAGATGGATGAGATCTGCCTGTGAAAAGTTAGATATAGATTGTGCATTTTCCTGTGGACCAGCCATCTCCTGTTCTTGTTTCTCTCCCTCACTATCTGCCAACAGGAGAAATGTATTACTGCGCGAGATAGAATAAACAGAGAGGGCTGACTAGAGGGGTCTCCCCTGCAGCTTTATTTTTGGATGGTTGAAACACTCTCAGCCTACTTAGGCAATAATGCAGCAGCCATAGATGCTGCAGATTTCTTAGTACTCCTCCTATTTAACTGCCCTTTAAAAAGACTCAGAGCTTGAGCGCCGGAACAAGATGGCGGCGTCTCATTGAGCTCCGTCTTTTCACAGAGCTACATGTGCAATTTTTGGCTACATTGAGACCTCCTACAGCACTTCCAAGGTGAGTCTCCGACGCCTAATAGTTATGGCATGATGCTGAACTAAAGGGAGACCAGCAAAACTGATTTTTCTTCATCTCTCGCCGCAATGACTTTTCTCTTCACTCGCGGGCGGCCGCCAATTTGAATGGAGCTTCAATCGAGTTTCTACCTCTACCTTCTACCTCATGCGCCCAATAATTTTTGGGTGAGTATTTTTCATATTACATTAATCTCAACATTTCCCTGCACCTTTGTTTATGCCATGGTTTTGCCTCAAACCTGTGATATGGTGCTTTATTTGTTTGGTCTTTACATATCATTATCGCCAACAGGTCCTCAATGATATATTTTTAACTACTACAAAGGCAAATGGAATTAATTTGCTACAGTGAGCATATATACTCTGGAATCTATGTCCTTATTATGTATTCAGTTCATGTGACCTGAAGCGGGTTTTGAATGGGTCATAAACAATCACTGGATCAGTTCTACTTGCACTTCTTTTGATGGATCTTGGGGAGCGGTGTATGTGATTACACGTGCTGTGAGTTGTCCCTTACAGGTTTATCAATTGGTGAAATTCTTTTCCACATCTCCGCACTTCTTAGTGGTGCTTGTATTATTGCTCACCTGTCCTGACCTATTATTAACTGCATGGGCAGGATTGTTACTGTTAAAGGGATCCCTCAACGTCAGTCACACTATATTAAAATGTCTAATGACAAGCGTAACCTTACCAAGACATCCTCCTCTGGCACTAAACCTAAAGGGGCAAAAAATTATTCTCCATCTCCAGTCCAGTCCTCTTCAAATCCCGTCCTGGATGCAATTTTGGACAAACTACCTGCTCTCAAACCATTCATGAGTGCCACCAACAATAATTTGCAGTTAATTGAGGACCGATGGATTAATATGGAAGGCAAAATAACTGAAATAGAACAACTTGTTGGCCACTTGAGGACGTAGCAACTAAAATTCCTCTGCTGGAACAAGAAATCCAAAACCTTAAGGTCCACACAGACCTTGAAAATCGCAACAGAAGGAACAACCTACAGCTTTATGGTTTGCCAGAGAATATTGAGGGCTCTGATTTACTCTATTTTTTTGGGGAATTTTTGCCTGGCCTTGTAAGTCTTCAGTCCTCTACTCCTCTAAACATCCAATGAGCATATCTTCTTGGTCGTCCTCAGCTTCATTCTACCAGACCACGTGGTATCATATTGCTCTTTTTAGAATTCACAGACCTGATGCGTGTACTGAAGTGCGCCAGAGAGAAACGTTGTCTTTAACCCTGGGCGGAGTTTGCCGAGTTGTGCTACACGAAAAACTGCAAAGTGGTAAAAAAACTCCGCTGCACTTCGTGGATCTCTGCGAGCAGCGAAGTTTGATAGAAAAATGCTGTTTGCGGTGCTTGCACAGTGCGGGATGCTTGTCCACACTGTGCGATCATTCCAAACGTCACCATGCACAGTGCAGGCTTTCCTTTTCTGTTGCGAGTAGATTTTTACTCGAGCAGCAGCTTTCTCAACCTGAATGGACATTTTCTCACGAGCATACATGACCACTCGTAATGAGAAACCTGACCCCCCCCCCCGCATTGAGAAATCTCAGTGGGAGGTTTATTTTCCACGCTCGCCAACTTGATGTTCATGAAAGAGGAAAAATCTCGCCCGGAAGTTGATTTTCCTCACTCGCGCTCGCCAAATTGGCATTGGTGAACGCGAGTGAGGAATAAACTCTGCTCCGCTGCGCGAAATGGAGTTTTTAGGAACTCTGCGATCTCTGCGTAACGCGGAGTGCGGAAAACTCTGCAAACTCCGCAAGCGGAGCTGAGTTCACCACCCAGGCTTTGTTGTCTTGTTTGGTCTGGTCACAATATCTTTATCACTCAGGATCTTTCAAATGCAACCAATACTTGACGTAAGGAATTTTTATCACTTTGTCATGAAATGAGATCCCATGAATATCCAATATGGCATATCACACCCTTGTCCATGAAGATTACTTAAGAAGGTGTTTTCGGCTCATTTGAAGATTCGGCTAAATTAAGACTGTTCCTACAATCCATCACTAGAACACCTATGGACATAAATGCACAATCTTCCTAATCTGTTAAATTGCTTTTACCAATACATGGCTTCTTGTTTCTTGTTTTTATTCCCTAGTTATGCTCTCCAAACATGGGTTATGTTGCCAAATTATTTCTATCTTTTAAGTGTCTTTTTCCTCTTTGCTGTTGTTCTTGTTTCTGGGTGCCAACATGCCCGTTTCTCATTTTACTCTCTCTTTGCTTCAGATCTGGCTTTATGTTCTTGATCTGTCTATTCTCTATATTTCTCATTCTCTTTGCATTCCCTTTCTTGTTTCTCCATTCCCTTCTTTCACTTCCTTTCTCCTTTTTCTCTTTTTATAATCACATAAGGGTCTTTTTCCTTTACCTTTTCATGTTCTTTATAATATGTTTACGTTATTTCATTGTTGACAAGCTGTGTCTTTTTGCTTTCATTGTTGTTTCTGCAGTGTGTCATCATTGTTCCTGTATCCTTGTCTTTAAGCTAAAACATGGTTAATGTTGTGTCGTGGAATGTCCGTGGTCTGGGTCATCCAGACAAGCGTCAAAAGATACTCTCTCATTTATCAAAACTATATTGTCAAATTTCTTTCTTACAGGAAACTCACTGTAATGAAATTGAATCTCTTAAACTCAAATGTCAATGGGTGGGTCAAGTTGTTTTTTTGCCTGCGGTCAACCGTAAGGGTGGTGTTGCAATTCAGTCAAAAATCCCTAAATATTTAAATTTTATCTGATGAATGTGACGAAAATGGATGATGGGCAATACTTCAAGCCAAGGTTTATAATAAAACAATCACTTTTTAAAATATTTATGGACCAGTTAAATCTGACTGTGATTTTTCGAATATGAATAAATTAAAATTATCCTCAATTACTAATGAATGAAGGTGGGAAGACTTGTAACACGCTACTTAGCCCAAGGGCATCAAGGCGCCAAAAGATAGTACAGCTTAGAGTTCTCCTAGTGCATAATTACGGATAAGCCTCTACAAAGAGCCACGTTTTTAATGCTTTACGAAAAAGCACAATAGAGGATTGTCCTGCCAAATCAGGGGGAAGGGCATTCCAAAGCCTCGGAACCAGAGTGGAAAAGGCTCTCCCTCCCCACCTTGCTTTTCCAAATCTTGGAACTGAGAGAAGGTTTTTATTGGACGAGCGGACAGCTCTACTGGGGGAGTAAAAGTGTAGGAGGGACCTGATGCCCTCTGAGCCCGAGCCATACAAAGCCCCATGAGCAAGACAAAGGATCTTAAACGAGATCCTAGACTGGATGGGCAGCCAATGCAGGTTCTTCCTGGCCAAGGAAGCTGAGGAGAATCTAGGGAGATTAAGAACCATCCTGGCCACCGCGTTTTGCACTATCTGCAAGCGCTGGATAAGATTCTTATTCATGCCTGAATAAAGCGCATTGCAGTAATCCAGTCTCGAAGAGACGAGAGCCACAGTAACTAGTTTCCGGGTATCAGGAGAGAGAAAGTGTGAAATCTTTCTCAGGATCCTGATGATGCCACAGCAGGTGGAGACAGTCTTACTAACCAACGTTCAAAGGAGAGCGTGGTATCTATCAGTACCCCCAAATTCCTGGCAGATTGAGAGGGACGGGGACACTCCCCAAGGGACGGAGGCCACCAGTCACTCGATCAGATGTCCTGGTTTCCCCCAAAGATCAAAACCTTTGTCTTCTCTCCGTTTGACTTCAGGAAGTTCTGAATCATCCATTGGGAAATCGCCTCCATGCAGTTCCTGAAGTTAAGAGCAGAGTCACTAAGAGATTGTGTAAGGGAGACCATAATTTGGGTGTCGTCAGCATATGACAACATCTCAAACCCAAAGGATCTCACTAACCTGGCAAGTTGGGCCACATAGATGTTAAAAAGTGTGGGACTTAAGGACGACCCCTGGGGGACCCCACACTGCACAGGTTTGGAGGGGGAGAGGAATTCGCCCAGCTTCACCCTTTGTTTCTTTGATTAAGGAAAGAGGCCAAGAGGCTTAAAGCTAAGCCTCCAACTCCAATCTCCCTAAGATGTGCGACCAGGACAGAGAGAGACAGGGTGTTGAAGGCTGCCGTGAGGTCGAGCAGGACCAGAAGAGTGGTATGGCCCTTATCGACCTTCGAGCAGATGTTATTAATGACCACCGTAAGGGCAGATTCAGTACTGTGAGCTCTTCGGAAGCCATGTTGGGAAGAGTCTAGCGAACTAGAGTCATCCAAGAAGGAGCTTAAGTGATGGTTAAGGTGTGATTCAAATATTTTTGCTGGTGCGGGTAACAAAGAGATGGGTCGAAAGTTTTTCAAAACCCCAGAATCCAATGTGGCCTTCTTCAGGAGGTTTAACGACTGCCAATTTCCAGGAAAGAGGGAAGATTCCTTCCGTGATTGCTAGATTTATCACCTCTAGAAGGGGAGTAATAACCACCTCCCTACAGACCTTAAGGACCTTAAGTCAGCAGGGATCCAGAGGGGAACCGGATTTGGTTTTGTCAAGGAGCTGGTTGATGCTCTTTCAAAGTAAGAAGGGGAAAATTAAGGAGGCTGGGGCAGAATTCATTCGCCCGACATCCAGGTGTAAAAGGGGCTGGGAGAGAGGGAGAACCCAGCTCAAGATTGAGGGATTCAAGCAAATTATAAATATCTGCTATTTTAGTGTGAAAGAAAATGGAGATTTTATCACATAACTCCTGAGATCCCACTGTGGGGTCCACCGTCTGGGGAGCAGAAAGGGAGTCTACGATCTTAAACAGGTCTCTGGGAGAATTGAGGGAGGCCGTCAGGTTAACAAAATGAGCCCTCTTTTCCTCAAGTATTGCCAATTTGTATTCTTTAAAGAGACGTTTATGTATTTCTTTCTCCTTGGGATCAAGGTGGGCCCGCCAAAGCCTCTCTTGATTTCTGCAACCCTGCTTTAGCAACCTGAGGGCATCGGAAAACCAGGGTGCCGACGGTCTCTTTCTAGCAGAGTAGTGTTGTTAGGCAGTGGACAGGCTATCCACGGCTCCCGAAATGGTGTTGGAGAATTCGAGAGTAGCGGTATTAGTGTCCCTCAAAGTGAGAGGCCTAAATCTGTTTTTAAAAGGGGCAAGTGTCTCATTGTTGACCTCCTTATAGTTCCTTCCTAATTCCCACTTCCTGGAATTAGAGGGGGGGGAGGGAGTGGTGAAATTTAAACTCCAGGGGGACAGCGGGTCACACGTCCAACGTGTGACCCGCTAAATGGGTGGGGCTATCCACAAGTTGAGTCAGGCCACATGAGCCTAGAGTTTCCACCAGGGAAGAAGTGTCCTTGGAACTCATATTTTTCAGGTGAAAATTAAAATCGCCCAGCAAGGTCTGTCAATAAAAGATTCTGAAATCTTCATCAGGTCATGGCTAAAGGCGGGTCTAGGGCCAGGGGGCCTATAAAATAGGAGGCCGGAGAAAGAAACTGAGGGAGTGGAGTTAATGGAGAAGTACATAGCCTGAAAAGAGTCCAACGATTTGGTACGACAGATGAAAGAACTTTTGTGTAATATATCTAACCCTTCTCCCCTTCGCCCAATTCTGTCCATCCTAGTTAAAACATAGCCCTCAGGGATTGCGTCGACGATATCGGGACCTGAGGATTCTGACGTCCAGGTTTCCGTAATGAATACCCAGGAGGGTTTCCTTAAGGAAACAAAGTCTTTAAAGGCAATGTTATTTTTAATTAGAGATCTCGCGTTAATGAAGAAGCCTTCTTCAATAACCAGGGAGGGAGACTTAGGCATCCCGATAGTAAGCTGCATCTTTTGGGCACTCGATGTTCTGAGGCGCCTGTATTTACCTGTGCAGCTGCAACTAGGAGCACCTAGGAGCGCTTCTAGGCAGAGTGTGTGGTGGCAGGGCTTTCCAGGGGGCTTCAAAGCCAGAAGGTCTTGAGTAGAATAAAGAGCACTTACGTGGGAAGAAATAGTAGAAAAGCCAACATCCCTGGCCCCTGTCGCGGACTCAGCGCGGACGGGCGCAGACGGGCTTGACTTTGGCGCGACTTCGGCACGCGCCCGCTGAGCGCGTCCGCTGTGCGTGAAAGGAAACATGGAGCCTAAATAAGGCGGCGCCTGAGTGCAATGCAGCGCGTGACCCTCCAAGACCAATGAGGGCAGGGACGGCAAATGTATGCCGGCGCCCTCCACAACAAACGGGAAAACCCGTGGTGGATCGAGGCGCTGGCAAGACTAAAGAGATATGGAAGCGGCGAACCTCTAGCAGGTAGGAGCCGGCTGTCAAAAGTGCAATAGAAGCAGCTTTTAAAATCAAATGTGCAAAAGAAGCAGTTTTAAAATCAGGTGTTTTTAAACTGTGGACAACAGCAATATTAAAGCACAGCATAGTAATCATGTAGCATGTAGAATTTAACAGGAAGCGACAGTTTTAAGGAAGAGGCATCGTAGTCATGCACTCACCAAATACAAGCTAACCAGCGCTGTGCACAAGATGGAGCCTAAATAAGGCGGCGCCTGAGTGCAACACGACGCTTGACCCTCCAAGACCAATGAGGGCAGGGACTGCAAATGTATGCCAGCGCCCTCCACAACAAACGGGAAAACCCGTAGTGGACCGAGGCGCTGGCAAGACTAAAGAGATACGGAAGCGGCGAACCTCTAGCAGGTAGGAGCCGGCTGTCAAAAGTGCAATAGAAGCAGTTTTTAAAATCAAATGTGCAAAAGAAGCAGTTTTAAAATCAGGTGTTTTTAAAAGTGGACAACAGCAATATTAAAGCACAGCATAGTAATCATGTGGCATGTAGAATTGAACAGGAAGCGACAGTTTTAAGGATGAGGCATCGTAGTCATGCACTCACCAAATACATGCTCCCAACATCATTGTTGCTGGAGATTTTAACAATTGGCTAGACCCTTTTTTGGACAGAAAAACAAATTGTAAATTCAAACCTGATAAGTCAAATAAAGTATTTCAGTCTGCTATTGCCTCTCGTCCACTTTATGATGTACAGAAGACTAATAATCCTGATAAATATGAATTTATATTTTTCTCTAATGTTCACCATACTATGTTGCGTATTGATTATTTCTTGGTTTCAAAGTCGCTACGTCCCTCTGCTCAATCTAAAATGAATCCATCTCTATTTCTGCCCATGCCCCTCTCTCTGCGTCATTTGATTTGTCCCTTACCAAATCTAAACATGCCCGATAGAGATTTAACAACTCCCTATTATCTGATCAATCCTATATTTCTGAGGCTACTTCTTTTATAAATAATTTTTTTCAGTTTAATAAGCCTAGTGACACTTCTATCCACAACAACTGGAAGGCCTTTAAATCGCCTTTAGATCCTACACTGCTAAAAAGAAAAAAATATTTATCTCCCAGTATCTCTCTACGCTCAAACATATTAAAACTCCTACTTTACATCTAATTGCCCCACACATCTCCAAGACCTTATAAAGGTGAAATCAGATTTAAATAAACTAGCTACAAATGATGCTTGCAATATCCTACTTAAAACAAAATCCAAATATCATGGGGGTCAAAACAAAGCGGGAAGAATGTTGGGCAATTATTTAAAAATCAAAACGGAAAAGAAAACCATTGGCCCTATTCATAATACCATTGCTAAAAACTTACTTCACTCTGATTCAGATATTGTTAATACTTTCCAATCCTACTATAGCTCACTATATATGGATGATACGCATCCTTCTGAAAGTGAAACCCACTCATTCTTTGATGATCTTCCTTCTCCTCCCTCCGTGCCAGATGCTATGTCTCTCCTTGAAAAGGATATATATATATTCAAGAGATTTTAGATGCCATTAAATCTTTAAGGAGGGCCAGGGCTCCTGGTCCAGACGGTTTTTCTATTGAACTAATTTCCTCTTTCTCCTCTATTTTTGCTCCTCATTTACTTGAACTTTTTACCTCTTTTATATCAAAATCAAAACCTGAAGGATCCTTTTTAGATGCTCTTATTGTAATCATCCCTAAACCATTACCGTCCAATCTCATTAAATAATTATGACTGTAACATTTTTGCATAAATTCTTGCTCTTAGATTAGATCATGTTATACCCTTGCTTATTAAACCTGATCAGTACGGCTTTATTAAAGGTAGACCTACTTCTGATAATGCTAGGATGTTTTCTAACATTGTTACGTTGGGGAAAAAGTACCCTGATCCTTTAGCTGCACTATCCCATGATGCAGAAAAAGCATTTGATCATATAAATTGGCAATTCATGTTCGAAACCCTTCTTTGGTTTGGTTTTGGTCCCAAATGTGTTTAATTTATTTAATTACTATATTCAGAACTGCGTGCCTGTGTGTTCTGTTAATGTTTTTTTTATCCCCGTATTTTAATCTGGAAAGAGGTACTAGACAAGGTTGCCCCCTTTCCCCTCTTTTTATTTCTTTTGTGACTTGAACCTTTTCTTGAACGCATTTGTCATATTCCCCTGATAACAGGTTTCCAACACAAACCCCACGAAAATAAATTATTTGCCTATGCAGATGATATTTTGATATATCTCTCTAGTCTAAACCTCTATACCTCCTTTTTTACAGGAAATTGATGTATACTCCAAAATATCTGGCTACAAATTAAACGTCTCTAAAACTGAGGTCTTACCTTTAAACTTCATGTGCTATCAATACATGGTTTCCTACACCAACTTCAAGTGGTGTCCCTCTAAAATCAAATATCTGGGTGTCTATTTCTCTTCCACTACCCTCAAACTCTTTCCCATAATTTCATTGCGCTAAAACTTAAGGTTCAATACTCACTCACTTCTTGGTCCCCTCTCTTTTTATCTTGGTGGGGCAGATTGGATACTATTAAAATGATGATTGTTCCTCTCATTCTCTTTTTGCTTTCTATGTTGCCTTTTAGAATTCCCAATTACTATTTTAAGCACATTAATTCTCTTTATAATAAATTCTAGTGGAACAACAAACCTTCCTGTATTGCTCTATCTAAATTAATTAAACTAAAAACCGAAGGGTGTGTGCGATTCCCTAATTATAAATGATATCATACTGCTTTTTTAATTAGACAATTTTATGCTCTAAATAAGCAATATCAAGATTCACTGATACCTAGATGGATTACTTTTGAACGCTCTTTATTACATAAATTCTCCTTTTCTTGTCCTCATTTACCAATATTTTAGAATTGGAGGAGTCGCGGCCCTTTGTCCCTTGTGTTCCAGCTATAGGGATTTATCCTGGGTAAGCACATCGTATGTGCGAATAATTTCTTCTTTCCCTTTGTGTCAGGGCCCTTTCTGTCCAGTTCCGGCCAATTCGGAACTGGGGGGAGCTAGTTACTTTGATTACTCCTTCAAGGTACCACTTGAAAGCTTTATTGCATTGCCTAATCATTGGACAATACAGCATAAATCCCTTTCTTACCTTACTTGATTATATTTTTCCCAAAAGCTCCAGAACTTGTGTTTTTTACCCGTGTTCACACTCCTTTCTAGTTTGTTTACTCTATGTATGGATGCCAGCCATTCACTATGTGTTGGAGAAATATCTTTCACCCATTTAGTACATATTTCCCTTCTAGCTAGTAGTATTAGTATAAAAAGGATACTTTCTTGATCTTTACTCAGCTTCGGGTCATCTGGGTTTTGTTGACTTATCCCAAAAATAACAAGATCAATACTCACCTCCATCCTTTGTCCAAACAGCTTGGCTAAGGTCTTACCCACCTCTCTCCAAAATTCCTTGAGTTGGGTGCACTGCCAAAACTTGTGGAGGTCATCTGCGGCTACTTTCCCGCACTTTGGGCAGCTCCTCTCTTTTTGAGTGTTGATCTTAGATAACTTCTTTGGCGTCCAATATGCTATGTGAGTGGTATATAAATTCACTAAGGAAAAATCTAAAAAACAAAAAAAGTGCACAAATGTGGGGAGCATAATGGGGAAAAAAAGAAAAAAGTCCAAAAACAAGCAATATAAAGGAGGAAGGGGCCCGGGGAGAACAAGTAGGAGTCAGAAGTAACATATTAACCTAAAAATAAAGAAAACTAATAAATGGCAGTAAACATTATGTCATGGAATGTGAACAGCCTAAGGATAAGGAAAAGAAGGGCAACAATCATGGAATACTTGAGAGAAATGGAATGTGAAATAATAATATTACAAGAGACCCATTTATTGAAGGAAGAGCCTCAAATCCCAGAAATGGGTGGATACGTATGTCTGTACGAACCAGGAGTGCAATGTAAAAGGTGTAGCAATCCTGCTTAAAAAATCACTGAAGGCAACGATTGATTCTGCTGAGGTAGACAGGAGAGGAAGATGGGTAATAGCAAAAATTAAAATACAAAACAACCCATACACATTAGTGGGATACTATGGCACCAATATGGACGACCCTGAGCCTCTTCAGAAAGTGAATTCTCAACTCCTATCGGCTACATCACCAAAAATATTGAGGGGTGATTTCAATATAATATTAGACCCCAAAGAAGATAGATTGCCAGCGAAAAAAATGCCCCGATCTACCAAAGATGAGGGAGTGGGTAAGCCTATGTATTAAAGACCTAGGCCTGATGGATATATGGAGAAAAAAAGGGGATAAGACAAACAAATTTAATTTGCAAAACAAAAGATTGGGGCACTCATCCAGGATTGATTATTTTAAAATAGACAGAAATATTTTAAATTGCACTCAGAAAGTAGAACATAGGCCAGCCCACTTATCGGACCACTCAGCAGTGGTTTTGCGCCTTATCCTAAAGATAGCCTCAAATAATTCAGGATGGACAGTTGACAGGGTCTTAATTCTAGAAACAACACAGGTAGAAGCACTATCGAAAACACAGAGGTGTTCTTCATGGAAAACAAAGAAGGGATCACGAAAATGAATTCTCCTTTTATGACATTTGTTCCATGTCCAATTGTACCTTTATTTCTCAATACCCCATTTTAAAATATTCCCAACACTTGATACATTCATTATTTACTGATGGTGCTAATGTTTATCAAGCATGTTTTACCTCTTCCACCTGGTACAATACATTCATTAAGTTTCGCCACAAATCATTCTACTTTAAACATTGGAAAGAAAAGAATATTTTTTATGTTCGTCAATTGGTATCCCATAATTCTATCACACCCTTTACTACATTACAAGAACATTATAACTTACCTCTATCCGACTTTTCCCAATTCTCACAGATATCAAAAGGACTTCAATCAATCTTGCTGTCCAAAACTGTTCCTGATGACTCCACTCCATTTACATCCCTGACCCCTTTGTACAATGTTCCTCCCTGATTCTATCTCCAAAGCTTCATTTATATATAAACTTCTGTCTACTCCTATATCTGATAGAGCAAAATCCTCCATAGAAATAGCCTGGGAACAAGACCTCTCTCTATCCCTTTCTACTCAAAGATGGAACAAACTATGGCAAAAGAATTACCACCTCCAGAGTCACTAACATCACTCAATCTCAAATTGTTCTATATAACAGAGAGGTCTGCACTCCTGTTTTTGTTCATAAGATTAGTCCCTCGTCCTCTCCCCTTTCTTGGTCTTGTCTTTCCTCGGATGGTACACTATTACATTTAATATATTATTGTCCTAATGTTTTTAAATTCTGGAAATCCATTGTATTTCTTAGATCCATGTTTGATGATTTTTTCGGCACCTCACCGAAGTTGAAACTGCTTGATCTTGTTATTTCTCTTGCATTTAAAGTTATTTAAACCTGCTGGAAAGATCATTCTAAACTATGTACATTAACATGGTGAAACCTTTTCTGTAATGAACACAGCATATCCACTGTCTAAAGGTCAACGTTATTTCAGAAAATCAAATCCGACTTATTCTGGATTCCTTTTATCTCTTTCTTATCTTCACACCCGTCTTTACACTAATCACTCCCTATCACTTCTTTCCCTTCCCTTCCCCTCTCCTTTCCTTTTTCTCCCTTCCCCTCTCTTTCCTTTCTAAATTTTCTTTCTTTTTTTATTCTAACAACTGTATATTACACTATTTTTTGATTTGATATGTACCCTTACTTATTCTCTTGCATAAGGTTGTTTCTTTATATATTTTATTCTTATCATTGTAATATATTGTTTATTACTATAACATTTTTCAATAATATATGCTTACTATACTACTATTTCATCTTATGCTAATTGTAACTTTAGTACTTTATTGTTCTACCAATAAAAAATAAGATAAAAAAAGACCATTGAAATGTCCTTCTTGCTTTTTTGGATAACATCCCCATCGCCATGAGAAGCAGAATCTGTGCCTACTTCTCCTATTAGAAGATCTATTTATTTTAACATACAATTATCTAGTTTAGAAGTGCCTTGGGATACTTCTGTGGCTTTCTGTTTGCCCTAGTAAGCACCAGACCATTGAATACTGGTAAGGGATACCATATATGTCCTACAGTGTAAGCATGAAAAAGCTGCAGATAGCTACTCGATTGGTGGTGACAATACGATTGAGGCCCTTTAAACAGATAAACAAATACTTTACATGCAATTTGTCCAAATAAAGTCCATGTGTCACACCCCCGAGTTTCAGCTTTTCAAAAACTTTTAAAAGTGGCCTAGTCAAGTCTCTTCGAGGTGCTGACAGGCACAGGACGGGCCTTCCCTTGACCCAGGCTTGGTCCGAGCGTGGCCCATGCGCGTCCCACGTGCAGCAGGACAGTGGCATCCTTAAGTAGTTGCAAATTACAGGCAGGCTGAACGAAGTAGCGGCTCATGCCGTGTGGGACCAACTTTGTCCTGGGCAATGTGGGTTTGTGGTTCCTCAGCAAGGATTGGGTGCAGGATGATGTCAAGTGCCCCAAACTCAGAATACAATCACAGGCAGAGTCACAGCACTTCCTACCTTTCAAATATACTGCACTCTATCCCTAGGGCTACTTAGGGCCTATTTTAGGGGTGACTTACATGTAATATTAGGGACGGTTTGGGCATGGCAAGTAGGTGAACTTGTCAGGTCAAAATGACAGTTTAAAAATGCACACTCAGGCTCTGGTGTGGCAGGCCAGAGACAGGTTTGAAGGGCTATTAATGTGGATGGCGCAATCAGTGCTGCAGGCCCACTAGTAGCATTTGATTTGCAGGCTCTGGACACATGTAGCGCTCTGTACTAGGAATGTATTTAGTAAGTCAAATATGCCAATCCTGGAGAAACAAAATACATTTTAGACACAGAGCACATAAACTTTAGCACTGTTTAGCAGTGGTAAAGTGGCCAGAGTCCTCAACCCAGCAAAAACGAAGTTCAGCACACAGTCAAAAACAGGAGGTTAGAAGCAAAAAGACAGGGAAAACCACACCAAAAGATGCCAGGTCTAGAAGGGTCTCTTCTAAATTGGATAAAGATAAAGTCAAATAAATCTCAGAGACTGACACAGAGATTCATACAATATGCAATACAATCAGGAAATCAGTGGTATGTGCTTGAAAACTCATTGTTATAAGCTGTAGGACTGGGGCGTTGGTATGTGCTTGAAAACTCAGGGGCATATTATCAAGATCGGCATTAAAATTATCGCCTCTTTAGCGGCAGGAAACTGCCGCTAAAGTGGCGATAATGGGCTTGATAACATGCCCTTGTGAATTCCTATAGAAGCCCAGGTTCACACCAGAACCTGGGCTGCTATGGGAATTCACATACTTCCGCATACACATGCGGACGCGCTAGACGGCAGCGGGACTCAAGCTGCATCTCAGGAGAGTAAACTAACGGTGCTCCTGATGAATCTGGTACTTACCACCCGTCGAATCTGCAATATCTTTGAGCAAAACTACCTACACCACCCTACAGCCGGGACGGAAGTATAACCGGCGGAGAGTTATTAGCCTTTGTGGCGAGAAATTTGAACTACTGCCCATTCGGAGCCCTGATGAAGTCTTGGGTTACCACCCTGACAAAACACGTGTTGGCTGGGCATCTGGAATAAATCAGAACTGAAGGAAGACATCAATCAACACCTTCTGTTTATTTACTGCTGTTTTTCTTGTACAATAATATACAGTATTGGACCTGCAACAAGTAGACGTGTGCACAGATGCCTTTTGCATCACATGCCCTTCACTGTTATAATCTGCAGGACTGGGGCGTTGGTTCTGTTAACCAAAGACACTGCAGAAGCAGTTCTGATAGGGAAATACACCACTGAAAGGTCAACGGACCTTATGGTAAAAAAAAGGCAAAACATGTCCTTTTCAGTTTGTTCCAAATGTAACACTAACAAGAATAGAACAAAGGGCTCTCGCACTAAAATATTCCAGATGACTTTGTGGTTCAGTGGATTGATGCTTGCACTCTTTTAATCTATCATGGTCACGGTTTCAATTGCTCAGCATTTGCTCCTTCTGAGGTCCATGAAATGAATACTATTGAGTCCAGGGACCAATAAATATCTATTTTGCAGCACTAAGGTGTGAACATGCATTTTAGGAATACATGTTATTTTATCTAAATGACACTACAACACAATATACGTCAAATGCTTGCTCTCCAATGGTCTGTGCTTGAGCTGCTTCTGCAAGTGCCACCTGTCTTGTGCCCTGGAGAGGGCTTTCCGGAGTTGTTGGACACTCAATCCTGAATTTCCCAAAAGTTTGAAATGTTCCCAAATGCATTTGCATCATACAAGACCTGAACAAGCATGTCTCTGGTGTATGCATGTTACATGTTTTCAGTTTGGCTAATTCAATTGACCCTGTACATAACTATGAACAGCACCATACTCCTCACTGTATTATTAGGAAACAGGATAGAAATAGTATCGATATTTCTTCTTTTTGAAAGTGTTGCTGCATGGTGAAAAACATTCATGTTCAGGAAAACAGGGATAGCCACTTAACTACAAGATCAACCCTTGTACATGACAAGAACCAAAAAACCAAAACGTATTGCCAACAGGAACCTGTCTACATAAGAAGGAACAGGCAATGGGTAGGTAACGTGGCTGAATATAAAAGTGGAACATTCCTTTGAGGAGCTGTCACGATTAATGTTTATTTAGATATGATTGGGGTATTTAATCACAGCCAACAATACAACAGTCGTGAGTTTGGAAGTATGCAAGTGAGCTCTCGTGGTTCATCAGATAAGAAAGTAGGTCTTGGGCCAAACCGATTCAGTTTGGTAGAGAGACAAACCTCTACCTATGGTAAACAGAGCCTAAAATACACCTCTATGTGTCTTGTATTGTGTCCACTGGTTCACCATACTTACAAGTGGTTTCTGTTTAGCACTCATGTTGTTATTCTGATGTACTTTCTAAAAGTTTCATTAGGCATCCTATAATAATATTTAGAAAATATCAAATTATTTCTCAGGAGTCCCACTGTCATAATACTTCAGTTTGTGAGTTGTTGGTTGGACAGTTACACTGTGGACGCTGATATTTCAGCGATCCTGGTTTCAACAAATTTCAAACGAGATTACATCACTGATTGCATGTTTTGGCTGGATCTGATCATCCTTCCACATAACCCCGTAAGTGTATGACTTAACATCTGGGTTTTGTTTTGGGTGGTAAAATAAAATTAAAGCTAACACCTCAACTTCCCTGGATGTAAAGATCGTAACTGCATGGAGAACAGCCATCTTTATTGACTAACAGCACTGCCATTTATGGTGCCAGATAGTTCTGCCTTCAGTGGTGTCTGCGAATGCAGCCATCTTTAGTTCTTAGCAGCGCTGCATATGTAGTGCCTGAGAGTTCAGCCAGGCTTAGTTCCTGAGAACACTGCTATGTAGTGCTTAAGAATGCTAGCATCTGTAGAGCACCTTTAGTTCTTATAAGCCCTAACATCCCTAGACCCAGAAGCCTTTAATGTCTATCTATAGTGCTGCAATCCGTAGTGCCTCGAAGTGACGTTTTTTCTAGTTCCAGGAAGTTCCAGAAGCTCTGTTGTCCAATGCACAACCATCATGTGTACCTAGGATGCACCTTCCAATCTTCCCATGCCATAGGATGTGTGTAGCATACACATTTATTCGCTGCAATGTTTTACGTACGTACTTAAATAATTGCTTTCCATGTGTCTGCTTCCTTTGATAATTTCTGACACGTTAGCATTAAATTAATTGTAGCTTGGAATCACGAGGGCGTGAGTCAGCTGAAAATGTACAATGAATAGCAAGTTTCTCCAAACAAGGGCCCTCAGCATGTGTTTGGAACGGGGCCCCAACAATTATCCTTAAAATGTCCAAACCATTCTATACCTTTCCAGAAACTCTTGTCGATTCACAAGCTGCTGTACTGTATTTGGAGCACAAACTGCCCCACCTACAGCCGGAGACATGTAGTGCACCAAAGAAAACATTTTGTCAAGTGAAAAGCTAAAAGGTACCCGAAGCAATAGGGTTCCCAAAGAATTTCTCTGTCCAGATGGAGCAATAAGAAGCCTGTTAACTTAAAATTTGTAATACACTTAGGAATCCTTCTACTTCAGGAAGTAGCTTTTGCAAACGTAGTGCAATTTTTTTTCCAAGGAAGTCCTCTGTGGATTATTAGGCCAAGAGGTTGTGTGATGCTGCTACACATAACAGTTTCTCAGGATGCTTAGGATAATTGAATAACAATCTAGGCGACCTTTGCCACTGCTTAGTAATTAGATATCAAGAGTCTCCTGTCAATCTTGAGTAACGACTTATAAGATATTTTGTCAAGGATATTTTACATAAAGAGCAAAAAGTATCACTACTTACATTTTTTGCTCAGCAGTTTTGATTGGGGCATTTACAATAACAAGAAGCATTCCCCAATGAGGTTTCATAGGAAAATCTTATTCAAACAGTGAACATGAAAACAAGAATGAAAGAATGAGAATTATTTGAGCTGCAATTATTGGAGGAATCTAGTTGTATATTTGATGCAGAAGATATGTTTGTCTTTTTAACAGAGTCACAGTCACTTACAGGCAGGGGACCTTATTTATGAGGTCTTGCAACAGTTTTGCCCTTCCGTTGTGTCACTTTTTGTGACGCATTGGCGGCATTAAACATGCCCTCTGTGGCGACTTATTCGTAAAGTGATGCATCTAAGCAGATGTGCCAATTTGTAAACCTCTGCGCTACATTATACCTGCACCAGGTATAATGTATGCAGGGGGGCGTTCCCACGCAAGTAAGCCTCATAGAAGTGACGCAGTGAAATCTAATCTATGAGATTTCACTGCGCCACTTCTAGGACAAAAATGGGTCAATATCTTACGCCTGCCTCACAGCTGGCGTAAGACTGACGCAGGCCCTTTCACATGGGGATTGCTGACGTTTCTGTAACTCCTTGCAACATGATGTGTCAAACAGTAATTATGATGCATCCATCATGACTTAAGGAGGGCGCACTGAGAAGTGACGCATCGCTGCTTTCACGCAGTGATGTGTCACTTCTCATAAATGAGACCCAGGGTCTTTGGAATTATGCAGCGTGGTTGACTGAGCTAATGCAGGGAAGGCAAATCGTGTAGCAAAGTAATGCAGATAGTTTGCCATGTTATATAATTAATAGCAAACTCTGTGGCATTATTATCTACCTATCTGAACATTACAACTAATGCAAACGATACCCCTGTGTTATAAAAATAGAATTTCTGGAACATGTAAGGGATTTTACTAAAGTGCCAAATATTGGCTACTTCTAGAAGAGCATCACTGAAACAAAATAGCCTTCATGACTGAGAAGGAATCATGATTTATGTCCTATTTGAATGGCTTATAATATTTTCGCTTTTGCTTTATAGTCCAGACAAAATCATTTCTCGAGTGCATCAACAGGGGATGTTATTAACATATGCGGACCTCTGTCACCTTTAATAGTTTGAATGGGCAATTAAGAGTTAAAATGTGACCAGTTAACTTTTACGACATGTCATTTACAGTGAAGACCTCATTGTGTAGTAAATTTGATAACTTTTAATTCGTTTACACTAGAAACATTTCAAAAGCATGTTATGCACAACATGGAGGATTCTGCAGTATATGTGATGTATTCTAGATTTTCAGCTTAAATGTACTCCTTGCCTTGGACTTCCACTGACTTCTCATCCATCACAAGCTTAACTTACCAATAGCTACATACCAGGCTTTCACGATGCCCCTTTTTACTCCTTAGGACTCAAATACATTACCTCCTCCTGGCTTTCAGTCACTGCCCAGCATGGCTGTGTCCTAAGGCCCTAAACTTTAATCACTCAGCATCATCTCCCACGGAGATTGATTGTCTCGTTTGGGTTCTCAAAGGCTCTTTTTTTTAACTTTTCTACTTTTGCATCCCACATTCAGTCGTGTGCCTCGACTTCCTCAATGGCATTTGGCAATGGATTTTTCTTCGGTCACTCATGTTAAACTACTTCGACACTGAGACCCTGCAATTTCCAACCTCATCAGCACCCATCGCCTTAACAGAACTATTCTACTTTCCTTCATACTCTCTAAAATGTCCTCCCTCATTCAGAAACATCTGGGCTCTTTGCAGACAGTCAATAAAAATGAAATATTACATAACAGGTATAGCAACAGCAGCTGAATGCCAATTTCAGTTTTCAAAACATCTATTAATACAACTTAAAAAACTTGATTAATGCAGTAGTGTACAAAAGACACCACTCAATAGTCTTAACAATCACTTGACAAGGCCATTAACATTGCCACAAGATCAAGGAGAATGCATCTTACATAAATGCATCTCATCTTACGTCACCAAGCTGGCTGCCTCTCAAACAAAAACTTGGATATATACTACAAGCTACAGGTATGTGTATCCAAGGTGGTAAATTACGGGTGACTAGCTGCGCTCTACTAATTCACATAACATAACAAAGTGCACAGCACCTTACTACCTTGCTGTTATCCTATCTCACTACATACATTTCCAGAATCTATGAACTACTACCCAGAAACTCCTTCTCATGCCTAAACTACCCTGTACCTCTACTAGGCTCTTTCACTGGGACTCCCTTCTACCAAGCACTTGGGCAAGCCAATCACTCCAGGAGTTCAAAATGTCCTTCATCTAGACTAAGGCACCTTAAAGCACCCCAATTAGCATAGTCCTCTCATACTGATGTAAATATGTATAGTTTATACCTGTATGCTTATTATAACTACACATCTGGTGCAATTATTCAATGATTTTTGTTTTGAATTTTTTTGTTATAATGTTAACCAGCTCATCATCAGTGTTCTATGGACAGTCAGCCAGGGTCTTAATACTAAATACTTACATTATTCCTCGTGTGAAAAGGTTGCACTATGTAGCTGCTAATACTCTATTTTCGGATTGATCAGGAGGTGACTACTTGCTACTGATCTCTGCTGCGCTCTTCACGTCACACGTTTAAATCTCAGCAGGTCTACTCATCAATTGAAGTTTGGGAAACTGATCAGCATTACAATTGTGGAAAAGCAAAACTTGTCAATTAAAAAAAGTGTGACCTTAAGGGGTTTATAAAACTCAAGTTGGTATATGTCACTGCAGTCAAATCGTTATTGATAATTCAACTTAAAGTTAACTTTGTTTTCCACCATTTATTTTGGAAACCGTACATTTTTAGAGTTAACTTGTCATTTTCATTTGTATTAAGTTGACTTTTCAAAAATTGAAAACAAAAAAAACAAGAAAACAAGACAATACCATTGAGAGGTGGATCGAAATCATGTATGCTTTCTAATGATCACAGCAGAAAAAAAGTGTTTTCCACAAAGGTAGTGCCCGCCCCTAATATTTTTCAGTCAACTAAGTGGGACTATGGAACACATTTAGTTAGAGTTATAAGTATGCCCGTTTGCAATCGGGCAGGTTACAGAGGCCAGGGAGCAAGATGTTTTTTTTTTGTTTAAGAGATTTTTATTAATCATTTTTAAAATAGAAAACAATATACATGTCATAAATATTGGAAGAAAGTACATATTAATAAGGATTACAAAACATATGTAATAAGAAAGAAGTGAATATTGGGAGGGGGCAAGAGGGAGGGAATAGGAAGATATAGGGGGAAAAGAAAAGAAAGAGGAAGGAAGGAAAGAAAGAAAAGAAGAAAAAGAAAGAGAGGACAAGATTTAACATGTGGGAATAGTAAAAGGTAATCAAGTAGGAGATTTGGAAGAAAGAAAAGTGGAAAAGGGGAGCCAGAGTAGATCGGATTTGATTTTAAGGGGAACAGAAGAGGATGAAGCAATAGCAATCCTGTGTTCATCACAAATAAAATTCCACCAAGTATGAACAGAAAGCTTAGAATTATCTTTCCAACAAGATAAAATAAGTTTGAATGCAAGAGCAATAAACAGATCCAACAGTCTAGCAGAGGAAGATGAAGTATCAATATCAGGTGACAAAGATCCTAAGAAAACATTCTTCAAGGATAATGAGGCAGAGGAACAAAACATTGGCATGCAGATATTCCAAACTTCATTCCAAAATGACAAAACAGGGGAACAGTCGTATAATAGATGTTTAAGCGTTCCAATTTCTTTTGAGCATGACCAACATAACGAGGAAGAATTTTGGGCAAACTTATGGATACTAACAGGGGTAATAATAACTCTATGATATATGAACAATAGGGATTGAGTAATACGAGCAGCAGTAGATACTTTAAACAGTTTGGACCATAAACGATCCCACAGTGAGACGGAGAGGGAAACATTAAGATCGGTTTCCCAAGCGGTCTCTATAGGTGATTTAGGGCGATCTTTAACATTTGATAACAAAATTGTATAAACAAGAGCAGCCTTAGGTTGTTGAATAGAAAATAGAGTGAAAAGTAGAGTGGTAGGGGAGAAAGAAGGAAAGACATCAGGTAATGAGAGGGAGGATAAGTGCGATTGGATGGCAGACGTTATAATGGTGTAATCATTCAAAAATGATGAAGGCAAGTGAAATAAGTTCTGCAGTACTGGAAACGGAATGATAGATCCACCATCAAAAAACTGATGAACAAACAAAATATCCTTTTCTTTCCAGTGTTTAAAGTAAAAAGATTTGCCTTTGTATCTAAGGAATTTGTTGTAACACACTACAGAAGATAGGAAACATTGAAGAGGAGAAAGATCAGAAGAGAAAACATTGTGTAAAATTGTTTGGGAGTATTTTAAAATAGGATATTTGGTTAAAAAAGAACAATTTGACATAAAAACAGTATGCTGAAATGAAAAATCTTTCAAAAGAGAGCGTTCTAGGAGAACTCATTTAGGTATCGGGTTATCAGTAAAATCATATGCCAAGGAAAAGGATTGTTTAATCAAGAAGGCGGAATGGTATGTTTTAAAATTAGGGAAACAAACGCCACCTTCATTTTTAGGACGAATCAGCTTATGCAAGGCTATTCGAGGATGTTTGTCATTCCATAAAAATGTTGTACAAATAGAGTTTATGCGGGAAAAATATGAATTGGGAATTTTAAAAGGGAGCATGGAAACAGTATAAAGCACATGTGGGGTAATCATCATTTTAATCGTATCTAATCTACCCCACCAAGAGAGAATTAAAGGGGACCAAATTTGAAGGAGGGATTGAATTTTCTTTAAGAGGGAGTCGAATGTAAATTTAAGGGTTTCAACTAGGGATGATGAGAACCATATACCAAGGTATTTAATTTTGGAAGGGCACCATGCAAAGTCAGTATTATTAAACATGTATTGGTAACAAATTGAGTTTAGGGGCAGAACTTCTGTTTTGGATAGATTGAGTTTATAACCCGATATAGAAGAGTACAATCGAACTTCATTCATAAAGTGTGGGAGGGAAGATATAGGGTTGGACATGTATACCAGTACATCATCCGCATAAGCAGACAATTTGGTTTCAGTAGATGAGAGTTTAAAGCCAGTAATCCCGGGATTGGAACGAATACGTTCTAAGAAAGGCTCGAGACACAAAATAAATAATAAGGGGGAGAGGGGGCAACCTTGTCGCGTGCCTCTAGATAAAGAAAAAAACTTGGAGAACTGATTGTTAACGAAAATACTGGCACGGGGAGACGAATAAAGGAGTGTAACCAAGGAGATGAAAGAGGGACCAAAGCCAAACCATTTTAGGGCATGAAACATATACTGCCAGTTAATACGGTCAAAAGCTTTTTCAGCATCTAAGGACAAAGCCGCCAACGGAATCTTAAAAGTTTTACTATGTGCAATGACATTGGAAAATAATCGAGCATTGTCAGCAGCAAGTCTACCCTTACCAGGGAGCAAGATGTTAACATGGTTGTCCGTAGGGCACCATACGTTCGATTACTCCCCCTCCAGTGGCTACATAGTTGTATCAGACCTAGTATGTCATGGATCTTACGAAAAGGTATGAATGAGAGGGACTGCACAACAGCTGGAGATATGTATGTGAATGGGATAATTTTATCCTTTGACAAGGCGAAGGAATGATTCCAAGTGGCGGATGGTTATTTTTTACAATATGCAAAAATATCATGCACAGTTTGTGAAATATGGACCTTGTTTCCAAACTAGCCAGAGGAGCTGTGGACCTTAGCGTTGCTGTTTGACCCAGGTTCCATTAGAGGACCAATCTCCCGCATATATAAAGCCTTGAAAGAGGATTGTACAGTTGAAGTGTTGAACATATAGGACTGATGAATGGCAGACCTACTATCTCCGCTCACCCAGGGTGAGTGGAAGAGGGCGTTTGCACATGTTCGTGAGGTGGCTAGTAAAACAAGGTTTAAGCTCACCCAGTTTATTCACCTGCATTGCACGTATCTAACGACTCGGATTGGCATGCTTTAATGCGGATCGCTCCTCAGTTTCTCCCCAGTGCGGCGTGGCCCCGGTGACATTCAGACTTGGACTTGCGCCTGCATATAACTATACTGGGAAGGAGTGCTCTGAATGCCACGAACAGCTACAGGTGTGTACATCGAGATGTCAGTTAAGCATTGTTTCTGATACCCAAGAAGGTAACTCCTATGAGATATAAATTCGCTCCTCTGGGTCTTGTCTTGGCTAAGTGCCGTATCACCATACATTGGACTCATACTATCCACCCCCGGCTGGATAGGTGGAGGGCGTATTTGCACTAGTGGGGTGCGGCTGTGGAGTTCTGTCTGCGAGCCGTACGCATGGATGAGAATGTGGAGCATGATTTGGAAGCGTGGGGATATATGCTGGAGAGCATGTAGTCGGCATGGGGCAGTAGTTTCCACACAGGTCCTGGCCGTGCCAGCCCTGCGTTGACCCTGGAGGATGACCCCATGTTGGACTGACTGGACTATGTCTCAGTCTGTATTGGTGTTAGATGAGTGAACGACAGTGCTGGTGACTAGACTAACAACGAGGTGGGCATACGACTTGGGCTGTAGGTTCAGCAGAATGCAACTGTGCTGGTTTCCAATACATGCTACTAATGGGGGTCCCGACATAGCTGCCGATATGGACCATTATCACCACAAACTGCACTGTCTTGGATTGCTGCCCCAGTAATGACTCTTGAAGACCCCTCCTACCCCCTGCTCCGACAGTGTCTCACCAGAGAGTTGAGGGGCTTTGCCCCTGTACATTCTGAATTCTCAGCCTGCCGCTTGATAAACCTCCTTTGGGTATCCTGTTTTCGTAGTCACTTCCAAGGTACTTTTTTTTTCTTTTTTACTTGTTTCTTTGCCACAAGTTATGTTATCTAATGCTGCACATGTTTCTGCTTTGTGGGGACTGTTCTGTATGCCAAACAGATACCATGCGCCCAGCAATGAAGCTGCTGAGTGGAGCATATGGGCCTTCATGCAGACCGGTGTGACACAATGTACTGCTACTTCAGGGTAAATGTCAACTGGTGGTCTTTTCATTAACCCTCTCTGACGCACTGCGAACTGACGGGTTAACATGTAACGTGATGCCTGTGCTGTAATGAAATAAAAACAATTTAATAAAGAGAGTTAAAAGTTCTTAAAAAAAGTTCTTAGTATATTTTCTACAAATTACATGGGGTTAGCACAAGCAAATTAATGGGTGTTCATTATACAGATTTTAGTGTTAGCACTAAAGGGATAGCATAAAGTTATCATCAAAGATGTGCAAAGAGATTGCTTATGAACAAAAGAAACATTAATGGGATGAGGTACATCACAGTAGCTAAAAACTAAAGTTATTGATACAGATTTTTTCATATTTAGATGAACTGCCAATTATTTAAATATCAAAGCATAAAGTAGATGGATACTCAACAGCCCATCATTAGAGCTGCAAGAACTTTAACTTTGCGTGCATAGACAACTAAAGCGGGGAAATTCCTGCCTGTGGGTAGTATCTGGAGCTTCCAAATTTCCCTGCAACTGCATGAGGTGTAGTTAAAAGATGTCCATCCAGCCTTCTCCAGCAGCCTTCATCTTAATTTTTTACTTTTTTTTCATGTTTAATTATATTTTCCTACAAGAAAGAATGCATAGTTATGAACTAAGACTGGGATTCTTAAAATCACGGTCTTCATCTATACCAGATCAGTAGGGCAACTGTGCCTGCCAGAAGTCTGCAATTTATCAAGTTGGCTATGAAATGACAGGGCATATTTATGGTGCAAAGTGATTCCACCTAAATATTTAGATGGTTAGGTAGCAAGGCCACCAGGATGGCGTATTAAACACAAAGGAGAAAAGTTATCATCCAAAGTGGTCTCAGGAGTTAATGTTCATAAAAGGAAATACTATTGCTGAAATTGTTTTAGCACTGAAAGGGTGCCACTGAGTATACCAAACATCAAAGGCCTGTGTCTAGAAAATAGTCACTTGCCTTTCCAATATTTGGTTTAGGGGGACCTGCAGAGTACCTACTCATTCATGAGTTGGAACAAGAAGACTCAGATTTCAGAATTAGATTAATTTCTGGCTTGTAGCTTGTGTCCAGAACATCATGGGCTACAGAAGTGGTTCGAATGGTCCTGAAAGGAAAGTGACAGACCTCACTGAAAAGAAATCTACCTTGAAACCTGTAGTAAAGAGAAGAAACCACGGCATCCCTCACAGTCTTGGAATGAGATGATAATGACCACCACAAAGTCAACAATGGTGTACCGTGGGTGGTAATTATGCAGGTTCATTACACTCTCAGTCCTAGAAGGCCTTCTGTGGGTCATCAACCCTTTAACCAAAAGATGTTTATGTTGGCTTGCTGGACTGCAAGATTCTCTTTACTAGTGGGTAACTCACTTCTTTGAGATTACTTCCATGCATGGTTCAGTCTCCTAGGACTTTCTCATTGTCTTCCTGATAAGGAATGTGCTCTTCTCCAAAATGGATAGTTCACATGCATCTTCTGTTCCTTCAAGTCAGGTTACAACAACATTATTTCCCAGATGCTAGGCTTGTACCTGTGTGGAAAAAACTAATACAGAGACTCCTGTTACTGGCCAAGGAACTTTCTGTGTTGATGTGACAAACTTTCACCTTGAAGAGCAGACACACGGAATTTTTGATTCAATGGGCCACGTGTTTACACAATTTTTAGTGTAACACATAATATCTGAACTTTGAAATCTCAGCCAACTCCTGTTGAGTATTTGTCACGAGCTACCTTCTTAGGCCTTTGCAGGGCAGCGAGTGGACAGGCAGCAAATTGTCAACTTGTGTATTGCAGGGGGTGGTTAGCCAGAGACTCCGCGTGAGCTGTCTATTGCTCAGTAATTTCTATATAACTAAAACATAATAAAAATAACAATCACATAATGTGTTTAAGCATACACATAAATGATAATTCATACTTTGCCTATATAATCAAAAAAAGTCAGACCATGGTCTTTCCGTATATTAATTTTGAAATACATTTTCAACAGCTTTTTTAATTGAGTAAAAACTTAAGGCAAGAAGTTCCACAAATCTGTTCCAGCTAAAGTGAACAGTTTTCCAACATCTTTAACTAGTTTCCAATGTTTTAGGTACTTGAAAAAAAGGGTGTTAGATCTGTCAGCCTTAGGGTGGTCTTCTCCAAAACACTTTTGCCTTCGATCTACCTAGATTGCTGAATTCATTTTTGTTTTCCTTAGAATTCATCACCCTTTACTGTTGTTCTTACTGCTTACTGATTAACTCAGATACTCTGTCCATCACCACCCCCTTTTTTAAATATTTTGGCCACCACAAGTGTGGAAGGGTATGCTCAGATGTGAGTCCCTTGCTCACTGCACCATCAGGATTCAAGCAAGCCAGGCCGAAGACGGCTGTAATGCCAGAAACCGGTCCCCGGAAGCTTGTTTCCTTTCCAGTGAAGAATTGGCTTGGTAGTTTGGTCTGCCCTGTTCCCATGATGCACTGGGCCAGGGACAGACTAATTTGCATATAGCCAGGTTCTGAACTGGGATGGTGCAGTGAGCTAAAAAACGGTGATGGATCAAGCCCTGATCTGTTGACTGGGTAGGAGTGTTCTGATTAACTCAGATACTCTGTCCATCACCACCCCCTTTTTTAAATATTTTGGCCACCACAAGTGTGGAAGGGTATGCTCAGATGTGAGTCCCTTGCTCACTGCACCATCAGGATTCAAGCAAGCCGGGCCGAAGACGGCTGTAATGCCAGAAACCGGTCCCCGGAAGCTTGTTTCCTTTCCAGTGAAGAATTGGCTTGGTAGTTTGGTCTGCCCTGTTCCCATGATGCACTGGGCCAGGGACAGACTAATTTGCATATAGCCAGGTTCTGAACTGGGATGGTGCAGTGAGCTAAAAAACGGTGATGGATCAAGCCCTGATCTGTTGACTGGGTAGGAGTGTTCTGATTACCTCAGATACTCTGTCCATCACCACCCCCTTTTTTAAATATTTTGGCCACCACAAGTGTGGAAGGGTATGCTCAGATGTGAGTCCCTTGCTCACTGCACCATCAGGATTCAAGCAAGCCGGGCCGAAGACGGCTGTAATGCCAGAAACCGGTCCCCGGAAGCTTGTTTCCTTTCCAGTGAAGAATTGGCTTGGTAGTTTGGTCTGCCCTGTTCCCATGATGCACTGGGCCAGGGACAGACTAATTTGCATATAGCCAGGTTCTGAACTGGGATGGTGCAGTGAGCTAAAAAACGGTGATGGATCAAGCCCTGATCTGTTGACTGGGTAGGAGTGTTCTGATTAACTCAGATACTCTGTCCATCACCACCCCCTTTTTTAAATATTTTGGCCACCACAAGTGTGGAAGGGTATGCTCAGATGTGAGTCCCTTGCTCACTGCACCATCAGGATTCAAGCAAGCCGGGCCGAAGACGGCTGTAATGCCAGAAACCGGTCCCCGGAAGCTTGTTTCCTTTCCAGTGAAGAATTGGCTTGGTAGTTTGGTCTGCCCTGTTCCCATGATGCACTGGGCCAGGGACAGACTAATTTGCATATAGCCAGGTTCTGAACTGGGATGGTGCAGTGAGCTAAAAAACGGTGATGGATCAAGCCCTGATCTGTTGACTGGGTAGGAGTGTTCTGATTAACTCAGATACTCTGTCCATCACCACCCCCTTTTTTAAATATTTTGGCCACCACAAGTGTGGAAGGGTATGCTCAGATGTGAGTCCCTTGCTCACTGCACCATCAGGATTCAAGCAAGCCGGGCCGAAGACGGCTGTAATGCCAGAAACCGGCCCCGGAAGCTTGTTTCCTTTCCAGTGAAGAATTGGCTTGGTAGTTTGGTCTGCCCTGTTCCCATGATGCACTGGGCCAGGGACAGACTAATTTGCATATAGCCAGGTTCTGAACTGGGATGGTGCAGTGAGCTAAAAAACGGTGATGGATCAAGCCCTGATCTGTTGACTGGGTAGGAGTGTTCTGATTAACTCAGATACTCTGTCCATCACCACCCCCTTTTTTAAATATTTTGGCCACCACAAGTGTGGAAGGGTATGCTCAGATGTGAGTCCCTTGCTCACTGCACCATCAGGATTCAAGCAAGCCGGGCCGAAGACGGCTGTAATGCCAGAAACCGGTCCCCGGAAGCTTGTTTCCTTTCCAGTGAAGAATTGGCTTGGTAGTTTGGTCTGCCCTGTTCCCATGATGCACTGGGCCAGGGACAGACTAATTTGCATATAGCCAGGTTCTGAACTGGGATGGTGCAGTGAGCTAAAAAACGGTGATGGATCAAGCCCTGATCTGTTGACTGGGTAGGAGTGTTCTGATTAACTCAGATACTCTGTCCATCACCACCCCCTTTTTTAAATATTTTGGCCACCACAAGTGTGGAAGGGTATGCTCAGATGTGAGTCCCTTGCTCACTGCACCATCAGGATTCAAGCAAGCCGGGCCGAAGACGGCTGTAATGCCAGAAACCGGTCCCCGGAAGCTTGTTTCCTTTCCAGTGAAGAATTGGCTTGGTAGTTTGGTCTGCCCTGTTCCCATGATGCACTGGGCCAGGGACAGACTAATTTGCATATAGCCAGGTTCTGAACTGGGATGGTGCAGTGAGCTAAAAAACGGTGATGGATCAAGCCCTGATCTGTTGACTGGGTAGGAGTGTTCTGATTAACTCAGATACTCTGTCCATCACCACCCCCTTTTTTAAATATTTTGGCCACCACAATTGTGGAAGGGTAAGCTCAGATGTGAGTCCCTTGCTCACTGCACCATCAGGATTCAAGCAAGCCGGGCCGAAGACGGCTGTAATGCCAGAAACCGGTCCCCGGAAGCTTGTTTCCTTTCCAGTGAAGAATTGGCTTGGTAGTTTGGTCTGCCCTGTTCCCATGATGCACTGGGCCAGGGACAGACTAATTTGCATATAGCCAGGTTCTGAACTGGGATGGTGCAGTGAGCTAAAAAACGGTGATGGATCAAGCCCTGATCTGTTGACTGGGTAGGAGTGTTCTGATTAACTCAGATACTCTGTCCATCACCACCCCCGTTCTTACTGCTTTAACCATGATGGAATGGGCTTACACCCAATTGACACGTTTAGCTTACTTGAAAGTCCCTAGTAAAATTTTACTACAGGTACCCAGGGACTGTAAATTAAATGTTATTCACGTAAGTGCACTTTTAAAACATATCACACGCCAGTTATTGCAGCCTGTGTGTAGTTTTAAACTGTCACTTTGACCTGGCAAAATACGCCTTTTACCATGCCTAAACCTTCTTTTTAATGCATAGAAGTCACCACCAGAGCTGCCTTAAACAACCCAGAGGACTTGGTAGAGTGTATTTAAAAAGTAGATATGTACTTTTAAGTTTTTTAATTTTAAGTTTGTCAAGTCCTGGTAGTGCAAAACTCTCAAATTTGGTTTTCATTATTGCAATGCCCACCTCCCCCATAGGATAACACTGGATTACCCTATTACAATTAATATGTGATACATTTTAATTGGGAGAAGTTTGGAAGGCCATCTTTGGTGTATGAGAAATTGCTGTTTAAAACCCTTTTTAAAGATAAAGCCAGATTTCAAGTCACAATTACGAAAATGACACTTTTTGAGAGTTGGCATTTTCTTGTCCTAACCATATGGCACCTTTAGTCAGTTCCTAGGTGACATGACTAGGTGCAGTTGGCCTTTCCGTGTTCCTCCCAAACAGCATCACAATAGAGTGTCTAGCTGTTGGAAGGATGGTCCACCTACCACACTTGCAGTGGCTCAGCGCACACACAAAGGGATTCACATTAGCCTTTTGTGCCCACATATACACTGAGAATAGGGCAGGGAGGCAGGAAATTTCATACAGCTTTTTAGGGGAAAACTGCAGAAGCTTCTCCCACTTCACAGTGGGCACCAGGTATTAAAGGGGAACCTCAGGCACAATCTTGAGTACATTCCTGGACCTATAGATCTACAGAAGAAGGGAGTCCTGATGATTGAGGCATGCCAGGCTTGCTGAGAAGAAAGACTGGACCTGCACCCTTCATCCCAGGCTGAAGTGACTTCAAACGTCAGCTGACTGAGCTCCTGTTCTGAGCTACAGGGACACAACACGTTTGAGAGGTCTGTCTGCAAAGGCCTAACTGAGCTACTGCAAATTAACCTGCCTGTAACTACAACTGGATCTGCCTGAGCTCTGCCATTCTCTTCTCAAGTGAATTCTGTATCCCCAAGAGGGGCCTTTCAGGTCCTTGACCCTTTCTGTGACATCCATTGAGCTCCTCCTGATATAAAAGAAGAAATCCATAAGTTTTGGGCTCTTTCTGACTATGAACAGGCCTGCTCCTGCCAAGATATTTCTGTCCACACTTCCTGCCAATGCGAAGCTCTGGTAACCCGACTCTGTGCTACAGCGACCACCAGCATTGACCGGCAATGTGAGATCTGAACTTTATGCTACAGCATTGACAGCCTGCGATGACCATTATCGTGAAGATCCAGCAATAACCATCCAACCATCCAAGTCACACGACAGGATCTTCATGCCACAGCAACCACCATCTGCAATGCCCAGCTTGCTTTTCATGCTACAGCGACGTCCATCTTAATTGCTTTCCCTTCTCCTCGCAGCCTCCTCCACTATGAACGCAACTCTTCACGCTGGACTTTGAAAGGTAACTCTTTCAGCGGGACTAACGTGGTCTCTGAATCTGGCCCAGGGTCCATTGCGGCTCGTCTGAACTTGAGACTTTTATCCAGTGTCAACCAACTAGATTGCTAGGCACCTGAAAAGTTTAAAATTGCATATCAGTGGGTCAGCTTACTGGATTTGTTTTTTATTTTGGAGTCAAATAATTTATTACATTTTACTCAATTTTTCTAAATTGGTGTGGGATTTTCTTGTGTCCTGTTTTCAAGTTATTACTGTGTGCTGCATAAATACTTCAAACATTGCCTCTAATGTAAGCCAGCTGCTTTTGTGCCAAGCTACCGGAGGGTTAAGCACAGGCTAATTTAGTGACTTTTAGTGGTTCCACTTGACATGGATTGTGGCTGTTGTTTGAGTAGGGGTTCACCTCCCTCAATCAACAGCCTAATTTCTCACATTGGTGGCAACAGTGGGATACAAATCTAGTGTTTGTACAGTGCCATACAAACGTGTGGAAACACATGTCCATAGTGTAGTAAAGTGTAGCAGTAAAGTCCATGATTATATGGGGCTGTACATTTCGATCCTGAGAGAGACCATGCTCAATACTTGTTTGACAGAGTTAACAACAGTTAGTTGATATTAAGCTCACTGTTGCCAGGGAGCTTGCTAAGGATGTGAAACCTCTGGGCCTACACCAGAGTGCCCAAAATAAATAAATAAAGAGCTCCATAAAGGCCTCCAAAATACCTCCCAAGTGTACAGTAACTAGTCCCAATCTGATCAGAAGAAGAAGGAGTTCTTTGAGAAGCAGAAAGTGAGGTTTGTCCCACAGTGTACTGAGTGCTACAATTATGGCATCCCAAAGGGAGACATCAACTGTCTCAAGAGTGAACAGTCCCCCGCTGGTAGGCGCACACTAGGGATGGCCAGTGTAAAGCCTGTAGAGGAGGTGGTCCCAGTTAACATGGAGGAGAAACAGAGGTTAGGTTAGTGACCTTCATTAGTGGCTCCTCCGCTAAGGACTCCTATCCTGCAAAGAGCTAGAAGGGTCAGAAGAGGATTTCAACCTCTCCCCTAATCTAACACCAGAACAGCAGAGAACTGCCTCCAGTTGCTGGACAATTTGCCTCCCTGGGTGTGCACCCCAGTGTAACCATGTCATTGATACTGGAGACAGTATGCTTGTGAAAAACAGAACTTAAAGCTTGTCAGACAAAGTGGGGGCTAGCATTAAGGAGGATGTTTCCAACATGCTTGCATTTGGGGTGATGTAGCACTCCATTAGCCCCTGGTGTGGCCCTGTGGCACTGATACCTAATGCCACCCCACTGGGTGCTACCACAGATTTCAGGTTTTGAGTGGCTTACAAGGGGCTCAGTTCAGTCACCAAGACTGACTTTCACCCTATACCCTGAGCTGATGAGCTTATCGACAGGCTGGGGACTGTCAAGTTCCTGAGCACCTTTGACTTTATACCAGGGTACAGGCAGATAGCCCTGACTGTGGGGGCCAAACAGAGATTGGCATTTTCTACCCAAGTGGTCCACTTTAAATTTTGGGTTATGCCTTTTTGACTGAGAAACGCTCCTGCCAGCTTTTTAGAGGTTGGTTAACAGGGTCCTGGCAGCAAAGAAAGCATTTGCCTAGCTAAAAGACATAGCTGTCCACAGCTCCAGCTGGGAGGAACACCTATCCCACCTCCAGGAGATACTTCAGGCTCTGCAACAGGCAAGCATGATGATCAAAGCCAACAAGTGCCAGTTCAAGTGTGGTTCAGTGGTGTATTTGGGATACCCGATGGTTGAGGGCAAAGTGCAGCATCTGTAGGCCAAGTTTGGACCATTCTGACCTGGTAACTCCCTAAAAGACTGATTAGGTGATGGTCTTCTTAGGTCTCATGGTTACTGTGGGAGGTTGTTTAAGGTCTATAGCACCATTGTTGCTCCCATTAACTGAGATGATTTCTAATAAGCAGCCCAAGAAAGTGATGTGGATGGAGGCCTGTCAGAAAGCCTTTGATACCCCTCAAGGAGGCCATGTGCACAGCACCAGTGCTCAAGGCTCCATAGTCTTCAGAGCATGCCGTAGGGGCTATTCTAGCACACCTGAATCTGAATAAAAAGGGCCTAGACCAACAAGTAGCCTTTACCAGCAGGAGGTTCCTTCTAGGGGAACTGAAATGGGGTGCTATTGAGAGGGAAACCATTGCTTAGATCGGGGCACTGAAGAAGCAATATCTGTTTGGGACTTACTTACAGATTTAAACAGACCACAGGCCCAGCAGATGGCAAATGCAGATGTGGGGATGAGTATTCCAAGTTGTTGAGCTGGTTCATCTCTCTACAGGGAATAACTTTATAGTGGAACATTGTCCTGGAATAGTCCACGCTAATGCTGATGGTCTATCCAGGTTCTTCCGCCTTAGTGATGAGAACTCCAAAGAGGTTGGGTAGTTCTCTGCATTTCAGATGGAGGTGTTACGTGTTTGACCTGTCAGCCTTAGTGTGATCTGACCCCAAGCTTTTTGCCTTCACTGCTCCTGTTTTGCTGAATTTGTTTTTGCTGGCCTTAGGACTCTGCACACTTTACCGGTGCTAACCAGCAGGCACTGTAAATTAAATGCTACTATTGGGCTTGCAGCACTGATTGCCCACTCAATTTAGGTAGCGTTTTTAAATATGTGAGGGCCTGCAGTGCAGGCTGTGTGTACAGTTTTAAACTGCCATTTCAGCCTGGCAAAAAAAACTTTTGCCAAGCCAACACCTTTTTTTTCCAATCCATACAGATCAGCCAGAGGGTAGGTCCTTAACAGCCAATAGGGCAGGGTGAAGTTTATTTAAAAATTCACTTTTCAGACCCCCCCCCAGGATATTGCGGAATAGATTCTCAAATTTAGCGGCTCAAAAATGAAAATTTAGTGGCACAAAAATGGAAATTTAGGAGCAATATTGTGGCTCTTTATTTTATTCGTAATCATTCCTTTTCAGCCTTAAATCAATGTAAACTGAATTTTCAGAGTATTCCACTGTGAAATAGGCATGTTTAAAGTGGCTGCCGCTCTACGGAAGCATAGCTCCAATCTGCACCTTGTGAGAGGGGGCCCTATTTCTCCCATGAATGCACCCCTGCCTGGGCACCTCTGCCTCCTGGACCTGTCCAAAATGTGCCACAGGGTGTTACCACTGTAACTTATAAGTGTTCTTGTTGCCATTCATGAACTCTGCTTTTTAACCTTCTCTGAAGGGTGAAAGGCTGCCACACCCAGATCTTTGCTGCAGGTGCATTCACCCCTCCGCTATCCTTGCGATGCAATACCTTAAGGATCTAGGAAGCAGGCAGCCTAAAATAAAGAAGTAAGTACCCACATTACCTCCTCCTACAATTTTCACCCCATCTTAATGACAAAGTGAGGTTGCCGTGCCTCACGGCTGCCCCCAGTTATTTCCCAAAAGTTGAAAAAGTCCCTCCCCCTTGTGACCTCCTGTTTTAGCTTTTTTTTCGGTGGTTTTTATATAGGGCAAACTTGACCCGAAGGTATTGGAGGGGTTTACATGAGCACTGGTTACGTTACACAGGAGCATGTTCATTTTTGGTAGGCACGGGGATATTAAGTGATTTGCCCAGAATCACGGTATAGCGGACGGCAGGCTCAAACCTGGCTCCCCAGCTCCAAGTTTGGCACCTTTAGCCCTTAGGCATAGTATACAGTTGGCATGTCTCTAGCAGGACGAGAGGGAGGGGTTTAATGAATTATGTTGAAGGGGTGCTGGGAGTAATGCAATTACCAGTAACTATTTGAACCATTGGAAGATGCAGACGAATATTGAATGGATACAGGTGAGATGTTAGGGAAAGTGGCAGGAATTTACCTATGCATAAAATGCACCGCCACTGAATGGCAGAGTACCAGTGTTCGAATGGTTCTTATTGACTGGTTTATGCCTGGTAAAGTGATCAGCATGTACGTGTAAAAGGTAGAATGAAAATAGGTGAACAGGGGAGTGCACAACATGCAACTTATGAAAACAAGACTATGCACAAAGGCAGAAAAAATGGGACTGGAGGCAAACTCGAGTGCAAGGCATTGTGCTGTAGATATAGTACTGAATATTACTTAATATGTCGAAAAAATGAGTATACAGGCCCAAAGGTTTTCTCAGGAGCTGGCCACCGGTGCCGAGTATTAGTGGTCAGTCAAAGTACACTTTATTCGATTTAAAAAAACCCCATAAAAGGCACGTACAATACATATACATTAAAATCAACAATTCATTTATGTACAAAATCAGTGCAGGTCATGATTAGACTGTTCTACATCGTATTTGGCCCATAGACTTAAAAATCTGTTAATACGATACCATGTTTACAATGAGGTGTTCAGTGGTACACGTTTATTCCTAGTTCTAAAAGCTTCCGCTAGAAAACTGGCAACGCTAAAAGTAATGTAAATATTGCCCAACATCTGGAGGTAAATTAATGCGGGTCTGACTTGAATAAAGCCAACCTCCCTCAAAACAGGTAACAGATGTTTTTTCCTAGCGGCGCTATAAAACCCACAAAACATCATAAAATGCATGGTATCTTGTTTTGAAAAATTATCACACTCACAGGGAGGGGCGTCTTCTGGATTAGCCCATGATGGGTAACAACCTAGGGAAAATTGAATCAAGTTAAACCTGAATCTTGCTAATAGGAATCTATGAAGAGGTCTTGTAACAAAATTCAGGTATGGTTCCAGGGCGGGAGTAGTGATTAACATAGAGTGTGCTCTTACAGATGGTTTCATTATTTCCTTCTCCTCTCTATTAAGACGCACCCTCTCTAGAAAATGGGCCTTGATCCATTTTACATCTTCTCTCCTGATGTTAGATGGAGATAAAAAAAGTTCCGGTCTACCTAGAACAGAAAATGTGTTTTTTAGGTACTTCAGCCAAGGTATTTTCATGGCGTGGTCCAAAGAAATGACATCCTCCAGAATAAGATGATTCAAGGTTAACTCTGAGTTAAGCCATGTCTTTGCCCAGAATAAGAGGGGTGCCAGGTTCAACTTATCTGCAATGTAAGGCAAGCCCACTTCCTCGTGGATAGAAAAGGTAGGGGTAGATTTGGGGACTGAGAGCAATTGTCTAATTATCCCATTTTCTACCCTTTGGATTTTATCATGGGTAGCGTAGCCCAACAAGGCGGCCCCATAGGTGGCAATGGGAATACACTTGGTGTTATAAACTTTTAAAAGCGCTTCCATCGACCTGGCCCCCAACCTTTTTGTAAAACCCCACAGTGCAGATGTCGAACGGGCCAAGGATAGACTCTTTGCCTTTATCTGGGGGGCCCAGGACCCCCTTTCGTCGAAAAGGACCCCCAGGTAAGGGAAGACCGGAACCCTGGAAACCACCTCACCCTTGCATGTGAAGATTTTAGATCTAAGCTTTCCTCTCTGTTTACCCACTATCATGGAATGAGATTTTTTGGCGTTTACTCTCAAGTCAAGATTTTCCATGAAGGAACCAAAACGATCCAGTAGTGTCTGTAGACCGATACCGGTGCGTGCAATCAGTACGGCGTCGTCCGCGTATAGGAGGGCCGGAACCTGCAGTCCTCCCACACGCGGAACGTCTGCCACCCCCTCCTCTAGATGTTTTCCCAACCCATTTATGTAAATGGTGAAAAGGAGGGGGGCCAGGATGCACCCTTGGCGGACCCCTTTCTCCGACCTAAAAGTGTCCGTACACCTCCCCTCATTTGTGACCTTTACCTTGGCAAATAGCTCTTGGTGCAAAGAGGCCATGAATGTGACCAGGGAAGGATCTATCCCCATCTCAAGAAGGATTGACCACAATTTGGACCTATTTACCAAATCGAAGGCCGAGGAGAGGTCCATGAAAGCCAAATAAAGAGACCCCTCCCCGGCCACCGCGTATTTGGCAATTAACAGGTGCAAATTCGAACATTGGTCCAGAGTGCCTCGTTTCTCTCTGAACCCATATTGTATATTATTGTATATTTGAAAGCCCCCCACAGACCTCCAAATTTCCGCTAAGTTTAGACAATAAGACTCTGCCTAAGATTTTAATGGCAGAGTGAAGGAGGGAAATGGGTCTGTAACACCCCGGGTCCTCACGTTGTCCCTTTTTAAAAATTGGCACTATAATGGAGGTCACCCAGGTATTGGGGAACACGTTGTCATTTGCTACCCTGAAAACTTTAGTTAGTACCTGAGACCAAAGTATCGGGGAGTGTCTGTATAGGTCTGCAGGTACGCCATCGGGGCCCGGAGCCTTGTTTTTAGAGGTCTCCAGAATGGCCTTCAACACCTCCTCCTCAGAAAAATCTACCGGGGGGGACACCCGAGCTACCATTGGGCCGCGCTGGGCTGGACTATTCTTGTCACCATAGACGTCTTTGAAATGGAGAACCCACTTCTCATCCGGAATAACGCAGTCAGTGGCTGCGTTATCTGCCCCGACAAAAAAAGGGTGATTTATGATCTCCCAAAATTTCTTGCTGTCTCGCAAGACGTCGATAGGGAGAAGTTTGTCCCACGCTTCACTTTTGATTTAATCTTTTCTCCCCTTTAAGGTTGATTTATATTCCCTCCTCAAGTTGGCAATAAGAGCCTTGTCCCTCGGTATGGCTTTTAACGCACGCTTCAGGCGACTGTGAATTCGTGAACATTCGGCGTCAAACCACTTAAATGTCCAAGGCAATCTCTGGGTGGGCTTGACTATCAGGTCCCTCGATATTTGGGCACATATAGATTCAAAGGCCTGTGTGATTGTATGGTTGGAGGCCTCTTGATTTAAACATGTCTCTATGTCTCCCTCGATTTTAGGCAATAGGATTGCCATAAAATCATCTGGGACCACCTTGCCCCACTTGAGCCGCCTACCCTGATCAGTAGGCACAAGTGCCGCCTGCACATGGGGGCGGCCCAAGCGCTCATGTTTAAGATCTCCCCAACACATCACCATTAACACAGGGTTGTGGTCACTATAGGATGAGGGAATGGTCCTATAGGTTTTCACGTTGGTGTTTAGCCCAGGGGTGGTGAATATATAATCAATTATGGACCCTTGAGCCGTGCCTTTATAGGTAGGGACTCTATCCCCCCCACCTGTGTTAAAAGATTCATAGAGATTAAAACTAGCCAATAGTACTTCCAGCGCTTCACCTGATTTTGTGTGTTCAAAGTGGGGAATGGACGCCCCTAAAGGGCCCACGTGTTCACCTATATGGTAGGGAAGGTTACAAAAATGGATATTAAAATCGCCCAACACGATGAGCTCAAAAGCAGTGTGCTTATTAAGACTGAAATTATGTAAAAATGTATCTAGGAGTGCAATGTGATCAGTGTCCATTGCCCTCTCCCAGGAATTGTAAAAATTAATTAGTAGAATGGAGCAGATCAGTGAAACAGTCCATTCCACAATTAAAAAATTAGGGGATCCTGACTCTAGTTGCTTAAATGACCCTGCAAGATGTAGGGAAAAGAGAAAAATAAGACCCCCCTTAGCTCTCCCCACAGAGCTGGGTGTCGCTGGTACGAAGAAGCTTGCAAAACCATCTAGTCAAGTGTTTGCTAAAGTTTCCCAGGATTCTTGAATAGATATCACGTCAAAGGAAGAGATAAAATTGATCCATAGAGGATCTTCCCTTTTAGCTCTCAAGCCGGCAACATTCCAACTAAGGAGTTTGCATAAGGCTTTGTCCTCCTCCTGCGAGGTCCCAGTTATGGAGGCAGAAGATGTGATAGTGAATGTACCAGGGACTTGCCCCAGCTCAGACTCACAATTCAGTGAGGATTGATCATCAAAAGAGCTGACAACAGTAGGTTGGATAGTTTGTTCTAGTGTCAGGGCTTGCGATAGAGGACTAGGTGTAACATTGGAGTCCTGGTTTACATTTGCGGATCGCTTGTTGATGGGGGTCCCACTTGTCAATCGCAATCATCAAAATCTGAGACAGCGTCAAACCTGTTTGCGACCTCCAATGGAGTGAAGGGTAGCAGGTGATCCATCCTCCCATTTCCTTCAAAGTGATCAAACCTCTTGTTTCCATTTGTGTGGCGCCTGAGAGGAACAGTTTCCCACCTAGATGCATTATCAGCAATCATGGGATCAGGTGCCTCATCATATACCGGTTGTTATATGGTATAGTTGGTTTGATCTGCGGGTACGCCGATGCCCCAGGATGGAATACAGGGTTCACAAGAGATCTCGGGCAAAAGTAAGTCAGATCACAGGGAACAATGGAATTACCAATGCTCCCAGAGATCCATTCTAAAATATATCTTACAGCCCCAGGATCTCTAAAATTGATGATAATTACATCCCCCTTTATATTTTTCACTCTGTTTCCCAGCCAGGAAAGTCGACGAACATGCAAAATGTCTCCATTAACATTAGGGGGCAGTGGTCAGTTTTGATTAAGCCAATATATGTTTTTGTTTTTCAGCTGGAAAAAGGCCTCTCTCTTGCCAACCTCTAATGTCGGAACCCCCGTCAGAACAACCACAAAAGGGGCCGCTTCGGGGGGTAATTCGACCTGGCGCCCCCTACACTTCTCCGTCCTAGCTGTACTAATTGTTCCCCTCTCCTCTCGCTTATTTCCCATGAGCGATTTATTCCCTTCCTTCAGAACTTCACTAGTTGTGCGAGGTAATAACTCTTGGACCGGTTTAGGGGGTATTGCCCTCTGTTTTTTTATGTTTGTGGGCTTGCTAGTTTTATTTGTACCCATCTCAACAACAAGAGTGGGAGATGGCAGTACTGCTACAGGGGGTGGGGCTAGCTTCACAGGACCCTTAGATGGTGCAGCATATTTGCTAACAGCCATTTCTAAGACTCCCAGCCTTTCTTCTACCTTCTTCAACCTCTCTATTATGGGTAAAGCAAAGGACCTAATTAGATGTTCAAAACCTTCAAGAGAAACAGCCGGCCCTGTTATCTTAGTCGGGGAGTTCAGGGGGGTAGCCAAACCAGAGGGAGTTGGTACAGTCTGTGTAGGGGATTTTAAAATCAATGCAGTGTGCGTAGGGGCCGTTGAAAGTTGGACTTTTGGTACAGTGGCCTTCAATGTAGATGTAGGTATTGTGTTCCCCTTAGTGATATTACCGAAGTCAGAGTGGTGAATCCTGCTTCTAAGCAGCTTGCCACCCCTTTTCCTTCTCTTGTTAGGTGGCAGGCCGTAAACTTTGGGCATGGCTGGTTTCCTGGCCTTCTTATTCCTAACGATCGCAAGTACAGGCACAGGCTGCTCAACTATCACATCCGTGCCGGCAATGGAATCGCCAGGAAGGGGTACAATATTCATAGATAAACTATTGGGAGAATCAAGTGAGGGGGACGTATCACGTAAAAGTATAGGAACATTGTCAATAGAAAAATGTCCTTGTTCTCTGTGTGGGTAGTAGCGCCAGCTGGTGTAATACAGGGCACCCCATCCAAGAGAGGTCTACTTTTCAGGCACTCATTAGAGCGACGCCGCTCTGATCTGCGATCAGCCAAAGTACTCTCCTTATCAAGATCGATGACAGACTTGAAGAAATAGTTTTCCAAGGTACCCTTGGTATTACCAACAATGCCTCCGGAAATGGGTTTATCTCGTGTCTCAGGCATACTCAGGAGGTAAACAAATGTATGAAGGTATAAACTTACACGACACGTTAGTGTATAGGCCCGGCCTCGTCGTGCCTCTGAGGGCCTCAGAGGGCCCGCCCTTTGCCCGGGCTTAGCCCGGCGCCGCCCCACGCGCTCCCGCTACGCGGGAAACGAGTCTTCAATTTGAACGCCTCCTGGCGCTATGTCCGTTGACGCGACTTCCGGTCGCAGGGGGTGATGGGGATTGTAGTTTTTGCCCCCTCACGCTCTCCCCCACTCGGCGGCCGCACCCCAGGTCTCACAAGTGCGGCGGCGGAGGGAGAGCGGGAACTGAAGCACAGAGCTAAGTGTCAGCAAGCTGGCTGGTAGAATGGCTGGCAAAGTGGCTACAGCAGGCAGGTAACACAACTTCCAAAGCGTCCCCCCGTATTAGAGGTGCCTCATGTTGATGCCACCTCTTGACTATCTCTTCCACCACTCAACACTTCCTGTGTATCTGCTGTTTTTTTTTAAATATCTTTATTTCATTTTATCTTTTTCTGGTACATTAGTTTACAAACTTCAATACTCATCACTTCAGCAACAATATAACTTGCTCTATAACACTATACATATAGATCAAAATATCCATGTCTGGAATGTAAAGTTGCATATGCATATACAAATCTCTTTGGGCTCCTACGGCCCGCTCGTTCTGTCATCTCCTGTGGAGGGTCTGAGTGAAGGTGTTTAATACGCTTCACCATTACAGCAAGAGAAATGCATAAGAACATCAATGCATGCAGATAAATTCAGTTCACATTTGAATCCCAGCCTTGATTTGCGTCATATATCGTGTCATAAGCAAATGGATCAATGTACAAGCAAATGTTGAGTCGGTTCTCTGGATATTATTTTCTGTAACAATTCAACGACATCTAACAACAGTACATAATAAATAAAAATAAAAGAGACATCAAATAACCGAGGGCGTAAGCGCCAAGTATCTAGTGTGCCAACTGGGTGCAGATGCGGTAAGGCTAGCGTATGTGTATAGTGTGTGGGTTGCTACTTTAATTTTCTATGCAATTATATGGTTGTGAAGGTGGCGTATGGCAGGAGCTACTACCGTGTGGTGTTTTTAGGGAGTGTGAGGTTCTTTCCCAGCATAACAATTGCAGTTGAGATGGCATGTAGAGACAGCGCGGTATATGTGTCTAGGTGGTTCGCTAGGTGTCAGGTTCCGCTCGTTGCACAGGAGGTACCTGCAACGTGGCAGTAGAGTGTGTGAGAGTACTAAGCATTGAATCCCAGGACTGTGCAATGGGATACTTTCGCAACCCTGCAGTTTCTTCCCTGTATGGTGGTGCTCTCCGCCCGTGCCCAGGCTACAAGGGATTTCACCCAATGTGATGCCTCTGGTGGGTCCTTGTGCTTCCACCTCTTAGTTATGAGTCGCTTCACTGTTATGAGGGCCAGGTCACGAAATCTGGAGCCTACCTTGTTGGCCTTGGTTCTCTTGTAAAGCCCCAGGTCACAGACCTCCCACGTGGAAGGCGTCTCAGTGTTAGTGCAATTGGCAAGTGTCTCCAATATCACACGCCAGTAGTGTAAAAGCAGGGGACAGGACCATAGCATATGTAATAGATCAGCGCCTAGGAGACGACACATCGGGCATTCAAAAGTATTGATGTTGAAATAGTTATTGATTTTATCTGGTGAAAGATATGCCCTGTGTAGTATATAAGTTTGTATGAGTTTGAATCACAAATTTCGCGGTATGTGTTGTTCTATAGCATTTTAGGACCCTAGCGTAATTTTCACGATTCATGCCCTTATATAGGCATAGAGAACCTTGTCCTTATTTAGGCATAGAAATCATAACCATATTTAGATATAGCCCATGCAGTCCAAATACGGCATGGCTACTTCCACTAGTTCCAAAAATCCACAACGATTTCTTGGAAAACTCTGCTTCAGCAGTTAGGGACTTCCCCTTGCTTGAATATTGATTTGTCCAAGAACTCAGGGAGTTTTCAAAGAACTGAGACTCTTTGATGACGTTATTACGTCCACATTTACGTCAAACTTGGCACCTTCAAGGTATAAATATGCCCACACTTGCCCAAGCAAACACACAGTGGTTTGGAGCAGTATGACTATCTACTTGCCCGACGCATCTCGCTACAGCAAGTGCCGAAGGAAGCCGACCCTCCAGCAGATGTACTGAGAGAGATGCTGGCTTTTCTCTTGCCGAGAAATCCAGCTCCAGTGTTTCCAAGCTCCCCTTGTGGGGTATTGGGAAATCGAGTCATAAGACAGAGAGATACCAGACCTCCTTCATTCTAAACCAAGTTACGGAGCTGATTAGACCCTACGAGAAATCTTGGATATGTCCTTTGCAAAAGAATACTAAACTTATACAACACCTCACTTACTTCTTACCTCGACTAGACTTAGGTTAGGTACATCGGGGTAGGCGTATTTTAGAAGCACCAGTTGAGTACTTTTAGTCTTTATTTATTTATGTATGTATTTTATGGTTTAGAAACCGTACCATGCTTTTACAGTATTATCTTATAATACTCTTCTTGCTGTACACATTATACTTTACAGCCAGTTTTACGAGTGTAGCAGTTAATTTGTTCTGCATGAGAAAGAAGACTGTTCAATAAATACTTTTTATTGAAAACGTCCGTCTCTCTATTTCTCTGCACCTCTGGTGAAATGAAGCATGCACGAATGACTGAGTACAATATCTATCTATTGTTTCCACCACTCTGAAGATCAGTTTTATCTTGGGGAAACAAAGTTGTCATGTTTATGCGGTTGTCAGAAACTAATCCCTTCTTGTGAATTCGAGAAAGTTTCTAATGATCTCTGAACTGGCTGGCACTCACAATTCAGTCTAATATATTCGATAGAGACCTAGTAGACATAAGTCCTACATCACATCTATAGGATATATTATTCCAATGCGCAAAGCCTATTGGGAATATAGGAACTACACTACATGGCGTCCAACGTTTGGTAAGACACTAATTTAACGCTAGATATTAGAGTAACTCAGTCGTGCTTTTCACAGAGACCCCTTTTTCCCGTAAAAAAACTCCAATAGACATCTGGAGTGGGTTAAAGGATAAAATATCCGCCATAACTGAGTAGGACGAAAATCCTATGTATTAGTTTTTGGTTTTGTTCAACGTTGAAGGATACAGTGTTCCAAAAATATTGTGCACCTTATCTTTGTTTCCTTGAAACTTGCTCTGCAACTTTCATTAAACAATGTCGAATAACGACAAAAACGCAACCGGTGGAGCTGCAGTAAATGCAACCCAACCGGGTTTAGACGTTACAGGTTTCCAACAAGACAATGTGGATGCTATAATCATCCCGGAAAATGTACGGAAAACAATAGCTATAAAGCTTAAAGAAAATGGCCTATCACCAAGAGGTGGTAGAGTCATTTTTGTCATAGAGGCACACGAATATCGGCAGACAGAGGTATTCTATTCATGGATTATCTTCCCTGAAGCAAATCCAAGAACACATGTGTTCCACTTCTATGAGATAGAGGAACCTCCAGCGGAATACATTCCTTACGAGGACATTGAATTTCCACTAACTTACCAAGAGCATCAGCTCTGGTTTAAAGGCGCCCTACAACATCAAAATCACATTACCAGGCTCGGTCCACTAGGTAGACCAGGAGCAACATGGCCCGGACTAGCCAGCTATACACCACATCCTGACATTGAAAGAATGACAGATGTAGAACTGTTAGCTCAGCTAAAACATTTAATTAAAATACATAGACAATTGGTTCAATATGTCATGGGGACTCTAACAGTCCAACCGGCTATCAGAATTCCACAGCAAACCCTTCATCAAGGGAACACAAACAAAATTACACCACAGACTACAATCGGTCATTGGTAAATTACCCACAAAGAGGAAAAAATGTCCATTCTGGTTAGCTCAAAAAATTACTCAGATCGAGGCAGTATTTCCCGATAGTACACCTCATGAGAAACTCAGGATTTTACAATCTGTTTACCAATGGGGATCGCACCACACCTGGAGGACTGTGACACTTGGGGTACAGTCTTTGCTGCAATCTACACAAAAACACATGGTGTTACGTCTATGGCGGTAATACCAGACGTTCTGAAACAGATTCAAAATGAATACGGGGAAGAGCCTGCTTTAAATCTCGGTATAAAGTTACTGAAGGATTTCAAATAGGTCTCAGCTATAATATTAGCTAATATTAAAGGTGAAGTAGCATCCGTGGCAATCCGCCAAAAACTAAAATAACTTGATATGACTGAGCAACCATATTAACTGGCCAGAATAATAGAAAAATCCTATGAGGAACTAGGTAGAGATAGTTTGGGTGGGAAACCAGTTAAGCCCGAAATAACAGAAAATCCTGAAAAAGTTTTTATTAAAAACAATCTCACCACTCCTTAAAAGAAGTGGGAAAATACTAAACAGACACTTCCTAAGGAGAAGCGTTCTCAATCCAGAGGTAGGTCTCCTCAAAAGGAGCCCTCTGAAAAAGGTATAACCTCAGTAATAGGGATAATTTGAGAAAAACCTGATAGATATCAAGATATTGTACCTTTCAGACTTCCTCACAGAAATCAGAAAGAAGAGGACGATCAGAACAAAAGGAAGAACGCGTGAAATCCAAAGACGATCAACACGTTCCAAAAAATAAGAAAACTCAATTCACCAAGAAGAAGGTAGCGAGTCTAAAAATCAGACATGCTGAGGATCTTGAGGACACAACTCAAGAACGGGGAGTGGGCCCAGACAATGCTGGACAGCGCAGCAGAAGTTACCATAGCTCGCAAGATCCTGAAGGATCATCTGGAGACAGTGGCGGACGGTGACATTTGCAAGTGGTGAGGCGTAAAATGATTGTCAGACTTCACCGTAGCGAGCGCGGGTAGCGCGCGAGCCGGAACACCCTAAGGGGGATTCGGGGGGGTTCTCCCCCCGAGAAAATTGTGAAAAAGTAGTGGAGAAATGGTGCATTTTCAAGCACATTTCAGAAAGCAGGAAGGTTAATAAAGCAATAGTGAAACTGCAGTTATTACATTATTAAAGAGATGTCATATACCTATGGTAGCTGCTTATTCAGTATAACCACAGAGCTTCATAACAGACTTATCAGTCATATAACATAACAGCCTCCATACCTATTTTCCCCACTCCCCTCCACCAAGATAGAGGACAGATACGGCAAAGCCTTCTGACACACCAGCAGGTCACATAAATACTCGAAGATGCTGATAAATGTAGAGCCCCCTTTATTTAGAACAATCACGAGATGTTTATCATGGCAGACTTCTCACAAGAAACGAACGTAATAGCAATACATTCTCAGCCTTAAGTCCACAACTGAGAAAATCGGACATTTAATTTGCTTGTGCGTTGTGCCAGCAACAAGAACTCATGTCATCCATACAGCAAAATCAATGAGAATTCAATCCACTGAACCCAATGAAGGAATGGGTCAGACTACTGCCAAAGAATGACCACAGAACAGTGAGAATCAAAAGCATAATGTTAGAGCGGAATCACGATCTCAACACAAGGACCTATGCTCGGTTGTACACTTATTAATGAGCAATGTTGTAATAGTGCAACCTAGATAACCTCATGCTTTACCCCAGAAAAGCACAATAAACCATCATAAATAGCGTTTCTGGGTCTCACCTATGAAGGGAGTATACGTCCACCTCCTCGAAGAGGTTGTGTAACTGAATCATCACATGGGATCTAAAACCCTGCTTTACTGCACGTACTGTACCGGCCTCATATCCCTTGACAGTGAATACTCCCATGGATACACAGAGCACACGTATGTGACAGTGACACCCCACCCAAAGACATCAGCTGCTTTCAAAAGATGTCACCCCATTGTGCCCAGTGACAAGGACAGCTGAACGCTTTCATTCCACGCATCATCAACACAGGAGTTGGGGCGCTGGTGCGAATTGGGGATACACTCACTGGGGGATCAGTACCGCTGACACACACCAGGCGCAGAGGTGAGACGAGGGGCAGAGGAGCCTGAGGAGGGCTGGCACTGACGGGTGGTGGGGGGATGTAGAGGAGGTAACACCCACCTGTGGGTGTCATTATCACATTACGCACGCCCAGCGCTGCAAGGCCTGTTGTTACGGTGTCAGGTCCTCCTGGCTGACGTTGAATCGGTGGAATCAAATGAACATTTGTAAGGAGGGAGGCCAAAAGGGTCGTATATTCTGCCAGGGGGTGCACCAGTACATATGATGGGGTGTGGGTGGAAGGAGTTCTGTGGCCTGGTGTCTAGCAGCTTACAAACCTTCACGCACCATGAAGTGGTCACGGACTGACAGAGTGGATGCAGCCTGGCTTCCAGTGGAGGATGCAGGACTGAGCTGGTGGTGGGGTAATGGAATGACGGTTAATGCGACGTAATTGGTGGGTAATGATCGTCTAAAAATGGGATCCAGTTTGAGCCTGGCATTACCAGGTGCAGAGATGAGACGAGGGTCAGAGGAGGGCTGACACTGACGGCGGTGGGGGGATGTAGACTAGGAGGCCTGGCACTGATGAGGGATTGGCAGATGAGGCCTGGCTGGCACTGACGAGGAATGACAGAGGAGGCCTGACAATGACGGTAGAGGAAGCTAGCCTGGCACTGGTTAGGGATGGCAGAGGTCAGAGGAGGCCTGGCACAGTCACTGACTGTGTTGAAAAAAACGTACGTGGTGACCGTGACGTCGACTATGGAACTTACTTCTCTCTGTGACTGTCTACTCGATGTCTTCCGACCGACGCAGACTCGACTTGAAGTAACTAGTCAGTGCACATAAAGCACCAGGCGGTCCGTCCGTAGTAGTCACAACGAGTCACGCAGTCCACTCTCCTTCGTGACTCTGACTCATCTACTTTCAATTTGTTGTTGTTGTGGCAGCACTGGTGCAACACGCGTGGTGACGTCCCGACAGCGTAGGGAAATGGCCAATCACCTCGACATGGCTTGATATAGCCATATGTGATTGGCCATACAATGCGGCCCTGAGCAGAGCAGCCAACACCCATGCGCGGCACCATCCTGCTGCAGCAGTGTCTACTCAGCCAATCCTGGCGCAGCGTTAACAGCGCCACTGCACCGGGATTGGCTACGAGAAGGATACTATCTGCCCATAATGAGACCAGGGCCCCGGGTCCCTGCCTGTGTCTGAGTACTATAGGGGGGGAGGGAAGGTCTACTAGGTGTACGCATGCGCGGGCCAGTCTAAATAATGAGTACTCCTGGATTTCACATGCGCAGTTACCCCGCTGCTACTACTCCGTTATTCTGCTCTGACTGCCTGTGCCCTGTCACTCTCTGCCGCAGCCCAGCCCCCCATGGCCCACTTCCTTATGCGATGCCCGATTCTGTCGGGCTTGTCCCGGGGCCGGTAGCGCGCAGTGCGGGAGCCTGAGTCAGTGCGCTCATATATTTTTTTAAAAATCCTTTTTTTAAGCATGTTGGCAGTGACGGTCGTCCATGGCTAGTGGGGCAACGCCCCAACGCCCCCAATGGACGCACCGCCACTGCCTGGAGACAGTGGACTTGAATGAGTACATTCAAGTTGAAACTGTCGATACCAGGGTAAGTGTACCCCATAAGTTATATGAAGTAACACTCAGGATAGAGGGGGACATAACTAGAAAAATAAAAGCACTCTTTTGGGAAATACTATCAATGACATCCTTCTGGCTGAAAAAGACTTGTCACCTGAATTTGTCAGGGAGTGCCCACATGGCTAAGACATCATTATGCCAGCCTTCTCCAATCATATTCATATTAATAAAAAATACACCTATGCCAGAAAATGGGCTGTGGCCCAGGCTCCAGCATTGTATAAAAATCATGTGGGATGGGATGAGGACTCTCCTCACCATAAGATCATTAAAAAATAAACCTACTGCTCAGAGGCAGTGTCCAGTTAAGCAAGAAACTAAGAAACGGTAAGGGAGATCTTAGATCAACTTGAATACCAAGGGGTGATTGAAACATGCACCTCGTCCATGAACAATCCTTTGTTTCCCGTTTCCAAACCAGACAATGCATATCGTCTACTTTTGGACCACAGACATTTAAATTCTTGTTGCAAAACCTTTGCAGTACAAAATGCACACAGTGCAGCACTGATGAATAACATTGTGCGCAAAAAATATAAAACGAAATTAGATATTTCGAACGGTTTCTTCTGTCAAAATATCGCACCTGAAAGCAGGTATTTAACTGCTTTCTCAATTATGGGGGCACACCGTCAGTTCTGTCATCTCCCCCAGGGATTCAAGACTAGTCCGGGGTTATTTTCAGCCAGAGTAACAGAGTTACTACAAAAGTATGATGATGAGGCATTATCTTATGTCGATGAACACCATAATACTTGGCTTTGCCTCAGAAGGGTACAAATTCAATTTTAAGAAATCAAGAATTGCCCACCTCAACGTCCTATTCCTAGGATACGAACTTTCAAGTGAAGGCACAAGCCTGGCAGCAAACTTTTTAGAAAAATGTGCGCTGCTGCAACCTCCAAAAACACTGAAAACCCTACAGTCAGTTCTAGGTTTCCTGAATTTCAGAATAACTTACATTTTAAACAACGCAGAAAGGGTTAAACCTCTCTACAAATTAATCAAACCAGATTTCAAATCTACTAATTGGTCTGAAAAACATACAGAAATTTTGCGTTCAGTGCAAACAGACATGTTAGCAACAGCTCATTTACAGACACGCATAAACAAACGCAACCTTGTCATCCGAATCATCCCAGGGAGATGCGGATTCACATACCTAACCTTTAATGAAGGGGAAAAGGTACCCATAGCTTACAAATCACACTTGTACACACAAGCTGAAATGAAATTCACTTCAACAGAAAAAATTCTGACAGCGGTTCGAACTGCAGTAGCAAAAGAGATAGCCCTCGCGCAGGGAAAACGCATAAAGGTTGTTACTCCTGTACCTGCCTTAGCGGCAGTGACAAAAGCGAGCATTCCAAATGCAAAAGCTTTACATCCAAGATGGATACAATGGGTTAATTCTCTTGCTGCAACAGACGTTGAATACGTTTTTGACCCCCTACTTGAAAACTCAAGAATTTCTACAATACGAACAAGAATGTCCTCCGCGCACTGAGATTCTGCCTCTAGAACATTACGGATGTATAATTTATACAGACGGATCAGCACAACCCGCATTTGGGGGAAAACAAGCTTATAGTGCTGCGTGCGCGATTGTTAAACGTCGCTGGCGCGATGGTAAATTCAGACCTATGGTCACAAAAACTCAATCTCTCAGAGACTGTACAGCTCAGCGAGCTGAACTACAGTTTTTCAAGATGGCACTTGAAGCTACAGATCGCGAATTCCCCACACTCATAGTGTGCGATTCGTATTACTGCGTCCAATCTTACAATGAATACTTGCAGAATTGGGTTCAAAACAGTTTCAAAGACGCAAAAGGTGGCACAATCAAGCATAAATTGCTTTGGGAACAAGTAGTTCTATTACAGAAAGAACTACAAAAGAATCACGTGGTCCATACACTGAGTCATCAGTGTGATGGCGTTCACGTTGCAGGGAATTCATTGGCTGATGAAGCCGCGAAGGCGGCTGTGCAAACGGCTTCCGTAGCTGCAATCACTTGTTCAAAAACAAAAATAGACAGCGAAACAATGCAATCTGTCACTGCTTCAATAAAAGACAGTGGTAAAACACTTCCAAAAGGCTTTCCACTCAAGTACTCATATATAACTGATGCAAATAATGTTCCTTTTGCTCGAATCCCTGGAGTGGGGGATATAGTAATTCCAAACTTGCAACACAGATTAGGACTAAGATTTAAGAAAACGCTGAAGCTAGCAATTGAAAGCGAGTGAATGTTTATCATTGTCAAACCCCCCTTTTTCGAGAACGACTACATCATAATTTTTACCATTGGCAGCTAATCTCCCTTGTATGTGTGTTTTTTTCGGGTGCATTGAGACGTGAGTGCATGTGTTTTTTGAGACAGGGTGCACTTATCCACAGAATCTGTGGCTGAGAATCTATAAATATATATGAATGATATGACAAGTTTTTCGACATCGATTGACACAACCATTTTTTGTGTCCCGGTGCACATTCAATCAATCAAGCAGGCATATACTTGATATGGCCACGCAATGACAATATGATATCTGTGTAAATAGACATCGAGTATCATCTGAATGGATAAATGTAGCATTGTTTTACATGTTCTTTGTGCTTTTTCTTCCCCCTTTTCCCTTTTCTCATTACAGAGACCAGATCCGGTCAGATTTTTCAAAGCTTCCCTAAGGGCCCACTCAAGCCCGGAAGCCTAACCAGGTAGCCGATTTTTGCTACCTAGTTATAGGACTATTGGCATATACTCTTTAGATTACAAAACTGAGTTTATTTTTCCTGTAGGGACCATCAGAGGTCCTGATGAGTAAGTAGTAGGGGACTACTTACGAAAAATGTCGACCTGGTAGTAAGCAATTTGCCCTACCCACACAAACCCCTTCGTAACGTTCCCAGCTAGAGAACCTAATAAATTCTATTTTTTCTACTAGCCAGGGAATTTTTAATTTGTTTTGCAATCACTAAATAGGTCCCTACACTTCACTTATATCACGTACACTACACCACACATAGCCTATCGTCACAACTACCAGTGCTCCCACGTAGTTTGTAGGTCGTAGCACGCCCCGCCCCGTAGAGGGACAGGAAGACCCCGATGATGAAGCATGACACCAAGGGGCTTCTTAGTGTGTGAGGGGTATTTTAAAAAGCACATGGTGCCCTCATCTTGTCATCACAAGAAAGGGCCATACCTTTAGACCCACCATCACCATTATTAAGTTTACTCACTTGTACACATTGATAGAATCCCGTTGTTTATATAGATCAGTCAGGAGGGTGATTCTATCATTACCTCTACACTTCCTCTATTGTTGTTTTGGAGGCACTGTAGACATACTCGTGAGCATAGAATAATTTTTAATTGTTTGTTCCGTCTCTTAAATGTATGTCTCTGTCCCCTTCTTTCCTCAGGTGCATAATACATTAACTTTGAGGTCTCCCAAACAGGGAGTACTTTAGGAGGCTGGTCCTCCGTTCACATGCACTATTTTAAACTGTTTTTACTTTCACGTCCCTAGGTCAGGGTGGACCTTAGCGTGTCCATACCGTCGGGGTTTAGTCCACTTTTGTCCTGATGAATGCCTGGTAAATTCACACCGTTTCAAGGCAGAAACATGTTGACTGACTATTAAGATAGTGGAAATAACCAAACAATTTATTTGGCCGAATTTCCCACACTTCATTTTAAATATGTCAAAGTGATCAAACATTAAACTTTTTTTGATGCACTGCAGACATTTTTAAACATCACTATCACTTTAAATCACTCACTTCACGACTAGTCACAAAAAACCTGCTCCGCAGTAATCCTGGTGTTGAAGCACACTGGGGAGGCACTCGGCCTCTCCAGTGGGGCCCGATGATGAAGCATGTCACCAACCAGGTTGGTGAGTGAGGGCTTTCCATACATACCTGAGTGGGGTTGTGTATCCGTTCTATATTTTTGCTCCTTTCTGTTATATTAGATTTATTCCTGGACACTCTTTTCTTGTTGAAATAAGTATAACCGGGGACTAAGAGTGTTTCCGCATTCTCCCTACCTCTCTTTTTGTTGATTTGCATAAAGCAATCTATAACAGCTAGGGTATTAGGCTCGGGTGACAGGTGGGTCAAACATCTAATAAGTGTCCAACATAGTCTTAACAATCTGCCAAGAAATTCTCTGGGTGGAATCACTCCATATGAAATCCTTTTTGGTACTAGAATGATGGTCGAAGACCTCGATCATCATACTCCAGTGGTAGAACAAAAACCCTTTGATATCAAAGACCGTTTGGCTGTTTTGCAGGACTTAAATGAAACAAGAAGAAGTCTAAGCCACACCACACAGAAGCCAACGACCACTGAAGAAAAACCACCTGTCCCAGAAAGACATGTCTGGATTCCAAAGATTGGGGATCTGTTCAGAGAGAAAATAGCGGATAAGAAGGAATTTGGGCCTTCTTACAGAAAACCAGTACCTGTCTTAACAATCCACGGATCAAGAACAGTGTTACTGCCGCCCCTTGCTGGAAGAAAGGAGACACGGTTCGTATCAATTGATCTGGTGAAACCACACCATGTGGCCGATAATAAGTAGTAGGCCCAGTGGACTCGAAAGGTGTAGCAGACGACCAAATCTTGCTACTATCCAACCGGTTCAAACTGAAAGACTCATCACCTTTGAACAATCAGCAGTAAGAAAAGAAGGACTATGCAATAAAGCCATGGAGCTTGTACCTCTTGACACCCAAATGACAGTTCATCAAGAAACTCCCGTCTACAATCATGTAGCATCGGACTATACTAATATGTCAAGGGAACAAGCAGCTCCAGCGATTTCAAATAATCCGGTTGCAATACCAACAATTGACAGATATGCCTCTGGCTATTTCATCAACTTTGATACGTTTTCTGAGGATCACAATGAGCCCGAAACAACGCCAGCAAATACAACTTTCAAGGAACAAGTAACAGAACTTTTTCACTAGCTTGCAAATACATACCTGGTTTCACCATGGGTTAAATTTTGGATTGTGTTAGGTGTACTTTTTCTCTTATTTTGGCTCATTCTTGTTTTAAGTTTGGGAAAGCTGATAGATGGAAAATATAGTAAAATGGACACAGCAAGTAAGAACATCAACTTGCTCCTGAAACCACACAAATCGTCTCATTGTGAGCAAAGAGACCAGGCGCGGTGCATCCATTGGGGCGTAGCCCCCCCATCCGCAGCTCCCTCAGCGTTTCTGAACTCAAGTAAACTGCACCAGTTTACTTAAGTTCAAAGATGCCGAGGGAGTACTGGCTTCATGTCTGTCAGCATGACGTCGGACTGCCCACCCCCTTCAGAGACTGAAGGGGGTGGGCGGTCTGGCATCACGTTGACTGACATGATTGTCAGACCGTTACCAGGGGCAGGCAGCAGCACAACACAAGTGCGCATGAGTGGGGACGGAGGGCACATTTTTTGCCCGTGCCCAGTCATGCGCACTTGTGTTTTCATTTGTTTGCGCATGCCCATTAGGAGCCCCTCGGTCTCCTAATGGGCGTGCGGTGGGCGAAGAGAAACTGTGCCCTAACCCAATCCGATTGGCAGGGAGGGGCTACCTGTCCACTCCAGTGCCGTTGTGAAGGAGCCAAGGGGAGCAGAGGCGGCACGGACCGGCGGTCAGGTAAGTGTTCAGTTTTATATTTAATTCCCTGTCCCCCCGTGTGCCGCGACCCCCACTCCACCCCCCCGCGCGAGCTGTGACTGTGTTTACAGAGCTGTGTTCTTTCAAGTTTAGCAGTCAGACCGGACAGTTGGATGAGGTGTTGATGGACGGGTGTTCGGAGCAGAGACGCCGTTGTTGTTTATTTTCCAACAGCCTTTAATGCCCATCAGCCACTGTTCAATGTGATGCTTTCTGAGCCATTGCTTCATCCACGGGAAGTGAGGCTGGCTATGTTGGGGCAGAGTCAGTCATAAGGGTGCCTGATATGTGACTGACTGCACACCAGCCCTGCTGGCCTCACCGGTAATAAAGAGGAGGCCTGAAGAAATACCATATATGTCTAGGATCACAGGTCAAACTGGGATGCCAGGATTGATTCCAGATATGGTGACTGGGAAATGAAAATCAGTATATTTCCTGAACACTCAGATGCTTGTCACCTTAGTGCATTGGATTACTAAAAGTTTTTTTAAAGTGAACGGAGAAACATTCCTTCCCTGCCGTGATGGCAATTCTATTAGTAAACTAAAAGACATGGGCCAGGTTCCCTCCACATTAAGGAAGCTGCATTGTGCAAGAGTAGTTACAAGGTAGTTATGTGTCCGAGGCAATGAGATCAGTTGTAGAGGGGAGGATGTGGCATTACAACCAGAGCTGCCAGGTTTGGAACTGGAGAACTAAGGGGTATATTATCAAGGGGCTTTATCTCCGCTTTTTTGGCTTTAAAAGCCAAGAAAGCGGAGATAAAATTATCTCCCTATTACCAAGCTGTCGCTAACACCAGTTAGCAACAGCTAGTAGGAGATAGCGACCATCTTGGGCCCCGCTTTGCATGTCAGTGATATTTATCACTAATGACATGCAAAGTGGGCGTGCCAAGATGTTAGCGACTGAAAACAGTCGCTAACATCGCTATCTCCTATTACCAACTTTTGGAGATATTCGCGCTAAGCGCGAATATCTCCAAAAGCTAACACCTGCCCTGAGCAGTTCTTAGCCATGTTATCCAATGGGAGGTGGATAACATGGCTAAGAGCATTTGCTCGATAATGCATGAATATCGCTGACTTTTCAGCGATATTCATGCATTGCGGCCGTTTTTTATCGCATTTGCGATAAACCTTGCTAATAGCAAGGTTTATCTGCGATAAAAATCACCGATTTGCGGCGATAATTTTTGTCTCTAAACAAGTTAGAGACAAAAATGATCTCTATTGGTTGGTAATATGCCCCTAAGTTCCGAGACTAAGTCAGCGGAACAGCCTCCGATTTTGAGCATACTGGCAATGCCTACAAAATAAATGTGACCTTATGTAATGTAACTGCTGTAAATAAAATCTAGGAGCATACCCTGTGACCCTCCACCCTGCAGCCCCACTTTCTCTGTTTGAGCTTGCTCACTGTGTTGAATCATTTTATACTTGGCCTGAAAATGTATGCCCCACCACTTTCGAAATCAAGCAGCCACCCCTGAAAGAGACCTGTCGTCAGTAAACATCACAGCCGTTCCCCTACCAGGTGGGATAGCATGGGACAGAACTGATTATGACATTTATGGTCCAGTAGCGCTGTTGAAGATTCCACACCAATTTAAGGTTTCCTTGAGTGATTTTGTTTTACACAGTACATTTTCTGATGATTGGGACTATGAGACTGTTAATAACATGATGGCAGACTTAGAAATGTCAGCAAAATGTACAAAACATGAATACTTAAAAGGTTCATCAGATTATGAACAAATGTACTGGTTTAATCATTATGGTCACCATTATTTGCACAAATCTGCAAACCCTAGAAATGTTTTAACTTATAATCAATGGGAACATTATCCAACGCCACCAAAGGGTAGCTCTAAAACATTCTATGAAAAATGTCCATACTTCTCAGGTTTTAATGTCACAAATACGGAAACATTTTACTTAAAAAATGTTAATAAAACAGGAATGAATAGTATGTTGACTAATACTAAGCAAATTTATTCTGCAGCCTTTTATGCTCGATTTTCCACATTAGGCTTTGACTTTTGGAAAGAGAACATTGAGACAAAAACTGTCTGGGGCACAAAAGACTGCCAGGTGCAAGGTTTAGAAGCCTTATTTAGAGCCTGCATCATCCCAGAACAAATAATGTTTTTAAATGAAACTGTTCAACAGACATCTTGTCTTGGCCTGGCTAAGATAAAAGACTTAAATAAACCGTCCATACCTAAACCAGCACCTGATAGTAATGGAACTACAGATGAAGAGGTAGAGGTAAAATATATTTTACAACAAAACAGAACTAATCCTGATTTAAAAAAATGGTTAATCTGGCCCACAGACACAAATAACTGTCAAGATAGATTCCTGAACAAGACACAAGGGTTTACAGTAACTAGGCCAGATCTAAGATATGTCCAGAGACAACATCCAGGGATAATACCAACTTACAGTTTAGGAAAACTGTGCCTTGAGTAGCTACAACAATTTGCACTCCCAGATATAAAACAACACTTCACTTTACTTAAAGATGGCATTGATTTGAGAGAATTCTTACTAGGACCTCGCAAACAACATCATAAACGTTTCATATAAGCCGGTATTTACGCTGCTTATAATGAAACATGGAAAGTCACGCAAATAGAAACTGCAGAACGAATACGAGAAATTGATCGTATTAATTTAGAGAAAGCTCTCTCTGTAGTTGACAATGGGTTAACAACTCTGTCATCCAATTATTCTTTTGACAGCATTGTATCCTCTGCCATAGACATAATGGAACAGGACTTGCTCATGTTACAACATGGGCAGTCTCCATTGCGTTCTATAATGGTGCTAGGCTGGACGTTACAAAACCTTTGTTCAGGCTATGTGCCTTGGCATCTAATCAACACCACGTCAATGGTTACTGGATTTAACCTTACAGATAAACAAATCTCTTTGGCACAGAGGGGACCAGACTATGCGGTGCAGTGCATAGCAAAACTGGAAAGATTACCATTAACCGTTTCTGAGAAACTAGCCGTGGATTGGATAATACATGGCACCATCACAATACCAGTGACGATTTTCCAGTTTCAGTATTGCTTAACACAGATACCAGCAGGCCTGTATGAAATGTTGGGTAAAGAATACATAATGTCGACCTGGGATTTACCATACGCACAGAAATGTTGGAGTGGGGAAAAGGAGGTATTTCTTAGTGGTAAAAATTGCAAAACCACATTGAGCGGTACACTTCTATGTCAGGGTATTAATTTACATGTAGCCTGTGATGGCTCTTCAACCAACTTATCATGCCACCTGCAGGGTTCCCCGGCAGTAGTGATAGATCCAATTTTTAGTCAGCTTTCCAATGGGAGCTACATAATGTTGAATGATCACAGCTGTTGTAGAATGATGCCCGAAATGGCCTATCTAGTTAATGTGTCAGCCAGGGTCACTTGCTGTATGCAAGTATTGTTTCCAAAAACTAAGACAGACGGGGAGTCGCCGCTATGGCCTTCACTGAACATCTCTTCTATACAAATTGATACTTTAAGCAGAATGAAAGCCATTCTTTTACAAAAAACTGTGCCATCGACCTCGTCCAGAGAGACGTATGATCTGCAAGTCGCAAGGTTCTCTGCAGAGATACATGCCTTATTATCAACAAACTGCCCCATACATTTCACGGAAATGTTAGGTCGTATCTTAAATATGTCTGATACCAGTGGTATTGTACATGTATTTAAGATGATTTTTTGGGGACTGTTAGCACCCTTTGAAGCAGTCCTAGGCATTTTTCCAAACTTCGTGCACTCTGTGTTCGGTGGCCTGCCTCTCATCTTGGGACTCGTAGCAGGGATACTATTTTTGTTCCTTCTGCTCCGATATGGCAAGTCCAGTCACCAGCGATACTCAGATTACCATGGAGAACACTCTTCTGGCAATGCAGTATCGTGAGCGCATAACACAGATTCTTGGCTTGGCTCGTTTGAGAGATTTGAATACCCCATGGTTCCTATCGTTCAGACCAATCTGGCAAGATTGCATGTTACCTGTTCTACGATGCCTGCTTTGTGGAGAGGAATGCGTGTTGGATATTTGTCTGACACTTCCATCAGCACTGCCAACGGATGTTGACGGTTTTCTTGGTTCGGTAACTGCTTATGCATTGTGTTGTCCCTAACAGCTACCAATCCTGATGATGGCATTCATTGAGGTCTCACCGGCAATTCCAGCTGAGGGTGAGATACGTGGACCAACAGGCACACAGGTACCATCTACTACGAACATTGCTAATGCGACTGACGCTGACGACGATGTTTCTCATCTGTGTACGATTGATCTACTTAATGAAGTGGTTCAACTCTCACCTACTGTGGTAGACGATTTCTTTGCCAGCTTAGAAGATTTAATGTTTTCTCTTGACACCAAGAATAACTTTTGAAATTAGCACACAGCGTTCTATCAACTTTGAATTCGACCTTCATTTTTCAAAACAAAAAAACTTCTAAGTTTGGAACTCTATTTTTCTACGATTTGATTTGACTTTTTCCAAAATTGAACTTAAGCACAAGGTAATCTGCTTAAAGTAGAACTATTCTTAGAGGACAAGAATTCTTGGAATACTTCCTAGAAACAATATTGAACTTATCAACAAACCAAAACAGTATATATATCCTGCTATGGGATGGTCTCGACCTTTTTTCTGTATTTAGAGCCATTTCATAACTGTACATTTTATGATTCATTCAGTTAGCATTTTCATATATCATACTTTATGCTTGAATTGAATTCATTGCTTTTAAATGCGTACAGTACAAATGCTCATTTTATGTGTACAACCATTTTCAAAAGCATTTTATGTTTTTTTGGGTGCGATTGTGAACACATGCTTTAGATATGTTTTAGTGCTTAGTTGTAGTAATGTCGGACATAATAGAATGGAGTGGGTGTTGTATAGTATTTTAGGACCCTTGTGTAATTTTCCCGATTCATGTCCTTATATTGGTATAGAGAACCTTGTCCTTATATAGGCATAGAAATCATAACCATATTTAGACATAGCCCATGCAGTCCAAATACGGCATGGCTATTTCCACTAGTTCTGAAAATCCACAACGTTTTCTTGGAAAACTCGGCTTCAGCAGTTAGGGACTTCCCCTTGCTTGAATATTGATTTGTCCAAGAACTCATGGAGTTTTCAAAGAACTGAGACTCTTTGATGACGTTATTATGTCCACCTTTACGTCAAACTCGGCACCTTCAAGGTATAAATATGCCCACACTTGCCCAAGCAAACACACAGTGGTTTGGAGCAGTCCAACTATCTACTTGCCCGACGCATCTCGCTACAGCAAGTGCCGAAGGAAGCTGACCCTCCAGCAGTCGCACTGAGAGAGACGCTGTCTTTTCTCTTGCCGAGAAATCCAGCTCCAGTGTTTCCAAACTCCCCTTGCGAGGTGTTGGGAAATCGAGTCTTGGAACAGAGAGATACCAGACCTCCTTCATTATAAACCAAGGTATGGAGCTGATGATTAGACCCTAAGAGAAATCTTGGATAGATCCTTGGCAAAAGAATATTAAACTTATACTACACCTCACTTACTTCTTCCCTCGAACTAGACTTAGGTTAGGTACATCAGGGTAGGCGTATTTTAGAAGCACCAGTTGAGTACTTTTCGTCTTTATTTATTTATGTATGTATTTTATGGCTTAGAAACCATACCATGCTTTTACAGTATTATTTTATAATACTCTTCTTGCTGTACGCTTTATATTTTACAGCCAGTATTACGATTGTAGCAGTTAATTTCTTCTGCATGAGAAAGAAGACTGTTCAATAAATTATTTTTATTGAAAATGCCTTTCTCTCTATTTCTCTGCACCTCTGGTGAAATGAAGCATGCACGAATGACTGAGTAAAATATCTATCTATTGTTTCCACGACTCTGAAGATCAGTTTTATCTAGGGGAAACAAAGTTGTCATATTTATGCGGTTGTCAGAAACTAATCCCATCTTGTGAATTCGAGAAAGTTTCTAGTGACCTCTGAGCTAGCTGGCACTCACAATTAAGTCTAATATATTTGATAGACACCTAGTAAACATAAGTCCTACGTCACATCTATAGAATATATTATTCCAATGCGCAGAGCCTATTGGGAATATAGGAACTACATTACAGTGTGTGGCACTAGCTATAATGCGCTCCCATTCTTTATCAGTCCAAAGACGGCCTCCGTCTTCTGTCCAATATGTGCGGAGTCTCTGCAATGGCTTCAATACATGGATGAGCAGGGCTTGTACCAGCCAATGTATCACATGCGATCCCTCCCCCATTACGTGCAGGTACTGTATTAGCTGATGTGCCAGAGGCTCGTTGGTCATGTCACCCAACGCTAGTGTGAACGTTCGCATAATGATTGCGCGTGCAAAAGAAACTGGCCAACTGGTAATCCAGTTTTTGCCATCAGTGTCGCAAACGGTAGTAAGGCACCGTCTGATATACAAGTCTCCAAGTGTCTCCACTCCCACTTCAGCCCAGGGCGCCAATGTCATGTCCGTTATAGGGTCTCTGCCTCTGGGTGTCCCTAGAAGCAGCAGTACCAGGGCATATGGGACTGTGTCTTTAGTGAGATGTAGGCCTCTCCTGAAACACCTGTGAGCCAGCTCAACATGTATCTGTGTCAGACGAGTAGTTTTCCCTAACGGGTGAAACAATCCACATATCTGGGCCTGCGTCCAGACCGTGTTCTCAGTCGACGTGTCTGGCAGATTCTTGCCGCTTAGCCACTTTGCGACCCATTGTAATTGCACAGCTAAGTATAGTTCCATATGAGGAACTGCTAGGCTGCCATGTTCCGGGGGTTCATATAGTTTCTGCAGTGCTATCCTGGGCCGCCCTGCGGTCCAGATCATGTCACGGAGTAACCCCTCCAACTCTCTAAAGAACTTCACTGGGACATACACCGGGAGATTTGCAAAATAATATAATAACCTGGGCAGTACTATCATTTTAATTAAGGTAACAGGGCTCATCAAATTGAGCGGCAAGGACTTCCAGAATTAGCTTTGTGCTCTGATTGAGGAGACAGCGCGAACCAGATTACCCTCCAGTATATCTGTCGGGGACCTGTACATATATATCCCTAGGTGTATCTGAACGTGGTCGGATACCAATTAGGTTTAGTTCCGTTAATGATTACATCAGCTGCAGCTACGTCCTTAAGAGTAAGCGCCTGACTTGGCCCAGTTTACCTTGAGGCCTGATACCGCCTCAAACCTACAGAACAGTGCTGATATCTCCAGCGGCACAGCATGAAGATCTCTTATATATAATAACAGGTCATCCGCATATAGGGACACTGTATGCAGTCCGTCGCTCAAGGGGTTGCCCCATTCCACGCCACCCTCTCGGAGGAGAGCCGCCAATGGTTCCATAGCTAGGGAAAAAAGTAACGGAGACAAGGGGCACCCCTGCCTGGTCCTCGTCTCACCATGATTTCGTCTGATAGGAGCTTGCCCGTACGAGCCCGTACTGTGGGTCGTTGGTACAACAATTGCACCAGTTGTAGATAATCGTTCCCCAGCTCGTACTTACGTAAGACAGCTGCGAGATAAGGCCACTCCAATGAATCAAAAGCCTTTTCCAGGTCCAGTACTAGACAGTCAGACCTGGGCCAGTTCTTCGTAGCATATTTCTGGATTCAGAATCGTCATCGAATATTTAGAGAGGTGCTCCTGGTAGGTACAAATCCATTCTGGTTGGTATGTACCAATGTCGGCACAAACAGGGCTATACGTTTGGCCAGAATCGAGGCAAGGATTTTATAGTCTGTGTTTAACAAGGCCAGTGGACGGTAAGAGCCCAAAAGGTCAGGGTTCCTGCCCGGTTTCAAAAAATAGACCAGCGTTGCCTCATTTTGTGTGGGGGTGAGCATTGAATATTCCAACGCTGCCGCATACACTCGCAACAGCTCTGGCACCCGTACATCTGAGTATGCCTTGTGAATTTCAGCCGGTAGTCCATCCAGACCCGGCGTCTTGCCATTCGATAGAGAGTAAATACTATTCCGTATTTCCTCCGGCGACAGAGGAGCACCTACTTCTCCCTGCTGACAAACCGTAAGCTGCGGCAACATTAGCGTGAACAGGAAATTCTGTATGTCTATATCTGTAGCTATCAAGCAAGATCTGTATATCTATTTGGGTATGCACCATGACTCCTAGTGTATTTTGTATCACTGTCACAGGTGTGGTAGCCATGTCTTGTCGTATCAACAACAACAGCAGCCTACCGGGTTTGTCTCCCATATGATGGGTGCGTGCTGAATGCGCTGCATAGTTTAAATTATGGAGACGGTCTAGCAATCTAGAATGTTCTTCTCTAAGATATTCCAAAGGACCTGTATTACCTTCCAACACCTCTCCTTCCCTTCGAAGCATGTCAGTTTCGAGGCGTGTGAGGTCTGCTTCCAACTGTCGCCGCATGCCTGCTTGTGCACCAAGGCAATCTCCCTTGATCACAACTTTGAACGTGTCCCACTCCACCAAAGGCGTTGTGGCCGTACCAGCATTCTCCTCAAAATACCGGTGGATATTGGCAGCCAGTAGGTTCCGGAAGGGCGCTTCCAGTAAAAGGTTCTGGTTGCAGCCGCCAAGTTGGGATTGGCGGACGGGGGCGCTCCCATGACACTTCCAAAACATGCGGGTTGTAGTCAGAATGTGTCCAGCCCAAATAGTAAACTGAGAGCATATAACAGTCTAACTGCATGTGCAGATCATGAGCTCCTGAATAATAAGAGTATACCCTGTCTTGAGGATGACGATGCCTCCAGGCATCTTTCAAATGCCATTGTGTAGCCCAATTAGTCAATGCCTTCATAGCATGATGTGTGCTTGTGCCCGGAAGGGGCAGGAAGGATCGATCTAATGACACGTCAAGGACGCTATTATAGTCGCCTACTAGAAGCATGGGAATGTCGTGCCATGGCGCAAGAATATGTGATACCTTGTCAAGGAATGCAGCCTGTTCTGTATTAGGAGCGTATAGCGATGCAAGCACTATTTGTCGGCCATCCAGTGCGCCCCTAATTATTACATACCTCCCCTCTGCATCTACCAGCGACTGTGTGATTGTGAGTGTAACACCCGCCCTCACCCATATTAGCGCGCCTCGCGCAAAAGCCATATACCCTGTGGCAAACAACTGGCTGCGTCAGCGATGGTGTAAGCGTTGTACCTCTGATGTAGCCATGTGGGTCTCTTGCAGCAAGGCAATTTGTATATAGTGTCGCTTGAGGTATGAATAAATCTGATATCTACACGACGGCCGATGCATGCATCTAACATTCCATGTACTTATCTTAAACGAAGACATAGTCCCTACAACGCAACAAGTGAACAAGTGCCTGTAGCAGCCCAACTGACATGTACATTGTATACAACTTAGCATTACACATCCTGCCTAGCATGTTGACTTGCAGCACATGACCTTGCATAAATCCACTCGTAACGGATGATGTCTCATTATAAAATCTCAATAAAAACATAGGCGTGTGTAATACCAAAAGAGTGAAAATGCAACCAGCAATCGTCCAAACTTCTAATTGGAGATAACAGTCTAAACAATCTGGGGGGCTGCACTGCGAACTACTCTATGTTAGTATACAATCTATGTATCTAGCGTCCCCGGGGCTCCCCATTCACAGGCAAAATACAATATAATCAGGAGAAGCTGCATATGCTAATTCAGGAGCACTCATCTGGTGGGCCACGTATCTAGATGTCCACAAAATAGCGACAATACATACATTTGAATTCCACCACCTCCCTCCTGAAGCACGACTGCAATCCTGGCAGTGAATGAATAGTGTAGGGTCCTAACGACTTGCATCCCAAAAGTCTATCTATCCCACAACTGCCTGTGCCCACTCATAAACCCCAATACCTTGATTTGTAGCCATACAAATACCGAAGCCCTCAGTGTTCATGCTATCAAGTCCTCCGTCTGCGGGGTGACATCTGGCTGTTCGGTCAAGTCCTGTGAATTCTGCAGGCCATATATCTGTTCGTCGTCACTAGACAAGTCTCGTCGGCTTGATGCCACCTCAGTCCTCAGTGATACGCTGATTTCTGCTACTGCCTGTAATGCGTCTCGCTGCCCGCTTAGGATCAGTTCCGAGTGTGGGCCCACTGGTGGCGTGGGTGGTGTCCCCACTCTCATAGATCTGCGCTCTCTCCGCCGGCGGCGAAAAGGGCCTTTCAGCTTAGGTAGTATTGTGGTTGCAGTTTTATCTCGAGGTACTACATTGGTGAAGGTATCCAGCCAGTCTTCCGCCTCCTCCGATGTGTTAAAGAAGTGCGTATTATCGCTGGCAACCACACACAGTCGTGCAGGGAACAACAGAGAATATTTCAGGTTGTTTTGTCGCAGACGCTTCTTCACTGCCATGAACGGAAAATCTCTGGCGCTGTACCTGAACGGAGTAGTCTGGAAATAACATTACTTTGTGGTTGTCTATGTGGATGTCCTGGAGCTTTCTTGTCTCTTGTAAAATGGTATCCCGATCCCAGTAGTTAAGGATCCGAAGAAGCAGGGGCCTCGGATTCGATCCCATAGAGGGGTCCTCGCTGGGACTCTCTGGGCACGCTCTATGACAAAGTGTGGCAAGAGGGACCCCTCCGGCAGTAGATTTCTAAGCCAGGTCTCCATATGCAGGGCAGGCTCTTTTCCTTCCCATTTTTACAGTACAACCTCTAATGCTTGGGTGGTTGCAGGAAGGAATGTTATGTTTTGTGTCTGGGGAATTGTGGGTTAAAAACCTCTTTAATGGTAAAGTCAGATTTTAAGCCACAAATCTGAAAACTCCACTATTAAAGAGTTGGCATTTTCTTGTCCTTACCATATGGTGCCTGCAGCCTGGGTCAAATGACTATGTGTAGTTGACAGCTGGCCTTTGTGTATTACTCACAGACAGCATCACAACAGAGTGTCTGGGTGTTGACACAGTAGGTCATCTCCGTCAGGATTGGGTGGGGAGATGCCATCTACCACACTTGCACTTCAAAGGCACTTGCTCTGCTTACACACAAAGGACTTCACACTAGACTATTGTGCCTCTAAACAGACTGGCACCAGGGCAGGGAGGCAGTCAATTCCAGACATCTCTGTAGGGTGAAAGTGCAGAAGCTTCTCCCACTTCCAGTTTGGCCCAGGTATAAAAAGGGGACCCTGAGATCCACTCTCTCTTCAGTATACCATAAACCTCGCAGAACAACTGGAAGAAAGGGATATTGTAATCCACCATTCTGGAACTACAGGGAGGTCTTTATCCGACTGCCTAGCGGGATCATGGTGGTCGATGTTGCCGAACGCCAGGCGTCCAGAAGAAATTATAATATGGAAGATGGACATCCCTGTTATGATAGCCTGCCAGAGGCGGTCCCTCAGCCATCGTAATCAGGCCCTAAGATCTTGTCAACCTACAATGCGAAGCTCCTGTGAATCCGACACATCAGACTACAGGGACCACCAGTGATGATAGGCAACACAAGATCTGCACTTAGCACTACAGCCTCGACAGCCCACGGTGGCCTCCAACACGAATCCCCAGCAACAACTGTCCACAACAACGGACAGGATCTTCATGCTACAGTGATCACCATCCTCAATGGCCGGCCTGCTCTTTTCACTACAGCAACAACCATCCACAAAACTTTCCATGATCCTCACAGCCTCCTGCACCAGAAACAAAATTCTGTGCACTGGACTTTAGAAGGTAACTCTTTCAACTGGACTAACCTTTATCTGGCCAGCAAGACATCACAATTAGCTTGAACTTGTGACTTTCACCCGGTCTAGCACAACCAGATAGCCATGAGTGGAACGTGGCTTATCTGAAATCTTTAATATTGCATATTTTGAGTTCCATTTATTGTATTTTTTCAGTTTTGGAGTCAAATCATTTATTACATTTTAATCGATTTTTTAAAATTGGTGTGGGATTTTTCTTGTGGTTTGTTTTCAATTTACTAAACAGATTTTTATTAGGTTTTTACAACATTGGCAGTCAGCAGGTGCAAAAAGAACAATTGATGGACAGAATGCAGAACAATGTCATACATTCACCCCAGTACAGAGATCCATGGCCTAAATCCTTCGTTGTTTTGCTACTGTGTCATTCCAGTTTGGATCCAGCCATATGCAAATCAGTCTTGGCCATGCACCCAATGGGAACAGTCCATCCCGAACTGCCAGGCCAGGTCCTCCATGGACTGGAAACAAGCATCCTAGGACCAGTTTCGGGCTTTAGCCCTCATCATCCAGGATAGCTTGACTCCCGTGGCATGGGGAGTACGGGACCCACGTCTGGGCATTTATTTATTTGTTTATTTTATTTAATGCAATTTTATGTAGCGCAAACTTTACACAAAGGGGTCAGAGCGCTTCACAATAGAACCAAGACCATTACATGAGGAAAATTACATACTTACAAGTTACAAATACAAACGAGGAAGATGAAAAAGTAAAATAAAACAATAGATGGCAGTCACACAAAAATCAAAAACAAAATAGGATTCAGATTGTACACTCATAGATTACTTATTTACAACATTATAAGAACTTCCTTGGGGGGCATGAACAGGGATGCATTAATTCTGGAAGTGTCTTTGAAAGAGAATGAATTTTAGGTCAGCTTTGAAAGTCCCGTTAGAGGTGGTGGTACGGAGTTGTGGAGGAAGTGAGTTCCAGATTCTGACCGCATTGCCTGAGAAGGATTGAGCCATTGATCTTTCCTTTTTGAAGGTGGGGGACTGAAGCAGTAATTTTCACGCATTACGAGAAAGTCTAGAGTCTCTCGAGAATTTACGTTTATTTGCCAGGTATCGAGGGGAGGAAATGTGCAGGGCTTTGTGGGTGATACAGGCAAGCTTGTAGATTGATCTTGCTTTAATGGGATGCCATCGAAGAGAAAAAAGGATGGGAGTGATGTGGTCACTTCTTTTAGCCTCAATGACAAAACGAGCCACTGAGTGGAGTACGGATTTGAGAGGGGAAAGGTGAGGTTTGGGGAGGCCAGCAAGCAGAGAATTGCAATAGTCCAATCTAGAGATGACCAGAGACTGGACCAAGGTTTTTAGGTCTTGCTCTGGAAGGAAACGTCAAATCCCCCAATGAAGGCGCAGTTGATAATGTGCATTCTTTGCAATGGAATAGATGTGTGAGGGTAGATTGAGCTTTTTGTCAAGAATGACACCAAGGGATTTAGCACTGTCGACAACAATATGTTTGTTGTTCAGTAAGTTCAGGGTATTCATCCAAGATTGAACAGGAGGAAGGGAGAGTGAAGTAGAGAGGAGAAGGAATTCAGTTTTGGAAAGATTCAGAATTAATTGAGCTAACATCCAGTTTTGACTAGATTTGAGAGTAGAGTTGAGGATTGAGATATGGTGTGAGGAAGACACATTAAGGTAGATTTGATTGTCATCAGCATAGAGGGGATAAAGTATCCCAGATTTCCTTAAGAGATTACCCAATGGTTCCAAGTAAAGATTGAAAAGAGTGGGTGCGAGTATAGATCCTGAGGGATGCCTTGAGCTACCCCTGTTAAAGACAAAAGGCTGTTCGCTACTTTAATCAGTTGAGATCTGTCTGAGAGGAATGAAGCAAACCATTTTAACACTGTGCCTTCCAAGCCCATTCTCTGTTTTAAAGTGTTTAGGAGAGTTTTGTGATTAACAGTGTCAAAGGCTGCAGAAAGGTCAAGAAGAATCAGAAGACAAAACTCCCCCGGGTGCAGTACAAGCACGGCATCGTCTATCACTTGCAGCAGGGCTGTTTCAGTGCTGCAGTCTTGCATGAAACCAGATTGGAATTTGTTGAGAAGGTTGTTGTTCTTAATATGTAAGGAAAGTTGTTTCGCTACACATCTTTCTGTTATTTTTGCAAGAGAAGGGAGGTTGGTGATGAGGCGGAAGTTGTTGAGGTCATTCGCATCAGCGGAGTTTTTTTAGAAGTGGGATAACCAGACCTGTTTTAAAGGCAACTGGAAGGGAGCCTTGGCTGAGGAAGAGGTTAATCAGACTGGCATACCCGTCCCACTCGGGGTGACAAATGTAAAAAGAACAATTGATGGACGAAATGCAGAACAATGTCATACATTCACCCCAGTACAGAGCTCTGGGCATTAATCCATTGTTTTTTTGCTCACAGTGCCATTCCAGCTTGGACTCAGCCATATGCAAATCAGTCTTGACCCTGCGCCCAGGTCATACCATAACACTGTAAACCGTTCTAACCATACAAATCAGTCATCAAACTCTTAACTTCCCTCACCATACAATCCCACTCCACCGAGTCGTGCCACAAGGCATCCATGTCACGTCTATCTCAGCAGTAGGCCTAAGCGGTGAACGCCGCTCCGTTTGTGGAGTTTGCAGAGTTCTCGGCACTCCGCTCTCCGTGGAGCTCGCGGAGTGCAGAAAACTCCGCTTCGCGCAGTGCAGCAGAGATTTTTCCCCGCTGGCTATCGATAGGGTAGAGTTTCTTTTTTCCCGAATGGCAGGTCGATCAACGTGAACAGCAATTTGCACTGCACTCTGCCACTTGTGGAACCCCACTGAGTTCTTTTGTCACTTTGCGGAGTTCCCCGTTGCATGAACTATGGTCAGGCCTGCTCAGCAGGACAGTCCCAGCCTACCAAACGTGTCCCAGCAACAATCCACACCATACAACTTAAGGCCTAGAGCTCTAATTCCTTGTAGAAGCAGTGGCAGACCATGTCTCTCAGTTAGTTCTGATCATGCTCCTGTGCTATCTGACTTCTGGGTGATGCCATTGTGGATGGAGGGTCTGGGTGCTTCATACTATCCACCAACGCCTCCTAGGCCCTGGCCACTTCCAGTGAGCCACGGCCCAGCCATGCCTCCCGGATCAACACCCTGCTGTCATACACTGACCATCACTTAAGCTTCTTATGCCAGGCTGTCACCCTGGGCCCCCTGGCAGCTTTCCACTCCCGTGTATTTTTACTCTTTACTAATAGAAGTGCTAGAACTTGGAACCTACTTGTGGCCTTAGTTTTGGCAGTATGTGGAAACCAGCTCAACAAGCAGTGCCCCGGGAAGCAAGGGTTCAAATTATTTCTGTTTGTGTGCTGCATAATTACTTTCCACATTGTCTCTCAGTTAACAGTGACTCGGTTTTTGGACAAAATGTTGTTTAAAAAATATAGGGCGGCAGAAATATCGGAAATTAAATACTCTAACACAAATATTGTGATGCACAAATATTGATGTCAAGAATATCATTTTTTGTGATCAGTAATATTGTTGCAAATAATATCAATGTTTTTAATATCGTTTTCACTAATGTAGTGGTTAAAAAATATTGGTTTTTAAAGTATTTTTATGCTACTATTGTTAATATAAATGTTATTGTTTTAAAAATATAGCTTGTAATTTTAAGTGATTTAGAATATTCCATTCATTTTTAATAGTAATTTATAGTTTTGTAGCAGATTGTTGGGTTTGTAGGGATATAGGGTGGAAAGTTATTTAGGTAATAAATAATTAAGGATTATTGAATAATGTTTATTTAATTATATAATTATAATTATTATGTAATGCATAGAATAATTATTTATTTTCATCATATGTTTTTGGGGCTGTTTGTAGTGTAATAGGGTGGGAAGTTAATTAGGGAATGATTAATTAACAGTTCATTATTTATTGGTAAATATTTATTTCAATGATTTTCAATTATGTAATTTCTGGAATACTTATGTATGTAGGGGTGTAGAGTGAGAAGGTAATTAAGTGGTAATTAATCAACAATATAATATTAAATGGTAATGAATTATTTAATTGATTTTTAATTATGTACGATATGGATTACTGACGTATTTCATTTATATTTTAGTTGAGGGAGGCTTGGATTGTTGGGGCGTATAGAGGAAAGTTATTGAAGTAATAAATTAATTAACTATTGATTATTATTTGCAAATTGATTATTTAATTACATTTTAAATATGTAAATTGTTAATTAATTATATAATTTAATTAATATATGTATGTTATGGAATAGTTATTTTTTTTGTTATATTTTAGGAGTGGGCTGCCAGGTTTGTAGGGTTACAGGTTTAGGAGGTTAATTAATGAATAAATAAATAAGAATTATGTATTAATTGATCATTACTTTTATTATTGAATAGTATTTATGGGGCCGATTACGATGGCAGTGAGACCACCACCGCCAGCCAGTTGATGGTAGTCTCTCTGCCATTGTATTCAAGTTTCCAGTCCACCATATAACAATGTGGGCTGTGTGTTGGTGGCCGGTAAGACCACCACGCCTCCGACGGCCTCCTTGAGCCCGATGGTGCTTCGGTGATTGACATAATCCCTACAATGCAGCAGCACCCACCCCAATGCAAAGAATGCACAGTGTGACCGCCTTGCATGCGGTGGCATCATAATCCCTCTGATGGCAACACCGATGGCTAGTCAGTCAGTCCTGTTTACGATAGGGTGGCGGGCAGACGTAAGTCCGCCTGCCATCCTTATTGGGGCATTAGTTTTTTGTTTTTTGTAATATGCATATCTATATATATATGTATGTATATATATATATTTCCTCTCCGTTCCCGTGACACCCACAGCAACCAAATGAAGTGGCACTCTCACTCAATTTTCAGCAGCAGTGTTGATTTATCATTCCATTCAAAAATCCAAAATCTAAATGAAGGTACTGGCGAACAACCTAGGCATTTCGTTTTTTTGTAATTAGCAAATCATTACATCATTTCCTGTTTCTTCACATTGGGTCACATATTGTGTATCTATATACATATATATATATATATTCACTGAAAAAACATAGGTTTCACACACGTTATAGTTAAAAATTAGCATTTAAAAAACCTTTGAAATTCACTGAAAAAAAACATGTTATAGTTTGCTGGACATTACACTCATACAAAACCATTGAAATTCCTCGGTTATAGTTAACTATAACTCGCGCACCCACAATGCACTGTTGATGACGTTACATATTACATCACTCATGACATGGTCAGTAACATCACTCATGACATTACTTTTCAGGATCAATAAAGGGCTGAGAGATGCAGCACTGAGGTCTCTCCTGATAACAGGTGAGTAAATCGGAATTCGTAGTTCGGCTGATTTCTGAGGAATATTTTAAAGTTTCAAAACTCCACACTTAGAAGAATTTCCAAGTAAAACATGTCAATGTTAGCCTATGAAAGGAAATTCAAGTTACTGTAACTACGATTAAAATTCCTTTTCAGGATCAGGAATGGGCTGAAAGATGCAGCACTGAGGTCTCTCCTGATAACAGGTGAGTAAATCGGAATTCGTAGTTCGGCTTATTTTTGAGGATTTTTTTAAAGTTCCAAAACTCCACACGTTGCCCGCCCGCCACCCTATCGGCAAACAGGACCGCCCGCCTTAAGGGCAGGGGTCCTGGGGTGCCATTAGGATGTGCCCGCCACAGTGGCGGGCACATCCTGTATTCTCAGCATTGTGGCGGGCGGTGCTCTCTGCACCACCCGCCACAATGCTGACAATACATCACAGCATTTACATTTCCAAAGCGGCAGGAACCGCGCGGTGCCTGCCACTTTGGAAATGTAAATGAAGGGGGGTACCACAGGTACCCCTCTGTGTGCACCCCCAATCACCTTCACTCTGGGGGCCCGCAGGGGACCCCCGGAGTGAAGACCGCCTGCCTTTCCGTGGCGGCATTGCCGCCACGGAAAGGCATTGCACTTTTGACATTGTAATATGGGTGGCGGTGTCTAATAGACACCGCCACCATATTCAACATATTCCGCCCCAGCCGCAAGGCGACCGGGGCGGAAAACAGGCGGGCGGTGTTTCCCACCGCTGCGGTCCCCTCCGCCATCGTAATATGGCGGGGGGGAATGCAGGGAAGGATGTCGGGCGGATTGCCTCCACCAGGCTGGCGGTGACCACCGCCAGCCTGGCGGAGGCAATCCGCCCGACATCCTAATGGACCCCTTCGAAGAATTTCCAAGTAAAACATGTCAATGTTAGCCTATGAAAGGAAATTCAAGTTACTGTAACTACGAATAGAATTACTTTTCAGAATCAATAGTGGGCTGAAAGATGTAGCACTGACGTCTCTCCTTATAACAGGTGAGTAAATCAGAATTCATAGTTCGGCTGATTTTTGAGGAATTTTTTTAAGATCCAAAACTCCACACTTAGAAGAATTTCCAAGTAAAACATGTCAATGTTAGCCTAAGAAAGGAAATTCAAGTTACTGTAACTACGATTAGAATTACTTTTCAGGATCAATAGTGGGCTGAAAGATGCAGCACTGAGGTCTCTCCTGATAACAGCTGAGTAAATCGGAATTCTTAATTCGGCTGATTTTTGAGGAATATTTTAAAGTTCCAAAACTCCACACTTAGGGGTCCATTAGAATGTCGGGCAGTGGCACTACCGCGGCGATGGCGGGGCGGAAAAACAGCGTTTTCCGCCCGCGAGCAGCGGAACTCACGTCCGCCACATTAGGATAGGTAAACACAGGTCATTTCCCATCCGCCGCGGAGCGCCGCGCTCCGCCATCAAGGTGCGCCCGCCACCGCAGCGGCTGGAGCCAATCGAGACCCTCCGCCGCGGCCGATGACGTCCGCCCCGCTCGACAAATTAGGATGGCCCAAACAAGCAGACGCACGGCAGCGGAGACACTGCACAGCTGAAGCAGGCAGAAAGTCGACAGCGGAGCACAAACGCCGAGACCCGACATGAACCCCATGGACCCAGCCCTTCACATGCATCCGGTCATGTGCTGCAACACTATCGCCAGATGGGCCGCCGCGGACGCCGTCGCAGGTACGCCACTACACATATGCACCACACCACACACATGCCGACACAGGGCCCAAACAAAACACTGGCATCCTGCTGGGGGGCACAACACATTCACATGGGCACCCACACATCACCCACCTCACAACAAGGCACCCCACGTCATCCGGAACACACAACGTCCGCCAACCTGCTGCAACGTCACGGTCACGGACACGTCACCGCCGCGGTCAACACATGCGCACTATGCAGAAGGCAGGGCAACACTAAGGCATGGCCAGGTACCAAACATCACAGTGACACACCACCCCGACCAACACTGCACCCTACCCGAGCTAGTCACAGGCCAGGTGCCTATCCCGTGCACCCCCATGCACACCAACAAGCACTGTAACAACAAGCACAATACACACACACTGCGACACACAACCAGGGACACAGGCACTGCAGGATTGGCTGACAACGAACACACAACACCAGTGCACTTCCCACAGCCCACACAATTGCATACAATCATCCACACAGGGCAAGACAAAACAAACAACAGGCATACAACTCCTGGCTGCCACATGTGTGTCTCACACCATACAGGGGCACACATACATACACTACAAACTAACGCCCTTCACACTGCACACCTCTGCCACACCCAACACCACACATGCCATGTAAGCCATGCCACCAGGACTAAGGGCCAACACAAGACGACCATACACATACACGCCTGGGCACACAGAAAGGAAAACACACACACCTCATCACATCATAGACATCGACTAAACCACAGCACAGCTGCACACCCTGTGCTGCCAGTGTCCCCCAAGGTGACCTGTGAACAGTGTATGCAGCAATAGCAATTCACCAACACGAAAACTGCATGGCCTGTAAAATAGCCATCACAGAGTACAACATCAGCAGGGCCAGAATGGAGTGAAGACCCTGTCCCCCCTGTCTACTAATCATATGGCCACATAGAGCCTTGCAATGGTGATTTACAAAATAGAGCATGGTACTCAGTCAAGCATATGCAAACAAGAAAAGTACTTTAATCAGTAAGGAGACAGAAAAAACACACCATAAGTAACTGTATTTATTCACATATTGCACAGATGTAGCTACACAACATTAGTAGACACCAGCAAGTCACAAAATCATGTACAAATGGCACAGACTATGCACTCGTCAAACACAATCGGGAAGTGCAGAGTCCTTAGCAGAGCAGAGTACATCAGAGCAACAGGCCCAGAGTCCTTGGCAGAGCAGAGTACATCAGAGCAACAGGCCCAGAGTCCTTGGCAGAGCAGAGTACATCAGAGCAACAGGCCCAGAGTCCTTGGCAGAGCAGGGCAGAGTACATCAGAGCAACAGGCCCAGAGTCCTTGGCAGAGCAGGGCAGAGTACATCAGAGCAACAGGCCCAGAGTCCTTGGCAGAGCAGGGCAGAGTACATCAGAGCAACAGGCCCAGAGTCTTTGGCAGAGCAGAGTACATCAGAGCAACAGGCCCAGAGTCCTTGGCAGGGCAGAGTACATCAGAGCAACAGGCCCAGAGTCCTTGGCAGAGCAGGGCAGAGTACATCAGAGCAACAGGCCCAGAGTCCTTGGCAGAGCAGGGCAGAGTACATCAGAGCAACAGGCCCAGAGTCCTTGGCAGAGCAGAGTACATCAGAGCAACAGGCCCAGGAACACACCCAGATTGCTAACAATGGTCTAGAGTAGCACACCTCTGTGTGGCACAGGCGTCTGAGGGTGTTGACAACTCACTCCTGGCTGTCATGTGGAGTGGGACCTGGCTGTGTGTCAGGGACTGCAGGTCCACTTGACTGGTGTGACAGAGGGACATGTGATGTGGCTATAACAGAGGGCCTGCAAGGTGGAGGGCTGTGCGGACCAGGTGGCACCGTGGCACGTGGAGGTGGAGTCATGCACGCCCTTGACACAGTGTGGGTGGGAGAGGTTGGAGGGGTGCCCTTCCACTTCTTCGGAATATGAATTTGCTTCCCTGTCATGGGGTTGATGGGAAGTGGCGTTGACACTACCGGCACACCCCCCAACTGTCCCACGTCAGGGGCAGACACTGGCACTCCCTCTGGAGAAGTGCTTGATCCTGCAGTACGCTTGGGCTGGCTACGCCTCCGGACCACCTTACCCTCTCTGGAAGGTGTACCCCCCACAGTGACCACCTTCCCACTTACCCCAGGGGTGGTGTCTACAGTGCCCTCCTGTCCCTTCTTGCCAGGGATGGCCACAACACTGCCCTCCTCTACCTGAGTCAGTGGCCTGGACACAACACTGCCCTCCTTTGCCACAATGACTGGGCTGGTCACAACAGGGGTCTCCTCTGCCACAATGACTGGGCTGGTCACAACAGGGCTTCCCTCCACCTGCCTCGATGTACTTTGTTCTGGGGTTGATGTGGTAGGTGGTTGTGTCCCTGTGCTCTCCCCAGGTGTAGCCATGACATCCCACACATCCTCTGTGGGCATAGCTGAGTCAATTTCTGGTGATGCCTCTGCAGCATGTGAGCCTGGTGTCTGACACAATGCTCTTCTGGCCTTGCTCTTCTGTGACTTCACCTTGTCTGTGCATATTGGGGGGGCCCTGCTCTTCTTTGGTGATGGAGTCTGTGGACGGGATTGTTTGCTTTGGGTCTGACCTGTGCTCCTAGTGTTGTATCGTTTAGTTGATGTATGTCCCAAGTGCTCACTGTCATCTGATGTGGCCACGGACTGGGTGGAGGTCACAGGCACCTGAGCTGCAAAGGGGGCATGTGCCTGTTGGAGGGCTGACGTCACTGTACCTGACAATGACAGGAGTGTACGATGTAGGCCACCCACGTCAGAGTGTATGCCCTCCATGAATGCCAGAACCTGGCCTAATTTGTTATCGTGTGCACTGAAGGCATTGAGCAGGGCGGTCTGGCCCACGCAAAGTTGCCGCAGGAGATCTACGCACTCTGCACTGAGGGCAGCAGGTGGGACAGGTGCAGGTGCAGAGGTGCCATGTGTGAATGTCACATGTCCCCTCTTAGTGACACGGATACGGGCAGCCCCAGAGGAAGTGGATGGGAGGGTGGGCAGTGGCCGCTGGTAGTCTGATGCAGCAGCAGACTCCCCATCTCCTGTGGCTGCTAACAGGGACGCATCCCCCCTGCCCTCAGATGAAGTGGTACTCTGTGTCTCAGCCACAGATTCCTCATGCATACTCCTGTCACCCTCAGTAGCGCTGGTGTGGTCAGTGTCACTTGGCTCCGTCTCACTTTGCTCTGCTGCCGCTGTCGTGCTAGTCTCGCCACCACTTTCAGGATCATGTTCCGCTGTGGTGTCTTGCAAATCTGCATTAGTGACAGAAACATGGTTGTCTAAGTGTCATTGTCTGGTCACACGATATCAGATCAATGCAGCACATGAGAGGCCTAGAGCTACATGGTAACCACCACACCCTCCAATCACTTTGCAGCTACACGCCATATAGACCACAACAGTGCCTGTCATGCGGACAAACAGGCAGGAGTGGACCAACGTCGATGACACACAGCACTACACCCTGCCCATGGATGGTGTTCCCCCAGCCCACATTGACCTGCCCCATGGACATGATGTAGCCACAACAAACATCACCACTTACAGACCAAAAGGGATCCAGAGGTGAATACACACACCTGTATTGTCTATACATGCCATATTGTCAAATAGGCCATTACAATCACCATGTGCCAATCTGGGTTCACATTGTCGTCAGATGTGTAGGCCACTACCATGAAGGTGCATGCAAAGTAGACAGACATGGTGTCACACTCATTAAGTGGACACAGCTGTACGGCAGAATAGGGACTACACCCACCATCACAAAGAAGAGTGACCATGTGGACAACAAAATATCTGTCAAGGACTGAAAACTGCAGGCAGGAGCTGCACAGTAAGGCCATGGTGGGCCAATGCCTCATACAGACACATATCACAGTTGCCACTCACATCACATATCACAGCATGGCAGCACACGCACATCACATGTGTCACCGCTGCCACAGGCACTCTACACATGCATCCACTCCCAGACAAACTCTCCCTCCCCGGATACTCACCATCTCTGTCTTGCTGCTGAAGCCCCTTCAGACGTGCATCCAGGTCTGGATAGGTCACTGCCAGTATGCGTCCCATCAGCGGAGTCATGGTGCGCCGTGCCACACGCCCTGTGCGTGGTACCATCCCCAAGGTCATCTCTGCCACTTGCTTAGCCAGCCGGCTGATGTCGTCCCACCTCTTGTGACAGTGTGTGTGTCGTCTGTTTGATACCCCCAGGGCTCGCACCTTTGCTGCTATGGCCCTCCAGACAGCCTTACGTTGGTGTACCTTGAGCTGCAGGAATGAGAGTAAAGAAGGCCAAATGAACATTTACACAATGTCATATGTCAGCATCTATCAGTACAGCAGCCAGAGACTGAATAGGGACTCACAGTGACCTCCCTCCCTCCAGAACTGGGGGTACCCTCACAAGGCCACTCTGCATGGCATAAACATTAGTGAATGCATGCACACATTGAGGTTCGTAGTCTCCATGATAATCACACTAAAGAATGATGCTTCAACACAAATGCATCGACTGCACTGTGTAATTCATAAATAGTACAGGGCATTGATGGGGCATATCCACTAATCAGTGTGAAGCAACTGTAGCATGTAAGTTGGCTGATGGACAACGTTTGGCTGTGCAGCCACTGAACCTACTCTGTGGGGCACACTGACTATGACTACAGGGGCACCCTGAAATTACATCACAAGCGGACACTGTCCAGGCAGCTACAAGGCAAACAACCGTAGGTTATGTCTGCACGAAAAAGTAGCAAATCCCACTCACACATACAAGTATAGGCCTAGGACAGAGTCACAATGCAAAACACACACTCCCACCAGCTGGAAACATCTTGTCTGTCAGTGTTTGTCTGCACCCCACATCAAAAAGCACATACTGCAGCATCATGAATACACGTCTGACACCACCCTGCCCTACTGCTCCCTTCATGTTGACTTACCACGACATTGGGGCCACCAAACAGGCGTGGGTACTGTGCCAGCACCTCGTTCACAAGGACATCCAGCTCCTCACTCGTGAATGGACTGGCACGGATCTTATCTGTTCTTGACATCCCTGTGGATATGGCAGACCTGTGGCGGAAGTGAGTTGTGAGGTGTCCCAGGCAGCAGCCTCTGTGAGCAGCAGGAGAGGGTCCCAGGCAGCAGCAGGAGAGGGTCCCAGGCAGCAGCAGGAGAGGGTCCCAGGCAGCAGCAGGAGAGGGTCCCAGGCAGCAGCAGGAGAGGGTCCCAGGCAGCAGCAGGAGAGGGTCCCAGGCAGCAGGCTCTGCGAGAAGTGGGAATGTGTGGCTCACTCCCTCAGATTTATAGCCCCCTGGGGTAGTTAGGAAGCTAATAAGCTGCTACATTTGGTTGTCTGGGTGTGCCTTATTCAAAATCATCAAATGACCGGCTCCGCGGCGGCAGAGCACAGCTTCTGCTATTTTCAAATATGCATGATGCCACAGCGACCACCCATGCCATTGGCTGTATGCAATGCGCCATGGCGGTGACGCACCGCGGGTGTCCGGGGTGCGCTACCGCGATGGTGCATCATTCAAAAGCATCCAATGACCGGCTCCGCGGCGGCGGAGCACAGCTTCCGCTATTTTCAAATATGCATCATGCCACAGCGACCACTCATGCCATTGGCTGTATGCAATGCGCCATGGCGGTGACGCACCGCGGGTGTCCGGGGTGCGCTACCGCGATGGTGCATCATTCAAAAGCATCCAATGACCGGCTCCACGATGGCGGAGCACAGCTTCCGCTATTTGCAAATATGCATCATGCCAACGCGACCACCCATGCCATTGGCTGTATGCAATGCGCCATGGCGGTGACGCACCGCGGGTGTCCGGGGTGCGCTACCGCGATGGTGCATCATTCAAAAGCATCCAATGACCGGCTCCGCGGCGGCGGAGCACAGCTTCCGCTATTTTCAAATATGCATCATGCCAACGTGACCACCCATGCCATTGGCTGTATGCAATGCGCCATGGCGGTGACGCACCGCGGGTGTCCGGGGTGCGCTACCGTGATGGTGCATCATTCAAAAGCATCCAATGACCGGCTCCGCGGCGGCGGAGCACAGCTTCCGCTATTTTCAAATATGCATCATACCAACGCGACCACCCATGCCATTGGCTGTATGCAATGCGCCATGGCGGTGATGCACCGCGGGTGCCCGGCGGTAGGTACCGCGACTCATGCGGCGGAGCATAGCCACCGGCATGTACACAAGGCCATGTGCCAATGGCTACCTTGGCTGGGTAGATGGTGGTGCGGGGGTCACAACGCCGGGGACCAGCGGTAGGTTCTGGCATATTCGTACACATTGCTGTGTATGTCAATCCTGGACAATGTATAAGTACCCTGCAGCTACATGGTGTAGGGCACATCATTGTACACACGATGCCACACAGCCATTGCATCCACAGGAGGACGCACGTTCAGTGTGAGCCACTTTAGCATGTGTTTGTGCCATTTTAGTAAGGGTTTTGATGTGTGATGATGATTGACAGACGTCAGGTGCTCTACATAGATGTCGTGAGGTTTAATGTGTTGTTGGTCAGTGCAGACCTTGACCGGGCTGGTGGCACTGCATTGTATCGTACCTGACTTGTGGATTCACAACTGATCATGCACACAACCAGAAGTGTCCCTGCTACTGTGATCATTGTGTTAATGAATGGTTGCAGAATGTACATGATGCATTGAGTTGTGGCAGGTACGGCAGATGGGTATGACAGACATGTTAAGTCACATTACATTTGTGGCTCTAGTAGCTCCATGTCTGCGCATGTCAAAAGTTCAATCATTATATACACTTTCACATTACCCGATGTGTTACTGTCACTTGGGTATTGTCACTGGAGAGGCCTGCCCTCTGTGTGTAGCTATTGGCCAGCCATGTAACCAGATGTGCCATGCATCTCTCTGGCCCTTGTTGTTTTCCCATTACATCATTGATGCTTTGTGCTATGGCCATCTCATGATGCTTGTCATTGACCTATTCTTTATAATCCTAAACTAGGAGGAGGCCAAATCTCCTACGTCAGTTGATTGTGCTTGAGGACATGGAGAATGAGGCAATCATCAGGAAATTCAGGCTGGACAGACCGACATTGAAGATCGTGTGTGATCTATTGGAGCCCCACCTGCAGCCTCGCCGTCACTATCCTACGGCATTCACACCCACCTACAAGGTAATGGCAGCACTACACTTCTTTGCGACTGGTTCCTTCCAAGAGACCGTGGCTAACGCTGGGAGGATGTCGCAGCCCATGTTCAGCATGGTGCTGAGGGATGTACTTGAGGCCATGATGATATATCGCAATCGCTACATACATTTCCCCAGGGGACGTGAATTGGCTGCCGTTAAGGGGGACTTCTATCCACTTGGGCGCATCCCACATGTAGTCGGTGCCATAGATTGCACCCATGTGGCTCTGGTGGCACCGCAGGCGACGGAGCACATTTATCGGAACCGCAAACACTACCACTCCATGAATGTGCAGGTGGTGTGCCTTGCGGACATGACAATATCACATGTGTGTGCAAAGTATCCCGGTTCGGCCCATGACTCTTTCATTATGAGGAACAGCATGGTGCCACGGATGATGGAGAATCTGCATCCCGAACGTGCCTGGATTGTGGGTGAGTTACACTACTGCTATCACGTGCCTTGTGTCACTGGCTTTACTGTGGCCGTACAACATTGCTATGGGTGTTTTTCATTCACAGGGGACTCTGCATATCCCAGTAGGCCATGGCTGTTGAGCCCACTCCGGAATCCCCAGACACCAGCAGACATCCGCTACAATGAGGCCCATGGCAGGACACGACGGGTAATTGAACAGACTTTTGGCCTGCTGAAGGCAAGGTTCCGGTGCCTTGACAGGACTGGAGGCGCACTCCCATACTCGCCTGGGAAGGTGGGCAAGATCGTTGTGGCATGCTGTATGCTACACAACCTGGCCATCCACAAGGGGGTCCCCCTGCTCCTGGACGATGGTGAGGAACCAAGGCCACAACCTGCTCAGGGACCTGAATCCAGTGATGAGGACAGTGGAGAGGAGGAAGGAGTTGACCTACGCCAGCAGCTAATCCAACGCTACTTCACTTGAAGGTGTGCGACAAGTTACAACGTCTACATAGTCTAGTGTGGTGGCTTTTGTTGTGAATGGATATGCGCAGATGTTCCCAATAGCCACATGTTCTGTCACCTATGTATGGTATTGTTGGAATGGACGTTACGTACGGAGATGTATTCTGGACCGTATTTGTGCATATCAGCTAGACAATGTGTAGTGTACCTGTGATAATTTGGATATTTGTGGAGCAGTGATCTGTGTGTGTTGGCATGATGAGACCAGTGACTGTAGTTCTGTTGTGTCTCCCTAGGTGCTCCAGAGTGTTCCTGCCCTGCATACTGTACATCATGTTTACACATCATGGACATTATCAACAATGTAAATACTGCACTAAAGAATTCAATACACAAAATCTGGAGTGTTAGGTATTTTATTTACGGGGTGGACATGTGAATTGTGCGGGAATATTTACAGGAAGGAGGGGAATGAGCAGTGAGTTGACAGTCATGGTCGCAGAGATGCAAGAGTAGACACCACATGGATGTGGTGACCCAGTCCAACAGACAGGTGCCATTGCCAAGGCAATGTGGGGAAAGACAGTCCAAACAGTGAATGCAGTTGGGGAGAGGGTTGTCTTCACGGCTGGCTCCGTGACTGGCGTGTGGCAGGTGCTTTGCTTCCAGAGACTCCCAGGCTCTTCTTCGGACGCCCCCTAGATCTTTTTGGCGGTGGGGGGCCTGCTGAATGGCCAGCGGCATCAGAGGACTCGCCCCTCTCTGTTGGCGCAGGGGAGGATGGTGGACTGTCATCCTGCTGCACAACAGGAGGGGACGGCGGTGATGGTTGGGACACAGGCCTGTCCCTCTGCAACGCCACTTGCTGGCCCATGAGGTCCACCATCTGTCCCAGGCGGTTATCGATGGACCTCATCAGCCGGATGAGCTCCCTTAATAGTTCATCCGACCAGCCACTTTGTCCCTGGACCTCTTGGTAGGCATCCACAACTCTGGTGAAGTGGTCCAGGGATGGTGTCCACTCCTCGCGAGGTCTGGTGTTGACCCTGGCCCTCCCACCTGCTCTGCTGCCACGGACCTCTTCCCTCGCCACTGGTGCGCCACGCACTGGCTCCCTGCCCTCCACAGTTGTTGGTGTGGGCTGGTCATCCCTAGGGACAGGGAGGGTGCTGCAGGTGGTACTGGTGGTAGTGGTGGTGTTGGTGGCAGTGGCTGCGGTGGTGGTTGCGGTGGAGGCAGAGGCCGTGACAGCAGGTGTCTGCTGCGTTGTTCTTGCAGCAGAGGTGGTGGTGGGGAGGATGGGGGCCTGGGACCTCTGGCTCTGTGGAACACCAGATGGGCCGGCCTGGAGCTCATCATCCAAACTATCCTGGGAGTCTGCATCTGTGAGTCCATGTGCCGGAGGTGGAGACTGGCTCTGCTGGTCGTTGGTGTTGTCCCCAGCAGTGAGTTCTTCATCACCTGTGGAGTAGATGGGGAGTGGTCAGTGTTTGTGTCATCTGCGTATCATCAGCTGTTTGTACACTAGTGCAATTTGCTGTCATCAGTTGTACAATTCATGGCAACACCGTGTTACATTACATAGTGCAGAGTTACATCATGGAGTCATAAAGGTTGATTGTCTATGCATTGCGTACAATAGTTATTTGATTTCTACACACACACACTTCACGAAGATATACGGTAGTTACATACCTGTAAGGTGAGTGTGCAGGGTGCAATGGCTGACACTTGCTCCTGGCTGGGGAGGCCTCCATTCTGCTGGGCTGTGGGACAGGGGGGCATGCTGGGAGTAGTGAGACAGGCCTCCCTCCCTCCCTCCCTCACACCCACAAACAGCCTCCAAGTGAAGATGGCTACCTACCTGTAAGTTTGTTTGTTAAACAGTGCAATGGCTGACACTTGCTCCTGGCTGGGGAGGCCTCCATGCTGCTGGGCTGTGGGACAGGGGGGCATGCTGGGAGTAGTGAGACATGCCTCCCTCCCTCCCTCCCTCACACCCACAAACAGCCTCCAAGTGAAGATGGCTACCTACCTGTAAGTTTGTTTGTTAAACAGTGCAATGGCTGACACTTGCTCCTGGCTGGGGAGGCCTCCATTCTGCTGGGCTGTGGGACAGGGGGGCATGCTGGGAGTAGTGAGACAGGCCTCCCTCCCTCCCTCCCTCACACCCACAAACAGCCTCCAAGTGAAGATGGCTACCTACCTGTAAGTTTGTTTGTTAAACAGTGCAATGGCTGACACTTGCTCCTGGCTGGGGAGGCCTCCATGCAGCTGGGCTGTGGGACAGGGGGGCATGCTGGGAGTAGTGAGACAGGCCAGCTTCCCTCCCTTCCTCACACCCACAAACAGCCTCCAAGTGAAGATGGCTACCTACCTGTAAGTTTGTTTGTTAAACAGTGCAATGGCTGACACTTGCTCCTGGCTGGGGAGGCCTCCATTCAGCTGGGCTGTGGGACAGGGGGGCATGCTGGGAGTAGTGAGACAGGCCTACCTCCCTCCCTCCCTCACACCCACAAACAGCCTCCAAGTGAAGATGGCTACCTACCTGTAAGTTTGTTTGTTTGTTAAACAGTGCAATGGCTGACACTTGCTCCTAGCTGGGGAGGCCTCCATGCAGCTGGGCTGTGGGACAGGGGGGCATGCTGGGAGTAGTGAGACAGGCCTCCCTCCCTCCCTCCCTCACACCCACAAATAGCCTCCAAGTGAAGATGGCTACCTACCTGTAAGTTTGTTTGTTAAACAGTGCAATGGCTGACACTTGCTCCTGGCTGGGGAGGCCTCCATTCTGCTGGGCTGTGGGACAGGGGGGCATGTTGTACTGACATTTCGGCCCCATACAGGCCTCCTCAGCAGAATGGCTGGTTACATGTTGGTTAGGGATGGACAGTGTATTGGTGGTTGGGTATTGCAAGGAGGTAAATCTCAATGTGGTGTTACACATTTGTCGGTACTTACCAGCCTCCGCTCCCCCGGCTACTCCTGTGTAACTCTCAGGTAGCAGGATAGCAAGCACCTTCTCCTCCCATGGTGTGAATGTCTTCGGTGGGATGGGAGGGCCACTGCCAGTCGCGTTTGCCAGCGTCCAGTTCTTGCTCCTCCTCTCCTTGACAACCCTCTTGAGATCATGCCACCGCTTCATGATCTCCTTCTTGGATCTTGGGGTGGCCCCAACTGCATTCACCCTTTGGACTATCCTTTCCCACATTTGTGTCCTGGTGGCTAATGGTGTCTGTTGGACTAGGTTACCAAATAGTTGTGGTTCTACTCTCACAATCTCGTTGACCATGACTGTCAACTCACTCTCTGTGAATTTTGTCATTTTTTGTGATGTCATGGTGTGGGGGGGTTGAGGTGTTTGTGGGTGCAGGGGTGTGTGGGTGCAGGGGTGTGGTGATGAGGTGTGTTATGTGCTGGGGGTTTGATTGTGATGGTGTGATGGTGGTGTTGATGGTGGTGGTGGGTGGGTGGGTGTGGTGTGCGATTTTGCCTCTCCTCTCAGATGTGGTGTGTGGCCTTCTGTTCAGGTAAGATGCAAAGGATTGTGGTGAGTGGAGGGGGTGGCTTTGAACTCAGCTGTGTGGGTGTGTCCAATTGGATTGTGGTTGTCAGTTGTGTTGTGGGTGTGGTTATGTTGTTTTGTATATTTGTTTGACATTTCTGTATCTGTGTGTGTGTGTTGTATCTATTGGGGGCAGGGCTACTTTGTTTATGCAGTATTTGGCATCACTGCGGTGCTTTGACATCGACCGCCATGTATTTCATGTTCGTCCGCTGCGGTGAGTTTGCTGGTGCTTGGCCGCCATTTCTCCCATGCAATCCTGCCTTCGACCGCGGAGGTCGGTGCCTGCGGTTCCGCCCACGACACCCTCGGAGATATCGTAATTTCCCGTGCGGTGTCTCCGCTTTCCCTGTGGGCGGTTTTGTATTTTCCGCTACTTTTCCGACCGCCGCGGTCGGAGTTTTGTCATCACCGCACACGCCGGGCGGTTTCATTTTCACCGCTACCGCCGCAGTCGGTCTGTACTGGCGGTCGATCCTAATTTGTCTGCCGGTTGAACCGCCTCCATGGCGGGCGGTTGTTTTCCGCCTCCATGGCGGGCGGGGTGGTTTTCCACCCGCTATCCTAATGGGGCCCTTAGAAACATTTTCAAGTGAAACCAGTCAATGTTAGCCTATGGAAGGAAATTCAAGTTACTGTAACTACGAATAGAATTACTTTTCAGGATCAATAGTGGGCTGAAAGATGCAACACTGAGGTCTCTCCTGAGAACAGGTAAGTAAATCGGAATTGGTAGTTCGGCTGATTTTAGAGGAATTTTTTAAAGTTCCAAAACTCCACACTTAGAAGAATTTCCAACTAAAACATGTCAATGTTAGCCTATGAAAGCTAATTCAAGTTACTGTAACTACGATTAGAATTACTTTTCAGGATCAATAGTGGGCTGAAATATGTAGCACTGAGGTCTCTCCTGATAACAGGTGAGTAAATCAGAATTCGTAGTTCGGCTGATTTTTGAGGAATTTTTTAAAGTTCCACAACTCCACACTTGGAAACATTTTCAAGTGAAACCTGTCAATGTTAGCCCATGGAAGAAAATTCAAGTTACTGTAACTAAGATTAAAATTACTTTTCAGGATCAGGAATGGGCTGAAAGATGCAGCACTGAGGTCTCTCCGGAGAATAGGTGAGTAAATCGGAATTCGTAGTTCAGCTGATTTTAGAGGAATTTTTTAAAGTTCCAAAACTCCACACTTAGAAGAATTTCCAAGTAAAACATGTCAATGTTAGCCTATGAAAGGAAATTCAAGTTACTGTAACTACGAATAGAATTACTTTTCAGGATCAATAGTGGGCTGAAAGACGCAGCACTGAGGTCTCTCCTGATAACAGGTGAGTAAATCAGAATTCGTAGTTCGGCTGATTTTTGAGGAATTTTTAAATGTTCCACAACTCCACACTTAGAAACATTTTCAAGTGAAACCAGTCAATGTTAGCCTACGGAAGGAAATTCAAGAGACTGTAACTACGATTAAAATTACTTTTCAGGATCAGGAATGGGCTGAAAGATGCAGCACTGAGGGCTCTCCTGATAACAGGTGAGTAAATCGGAATTCCTAGTTCGGCTTATTTTTGAGGATTTTTTTAAAGTTCTAAAACTCCACACTTATAAGAATTTCCAAGTAAAACATGTCAATGTTAGCCTATGAAAGGAAATTCAAGATACTGTAAATACGTATAGAATTACTTTTAAGGATCAATAGTGGGATGAAAGATGTAGCACTGAGGTCTCTCCTGATAACAGGTGAGTAAATCGGAATTCTTAGTTCGGCTGATTTTTTAGGAATATTTTAAAGTTCCAAAACTCCACACTTAGGGGGTCATTATGATGACGGGCGGACACCATAGTGGGAAACGGGACCGCCCGCCATAAGGGCGGGGGTCCCATGGGGGGCATTAGGATGTGCCCACCACAGTGGCGGGCACATCCTGTAGTTTTAGCATTGTGGCGGGCGGTGCACTCTGCACCGCCCGCCACGATGCTAAAAATGCTTTTTTGCATTTGCATATGCAAAGCGGCAGGCACCGCGCGGTGCCTGCCGCTTTGCATATGCAAATGTGGGGGGGTACCATAGGTACCCCCCATGTGCCCCCTGACAATGTCGTGAACCTGGGGGCCCTGCAGGAGGCCCCCGCAGCAATCCCCGCCTGCCTTTCCATGACGGCATTGCCGCCGCGGAAAAGCAGCTGCAGACAGGCACCCTAATATGGATGGCGGTGTCTGATAGACACCGCCACCATAAGGTTCCATTACCGCCCCGGCCGCAATGCGACCGGGGCGGAAAAGCGGCGGACGGTGCTTTCGTCCGCTGCGGTCCCCCCCGCCATCCTAATATGGCGGGGGGGAATTAGAATGCGGATGTCGGGTGGATTGCCCCCTCCAGGGTGGCGGTGGCCACCGCCAACCTGGCGGGGGCAATCCGCCCGACATCCTAATGGACCCCTTAGAAACATTTTCAAGTGAAACCAGTCAATGTTAGCCCATGGAAGGAAATTCAAGTTACTGTAACTACGATTAGAATTACTTTTCAGGATCAATAGTGGGCTGAAATATGCAGCACTGAGGTCTCTCCTGATAACAGGTGAGTAAATCAGAATTCGTAGTTCGGCTGATTTTTGAGAAATTTTTTTAAGTTCCACAACTCCACACTTGGAAACATTTTCAAGTGAAACCAGTCAATGTTAGCCCATGGAAGAAAATTCAAGTTACTGTAAGTATGGTTACAATTACTTTTCAGGATCAGTAGTGGGCTGAAAGATGCAGCAATGAGGTCTCTCCTGAGAACAGGTGAGTAAATCGGAATTTGTAGTTCGGCTGATTTTTTAGGAATTTTTAAAAGTTACAAAACTCCACACTTGGAAGAATTTCCAAGTAAAACATGTCAATGTTAGCCCATGAAAGGAAATTCAAGTTACTGTAATTACGATTAGAATTACTTTTCAGGATCAATAATGGGCTGAAAGATGCAGCACTGAGGTCTCTCCAGATAACAGGTGAGTAAATCGGAATTCGTAGTTCGGCTGGTTTTAGAGGAATTTTGTAAAGTTCCAAAACTCCACACTTATAAACATTTTCAAGTGAAACCAGTCAATGTTAGCCTATGGAAGGAAATTCAAGTTACTGGAACTACGAATAGAATTACTTTTCAGGATCAATAGTGGGCTGAAAGATGCAGCACTGAGGTCTCTCCTGAGAACAGGTGAGTAAATCGGAATTGGTAGTTCGGCTGATTTTATAGGAATTTTTTAAAGTTCCAAAACTCCACACTTAGAAGAATTTCCAACTAAAACATGTCAATGTTAGCCCATGAAAGTAAATTCAAGTTACTGTAACTACGATTAGAATTACTTTTCAGGATCAATAGTGGGCTGAAATATGTAGCACTGAGGTCTCTCCTGATAACAGGTGAGTAAATCAGAATTCGTAGTTCGGCTGATTTTTGAGGAATTTGTTAAAGTTCCAAAACTCCACACTTAGAAGAATTTACAAGTAAAACATGTCAATGTTAGCCCATGAAAGGAAATTCAAGTTACTGTAATTACGATTAGAATTACTTTTCAGGATCAATAATGGGCTGAAAGATGCAGCACTGAGGTCTCTCCAGATAACAGGTGAGTAAATCGGAATTCGTAGTTCGGCTGGTTTTAGAGGAATTTTGTAAAGTTCCAAAACTCCACAGTTAGAAACATTTTCAAGTGAAACCTGTCAATGTTAGCCTACAGTAGGAAATTCAAGTTACTGTAACTAAGATTAAAATTACTTTTCAGGATCAGGAATGGGCTGAAAGATGCAGCACTGAGGTCTCTCCGGAGAACAGGTGAGTAAATCGGAATTCGTAGTTCAGCTGATTTTAGAGGAATTTTTTAAAGTTCCAAAACTCCACACTTAGAAGAATTTCCAAGTAAAACATGTCAATGTTAGCCTATGAAAGGAAATTCAAGTTACTGTAACTACGAATAGAATTACTTTTCAGGATCAATAGTGGGCTGAAAGACCCAGCACTGAGGTCTCTCCTGATAACAGGTGAGTAAATCAGAATTCGTAGTTCGGCTGATTTTTGAGGAATTTTTAAATGTTCCACAACTCCACACTTAGAAACATTTTCAAGTGAAACCAGTCAATGTTAGCCTACGGAAGGAAATTCAAGAGACTGTAACTACGATTAAAATTACTTTTCAGGATCAGGAATGGGCTGAAAGATGCAGCACTGAGGGCTCTCCTGATAACAGGTGAGTAAATCGGAATTCCTAGTTCGGCTTATTTTTGAGGATTTTTTTAAAGTTCTAAAACTCCACACTTATAAGAATTTCCAAGTAAAACATGTCAATGTTAGCCTATGAAAGGAAATTCAAGATACTGTAAATACGTATAGAATTACTTTTAAGGATCAATAGTGGGATGAAAGATGTAGCACTGAGGTCTCTCCTGATAACAGGTGAGTAAATCGGAATTCTTAGTTCGGCTGATTTTTTAGGAATATTTTAAAGTTCCAAAACTCCACACTTAGGGGGTCATTATGATGACGGGCGGACACCATAGTGGGAAACGGGACCGCCCGCCATAAGGGCGGGGGTCCCATGGGGGGCATTAGGATGTGCCCACCACAGTGGCGGGCACATCCTGTAGTTTTAGCATTGTGGCGGGCGGTGCACTCTGCACCGCCCGCCATGATGCTAAAAATGCTTTTTTGCATTTGCATATGCAAAGCGGCAGGCACCGCGCGGTGCCTGCCGCTTTGCATATGCAAATGTGGGGGGGTACCATAGGTACCCCCCATGTGCCCCCTGACAATGTCGTGAACCTGGGGGCCCTGCAGGAGGCCCCCGCAGCAATCCCCGCCTGCCTTTCCATGACGGCATTGCCGCCGCGGAAAAGCAGCTGCAGACAGGCACCCTAATATGGATGGCGGTGTCTGATAGACACCGCCACCATAAGGTTCCATTACCGCCCCGGCCGCAATGCGACCGGGGCGGAAAAGCGGCGGACGGTGCTTTCGTCCGCTGCGGTCCCCCCCGCCATCCTAATATGGCGGGGGGGAATTAGAATGCGGATGTCGGGTGGATTGCCCCCTCCAGGGTGGCGGTGGCCACCGCCAACCTGGCGGGGGCAATCCGCCCGACATCCTAATGGACCCCTTAGAAACATTTTCAAGTGAAACCAGTCAATGTTAGCCCATGGAAGGAAATTCAAGTTACTGTAACTACGATTAGAATTACTTTTCAGGATCAATAGTGGGCTGAAATATGCAGCACTGAGGTCTCTCCTGATAACAGGTGAGTAAATCAGAATTCGTAGTTCGGCTGATTTTTGAGAAATTTTTTTAAGTTCCACAACTCCACACTTGGAAACATTTTCAAGTGAAACCAGTCAATGTTAGCCCATGGAAGAAAATTCAAGTTACTGTAAGTATGGTTACAATTACTTTTCAGGATCAGTAGTGGGCTGAAAGATGCAGCAATGAGGTCTCTCCTGAGAACAGGTGAGTAAATCGGAATTTGTAGTTCGGCTGATTTTTTAGGAATTTTTAAAAGTTACAAAACTCCACACTTGGAAGAATTTCCAAGTAAAACATGTCAATGTTAGCCCATGAAAGGAAATTCAAGTTACTGTAATTACGATTAGAATTACTTTTCAGGATCAATAATGGGCTGAAAGATGCAGCACTGAGGTCTCTCCAGATAACAGGTGAGTAAATCGGAATTCGTAGTTCGGCTGGTTTTAGAGGAATTTTGTAAAGTTCCAAAACTCCACAGTTAGAAACATTTTCAAGTGAAACCTGTCAATGTTAGCCTACGGTAGGAAATTCAAGTTACTGTAACTACGATTAAAATTACTTTTCAGGATCAGGAATGGGCTGAAAGATGCAGCACTGAGGTCTCTCCTGAGAACAGGTGAGTAAATCGGAATTCGTAGTTCGGCTGATTTTAGAGGAATTTTTTTAAGTTCCAAAACTCCACACTTAGAAGAATTTCCAAATAAAACATGTCAATGTTAGCCTATGAAAGAAAATTCAAGTTACTGTAACTACGAATAGAATTACTTTTCAGGATCAATAGTGGGCTGAAAGATGTAGCACTGACGTCTCTCCTTATAACAGGTGAGTAAATCAGAATTTATAGTTCGGCTGATTTTTGAGGAATAATTTAAAGTTCCAAAACTCCACACTTAGAAGAATTTCAAAGTAAAACATGTCAATGTTAGCCTAAGAAAGGAAATTCAAGTTACTGTAACTACGATTAGAATTACTTTTCAGGATCAATAGTGGGCTGAAAGATGCAGCACTGAGGTCTCTCCTGATAACAGGTGAGTAAATCGGAATTCTTAGTTCGGCTGATTTTTTAGGAATATTTTAAAGTTCCAAAACTCCACACTTATAAACATTTTCAAGTGAAACCAGTCAATGTTAGCCTATGGAAGGAAATTCAAGTTACTGGAACTACGAATAGAATTACTTTTCAGGATCAATAGTGGGCTGAAAGATGCAGCACTGAGGTCTCTCCTGAGAACAGGTGAGTAAATCGGAATTGGTAGTTCGGCTGATTTTAGAGGAATTTTTTAAAGTTCCAAAACTCCACACTTAGAAGAATTTCCAACTAAAACATGTCAATGTTAGCCCATGAAAGTAAATTCAAGTTACTGTAACTACGATTAGAATTACTTTTCAGGATCAATAGTGGGCTGAAATATGTAGCACTGAGGTCTCTCCTGATAACAGGTGAGTAAATCAGAATTCGTAGTTCGGCTGATTTTTGAGGAATTTGTTAAAGTTCCACAACTCCACACTTGGAAACATTTTCAAGTGAAACCAGTCAATGTTAGCCCATGGAAGAAAATTCAAGTTACTGTAAGTATGGTTACAATTACTTTTCAGGAACAGTAGTGGGCTGAAAGATGCAGCAATGAGGTCTCTCCTGAGAACAGGTGAGTAAATCGGAATTTGTAGTTCGGCTGATTTTTGAGGAATTTTTTTAAGTTCCAAAACTCCACACTTAGAAGAATTTCCAAGTAAAACATGTCAATGTTAGCCCATGAAAGGAAATTCAAGTTACTGTAATTACGATTAGAATTACTTTTCAGGATCAATAATGGGCTGAAAGATGCAGCACTGAGGTCTCTCCAGATAACAGGTGAGTAAATCGGAATTCGTAGTTCGGCTGGTTTTAGAGGAATTTTGTAAAGTTCCAAAACTCCACAGTTAGAAACATTTTCAAGTGAAACCTGTCAATGTTAGCCTACAGTAGGAAATTCAAGTTACTGTAACTAAGATTAAAATTACTTTTCAGGATCAGGAATGGGCTGAAAGATGCAGCACTGAGGTCTCTCCGGAGAACAGGTGAGTAAATCGTAATTCGTAGTTCAGCTGATTTTAGAGGAATTTTTTAAAGTTCCAAAACTCCACACTTAGAAGAATTTCCAAGTAAAATATGTCAATGTTAGCCTATGAAAGGAAATTCAAGTTACTGTAACTACGAATAGAATTACTTTTCAGGATCAATAGTGGGCTGAAAGATGTAGCACTGAGGTCTCTCCTGATAACAGGTGAGTAAATTAGAATTCTTAGTTTGGCTGATTTTTTAGGAATATTTTAAAGTTCCAAAACTCAACACTTAGAAGAATTTCCATGTAAAACATGTCAATGATAGCCTATGAAAGGAAATTCAAGTTACTGTAACTACGATTAGAATTACTTTTCAGGATCAATAGTGGGCTGAAAGATGGAGCACTGAGGTCTCTCCTGATAACAGGTGAGTAAATCAGAATTCGTAGTTCGGCTGATTTTTGAGGAATTTTTAAATGTTCCACAACTCCACACTTAGAAACATTTTCAAGTGAAACCAGTCAATGTTAGCCTACGGAAGGAAATTCAAGAGACAGTAACTACCATTAAAATTACTTTTCAGGATCAGGAATGGGCTGAAAGATCCAGCACTGAGGGCTCTCCTGATAACAGGTGAGTAAATCGGAATTCGTAGTTCGGCCTATTTTTGAGGATTTTTTTAAAGTTCTAAAACTCCACACTTATAAGAATTTCCAAGTAAAACATGTCAATGTTAGCCTATGAAAGGAAATTCAAGATACTGTAAATACGAATAGAATTACTTTTCAGGATCAATAGTGGGCTGAAAGATGTAGCACTGATGTCTCTCCTGATAACAGGTGAGTAAATCGGAATTCTTAGTTCGGCTGATTTTTTAGGAATATTTTAAAGTTCCAAAACTCCACACTTAGGGGGTCATTATGATGACGGGCGGACTTTGTCCGCCCGTCACCATAGTGGGAAACGGGACCGCCCGCCATAAGGGCGGGGGTCCCGTGGGGGGCATTAGGATGTGCCCGCCACAGTGGCGGGCACATCCTGTAGTTTTAGCATTGTGGCGGGCGGTGCACTCTGCACCGCCCGCCACGATGCTAAAAATGCTTTTTTGCATTTGCATATGCAAAGCGGCAGGCACCGCGCGGTGCCTGCCGCTTTGCATTTGCAAATGTGGGGGGTACCATAGGTACCCCCCATGTGCCCCCTGACAGTGTCGTGAACCCGGGGGCCCTGCAGGAGGCCCCCGCAGCAATCCGCGCCTGCCTTTCCGTGGCGGCATTGCCGCCGCGGAAAAGCAGCTGCAGACAGGCACCCTAATATGGATGGCGGTGTCTGATAGACACCGCCACCATATGGTTCCATTACCGCCCCGGTCGCATTGCGGCCGGGTCGGAAAAGCGGCGGACGGTGTTTTCGTCCGCCGCGGTCCCCCCCGCCATCCTAATATGGCGGGGGGGAATTAGAATGCGGATGTCGGGCGGATTGCCCCCTCCAGGGTGGCGGTGGCCACCGCCACCCTGGCTGGGGCAATCCGCCCGACATCCTAATGAACCCCTTAGAAACATTTTCAAGTGAAACCAGTCAATGTTAGCCTATGGAAGGAAATTCAAGTTACTGGCACTACGAATAGAAATACTTTTCAGGATCAATAGTGGGCTGAAAGATGCAGCACTGATGTCTCTCCTGAGAACAGGTGAGTAAATCGGAATTGGTAGTTCGGCTGATTTTAGAGGAATTTTTTAAAGTTCCAAAACTCCACACTTAGAAGAATTTCCAACTAAAACATGTCAATGTTAGCCCATGAAAGTAAATTCAAGTTACTGTAACTACGATTAGAATTACTTTTCAGGATCAATAGTGGGCTGAAATATGCAGCACTGAGGTCTCTCCTGATAACAGGTGAGTAAATCAGAATTCGTAGTTCGGCTGATTTTTTAGGAATTTTTTAAAGTTCCACAACTCCACACTTGGAAACATTTTCAAGTGAAACCAGTCAATGTTAGCCCATGGAAGAAAATTCAAGTTACTGTAAGTATGGTTACAATTACTTTTCAGGATCAGTAGTGGGCTGAAAGATGCAGCAATGAGGTCTCTCCTGAGAACAGGTGAGTAAATCGGAATTTGTAGTTCGGCTGATTTTTGAGGAATTTTTTAAAGTTCCAAAACTCCACACTTAGAAGAATTTCCAAGTAAAACATGTCAATGTTAGCCCATGAAAGGAAATTCAAGTTACTGTAATTACGATTAGAATTACTTTTCAGGATCAATAATGGGCTGAAAGATGCAGCACTGAGGTCTCTCCAGATAACAGGTGAGTAAATCGGAATTCGTAGTTCGGCTGGTTTTAGAGGAATTTTGTAAAGTTCCAAAACTCCACAGTTAGAAACATTTTCAAGTGAAACCTGTCAATGTTAGCCTACAGTAGGAAATTCAAGTTACTGTAACTAAGATTAAAATTACTTTTCAGGATCAGGAATGGGCTGAAAGATGCAGCACTGAGGTCTCTCCGGAGAACAGGTGAGTAAATCGGAATTCGTAGTTCAGCTGATTTTAGAGGAATTTTTTAAAGTTCCAAAACTCCACACTTAGAAGAATTTCCAAGTAAAACATGTCAATGTTAGCCTATGAAAGGAAATTCAAGTTACTGTAACTACGAATAGAATTACTTTTCAGGATCAATAGTGGGCTGAAAGATGTAGCACTGAGGTCTCTCCTGATAACAGGTGAGTAAATTAGAATTCTTAGTTCGGCTGATTTTTTAGGAATATTTTAAAGTTCCAAAACTCCACACTTGGAAGAATTTCCATGTAAAACATGTCAATGATAGCCTATGAAATTAAATTCAAGTTACTGTAACTACGATTAGAATTACTTTTCAGGATCAATAGTGGGCTGAAAGATGGAGCACTGAGGTATCTCCTGATAACAGGTGAGTAAATCAGAATTCGTAGTTCGGCTGATTTTTGAGGAATTTTTAAATGTTCCACAACTCCACACTTAGAAACATTTTCAAGTGAAACCAGTCAATGTTAGCCTACGGAAGGAAATTCAAGAGACAGTAACTACCATTAAAATTACTTTTCAGGATCAGGAATGGGCTGAAAGATCCAGCACTGAGGGCTCTCCTGATAACAGGTGAGTAAATCGGAATTCGTAGTTCGGCCTATTTTTGAGGATTTTTTTAAAGTTCTAAAACTCCACACTTATAAGAATTTCCAAGTAAAACATGTCAATGTTAGCCTATGAAAGGAAATTCAAGATACTGTAAATACGAATAGAATTACTTTTCAGGATCAATAGTGGGCTGAAAGATGTAGCACTGATGTCTCTCCTGATAACAGGTGAGTAAATCGGAATTCTTAGTTCGGCTGATTTTTTAGGAATATTTTAAAGTTCCAAAACTCCACACTTAGGGGGTCATTATGATGACGGCCATAGTGGGAAACGGGACCGCCCGCCATAAGGGCGGGGGTCCCGTGGGGGGCATTAGGATGTGCCCGCCACAGTGGCGGGCACATCCTGTAGTTTTAGCATTGTGGCGGGCGGTGCACTCTGCACCGCCCGCCACGATGCTAAAAATGCTTTTTTGCATTTGCATATGCAAAGCGGCAGGCACCACGCGGTGCCTGCCGCTTTGCATATGCAAATGTGGGGGGGTACCATAGGTACCCCCCATGTGCCCCCTGACAGTGTCGTGAACCCGGGGGCCCTGCAGGAGGCCCCCGCAGCAATCCGCGCCTGCCTTTCCGTGGCGGCATTGCCGCCGCGGAAAAGCAGCTGCAGACAGGCACCCTAATATGGATGGCGGTGTCTGATAGACACCGCCACCATATGGTTCCATTACCGCCCCGGTCGCATTGCGGCCGGGTCGGAAAAGCGGCGGACGGTGTTTTCGTCCGCCGCGGTCCCCCCCCGCCATCCTAATATGGCGGGGGGGAATTAGAATGCGGATGTCGGGCGGATTGCCCCCTCCAGGGTGGCGGTGGCCACCGCCACCCTGGCTGGGGCAATCCGCCCGACATCCTAATGAACCCCTTAGAAACATTTTCAAGTGAAACCAGTCAATGTTAGCCCATGGAAGAAAATTCAAGTTACTGTAAGTATGGTTACAATTACTTTTCAGGATCAGTAGTGGGCTGAAAGATGCAGCACTGATGTCTCTCCTGAGAACAGGTGAGTAAATCGGAATTGGTAGTTCGGCTGATTTTAGAGGAATTTTTTAAAGTTCCAAAACTCCACACTTAGAAGAATTTCCAACTAAAACATGTCAATGTTAGCCCATGAAAGTAAATTCAAGTTACTGTAACTACGATTAGAATTACTTTTCAGGATCAATAGTGGGCTGAAATATGCAGCACTGAGGTCTCTCCTGATAACAGGTGAGTAAATCAGAATTCGTAGTTCGGCTGATTTTTTAGGAATTTTTTAAAGTTCCACAACTCCACACTTGGAAACATTTTCAAGTGAAACCAGTCAATGTTAGCCCATGGAAGAAAATTCAAGTTACTGTAAGTATGGTTACAATTACTTTTCAGGATCAGTAGTGGGCTGAAAGATGCAGCAATGAGGTCTCTCCTGAGAACAGGTGAGTAAATCGGTATTTGTAGTTCGGCTGATTTTTGAGGAATTTTTTAAAGTTCCAAAACTCCACACTTAGAAGAATTTCCAAGTAAAACATGTCAATGTTAGCCCATGAAAGGAAATTCAAGTTACTGTAATTACGATTAGAATTACTTTTCAGGATCAATAATGGGCTGAAAGATGCAGCACTGAGGTCTCTCCAGATAACAGGTGAGTAAATCGGAATTCGTAGTTCGGCTGGTTTTAGAGGAATTTTGTAAAGTTCCAAAACTCCACAGTTAGAAACATTTTCAAGTGAAACCTGTCAATGTTAGCCTACGGTAGGAAATTCAAGTTACTGTAACTAAGATTAAAATTACTTTTCAGGATCAGGAATGGGCTGAAAGATGCAGCACTGAGGTCTCTCCTGAGAACAGGTGAGTAAATCGGAATTCGTAGTTCAGCTGATTTTAGAGGAATTTTGTAAAGTTCCAAAACTCCACACTTAGAAGAATTTCCAAGTAAAACATGTCAATGTTAGCCTATGAAAGGAAATTCAAGTTACTGTAACTACGAATAGAATTACTTTTCAGGATCAATAGTGGGCTGAAAGATGTAGCACTGACGTCTCTCCTTATAACAGGTGAGTAAATCAGAATTCATAGTTCGGCTGATTTTTGAGGAATATTTTAACGTTCCAAAACTCCACACTTAGAAGAATTTCCAAGTAAAACATGTCAATGTTAGCCTAAGAAAGGAAATTCAAGTTACTGTAACTACGATTAGAATTACCTTTCAGGATCAATAGTGGGCTGAAAGATGCAGCACTAAGGTCTCTTCTGATAACAGGTGAGTAAATCGGAATTCTTAGTTCGGCTGATTTTTTAGGAATATTTTAAAGTTCCAAAACTCCACACTTAGAAACATTTTCAAGTGAAACCAGTCAATGTTAGCCTACGGAAGGAAATTCACGTTACTGTAACTACGAATAGAATTACTTTTCAGGATCAATAGTGGGCTGAAAGTTGTAGCACTGACGTCTCTCCTTATAACAGGTGAGTAAATCAGAATTCATAGTTCGGCTGATTTTTGAGGAATATTTTAACGTTCCAAAACTCCACACTTAGAAGAATTTCCAAGTAAAACATGTCAATGTTAGCCTAAGAAAGGAAATTCAAGTTACTGTAACTACGATTAGAATTACCTTTCAGGATCAATAGTGGGCTGAAAGATGCAGCACTAAGGTCTCTCCTGATAACAGGTGAGTAAATCGGAATTCTTAGTTCGGCTGATTTTTTAGGAATATTTTAAAGTTCCAAAACTCCACACTTAGAAACATTTTCAAGTGAAACCAGTCAATGTTAGCCTACGGAAGGAAATTCACGTTACTGTAACTACGAATAGAATTACTTTTCAGGATCAATAGTGGGCTGAAAGTTGTAGCACTGACGTCTCTCCTTATAACAGGTGAGTAAATCAGAATTCATAGTTCGGCTGATTTTTGAGGAATTTTTTTAAGATCCAAAACTCCACATTTAGAAGAATTTCCAAGTAAAACAAGTCAATGTTAGCCTAAGAAAGGAAATTCAAGTTACTGTAACTACGATTAGAATTACTTTTCAGGATCAATAGTGGGCTAAAAGACGCAGCACTGAGGTCTCTCCTGATAACAGGTGAGTAAATCAGAATTCGTAGTTCGGCTGATTTTTGAGGAAGTTTTTAAAAAGTTCCACAACTCCACACTTAGAAACATTTTCAAGTAAAACATGTCAATGTTAGCCTATGAAAGGAAATTCAAGTTACTGTAACTACGATTAAAATTACTTTTCAGGATCAGGAATGGGCTGAAAGATGCAGCACTGAGGTCTCTCCTGATAACAGGTGAGTAAAACGCAATTCTTAGTTCGGCTGATTTTTGAGGAATAGTTTAAAGTACCAAAACTCCACACTTAGAATACTTTCCAAGGAAAACATGTCAATGTTAGCCTATGAAAGGAAATTCAAGTTACTGTAACTACGATTAGAATTACTTTTCAGGATCAACAGTGGGCTAAAAGACGCAGCACTGAGGTCTCTCCTGATAACAGGTGAGTAAATCAGAATTCGTAGTTCTGTTGATTTTTGAGGAATTTTTAAAAAGTTCCACTACTCCACACTTAGAAACATTTTCAAGTGAAACCAGTCAATGTTAGCCTACGGAAGGAAATTCAAGAGACTGTAACTACGATTAAAATTACTTTTCAGGATCAGGAATGGGCTGAAAGATGCAGCACTGAGGGCTCTCCTGATAACAGGTGAGTAAATCGGAATTCGTAGTTCGGCTTATTTTTGAGGATTTTTGTAAAGTTCTAAAACTCCACACTTATAAGAATTTCCAAGTAAAACATGTCAATGTTAGCCTATGAAAGGAAATTCAATATACTGTAAATACGTATAGAATTACTTTTAAGGATCAATAGTGGGCTGAAAGATGTAGCACTGAGGTCTCTCCTGATAACAGGTGAGTAAATCGGAATTCTTAGTTCGGCTGATTTTTTAGGAATATTTTAAAGTTCCAAAACTCCACACTTAGGGGGTCATTATGATGACGGGCGGACACCATAGTGGGAAACGGGACCGCCCGCCATAAGGGCGGGGGTCCCATGGGGGGCATTAGGATGTGCCCACCACAGTGGCGGGCACATCCTGTAGTTTTAGCATTGTGGCGGGCGGTGCACTCTGCACCGCCCGCCACGATGCTAAAAATGCTTTTTTGCCTTTGCATATGCAAAGCGGCAGGCACCGCGCGGTGCCTGCCGCTTTGCATATGCAAATGTGGGGGGGTACCATAGGTACCCCCCATGTGCCCCTTGACAATGTCGTGAACCTGGGGGCCCTGCAGGAGGCCCCCGCAGCAATCCCCGCCTGCCTTTCCATGACGGCATTGCCGCCGCGGAAAAGCAGCTGCAGACAGGCACCCTAATATGGATGGCGGTGTCTGATAGACACCGCCACCATATGGTTCCATTACCGCCCCGGCCGCAATGCGACCGGGGCGGAAAAGCGGCGGACGGTGCTTTCGTCCGCTGCGGTCCCCCCCGCCATCCTAATATGGCGGGGGGGAATTAGAATGCGGATGTCGGGTGGATTGCCCCCTCCAGGGTGGCGGTGGCCACCGCCAACCTGGCGGGGGCAATCCGCCCGACATCCTAATGGACCCCTTAGAAACATTTTCAAGTGAAACCAGTCAATGTTAGCCCATGGAAGGAAATTCAAGTTACTGTAACTACGATTAGAATTACTTTTCAGGATCAATAGTGGGCTGAAATATGCAGCACTGAGGTCTCTCCTGATAACAGGTGAGTAAATCAGAATTCGTAGTTCGGCTGATTTTTGAGAAATTTTTTTAAGTTCCACAACTCCACACTTGGAAACATTTTCAAGTGAAACCAGTCAATGTTAGCCCATGGAAGAAAATTCAAGTTACTGTAAGTATGGTTACAATTACTTTTCAGGATCAGTAGTGGGCTGCAAGATGCAGCAATGAGGTCTCTCCTGAGAACAGGTGAGTAAATCGGAATTTGTAGTTCGGCTGATTTTTTAGGAATTTTTAAAAGTTACAAAACTCCACACTTGGAAGAATTTCCAAGTAAAACATGTCAATGTTAGCCCATGAAAGGAAATTCAAGTTACTGTAATTACGATTAGAATTACTTTTCAGGATCAATAATGGGCTGAAAGATGCAGCACTGAGGTCTCTCCAGATAACAGGTGAGTAAATCGGAATTCGTAGTTCGGCTGGTTTTAGAGGAATTTTGTAAAGTTCCAAAACTCCACAGTTAGAAACATTTTCAAGTGAAACCTGTCAATGTTAGCCTACGGTAGGAAATTCAAGTTACTGTAACTACGATTAAAATTACTTTTCAGGATCAGGAATGGGCTGAAAGATGCAGCACTGAGGTCTCTCCTGAGAACAGGTGAGTAAATCGGAATTCGTAGTTCGGCTGATTTTAGAGGAATTTTTTTAAGTTCCAAAACTCCACACTTAGAAGAATTTCCAAATAAAACATGTCAATGTTAGCCTATGAAAGAAAATTCAAGTTACTGTGACTACGAATAGAATTACTTTTCAGGATCAATAGTGGGCTGAAAGATGTAGCACTGACGTCTCTCCTTATAACAGGTGAGTAAATCAGAATTCATAGTTCGGCTGATTTTTGAGGAATAATTTAAAGTTCCAAAACTCCACACTTAGAAGAATTTCAAAGTAAAACATGTCAATGTTAGCCTAAGAAAGGAAATTCAAGTTACTGTAACTACGATTAGAATTACTTTTCAGGATCAATAGTGGGCTGAAAGATGCAGCACTGAGGTCTCTCCTGATAACAGGTGAGTAAATCGGAATTCTTAGTTCGGCTGATTTTTTAGGAATATTTTAAAGTTCCAAAACTCCACACTTATAAACATTTTCAAGTGAAACCAGTCAATGTTAGCCTATGGAAGGAAATTCAAGTTAATGTAAGTATGGTTACAATTACTTTTCAGGACCAGTAGTGGGCTGAAAGATGCAGCAATGAGGTCTCTCCTGAGAACAGGTGAGTAAATCGGAATTTGTAGTTCGGCTGATTTTTGAGGAATTTTTTAAAGTTCCAAAACTCCACACTTAGAAGAATTTCCAAGTAAAACATGTCAATGTTAGCCCATGAAAGGAAATTCAAGTTACTGTAATTACGATTAGAATTACTTTTCAGGATCAATAATGGGCTGAAAGATGCAGCACTGAGGTCTCTCCAGATAACAGGTGAGTAAATCGGAATTCGTAGTTCGGCTGGTTTTAGAGGAATTTTGTAAAGTTCCAAAACTCCACAGTTAGAAACATTTTCAAGTGAAACCTGTCAATGTTAGCCGACAGTAGGAAATTCAAGTTACTGTAACTAAGATTAAAATTACTTTTCAGGATCAGGAATGGGCTGAAAGATGCAGCACTGAGGTCTCTCCGGAGAACAGGTGAGTAAATCGGAATTCGTAGTTCAGCTGATTTTAGAGGAATTTTTTAAAGTTCCAAAACTCCACACTTAGAAGAATTTCCAAGTAAAACATGTCAATGTTAGCCTATGAAAGGAAATTCAAGTTACTGTAACTACGAATAGAATTACTTTTCAGGATCAATAGTGGGCTGAAAGATGTAGCACTGAGGTCTCTCCTGATAACAGGTGAGTAAATTAGAATTCTTAGTTTGGCTGATTTTTTAGGAATATTTTAAAGTTCCAAAACTCCACACTTAGAAGAATTTCCATGTAAAACATGTCAATGATAGCCTATGAAAGGAAATTCAAGTTACTGTAACTACGATTAGAATTACTTTTCAGGATCAATAGTGGGCTGAAAGATGCAGCACTGAGGTCTCTCCTGATAACAGGTGAGTAAATCAGAATTCGTAGTTCGGCTGATTTTTGAGGAATTTTTAAATGTTCCACAACTCCACACTTAGAAACATTTTCAAGTGAAACCAGTCAATGTTAGCCTACGGAAGGAAATTCAAGAGACAGTAACTACCATTAAAATTACTTTTCAGGATCAGGAATGGGCTGAAAGATCCAGCACTGAGGGCTCTCCTGATAACAGGTGAGTAAATCGGAATTCGTAGTTCGGCCTATTTTTGAGGATTTTTTTAAAGTTCTAAAACTCCACACTTATAAGAATTTCCAAGTAAAACATGTCAATGTTAGCCTATGAAAGGAAATTCAAGATACTGTAAATACGAATAGAATTACTTTTCAGGATCAATAGTGGGCTGAAAGATGTAGCACTGAGGTCTCTCCTGATAACAGGTGAGTAAATCGGAATTCTTAGTTCGGCTGATTTTTTAGGAATATTTTAAAGTTCCAAAACTCCACACTTAGGGGGTCATTATGATGACGGGCGGACTTTGTCCGCCCGTCACCATAGTGGGAAACGGGACCGCCCGCCATAAGGGCGGGGGTCCCGTGGGGGGCATTAGGATGTGCCCGCCACAGTGGCGGGCACATCCTGTAGTTTTAGCATTGTGGCGGGCGGTGCACTCTGCGCCGCCCGCCACGATGCTAAAAATGCTTTTTTGCATTTGCATATGCAAAGCGGCAGGCACCGCGCGGTGCCTGCCGCTTTGCATATGCAAATGTGGGGGGGTACCATAGGTACCCCCCATGTGCCCCCTGACAGTGTCGTGAACCCGGGGGCCCTGCAGGAGGCCCCCGCAGCAATCCGCGCCTGCCTTTCCGTGGCGGCATTGCCGCCGCGGAAAAGCAGCTGCAGACAGGCACCCTAATATGGATGGCGGTGTCTGATAGACACCGCCACCATATGGTTCCATTACCGCCCCGGTCGCATTGCGGCCGGGTCGGAAAAGCGGCGGACGGTGTTTTCGTCCGCCGCGGTCCCCCCCGCCATCCTAATATGGCGGGGGGGAATTAGAATGCGGATGTCGGGCGGATTGCCCCCTCCAGGGTGGCGGTGGCCACCGCCACCCTGGCTGGGGCAATCCGCCCGACATCCTAATGAACCCCTTAGAAACATTTTCAAGTGAAACCAGTCAATGTTAGCCTATGGAAGGAAATTCAAGTTACTGGCACTACGAATAGAAATACTTTTCAGGATCAATAGTGGGCTGAAAGATGCAGCACTGATGTCTCTCCTGAGAACAGGTGAGTAAATCGGAATTGGTAGTTCGGCTGATTTTAGAGGAATTTTTTAAAGTTCCAAAACTCCACACTTAGAAGAATTTCCAAGTAAAACATGTCAATGTTAGCCTATGAAAGGAAATTCAAGTTACTGTAACTACGAATAGAATTACTTTTCAGGATCAATAGTGGGCTGAAAGATGTAGCACTGAGGTCTCTCCTGATAACAGGTGAGTAAATTAGAATTCTTAGTTTGGCTGATTTTTTAGGAATATTTTAAAGTTCCAAAACTCCACACTTAGAAGAATTTCCATGTAAAACATGTCAATGATAGCCTATGAAAGGAAATTCAAGTTACTGTAACTACGATTAGAATTACTTTTCAGGATCAATAGTGGGCTGAAAGATGGAGCACTGAGGTCTCTCCTGATAACAGGTGAGTAAATCAGAATTCGTAGTTCGGCTGATTTTTGAGGAATTTTTAAATGTTCCACAACTCCACACTTAGAAACATTTTCAAGTGAAACCAGTCAATGTTAGCCTACGGAAGGAAATTCAAGAGACAGTAACTACCATTAAAATTACTTTTCAGGATCAGGAATGGGCTGAAAGATCCAGCACTGAGGGCTCTCCTGATAACAGGTGAGTAAATCGGAATTCGTAGTTCGGCCTATTTTTGAGGATTTTTTTAAAGTTCTAAAACTCCACACTTATAAGAATTTCCAAGTAAAACATGTCAATGTTAGCCTATGAAAGTAAATTCAAGATACTGTAAATACGAATAGAATTACTTTTCAGGATCAATAGTGGGCTGAAAGATGTAGCACTGATGTCTCTCCTGATAACAGGTGAGTAAATCGGAATTCTTAGTTCGGCTGATTTTTTAGGAATATTTTAAAGTTCCAAAACTCCACACTTAGGGGGTCATTATGATGACGGGCGGACTTTGTCCGCCCGTCACCATAGTGGGAAACGGGACCGCCCGCCATAAGGGCGGGGGTCCCGTGGGGGGCATTAGGATGTGCCCGCCACAGTGGCGGGCACATCCTGTAGTTTTAGCATTGTGGCGGGCGGTGCACTCTGCACCGCCCGCCACGATGCTAAAAATGCTTTTTTGCATTTGCATATGCAAAGCGGCAGGCACCGCGCGGTGCCTGCCGCTTTGCATATGCAAATGTGGGGGGGTACCATAGGTACCCCCCATGTGCCCCCTGACAGTGTCGTGAACCCGGGGGCCCTGCAGGAGGCCCCCGCAGCAATCCGCGCCTGCCTTTCCGTGGCGGCATTGCCGCCGCGGAAAAGCAGCTGCAGACAGGCACCCTAATATGGATGGCGGTGTCTGATAGACACCGCCACCATATGGTTCCATTACCGCCCCGGTCGCATTGCGGCCGGGTCGGAAAAGCGGCGGACGGTGTTTTCGTCCGCCGCGGTCCCCCCCGCCATCCTAATATGGCGGGGGGAATTAGAATGCGGATGTCGGGCGGATTGCCCCCTCCAGGGTGGCGGTGGCCACCGCCACCCTGGCTGGGGCAATCCGCCCGACATCCTAATGAACCCCTTAGAAACATTTTCAAGTGAAACCAGTCAATGTTAGCCTATGGAAGGAAATTCAAGTTACTGGCACTACGAATAGAAATACTTTTCAGGATCAATAGTGGGCTGAAAGATGCAGCACTGATGTCTCTCCTGAGAACAGGTGAGTAAATCGGAATTGGTAGTTCGGCTGATTTTAGAGGAATTTTTTAAAGTTCCAAAACTCCACACTTAGAAGAATTTCCAACTAAAACATGTCAATGTTAGCCCATGAAAGTAAATTCAAGTTACTGTAACTACGATTAGAATTACTTTTCAGGATCAATAGTGGGCTGAAATATGCAGCACTGAGGTCTCTCCTGATAACAGGTGAGTAAATCAGAATTCGTAGTTCGGCTGATTTTTTAGGAATTTTTTAAAGTTCCACAACTCCACACTTGGAAACATTTTCAAGTGAAACCAGTCAATGTTAGCCCATGGAAGAAAATTCAAGTTACTGTAAGTATGGTTACAATTACTTTTCAGGATCAGTAGTGGGCTGAAAGATGCAGCAATGAGGTCTCTCCTGAGAACAGGTGAGTAAATCGGTATTTGTAGTTCGGCTGATTTTTGAGGAATTTTTTAAAGTTCCAAAACTCCACACTTAGAAGAATTTCCAAGTAAAACATGTCAATGTTAGCCCATGAAAGGAAATTCAAGTTACTGTAATTACGATTAGAATTACTTTTCAGGATCAATAATGGGCTGAAAGATGCAGCACTGAGGTCTCTCCAGATAACAGGTGAGTAAATCGGAATTCGTAGTTCGGCTGGTTTTAGAGGAATTTTGTAAAGTTCCAAAACTCCACAGTTAGAAACATTTTCAAGTGAAACCTGTCAATGTTAGCCTACGGTAGGAAATTCAAGTTACTGTAACTAAGATTAAAATTACTTTTCAGGATCAGGAATGGGCTGAAAGATGCAGCACTGAGGTCTCTCCTGAGAACAGGTGAGTAAATCGGAATTCGTAGTTCAGCTGATTTTAGAGGAATTTTTTAAAGTTCCAAAACTCCACACTTAGAAGAATTTCCAAGTAAAACATGTCAATGTTAGCCCATGAAAGGAAATTCAAGTTACTGTAATTACGATTAGAATTACTTTTCAGGATCAATAATGGGCTGAAAGATGCAGCACTGAGGTCTCTCCAGATAACAGGTGAGTAAATCGGAATTCGTAGTTCGGCTGGTTTTAGAGGAATTTTGTAAAGTTCCAAAACTCCACAGTTAGAAACATTTTCAAGTGAAACCTGTCAATGTTAGCCGACAGTAGGAAATTCAAGTTACTGTAACTAAGATTAAAATTACTTTTCAGGATCAGGAATGGGCTGAAAGATGCAGCACTGAGGTGTCTCCGGAGAACAGGTGAGTAAATCGGAATTCGTAGTTCAGCTGATTTTAGAGGAATTTTTTAAAGTTCCAAAACTCCACACTTAGAAGAATTTCCAAGTAAAACATGTCAATGTTAGCCTATGAAAGGAAATTCAAGTTACTGTAACTACGAATAGAATTACTTTTCAGGATCAATAGTGGGCTGAAAGATGTAGCACTGAGGTCTCTCCTGATAACAGGTGAGTAAATTAGAATTCTTAGTTTGGCTGATTTTTTAGGAATATTTTAAAGTTCCAAAACTCCACACTTAGAAGAATTTCCATGTAAAACATGTCAATGATAGCCTATGAAAGGAAATTCAAGTTACTGTAACTACGATTAGAATTACTTTTCAGGATCAATAGTGGGCTGAAAGATGGAGCACTGAGGTCTCTCCTGATAACAGGTGAGTAAATCAGAATTCGTAGTTCGGCTGATTTTTGAGGAATTTTTAAATGTTCCACAACTCCACACTTAGAAACATTTTCAAGTGAAACCAGTCAATGTTAGCCTACGGAAGGAAATTCAAGAGACAGTAACTACCATTAAAATTACTTTTCAGGATCAGGAATGGGCTGAAAGATCCAGCACTGAGGGCTCTCCTGATAACAGGTGAGTAAATCGGAATTCGTAGTTCGGCCTATTTTTGAGGATTTTTTTAAAGTTCTAAAACTCCACACTTATAAGAATTTCCAAGTAAAACATGTCAATGTTAGCCTATGAAAGGAAATTCAAGATACTGTAAATACGAATAGAATTACTTTTCAGGATCAATAGTGGGCTGAAAGATGTAGCACTGATGTCTCTCCTGATAACAGGTGAGTAAATCGGAATTCTTAGTTCGGCTGATTTTTTAGGAATATTTTAAAGTTCCAAAACTCCACACTTAGGGGGTCATTATGATGACGGGCGGACTTTGTCCGCCCGTCACCATAGTGGGAAACGGGACCGCCCGCCATAAGGGCGGGGGTCCCGTGGGGGGCATTAGGATGTGCCCGCCACAGTGGCGGGCACATCCTGTAGTTTTAGCATTGTGGCGGGCGGTGCACTCTGCGCCGCCCGCCACGATGCTAAAAATGCTTTTTTGCATTTGCATATGCAAAGCGGCAGGCACCGCGCGGTGCCTGCCGCTTTGCATATGCAAATGTGGGGGGGTACCATAGGTACCCCCCATGTGCCCCCTGACAGTGTCGTGAACCCGGGGGCCCTGCAGGAGGCCCCCGCAGCAATCCGCGCCTGCCTTTCCGTGGCGGCATTGCCGCCGCGGAAAAGCAGCTGCAGACAGGCACCCTAATATGGATGGCGGTGTCTGATAGACACCGCCACCATATGGTTCCATTACCGCCCCGGTCGCATTGCGGCCGGGTCGGAAAAGCGGCGGACGGTGTTTTCGTCCGCCGCGGTCCCCCCCGCCATCCTAATATGGCGGGGGGGAATTAGAATGCGGATGTCGGGCGGATTGCCCCCTCCAGGGTGGCGGTGGCCACCGCCACCCTGGCTGGGGCAATCCGCCCGACATCCTAATGAACCCCTTAGAAACATTTTCAAGTGAAACCAGTCAATGTTAGCCTATGGAAGGAAATTCAAGTTACTGGCACTACGAATAGAAATACTTTTCAGGATCAATAGTGGGCTGAAAGATGCAGCACTGATGTCTCTCCTGAGAACAGGTGAGTAAATCGGAATTGGTAGTTCGGCTGATTTTAGAGGAATTTTTTAAAGTTCCAAAACTCCACACTTAGAAGAATTTCCAACTAAAACATGTCAATGTTAGCCCATGAAAGTAAATTCAAGTTACTGTAACTACGATTAGAATTACTTTTCAGGATCAATAGTGGGCTGAAATATGCAGCACTGAGGTCTCTCCTGATAACAGGTGAGTAAATCAGAATTCGTAGTTCGGCTGATTTTTTAGGAATTTTTTAAAGTTCCACAACTCCACACTTGGAAACATTTTCAAGTGAAACCAGTCAATGTTAGCCCATGGAAGAAAATTCAAGTTACTGTAAGTATGGTTACAATTACTTTTCAGGATCAGTAGTGGGCTGAAAGATGCAGCAATGAGGTCTCTCCTGAGAACAGGTGAGTAAATCGGTATTTGTAGTTCGGCTGATTTTTGAGGAATTTTTTAAAGTTCCAAAACTCCACACTTAGAAGAATTTCCAAGTAAAACATGTCAATGTTAGCCCATGAAAGGAAATTCAAGTTACTGTAATTACGATTAGAATTACTTTTCAGGATCAATAATGGGCTAAAAGATGCAGCACTGAGGTCTCTCCAGATAACAGGTGAGTAAATCGGAATTCGTAGTTCGGCTGGTTTTAGAGGAATTTTGTAAAGTTCCAAAACTCCACAGTTAGAAACATTTTCAAGTGAAACCTGTCAATGTTAGCCTACGGTAGGAAATTCAAGTTACTGTAACTAAGATTAAAATTACTTTTCAGGATCAGGAATGGGCTGAAAGATGCAGCGCTGAGGTCTCTCCTGAGAACAGGTGAGTAAATCGGAATTCGTAGTTCAGCTGATTTTAGAGGAATTTTTTAAAGTTCCAAAACTCCACACTTAGAAGAATTTCCAAGTAAAACATGTCAATGTTAGCCCATGAAAGGAAATTCAAGTTACTGTAATTACGATTAGAATTACTTTTCAGGATCAATAATGGGCTGAAAGATGCAGCACTGAGGTCTCTCCAGATAACAGGTGAGTAAATCGGAATTCGTAGTTCGGCTGGTTTTAGAGGAATTTTGTAAAGTTCCAAAACTCCACAGTTAGAAACATTTTCAAGTGAAACCTGTCAATGTTAGCCGACAGTAGGAAATTCAAGTTACTGTAACTAAGATTAAAATTACTTTTCAGGATCAGGAATGGGCTGAAAGATGCAGCACTGAGGTGTCTCCGGAGAACAGGTGAGTAAATCGGAATTCGTAGTTCAGCTGATTTTAGAGGAATTTTTTAAAGTTCCAAAACTCCACACTTAGAAGAATTTCCAAGTAAAACATGTCAATGTTAGCCTATGAAAGGAAATTCAAGTTACTGTAACTACGAATAGAATTACTTTTCAGGATCAATAGTGGGCTGAAAGATGTAGCACTGAGGTCTCTCCTGATAACAGGTGAGTAAATTAGAATTCTTAGTTTGGCTGATTTTTTAGGAATATTTTAAAGTTCCAAAACTCCACACTTAGAAGAATTTCCATGTAAAACATGTCAATGATAGCCTATGAAAGGAAATTCAAGTTACTGTAACTACGATTAGAATTACTTTTCAGGATCAATAGTGGGCTGAAAGATGGAGCACTGAGGTCTCTCCTGATAACAGGTGAGTAAATCAGAATTCGTAGTTCGGCTGATTTTTGAGGAATTTTTAAATGTTCCACAACTCCACACTTAGAAACATTTTCAAGTGAAACCAGTCAATGTTAGCCTACGGAAGGAAATTCAAGAGACAGTAACTACCATTAAAATTACTTTTCAGGATCAGGAATGGGCTGAAAGATCCAGCACTGAGGGCTCTCCTGATAACAGGTGAGTAAATCGGAATTCGTAGTTCGGCCTATTTTTGAGGATTTTTTTAAAGTTCTAAAACTCCACACTTATAAGAATTTCCAAGTAAAACATGTCAATGTTAGCCTATGAAAGGAAATTCAAGATACTGTAAATACGAATAGAATTACTTTTCAGGATCAATAGTGGGCTGAAAGATGTAGCACTGATGTCTCTCCTGATAACAGGTGAGTAAATCGGAATTCTTAGTTCGGCTGATTTTTTAGGAATATTTTAAAGTTCCAAAACTCCACACTTAGGGGGTCATTATGATGACGGGCGGACTTTGTCCGCCCGTCACCATAGTGGGAAACGGGACCGCCCGCCATAAGGGCGGGGGTCCCGTGGGGGGCATTAGGATGTGCCCGCCACAGTGGCGGGCACATCCTGTAGTTTTAGCATTGTGGCGGGCGGTGCACTCTGCACCGCCCGCCACGATGCTAAAAATGCTTTTTTGCATTTGCATATGCAAAGCGGCAGGCACCGCGCGGTGCCTGCCGCTTTGCATATGCAAATGTGGGGGGGTACCATAGGTACCCCCCATGTGCCCCCTGACAGTGTCGTGAACCCGGGGGCCCTGCAGGAGGCCCCCGCAGCAATCCGCGCCTGCCTTTCCGTGGCGGCATTGCCGCCGCGGAAAAGCAGCTGCAGACAGGCACCCTAATATGGATGGCGGTGTCTGATAGACACCGCCACCATATGGTTCCATTACCGCCCCGGTCGCATTGCGGCCGGGTCGGAAAAGCGGCGGACGGTGTTTTCGTCCGCCGCGGTCCCCCCCGCCATCCTAATATGGCGGGGGGGAATTAGAATGCGGATGTCGGGCGGATTGCCCCCTCCAGGGTGGCGGTGGCCACCGCCACCCTGGCTGGGGCAATCCGCCCGACATCCTAATGAACCCCTTAGAAACATTTTCAAGTGAAACCAGTCAATGTTAGCCTATGGAAGGAAATTCAAGTTACTGGCACTACGAATAGAAATACTTTTCAGGATCAATAGTGGGCTGAAAGATGCAGCACTGATGTCTCTCCTGAGAACAGGTGAGTAAATCGGAATTGGTAGTTCGGCTGATTTTAGAGGAATTTTTTAAAGTTCCAAAACTCCACACTTAGAAGAATTTCCAACTAAAACATGTCAATGTTAGCCCATGAAAGTAAATTCAAGTTACTGTAACTACGATTAGAATTACTTTTCAGGATCAATAGTGGGCTGAAATATGCAGCACTGAGGTCTCTCCTGATAACAGGTGAGTAAATCAGAATTCGTAGTTCGGCTGATTTTTTAGGAATTTTTTAAAGTTCCACAACTCCACACTTGGAAACATTTTCAAGTGAAACCAGTCAATGTTAGCCCATGGAAGAAAATTCAAGTTACTGTAAGTATGGTTACAATTACTTTTCAGGATCAGTAGTGGGCTGAAAGATGCAGCAATGAGGTCTCTCCTGAGAACAGGTGAGTAAATCGGTATTTGTAGTTCGGCTGATTTTTGAGGAATTTTTTAAAGTTCCAAAACTCCACACTTAGAAGAATTTCCAAGTAAAACATGTCAATGTTAGCCCATGAAAGGAAATTCAAGTTACTGTAATTACGATTAGAATTACTTTTCAGGATCAATAATGGGCTGAAAGATGCAGCACTGAGGTCTCTCCAGATAACAGGTGAGTAAATCGGAATTCGTAGTTCGGCTGGTTTTAGAGGAATTTTGTAAAGTTCCAAAACTCCACAGTTAGAAACATTTTCAAGTGAAACCTGTCAATGTTAGCCTACGGTAGGAAATTCAAGTTACTGTAACTAAGATTAAAATTACTTTTCAGGATCAGGAATGGGCTGAAAGATGCAGCACTGAGGTCTCTCCTGAGAACAGGTGAGTAAATCGGAATTCGTAGTTCAGCTGATTTTAGAGGAATTTTTTAAAGTTCCAAAACTCCACACTTAGAAGAATTTCCAAGTAAAACATGTCAATGTTAGCCCATGAAAGGAAATTCAAGTTACTGTAATTACGATTAGAATTACTTTTCAGGATCAATAATGGGCTGAAAGATGCAGCACTGAGGTCTCTCCAGATAACAGGTGAGTAAATCGGAATTCGTAGTTCGGCTGGTTTTAGAGGAATTTTGTAAAGTTCCAAAACTCCACAGTTAGAAACATTTTCAAGTGAAACCTGTCAATGTTAGCCGACAGTAGGAAATTCAAGTTACTGTAACTAAGATTAAAATTACTTTTCAGGATCAGGAATGGGCTGAAAGATGCAGCACTGAGGTCTCTCCTGAGAACAGGTGAGTAAATCGGAATTCGTAGTTCAGCTGATTTTAGAGGAATTTTTTAAAGTTCCAAAACTCCACACTTAGAAGAATTTCCAAGTAAAACATGTCAATGTTAGCCTATGAAAGGAAATTCAAGTTACTGTAACTACGAATAGAATTACTTTTCAGGATCAATAGTGGGCTGAAAGATGTAGCACTGACGTCTCTCCTTATAACAGGTGAGTAAATCAGAATTCATAGTTCGGCTGATTTTTGAGGAATATTTTAACGTTCCAAAACTCCACACTTAGAAGAATTTCCAAGTAAAACATGTCAATGTTAGCCTAAGAAAGGAAATTCAAGTTACTGTAACTACGATTAGAATTACCTTTCAGGATCAATAGTGGGCTGAAAGATGCAGCACTAAGGTCTCTCCTGATAACAGGTGAGTAAATCGGAATTCTTAGTTCGGCTGATTTTTTAGGAATATTTTAAAGTTCCAAAACTCCACACTTAGAAACATTTTCAAGTGAAACCAGTCAATGTTAGCCTACGGAAGGAAATTCACGTTACTGTAACTACGAATAGAATTACTTTTCAGGATCAATAGTGGGCTGAAAGTTGTAGCACTGACGTCTCTCCTTATAACAGGTGAGTAAATCAGAATTCATAGTTCGGCTGATTTTTGAGGAATATTTTAACGTTCCAAAACTCCACACTTAGAAGAATTTCCAAGTAAAACATGTCAATGTTAGCCTAAGAAAGGAAATTCAAGTTACTGTAACTACGATTAGAATTACCTTTCAGGATCAATAGTGGGCTGAAAGATGCAGCACTAAGGTCTCTCCTGATAACAGGTGAGTAAATCGGAATTCTTAGTTCGGCTGATTTTTTAGGAATATTTTAAAGTTCCAAAACTCCACACTTAGAAACATTTTCAAGTGAAACCAGTCAATGTTAGCCTACGGAAGGAAATTCACGTTACTGTAACTACGAATAGAATTACTTTTCAGGATCAATAGTGGGCTGAAAGTTGTAGCACTGACGTCTCTCCTTATAACAGGTGAGTAAATCAGAATTCATAGTTCGGCTGATTTTTGAGGAATTTTTTTAAGATCCAAAACTCCACATTTAGAAGAATTTCCAAGTAAAACAAGTCAATGTTAGCCTAAGAAAGGAAATTCAAGTTACTGTAACTACGATTAGAATTACTTTTCAGGATCAATAGTGGGCTAAAAGACGCAGCACTGAGGTCTCTCCTGATAACAGGTGAGTAAATCAGAATTCGTAGTTCGGCTGATTTTTGAGGAAGTTTTTAAAAAGTTCCACAACTCCACACTTAGAAACATTTTCAAGTAAAACATGTCAATGTTAGCCTATGAAAGGAAATTCAAGTTACTGTAACTACGATTAAAATTACTTTTCAGGATCAGGAATGGGCTGAAAGATGCAGCACTGAGGTCTCTCCTGAGAACAGGTGAGTAAATCGGAATTCGTAGTTCAGCTGATTTTAGAGGAATTTTTTAAAGTTCCAAAACTCCACACTTAGAAGAATTTCCAAGTAAAACATGTCAATGTTAGCCTATGAAAGGAAATTCAAGTTACTGTAACTACGAATAGAATTACTTTTCAGGATCAATAGTGGGCTGAAAGATGTAGCACTGACGTCTCTCCTTATAACAGGTGAGTAAATCAGAATTCATAGTTCGGCTGATTTTTGAGGAATATTTTAACGTTCCAAAACTCCACACTTAGAAGAATTTCCAAGTAAAACATGTCAATGTTAGCCTAAGAAAGGAAATTCAAGTTACTGTAACTACGATTAGAATTACCTTTCAGGATCAATAGTGGGCTGAAAGATGCAGCACTAAGGTCTCTCCTGATAACAGGTGAGTAAATCGGAATTCTTAGTTCGGCTGATTTTTTAGGAATATTTTAAAGTTCCAAAACTCCACACTTAGAAACATTTTCAAGTGAAACCAGTCAATGTTAGCCTACGGAAGGAAATTCACGTTACTGTAACTACGAATAGAATTACTTTTCAGGATCAATAGTGGGCTGAAAGTTGTAGCACTGACGTCTCTCCTTATAACAGGTGAGTAAATCAGAATTCATAGTTCGGCTGATTTTTGAGGAATATTTTAACGTTCCAAAACTCCACACTTAGAAGAATTTCCAAGTAAAACATGTCAATGTTAGCCTAAGAAAGGAAATTCAAGTTACTGTAACTACGATTAGAATTACCTTTCAGGATCAATAGTGGGCTGAAAGATGCAGCACTAAGGTCTCTCCTGATAACAGGTGAGTAAATCGGAATTCTTAGTTCGGCTGATTTTTTAGGAATATTTTAAAGTTCCAAAACTCCACACTTAGAAACATTTTCAAGTGAAACCAGTCAATGTTAGCCTACGGAAGGAAATTCACGTTACTGTAACTACGAATAGAATTACTTTTCAGGATCAATAGTGGGCTGAAAGTTGTAGCACTGACGTCTCTCCTTATAACAGGTGAGTAAATCAGAATTCATAGTTCGGCTGATTTTTGAGGAATTTTTTTAAGATCCAAAACTCCACATTTAGAAGAATTTCCAAGTAAAACAAGTCAATGTTAGCCTAAGAAAGGAAATTCAAGTTACTGTAACTACGATTAGAATTACTTTTCAGGATCAATAGTGGGCTAAAAGACGCAGCACTGAGGTCTCTCCTGATAACAGGTGAGTAAATCAGAATTCGTAGTTCGGCTGATTTTTGAGGAAGTTTTTAAAAAGTTCCACAACTCCACACTTAGAAACATTTTCAAGTAAAACATGTCAATGTTAGCCTATGAAAGGAAATTCAAGTTACTGTAACTACGATTAGAATTACTTTTCAGGATCAATAGTGGGCTAAAAGACGCAGCACTGAGGTCTCTCCTGATAACAGGTGAGTAAATCAGAATTCGTAGTTCTGTTGATTTTTGAGGAATTTTTAAAAAGTTCCACTACTCCACACTTAGAAACATTTTCAAGTAAAACATGTCAATGTTAGCCTATGAAAGGAAATTCAAGTTACTGTAACTACAATTAAAATTACTTTTCAGGATCAGGAATGGGCTGAAAGATGCAGCACTGAGGTCTCTCCTGATAACAGGTGAGTAAATCGGAATTTGTAGTTCGGCTTATTTTTGAGGAATTTTTTTAAGATCCAAAACTACACACACAGAAGAATTTCCAAGTAAAACAAGTCAATGTTAGCCTAGGAAAGGAAATTCAAGTTACTGTAACTACGATTAGAATTACTTTTCAGGATCAATAGTGGGCTGAAAGATGAAGCACTGAGGTCTCTCCTGATAACAGGTGAGTAAAACGCAATTCTTAGTACGGCTGATTTTTGAGGAATATTTTAAAGTTCCAAAACTCCACACTTAAAATAATTTCCAAGTAAAACATGTCAATGTTAGCCTATGAAAGGAAATTCAAGTTACTGTAACTACGATTAGAATTACTTTTCAGGATCAATAGTGGTCTGAAAGATGTAGCACTGACGTCTCTCCTTATAACAGGTGAGTAAATCAGAATTCATAGTTCGGCTGATTTTTGAGGAATTTTTTTAAGATCCAAAATTCCACACTTAGAATAATTTCCAAGTAAAACATGTCAATGTCAGCCTATGAAAGGAAATTCAAGTTACTGTAACCACGATTAGGATTACTTTTCAGGATCAATAGTGGGCTGAAAGACGCAGCACTGAGGTCTCTCCTGATAACAGGTGAGTAAATCAGAATTCGTAGTTCGGCTGATTTTTGAGGAATTTTTAAAAAGTTCCACAACTCCACACTTAGAAACATTTTCAAGTAAAACATGTCAATGTTAGCCTATGAAAGGAAATTCAAGTTACTGTAACTACGATTAAAATTACTTTTCAGGATCAGGAATGGGCTGAAAGATGCAGCACTGAGGTCTCTCCTGATAACAGGTGAGTAAATCGGAATTAGTAGTTCGGCTTATTTTTGAGGATTTTCTTAAAGTTCCAAAACTCCACACTTAGAAGAATTTCCAAGTAAAACATGTCAATGTTAGCCTATGAAAGGAAATTCAAGTTACTGTAACTACGAATAGAATTACTTTTCAGGATCAATAGTGGGCTGAAAGATGTAGCACTGACGTCTCTCCTTATAACAGTAGAGTAAATCAGAATTCATAGTTCGGCTGATTTTTGAGGAATATTTTAAAGTTCCAAAACTCCACACTTTGAAGAATTTCCAAGTAAAACATGTCAATGTTAGCCTAAGAAAGGAAATTCAAGTTACTGTAACTACGATTAGAATTACTTTTCAGGATGAATAGTGGGCTGAAAGAGGCAGCACTGAGGTCTCTCCTGATAACAGGTGAGTAAATCAGAATTCGTAGTTCTGTTGATTTTTGAGGAATTTTTAAAAAGTTCCACTACTCCACACTTAGAAACATTTTCAAGTAAAACATGTCAATGTTAGCCTATGAAAGGAAATTCAAGTTACTGTAACTACAATTAAAATTACTTTTCAGGATCAGGAATGGGCTGAAAGATGCAGCACTGAGGTCTCTCCTGATAACAGGTGAGTAAATCGGAATTTGTAGTTCGGCTTATTTTTGAGGAATTTTTTTAAGATCCAAAACTCCACACACAGAAGAATTTCCAAGTAAAACAAGTCAATGTTAGCCTAAGAAAGGAAATTCAAGTTACTGTAACTACGATTAGAATTACTTTTCAGGATCAATAGTGGGCTGAAAGATGAAGCACTGAGGTCTCTCCTGATAACAGGTGAGTAAAACGCAATTTTTAGTACGGCTGATTTTTGAGGAATATTTTAAAGTTCCAAAACTCCACACTTAGAATAATTTCCAAGTAAAACATGTCAATGTTAGCCTATGAAAGGAAATTCAAGTTACTGTAACTACGATTAGAATTACTTTTCAGGATCAATAGTGGTCTGAAAGATGTAGCACTGACGTCTCTCCTTATAACAGGTGAGTAAATCAGAATTCATAGTTCGGCTGATTTTTGAGGAATTTTTTTAAGATCCAAAATTCCACACTTAGAATAATTTCCAAGTAAAACATGTCAATGTCAGCCTATGAAAGGAAATTCAAGTTACTGTAACTACGTTTAGGATTACTTTTCAGGATCAATAGTGGGCTGAAAGACGCAGCACTGAGGTCTCTCCTGATAACAGGTGAGTAAATCAGAATTCGTAGTTCGGCTGATTTTTGAGGAATTTTTAAAAAGTTCCACAACTCCACACTTAGAAACATTTTCAAGTAAAACATGTCAATGTTAGCCTATGAAAGGAAATTCAAGTTACTGTAACTACGATTAAAATTACTTTTCAGGATCAGGAATGGGCTGAAAGATGCAGCACTGAGGTCTCTCCTGATAACAGGTGAGTAAATCGGAATTAGTAGTTCGGCTTATTTTTGAGGATTTTCTTAAAGTTCCAAAACTCCACACTTAGAAGAATTTCCAAGTAAAACATGTCAATGTTAGCCTATGAAAGGAAATTCAAGTGACTGTAACTACGAATAGAATTACTTTTCAGGATCAATAGTGGGCTGAAAGATGTAGCACTGACGTCTCTCCTTATAACAGTTGAGTAAATCAGAATTCATAGTTCGGCTGATTTTTGAGGAATATTTTAAAGTTCCAAAACTCCACACTTTGAAGAATTTCCAAGTAAAACATGTCAATGTTAGCCTAAGAAAGGAAATTCAAGTTACTGTAACTACGATTAGAATTACTTTTCAGGATGAATAGTGGGCTGAAAGAGGCAGCACTGAGGTCTCTCCTGATAACAGGTGAGTAAATCAGAATTCTTAGTTCGGCTGATTTTTTAGGAATATTTTAAAGTTCCAAAACTCCACACTTAGAAGAATTTCCATGTAAAACATGTCAATGATAGCCTATGAAAGGAAATTCAAGTTACTGTAACTACGATTAGAATTACTTTTCAGGATCAATAGTGGGCTGAAAGATGGAGCACTGAGGTCTCTTCTGATAACAGGTGAGTAAATCAGAATTCGTAGTTCGGCTGATTTTTGAGGAATTTTTAAATGTTCCACAACTCCACACTTAGAAACATTTTCAAGTGAAACCAGTCAATGTTAGCCTACGGAAGGAAATTCAAGAGACTGTAACTACGATTAAAATTACTTTTCAGGATCAGGAATGGGCTGAAAGATGCAGCACTGAGGGCTCTCCTGATAACAGGTGAGTAAATCGGAATTCGTAGTTCGGCTTATTTTTGAGGATTTTTTTAAAGTTCTAAAACTCCACACTTATAAGAATTTCCAAGTAAAACATGTCAATGTTAGCCTATGAAAGGAAATTCAAGATACTGTAAATACGAATAGAATTACTTTTCAGGATCAATAGTGGGCTTTATGATGTAGCACTGAGGTCTCTCCTGATAACAGGTGAGTAAATCGGAATTCTTAGTTCGGCAGATTTTTTAGGAATATTTTAAAGTTCCAAAACTCCACACTTAGGGGGTCATTATGATGACGGGCGGACACCATAGTGGGAAACGGGACCGCCCGCCATAAGGGCGGGGGTCCCATGGGGGGCATTAGGATGTGCCCGCCACAGTGGCGGGCACATCCTGTAGTTTTAGCATTGTGGCGGGCGGTGCACTCTGCACCGCCCGCCACGATGCTAAAAATGCTTTTTTGCATTTGCATATGCAAAGCGGCAGGCACCGCGCGGTGCCTGCCGCTTTGCATATGCAAATGTGGGGGGGTACCATAGGTACCCCCCATGTGCCCCCTGACAGTGTCGTGAACCTGGGGGCCCTGCAGGAGGCCCCCGCAGCAATCCCCGCCTGCCTTTCCATGACGGCATTGCCGCCGCGGAAAAGCAGCTGCAGACAGGCACCCTAATATGGATGGCGGTGTCTGATAGACACCGCCACCATATGGTTCCATTACTGCCCCGGCCGCAATGCGACCGGGGCGGAAAAGCGGCGGACGGTGTTTTCGTCCGCCGCGGTCCCCCCCGCCATCCTAATATGGCAGGGGGGAATTAGAATGCGGATGTCGGGCGGATTGCCCCCTCCAGGGTGGCGGTGGCCACCGCCAACCTGGCGGGGGCAATCCGCCCGACATCCTAATGGACCCCTTAGAAATATTTTCAAGTGAAACCAGTCAATGTTAGCCCATGGAAGGAAATTCAAGTTACTGTAACTACGATTAGAATTACTTTTCAGGATCAATAGTGGGCTGAAATATGCAGCACTGAGGTCTCTCCTGATAACAGGTGAGTAAATCAGAATTCGTAGTTCGGCTGATTTTTGAGGAATTTTTTAAAGTTCCACAACTCCACACTTGGAAACATTTTCAAGTGAAACCAGTCAATGTTAGCCCATGGAAGAAAATTCAAGTTACTGTAAGTATGGTTACAATTACTTTTCAGGATCAGTAGTGGGCTGAAAGATGCAGCAATGAGGTCTCTCCTGAGAACAGGTGAGTAAATCGGAATTTGTAGTTCGGCTGATTTTTGAGGAATTTTTAAAAGTTACAAAACTCCACACTTAGAAGAATTTCCAAGTAAAACATGTCAATGTTAGCCCATGAAAGGAAATTCAAGTTACTGTAATTACGATTAGAATTACTTTTCAGGATCAATAATGGGCTGAAAGATGCAGCACTGAGGTCTCTCCAGATAACAGGTGAGTAAATCGGAATTCGTAGTGCGGCTGGTTTTAGAGGAATTTTGTAAAGTTCCAAAACTCCACAGTTAGAAACATTTTCAAGTGAAACCTGTCAATGTTAGCCTACGGTAGGAAATTCAAGTTACTGTAACTACGATTAAAATTACTTTTCAGGATCAGGAATGGGCTGAAAGATGCAGCAATGAGGTCTCTCCTGAGAACAGGTGAGTAAATCGGAATTTGTAGTTCGGCTGATTTTTGAGGAATTTTTAAAAGTTACAAAACTCCACACTTAGAAGAATTTCCAAGTAAAACATGTCAATGTTAGCCCATGAAAGGAAATTCAAGTTACTGTAATTACGATTAGAATTACTTTTCAGGATCAATAATGGGCTGAAAGATGCAGCACTGAGGTCTCTCCAGATAACAGGTGAGTAAATCGGAATTCGTAGTTCGGCTGATTTTAGAGGAATTTTTTAAAGTTCCAAAACTCCACACTTAGAAGAATTTCCAAATAAAACATGTCAATGTTAGCCTATGAAAGAAAATTCAAGTTACTGTAACTACGAATAGAATTACTTTTCAGGATCAATAGTGGGCAGAAAGATGTAGCACTGACGTCTCTCCTTATAACAGGTGAGTAAATCAGAATTCATAGTTCGGCTGATTTTTGAGGAATATTTCAAAGTTCCAAAACTCCACACTTAGAAGAATTTCAAAGTAAAACATGTCAATGTTAGCCTAAGAAAGGAAATTCAAGTTACTGTAACTACGGTTAGAATTACTTTTCAGGATCAATAGTGGGCTGAAAGATGCAGCACTGAGGTCTCTCCTGATAACAGGTGAGTAAATCGGAATTCTTAGTTTGGCTGATTTTTTAGGAATATTTTAAAGTTCCAAAACTCCACACATAAACATTTTCAAGTGAAACCAGTCAATGTTAGCCTACGGAAGGAAATTCAAGTTACTGGAACTACGAATAGAATTACTTTTCAGGATCAATAGTGGGCTGAAAGATGCAGCACTGAGGTCTCTCCTGATAACAGGTGAGTAAATCAGAATTCGTAGTTCGGCTGATTTTTGAGGAATTTTTAAATGTTCCACAACTTCACACTTAGAAACATTTTCAAGTGAAACCAGTCAATGTTAGCCTACGGAAGGAAATTCAAGAGACTGTAACTACGATTAAAATTACTTTTCAGGATCAGGAATGGGCTGAAAGATCCAGCACTGAGGGCTCTCCTGATAACAGGTGAGTAAATCGGAATTCGTAGTTCGGCTTATTTTTGAGGATTTTTTTAAAGTTCTAAAACTCCACACATGAGAATTTCCAAGTAAAACATGTCAATGTTAGCCTATGAAAGGAAATTCAAGATACTGTAAATACGAATAGAATTACTTTTCAGGATCAATAGTGGGCTGAAAGATGTAGCACTGAGGTCTCTCCTGATAACAGGTGAGTAAATCGGAATTCTTAGTTCGGCTGATTTTTTAGGAATATTTTAAAGTTCCAAAACTCCACACTTAGGGGGTCATTATGATGACGGGCGGACTTTGTCCGCCCGTCACCATAGTGGGAAACGGGACCGCCCGCCATAAGGGCGGGGGTCCAGTGGGGGGCATTAGGATGTGCCCGCCACAGTGGCGGGCACATCCTGTAGTTTTAGCATTGTGGCGGGCGGTGCACTCTGCACCGCCCGCCACGATGCTAAAAATGCTTTTTTGCATTTGCATATGCAAAACGGCAGGCACCGCGTGGTGCCTGCCGCTTTGCATATGCAAATGTGGGGGGGTACCATAGGTACCCCCCATGTGCCCCCTGACAGTGTCGTGAACCCGGGGGCCCTGCAGGAGGCCCCCGCAGCAATCCCCGCCTGCCTTTCCGTGGCGGCATTGCCGCCGCGGAAAAGCAGCTGCAGACAGGCACCCTAATATAGATGGCGGTGTCTGATAGACACCGCCACCATATGGTTCCATTACCGCCCCGGTCGCATTGCGGCCGGGGCGGAAAAGCGGCGGACGGTGTTTTCGTCCGCCGCGGTCCCCCCCGCCATCCTAATATGGCGGGGGGGAATTAGAATGCGGATGTCGGGCGGATTGCCCCCTCCAGGGTGGCAGTGGCCACCGCCACCCTGGCGAGGGCAATCCGCCCGACATCCTAATGAACCCCTTAGAAACATTTTCAAGTAAAACATGTCAATGTTAGCCTATGAAAGGAAATTCAAGTTACTGTAACTACGATTAAAATTACTTTTCAGGATCAGGAATGGGCTGAAAGATGCAGCACTGAGGTCTCTCCTGATAACAGGTGAGTAAATCGGAATTAGTAGTTCGGCTTATTTTTGAGGATTTTCTTAAAGTTCCAAAACTCCACACTTAGAAGAATTTCCAAGTAAAACATGTCAATGTTAGCCTATGAAAGGAAATTCAAGTTACTGTAACTACGAATAGAATTACTATTCAGGATCAATAGTGGGCAGAAAGATGTAGCACTGACGTCTCTCCTTATAACAGGTGAGTAAATCAGAATTCATAGTTCGGCTGATTTTTGAGGAATATTTTAAAGTTCCAAAACTCCACACTTTGAAGAATTTCAAAGTAAAACATGTCAATGTTAGCCTAAGAAAGGAAATTCAAGTTACTGTAACTACGATTAGAATTACTTTTCAGGATGAATAGTGGGCTGAAAGAGGCAGCACTGAGGTCTCTCCTGATAACAGGTGAGTAAATCAGAATTCTTAGTTCGGCTGATTTTTTAGGAATATTTTAAAGTTCCAAAACTCCACACTTATAAACATTTTCAAGTGAAACCAGTCAATGTTAGCCTATGGAAGGAAATCCAAGTTACTGTAACTACGATTAGAATTACTTTTCAGGATCAATAGTAGGCTGAAATATGCAGCACTGAGGTCTCTCCTGATAACAGGTGAGTAAATCAGAATTCGTAGTTCGGCTGATTTTTTAGGAATTTTTTAAAGTTCCACAACTCCACACTTGGAAACATTTTCAAGTGAAACCAGTCAATGTTAGCCCATGGAAGAAAATTCAAGTTACTGTAAGTATGGTTACAATTACTTTTCAGGATCAGTAGTGGGCTGAAAGATGCAGCACTGACGTCTCTCCTTATAACAGGTGAGTAAATCAGAATTCATAGTTCGGCTGATTTTTGAGGAATATTTTAACGTTCCAAAACTCCACACTTAGAAGAATTTCCAAGTAAAACATGTCAATGTTAGCCTAAGAAAGGAAATTCAAGTTACTGTAACTACGATTAGAATTACCTTTCAGGATCAATAGTGGGCTGAAAGATGCAGCACTGAGGTCTCTCCAGATAACAGGTGAGTAAATCGGAATTCGTAGTTCGGCTGGTTTTAGAGGAATTTTGTAAAGTTCCAAAACTCCAACATTTTCAAGTGAAACCTGTCAATGTTAGCCTACGGTAGGAAATTCAAGTTACTGTAACTAAGATTAAAAATACTTTTCAGAATCAGGAATGGGCTGAAAGATGCAGCACTGAGGTCTCTCCTGAGAACAGGTGAGTAAATCGGAATTCGTAGTTCAGCTGATTTTAGAGGAATTTTTTAAAGTTCCAAAACTCCACACTTAGAAACATTTTCAAGTAAAACATGTCAATGTTAGCCTATGAAAGGAAATTCAAGTTACTGTAACTACGATTAAAATTACTTTTCAGGATCAGGAATGGGCTGAAAGATGCAGCACTGAGGTCTCTCCTGATAACAGGTGAGTAAATCGGAATTAGTAGTTCGGCTTATTTTTGAGGATTTTCTTAAAGTTCCAAAACTCCACACTTAGAAGAATTTCCAAGTAAAACATGTCAATGTTAGCCTATGAAAGGAAATTCAAGTTACTGTAACTACGAATAGAATTACTTTTCAGGATCAATAGTGGGCTGAAAGATGTAGCACTGACGTCTCTCCTTATAACAGTTGAGTAAATCAGAATTCATAGTTCGGCTGATTTTTGAGGAATATTTTAAAGTTCCAAAACTCCACACTTTGAAGAATTTCCAAGTAAAACATGTCAATGTTAGCCTAAGAAAGGAAATTCAAGTTACTGTAACTACGATTAGAATTACTTTTCAGGATGAATAGTGGGCTGAAAGAGGCAGCACTGAGGTCTCTCCTGATAACAGGTGAGTAAATCATAATTCTTAGTTCGGCTGATTTTTTAGGAATATTTTAAAGTTCCAAAACTCCACACTTAGAAGAATTTCCATGTAAAACATGTCAATGATAGCCTATGAAAGGAAATTCAAGTTACTGTAACTACGATTAGAATTACTTTTCAGGATCAATAGTGGGCTGAAAGATGGAGCACTGAGGTCTCTTCTGATAACAGGTGAGTAAATCAGAATTCGTAGTTCGGCTGATTTTTGAGGAATTTTTAAATGTTCCACAACTCCACACTTAGAAACATTTTCAAGTGAAACCAGTCAATGTTAGCCTACGGAAGGAAATTCAAGAGACTGTAACTACGATTAAAATTACTTTTCAGGATCAGGAATGGGCTGAAAGATGCAGCACTGAGGGCTCTCCTGATAACAGGTGAGTAAATCGGAATTCGTAGTTCGGCTTATTTTTGAGGATTTTTTTAAAGTTCTAAAACTCCACACTTATAAGAATTTCCAAGTAAAACATGTCAATGTTAGCCTATGAAAGGAAATTCAAGATACTGTAAATACGAATAGAATTACTTTTCAGGATCAATAGTGGGCTGAAAGATGTAGCACTGAGGTCTCTCCTGATAACAGGTGAGTAAATCGGAATTCTTAGTTCGGCTGATTTTTTAGGAATATTTTAAAGTTCCAAAACTCCACACTTAGGGGGTCATTATGATGACGGGCGGACACCATAGTGGGAAACGGGACCGCCCGCCATAAGGGCGGGGGTCCCATGGGGGGCATTAGGATGTGCCCGCCACAGTGGCGGGCACATCCTGTAGTTTTAGCATTGTGGCGGGCGGTGCACTCTGCACCGCCCGCCACGATGCTAAAAATGCTTTTTTGCATTTGCATATGCAAAGCGGCAGGCACCGCGCGGTGCCTGCCGCTTTGCATATGCAAATGTGGGGGGGTACCATAGGTACCCCCCATGTGCCCCCTGACAGTGTCGTGAACCTGGGGGCCCTGCAGGAGGCCCCCGCAGCAATCCCCGCCTGCCTTTCCATGACGGCATTGCCGCCGCGGAAAAGCAGCTGCAGACAGGCACCCTAATATGGATGGCGGTGTCTGATAGACACCGCCACCATATGGTTCCATTACTGCCCCGGCCGCTATGCGACCGGGGCGGAAAAGCGGCGGACGGTGTTTTCGTCCGCCGCGGTCCCCCCCGCCATCCTAATATGGCGGGGGGGAATTAGAATGCGGATGTCGGGCGGATTGCCCCCTCCAGGGTGGCGGTGGCCACCGCCAACCTGGCGGGGGCAATCCGCCCGACATCCTAATGGACCCCTTAGGAATATTTTCAAGTGAAACCAGTCAATGTTAGCCCATGGAAGGAAATTCAAGTTACTGTAACTACGATTAGAATTACTTTTCAGGATCAATAGTGGGCTGAAATATGCAGCACTGAGGTCTCTCCTGATAACAGGTGAGTAAATCAGAATTCGTAGTTCGGCTGATTTTTGAGGAATTTTTTAAAGTTCCACAACTCCACACTTGGAAACATTTTCAAGTGAAACCAGTCAATGTTAGCCCATGGAAGAAAATTCAAGTTACTGTAAGTATGGTTACAATTACTTTTCAGGATCAGTAGTGGGCTGAAAGATGCAGCAATGAGGTCTCTCCTGAGAACAGGTGAGTAAATCGGAATTTGTAGTTCGGCTGATTTTTGAGGAATTTTTAAAAGTTACAAAACTCCACACTTAGAAGAATTTCCAAGTAAAACATGTCAATGTTAGCCCATGAAAGGAAATTCAAGTTACTGTAATTACGATTAGAATTACTTTTCAGGATCAATAATGGGCTGAAAGATGCAGCACTGAGGTCTCTCCAGATAACAGGTGAGTAAATCGGAATTCGTAGTGCGGCTGGTTTTAGAGGAATTTTGTAAAGTTCCAAAACTCCACAGTTAGAAACATTTTCAAGTGAAACCTGTCAATGTTAGCCTACGGTAGGAAATTCAAGTTACTGTAACTACGATTAAAATTACTTTTCAGGATCAGGAATGGGCTGAAAGATGCAGCACTGAGGTCTCTCCTGAGAACAGGTGAGTAAATCGGAATTCGTAGTTCGGCTGATTTTAGAGGAATTTTTTAAAGTTCCAAAACTCCACACTTAGAAGAATTTCCAAATAAAACATGTCAATGTTAGCCTATGAAAGAAAATTCAAGTTACTGTAACTACGAATAGAATTACTTTTCAGGATCAATAGTGGGCAGAAAGATGTAGCACTGACGTCTCTCCTTATAACAGGTGAGTAAATCAGAATTCATAGTTCGGCTGATTTTTGAGGAATATTTTAAAGTTCCAAAACTCCACACTTAGAAGAATTTCAAAGTAAAACATGTCAATGTTAGCCTAAGAAAGGAAATTCAAGTTACTGTAACTACGATTAGAATTACTTTTCAGGATCAATAGTGGGCTGAAAGATGCAGCACTGAGGTCTCTCCTGATAACAGGTGAGTAAATCGGAATTCTTAGTTCGGCTGATTTTTTAGGAATATTTTAAAGTTCCAAAACTCCACACATAAACATTTTCAAGTGAAACCAGTCAATGTTAGCCTATGGAAGGAAATTCAAGTTACTGGAACTACGAATAGAATTACTTTTCAGGATCAATAGTGGGCTGAAAGATGCAGCACTGAGGTCTCTCCTGAGAACAGGTGAGTAAATCGGAATTGGTAGTTCGGCTGATTTTAGAGGAATTTTTTAAAGTTCCAAAACTCCACACTTAGAAACATTTTCAAGTGAAACCAGTCAATGTTAGCCTACGGAAGGAAATTCAAGAGACTGTAACTACGATTAAAATTACTTTTCAGGATCAGGAATGGGCTGAAAGATCCAGCACTGAGGGCTCTCCTGATAACAGGTGAGTAAATCGGAATTCGTAGTTCGGCTTATTTTTGAGGATTTTTTTAAAGTTCTAAAACTCCACACATGAGAATTTCCAAGTAAAACATGTCAATGTTAGCCTATGAAAGGAAATTCAAGATACTGTAAATACGAATAGAATTACTTTTCAGGATCAATAGTGGGCTGAAATATGCAGCACTGAGGTCTCTCCTGATAACAGGTGAGTAAATCAGAATTCGTACTTCGGCTGATTTTTGAGGAATTTTTAAATGTTCCACAACTCCACACTTAGAAACATTTTCAAGTGAAACCAGTCAATGTTAGCCTACGGAAGGAAATTCAAGAGACTGTAACTACGATTAAAATTACTTTTCAGGATCAGGAATGGGCTGAAAGATCCAGCACTGAGGGCTCTCCTGATAACAGGTGAGTAAATCGGAATTCGTAGTTCGGCTTATTTTTGAGGATTTTTTTAAAGTTCTAAAACTCCACACATGAGAATTTCCAAGTAAAACATGTCAATGTTAGCCTATGAAAGGAAATTCAAGATACTGTAAATACGAATAGAATTACTTTTCAGGATCAATAGTGGGCTGAAAGATGTAGCACTGAGGTCTCTCCTGATAACAGGTGAGTAAATCGGAATTCTTAGTTCGGCTAATTTTTTAGGAATATTTTAAAGTTCCAAAACTCCACACTTAGGGGGTCATTATGATGACGGGCGGACTTTGTCCGCCCGTCACCATAGTGGGAAACGGGACCGCCCGCCATAAGGGCGGGGGTCCAGTGGGGGGCATTAGGATGTGCCCGCCACAGTGGCGGGCACATACTGTAGTTTTAGCATTGTGGCGGGCGGTGCACTCTGCACCGCCCGCCACGATGCTAAAAATGCTTTTTTGCATTTGCATATGCAAAGCGGCAGGCACCGCGTGGTGCCTGCGGCTTTGCATATGCAAATGTGGGGGGGTACCATAGGTACCCCCCATGTGCCCCCTGACAGTGTCGTGAACCCGGGGGCCCTGCAGGAGGCCCCCGCAGCAATCCCCGCCTGCCTTTCCGTGGCGGCATTGCCGCCGCGGAAAAGCAGCTGCAGACAGGCACCCTAATATAGATGGCGGTGTCTGATAGACACCGCCACCATATGGTTCCATTACCGCCCCGGTCGCATTGCGGCCGGGGCGGAAAAGCGGCGGACGGTGTTTTCGTCCGCCGCGGTCCCCCCCGCCATCCTAATATGGCGGGGGGGAATTAGAATGCGGATGTCGGGCGGATTGCCCCTCCAGGGTGGCAGTGGCCACCGCCACCCTGGCGAGGGCAATCCGCCCGACATCCTAATGAACCCCTTAGAAACATTTTCAAGTGAAACCAGTCAATGTTAGCCTATGGAAGGAAATTCAAGTTACTGGCACTACGAATAGAAATACTTTTCAGGATCAATAGTGGGCTGAAAGATGCAGCACTGAGGTCTCTCCTGAGAACAGATGAGTAAATCGGAATTGGTAGTTCGGCTGATTTTAGAGGAATTTTTTAAAGTTCCAAAACTCCACACTTAGAAGAATTTCCAAATAAAACATGTCAATGTTAGCCTATGAAAGAAAATTCAAGTTACTGTAACTACGAATAGAATTACTTTTCAGGATCAATAGTGGGCAGAAAGATGTAGCACTGACGTCTCTCCTTATAACAGGTGAGTAAATCAGAATTCATAGTTCGGCTGATTTTTGAGGAATATTTTAAAGTTCCAAAACTCCACACTTAGAAGAATTTCAAAGTAAAACATGTCAATGTTAGCCTAAGAAAGGAAATTCAAGTTACTGTAACTACGATTAGAATTACTTTTCAGGATCAATAGTGGGCTGAAAGATGTAGCACTGAGGTCTCTCCTGATAACAGGTGAGTAAATCGGAATTCTTAGTTCGGCTGATTTTTTAGGAATATTTTAAAGTTCCAAAACTCCACACTTATAAACATTTTCAAGTGAAACCAGTCAATGTCAGCCTATGGAAGGAAATTCAAGTTACTGGAACTACGAATAGAATTACTTTTCAGGATCAATAGTGGGCTGAAAGATGCAGCACTGAGGTCTCTCCTGAGAACAGGTGAGTAAATCGGAATTGGTAGTTCGGCTGATTTTAGAGGAATTTTTTAAAGTTCCAAAACTCCACACTTAGAAGAATTTCCAACTAAAACATGTCAATGTTAGCCCATGAAAGTAAATTCAAGTTACTGTAACTACGATTAGAATTACTTTTCAGGATCAATAGTAGGCTGAAATATGCAGCACTGAGGTCTCTCCTGATAACAGGTGAGTAAATCAGAATTCGTAGTTCGGCTGATTTTTGAGGAATTTTTAAATGTTCCACAACTCCACACTTAGAAACATTTTCAAGTGAAACCAGTCAATGTTAGCCTACGGAAGGAAATTCAAGAGACTGTAACTACGATTAAAATTACTTTTCAGGATCAGGAATGGGCTGAAAGATCCAGCACTGAGGGCTCTCCTGATAACAGGTGAGTAAATCGGAATTCGTAGTTCGGCTTATTTTTGAGGATTTTTTTAAAGTTCTAAAACTCCACACATAAGAAATTCCAAGTAAAACATGTCAATGTTAGCCTATGAAAGGAAATTCAAGATACTGTAAATACGAATAGAATTACTTTTCAGGATCAATAGTGGGCTGAAAGATGTAGCACTGAGGTCTCTCCTGATAACAGGTGAGTAAATCGGAATTCTTAGTTCGGCTGATTTTTTAGGAATATTTTAAAGTTCCAAAACTCCACACTTAGGGGGTCATTATGATGACGGGCGGACTTTGTCCGCCCGTCACCATAGTGGGAAACGGGACCGCCCGCCATAAGGGCGGGGGTCCCGTGGGGGGCATTAGGATGTGCCCGCCACAGTGGCGGGCACATCCTGTAGTTTTAGCATTGTGGCGGGCGGTGCACTCTGCACCGCCCGCCACGATGCTAAAAATGCTTTTTTGCATTTGCATATGCAAAGCGGCAGGCACCGCGCGGTGCCTGCCGCTTTGCATATGCAAATGTGGGGGGGTGCCATAGGTACCCCCCATGTGCCCCCTGACAGTGTCGTGAACCCGGGGGCCCTGCAGGAGGCCCCCGCAGCAATCCCCGCCTGCCTTTCCGTGGCGGCATTGCCGCCGCGGAAAAGCAGCTGCAGACAGGCACCCTAATATGGATGGCAGTGTCTGATAGACACCGCCACCATATGGTTCCATTACCGCCCCGGTCGCATTGCGGCCGGGGCGGAAAAGCGGCGGACGGTGTTTTCGTCCGCCGCGGTCCCCCCCGCCATCCTAATATGGCGGGGGGGAATTAGAATGCGGATGTCGGGCGGATTTCCCCCTCCAGGGTGGCGGTGGCCACCGCCACCCTGGCGGGGGCAATCCGCCCAACATTCTAGGGAACCCCTTAGAAACATTTTCAAGTGAAACCAGTCAATGTTAGCCTATGGAAGGAAATTCAAGTTACTGGCACTACGAATAGAAATACTTTTCAGGATCAATAGTGGGCTGAAAGATGCAGCACTGAGGTCTCTCCTGAGAACAGGTGAGTAAATCGGAATTGGTAGTTCGGCTGATTTTAGAGGAATTTTTTAAAGTTACAAAACTCCACACTTAGAAGAATTTCCAACTAAAACATGTCAATGTTAGCCCCTGAAAGTAAATTCAAGTTACTGTAACTACGATTAGAATTACTTTTCAGGATCAATAGTAGGCTGAAATATGCAGCACTGAGGTCTCTCCTGATAACAGGTGAGTAAATCAGAATTCGTAGTTCGGCTGATTTTTTAGGAATTTTTTAAAGTTCCACAACTCCACACTTGGAAACATTTTCAAGTGAAACCAGTCAATGTTAGCCCATGGAAGAAAATTCAAGTTACTGTAAGTATGGTTACAATTACTTTTCAGGATCAGTAGTGGGCTGGAAGATGCAGCAATGAGGTCTCTCCTGAGAACAGGTGAGTAAATCGGAATTTGTAGTTCGGCTGATTTTTGAGGAATTTTTTAAAGTTCCAAAACTCCACACTTAGAAGAATTTCCAAGTAAAACATGTCAATGTTAGCCCATGAAAGGAAATTCAAGTTACTGTAATTACGATTAGAATTACTTTTCAGGATCAATAATGGGCTGAAAGATGCAGCACTGAGGTCTCTCCAGATAACAGGTGAGTAAATCGGAATTCGTAGTTCGGCTGGTTTTAGAGGAATTTTGTAAAGTTCCAAAACTCCACAGTTAGAAACATTTTCAAGTGAAACCTGTCAATGTTAGCCTACGGTAGGAAATTCAAGTTACTGTAACTAAGATTAAAATTACTTTTCAGGATCAGGAATGGGCTGAAAGATGCAGCACTGAGGTCTCTCCTGAGAACAGGTGAGTAAATCGGAATTCGTAGTTCAGCTGATTTTAGAGGAATTTTTTAAAGTTCCAAAACTCCACACTTAGAAGAATTTCCAAGTAAAACATGTCAATGTTAGCCTATGAAAGGAAATTCAAGTTACTGTAACTACGAATAGAATTACTTTTCAGGATCAATAGTGGGCTGAAAGATGTAGCACTGACGTCTCTCCTTATAACAGGTGAGTAAATCAGAATTCATAGTTCGGCTGATTTTTGAGGAATATTTTAACGTTCCAAAACTCCACACTTAGAAGAATTTCCAAGTAAAACATGTCAATGTTAGCCTAATTAAGGAAATTCAAGTTACTGTAACTACGATTAGAATTACCTTTCAGGATCAATAGTGGGCTGAAAGATGCAGCACTAAGGTCTCTCCTGATAACAGGTGAGTAAATCGGAATTCTTAGTTCGGCTGATTTTTTAGGAATATTTTAAAGTTCCAAAACTCCACACTTAGAAACATTTTCAAGTGAAACCAGTCAATGTTAGCCTACGTAAGGAAATTCACGTTACTGTAACTACGAATAGAATTACTTTTCAGGATCAATAGTGGGCTGAAAGATGTAGCACTGACGTCTCTCCTTATAACAGGTGAGTAAATCAGAATTCATAGTTCGGCTGATTTTTGAGGAATTTCCAAAACTCCACACTTAGAAGAATTTCCAAGTAAAACAAGTCAATCTTAGCCTAAGAAAGGAAATTCAAGTTACTGTAACTACGATTAGAATTACTTTTCACGATCAATAGTGGGCTGAAAGATGCAGCACTGAGGTCTCTCCTGATAACAGGTGAGTAAATCGCAATTCTTAGTTCGGCTGATTTTTGAGGAATATTTTAAAGTTCCAAAACTCCACACTTAGAAGAATTTCCAAGTAAAACATGTCAATGTTAGCCTATGAAAGGAAATTCAAGTTACTGTAACTAAGATTAGAATTACTTTTCAGGATCAATAGTGGGCTGAAAGACGCAGCACTGAGGTCTCTCCTCATAACAGGTGAGTAAATCAGAATTCGTAGTTCGGCTGATTTTTGAGGAATTTTTAAAAATTTCCACAACTCCACACTTAGAAACATTTTCAAGTAAAACATGTCAATGTTAGCCTATGAAAGGAAATTCAAGTTACTGTAACTACGATTAAAATTACTTTTCAGGATCAGGAATGGGCTGAAAGATGCAGCACTGAGGTCTCTCCTGATAACAGGTGAGTTATTCGGAATTCGTAGTTCGGCTTATTTTTGAGGATTTTCTTAAAGTTCCAAAACTCCACACTTAAAAGAATTTCCAAGTAAAACATGTCAATGTTAGCCTATGAAAGGAAATTCAAGTTACTGTAACTACGAATAGAATTACTTTTCAGAATCAATAGTGGGCTGAAAGATGTAGCACTGATGTCTCTCCTTATAACAGGTGAGTAAATCAGAATTCATAGTTCGGCTGATTTTTGAGGAATATTTTAAAGGTCCAAAACTCCACACTTAGGGGTCCATTAGGATGGTTGGCGGGCAAGGAGAAGTGGACCGCCTGCTAACAGTGCGGGTGTCCCGACATTGGCGTTAGGATGCGCCCGCCACACAGGCGGGCGCATCCTGTATGTTTACCATTGCGGCGGGCGGTGCAGAAATCTCCGCCCGCCGCAATGGTAAAAGTGCACGTTGTGCTTTTCAAAGCGCAACATGACAGGCACCTCACGGTGCCTGCCATGTTGCACTTTGAAATGCCGGGGGGTACCATAGGTACCCCCCATGTGCAACCCCCCAAGCCAGGGACTCCCAGGGGGCCCGTAACGGGCCCCCGCAGGGAGTCTCCGCATGCCTTTCCGTGGCGGCATTGCCGCCACGGAAAGGCATTGTCCAAAGCCCATTGTAATATGGCGGGCGGTGTCTAACAGACACCGCCGCCATGTTACTGGTTTTCCGCCCCGGCCGCAAGGCGACCGGGGCGGAAAACATGCGGGCGGTGTTTGTCACCGCTGCGGTCCCTGGAATTGAGCTGATGATGTCGGGCGGATTTCCTCCGCCAGGCTGGCGGTAGCCACCGCCAGCCTGGTGGAGGAAATCCGCCCGACATCATAATGGACCCCTTAGAAACATTTTCAAGTGAAACCAGTCAATGTTAGCCTATGGAAGGAAATTCAAGTTACTGTAACTACGAATAGAATTACTTTTCAGGATCAATAGTGGGCAGAAAGAGGCAGCACTGATGTCTCTCCTGAGAACAGGTGAGTAAATCGGAATTCTTAGTTCGGCTGATTTTAGAGGAATTTTTTAAAGTTCCAAAACTCCACACTTAGAAGAATTTCCATGTAAAACATGTCAATGATAGCCTATGAAAGGAAATTCAAGTTACTGTAACTACGATTAGAATTACTTTTCAGGATCAATAGTGGGCTGAAAGATGCAGCACTGAGGTCTCTCCTGATAATAGGGGAGTAAATCAGAATTCGTAGTTCGGCTGATTTTTGATGAATTTTTAAAAGTCTAACAACTCCACACTTAGAAACATTTTCAAGTGAAACCAGTCAATGTTAGCCTAGGAAAGAAATTCAAGTTACTGTAAGTATGGTTACAATTACTTTTCAGGATCAGTAGTGGGCTGAAAGATGCAGCAATGAGGTCTCTCCTGAGAACAGGTGAGTAAATCGGAATTCGCAGTTCGGCTGATTTTTTAGGAATTTTTTAAAGTTCCACAACTCCACACTTAGAAAAATGTTCAAGTAAAACTAGTCAATGTTAACCTATGGAAGGAAATTCAAGTTACTGTAAATATGGTTACAATTACTTTTCAGGATCAGTAGTGGGCTGAAAGATGCAGCAATGAGGTCTTTCCTGATAACAGGTGAGTAAATCGGAATTCGTAGTTTGGCTGATTTTTTAGGTATTTTTTAAAGTTCCAAAACTCCACACTTGGAATTTTTTTCAAGTGAAACCAGTCAATGTTAACCTATGGAAGGAAATTCAAGTTACTGTAAGTATGGTTACAATTACTTTTCAGGATCAGTAGTGGGCCGGAAGATGCAGCACTGACGTCTCTCGTGATAACAGATGAGTAAATCGGAATTCGTACTTTGGGTGTTTTTAGAGGAATATTTCGCTCAATAGTGAAGGAAGAGGGAGGGGCCTGAGGAGACATGTGTGCAAACACGCCCTGTGGCCCATTTTAGGTTGGGGAATATATTCCTCTTCAATCCTGAGGTCATCTGTGAGCCAACTAGCCCATCAGGTACCTCCAGTTTACGCCAGGGAGCTGCGTTGCAGAGAGGTGTTCAGAGGGCACGCCCCTTTTTCACAACACTCTGCAACGCAGTTCCGTGGCACTTACTAGAGGTACCCGTTGGACTAGTTGGCCCCTAGGGGACCTCTGGATTGAAGAGGAATATATTCCCCAAGCTAAAACCCGCCACAGGGCGTGTTTGCACACATGTCACCTCACACCCCATCCCCTACCTTCACCACTAAGCAAACATGCCCCGTAACGCGTTCTAAGTTGGGGGATTAAGTCCCCTTGCATACTGGGGGTGCCTGGGGGCCAACTAGCCCACCAGTAACCTCCAGTATGCGCCAGCGGGCTGCGTTGCCGAGAGGTGTCAAAAGGGGCGTTGCCTTATTACACCTCCCTAGCGCGTTTGCAGAGGGAGCACTAATTCCCCTTGCATACTGGAGGTCCCTGGGGGCCAACTAGCCCACCAGGAACCTCCAGTATGCCCCAGGGGGCTGCATTGCAGAGAGGTGTAATGAGGTCACGCCCCTTTTACACCTCTCTGCAACGCAGCCCCCTGGCGCGTTTGCAGAGGGGGAAGTAATTCCCCTCGCATACTGGGGGTCCTTGGGGGCCAACTAGTCCACCAGGAACCGCCAGTGTGCGCCAGGGGGCTGCGTTGCAGAGAGGTGTAAAGAGGCCATGCCTCTTGTTACACCTCTCTGCAACGCACCCCCCTGGCGCGTTTGCAGAGGGAGAACTAATTCCCCTTGCATACTGGAGGTCCCTGGGGGCCAACTATCGCCCCAGGAACCTCCAGAATGCCCCAGGGGGCTACATTGCAGAGAGGTGTAATGAGGCCACGCCCCTTTTTACACCTCTCTGCAACGCAGCCCCCTGGTGCATTTGCAGAGGGGGAAGTAATTCCCCTCGCATACTGGGGGTCCTTGGGGGCCAACTAGTCCACCAGGAACCTCCAGTGTGCGCCAGGGGGCTGCGTTGCAGAGAGGTGTAAAGAGGCCACGCCCCTTGTTACACCTCTCTGCAACGCAGCCCCCTGGCGCATACTGGAGGTTCCTGGTGGGCTAGTTGGCCCCTGGGGACCCCCAGTATTCAAGGAGCATTAGTCCCCCCTGTGCAAATGCGCCAGGGGGCACGTTTGCAGAGTGGTGCAATCCTCACCTCAAGCCCCGCCCCCTCCCTGCACCACTCTGCAAACGCGCCCCTGGCACGTTTCAGGATATAGTGCAGCCCTCAAGCTTAGTGATCTGAAACATAGTATGGAATCAGTAATGACAGAGTACATACAACTGCGCACGCCTAAATCGCTGTCCTGCTATTGTGCATCCAGGCAGCTGCACCCTATCCACTTCCACTGCCCAGCGGTGTCTGCCCGCCACTGCACACCCAGGCTGCTGCATCCCATCCACTTCCACTGCACAGAGGTGTCTGCCTGCCGCTGCACACCCAGGCTGCTGCACCCCTTCCACTCCCACTGCCCGGAGGTGTCTGGCCGCCACTGCGCAAACAAGCCTCTCTGCTAACCTTCCGCCACCGGTGTGTGTCAAAGAGGGTCCACCACATGCTGAAGCAACCTCCTCAGCCGTTGTGTGCACGCGGTCGAGCCGAGCTCAAAATTCAAAGTGGGTGTTGATTGCTAGGGTGGCCACGCATCATCGCTGGCTGCAGACACGCTGAGGTCTGGTGACACTAACTCATTGAAACTGAAGTCATTGCCTCATGGCGGGCGGTCCATGTGGGGGGTCATCAATCTAGACAAAAAGCAAGATAAGATTGTGCATAATGCGTCCATCAAAGGAGAGAGAGGAAGCGAGAGAGAGAGAGAAAGAAAGAGTGAGAGGAAGACAGAGAGAAATAGAGAAAGAGAGAGACACAGTGAGAGAGAGGAAGAGAGAAAGAGAGAAACAGTGTGAGAGAGAGGAAGAGAAAGAAAGAGTATGAGGGAGAGAAAGAAAGAGATGGAGAGGGACAATGAGTACTCACACTGTGGGCAAACCCCACACAGCTTACCTTTCCGCCACAGGTGTGTCTCTAACCACGTGCCAGGACATAGTGGAGCCCTCAAGCTTAGTCAGTGCATCCGGTGCCACCAAGTCTGAAATGGAAATGGCGTGGGGCACGTGCGCCCAGTCCTTTTTAATGTCAGGGTCACTTGTCCTGTGATGTCTGTGCTTGATGTGTATGGTGTGGGTGTTAACAAGATGTCAGGGAGTGGTTGTGGCATACTGGCAACTAGACCTGTGAGTAGCAGATCATTTACTATAAAAATCTGGGTCATGTAGCGTTGTTGTCCCTCCCTGTATGCATAAGAGGAGTGGGCTGGCCTGGCGAATGCCAGCCTTGCGTGAGTCCGTGAACGATTACTCCGGAGCTCTGGGCGTGGTTTAATCCTGGGCTGTATGTTGAATCAACTGATGTGGGTGTTCCTGTTGTAGTGCTGCCGCCACCCAGGCAGCAAGCGCCAATGTGTCACACTGTGAGCCAAGACCCAAAACATGGCCAACATGGCAGGTAGGGGGAATCACTGACCCTACATTCATCCATACTTCCACACATAAAAGATTGTTCACATGACACATCTATGTAAATATGAATGTTTATTGCACATTCAGTAGAGTGTTGCAGCTGTAGCAATACAGGGCCATGCAAAGCCCACATTTCGTTTTTTGGCACATGGAGGGAAGTCAATTAGAGCTAAGCTTGTGCTCGGGAGTTAGGCTCTGCCAACATATGTACTTATCCAAAACATGGCCAACATGGAAGGTAGGGGGAATCCCTGACCCTACATGCATCCATACTTCCACACATAAAAGATTGTTCACATGACACATCTATGTAAATATGAATGTTTATTGCACATTCAGTAGAGTGTTGCAGCTGTAGCAATACAGGGCCATGCAAAGCCCACATTTCGTTTTTTGGCACATGGAGGGAAGTCAATTAGAGCTAAGCTTGTGCTCGGGAGTTAGGCTCCACCAACATATGTACTTATCAAATCACTTCGCCAATTCCGTAGCATTTATAAATTCACTATACACTCTCCTTGTAGTACTCTAATGATCCAGTCTCTACCTATGTACTTATCTAATGACTGAGACAAAGTTACATAACCAAACATTTCCCCACTTCCAGACGTAACATGGTTGCGAGTGCTGTGCACAGGGGAGTGTAATCTGTAAGGGTCCAGGGGCAGCATCATGCACACATATGAACACACGGACACAGTTAGATAGATAGTGAAACTGGGTATGTGCACATGCGCTAGGCCTCTTTTTATTACCAGGGTCACATGTCCAGTGACATTTGTGCTGTATGCATGTGGGGTGAGTGTAAGCCAGCCCTCAGGGAGTGGCTGGTGCTGGCAACAAGTACAACAGTAATCATCAGATCACACACAGAGATTCAATCATAAAGGGTCCATGACTTGTGCTGCACTAAGTTAGGGGCACTAGATGTGCAATAATACACAAAAGATTCTATCTGAAAGGGCCCATGAGTGGTGGTGCGCTGAGATAGGGGCATCAGAAGCATTCAGCATGTGCGGGAGGGCCACACTGGTAGCAATGTCTGTTGCCTACTGGACTGCGTCATCTGCAATCGCGACTCAATGTGAATTGTGAGTCCTGCTATTGGCAGTGTAGATCGAAGGTAGTAGTCAGCACAGACATCGAGGAATGCTTTTTGTTACTTCCTCTTGACAAAATCCGAGGACATAGTGTACAATTCTGTCTGCAAGTAATAAATCACGACTAAATTCAAATTGTTAGCTCTGCTGACCGCAGTGTAGGTAACAAAAGAAGAAATATATATGGAATACATTGTCGAAATGTGTAGGTTTCGGGGACGTTATAGTTAGTTGCCTACTGGACTCTGAAATTAATGAATTAAGACTGAATTTGAATAGTGAGACCTGCTGACCACAGTTTAGACCAGAGGCAGTGGTCAGTAAAGGCCCACAGCCACGTGGCGTACATTTGAGCTGCACAGATTGAGAGCAATTGGATTTCTTAACCGATTATAGTCTCTTACACAATTTGCAATTGAATTGTGAGCCCTGCTGACCGCAGTGTAGACCGGAGGCAGTGGTCAGGAAGGGAGTACTGCCACATGGCGTTGAGTTGAGCTGTATAGAGTTAGTGGTAGGTGTGGCGCTCATCATGTGTGCAGCCCGCAATGATGCGTAGTGTGGGCGGGTCACAGTGGGAGCAATGTCTCTTGCCTACTGGACTGCATCATTTACAATTGCAACTTCATCTGAATTGTGAGCCCTGCTGTCCGCAGTGTAGATTGAAGGCAGTAGTCAGCAAAGACATCGAGAAATGGTTTTTGTGACTTCCTCTTGAGAAAATCCAACGACATAGATTACAGGTCACTCTGCGATAAAGAAATCAAACCTGAATTCAAATTGTGAGCTCTGCTGTCCGCAGTGTAGACTGCCATTCAGTGTTCCTTTGGACTTGGAAGATCAAATTGGTCATTGTACTAAAACCACAATTGATATCAAAAAGCAAGGATACTAAAAAGATATTATGTAGGTTTTAGGGGTGTTGTAGTTAGTTGCCTATTGGACTCTGTAATTAATGAATCAAGACTCAATTTTAATTGTGAGCGCTGCTGGCCGCAGTGTAGGTCGGAGGCAGTGGTCAGCAAGGGCCCAAAGCCACATGGCGTTGAGTTGAGCTGCACAGTTAGTGGCATCAGAAGCATTCATCATGTGAGGAGCCTGCGATGATGCATGGTCCGGGCGGGCAGCACTGGTAGCAATGTCTTTTGTCTAATGAATTCTGCCTTAATAAGGGTACGTGGCGATGACTTATGGTGCACTGAGTTAGTGGCACCAGACGCACTCAGCGTGTGCGCACCCTGCGATGATTTGTGGTCCGAGCGGGCCGCACTGGTAGCAATGTCTTTTGTCTAATGAATTCTGCCCTCTTAAGATCACGTAGTGTTGACTTGTGGCGCATTGAATTAGTGGTACCTCTGGCGCTCAGTGTGTGCGCACCCTGCAATAATGCATGGTCCAAGCGGGCTGCACTGGAAGCAATGTGTCTTGCCTACTGGACTGCGTCATCTGCAATCACCTCTCCATCTGAATTGTGAGCCCTGCTGTCCGCAAGGTAGATCAAAGGCAGTAGTCTGTACAGACATAAGTCTACAAGGCTGTGCCGCTGTGTTCGCAGGGGGTCCGTGTTGAGGAGGCCTGCGGTCATGGTGGCAGCCACTTGGCAGGGTGAGGGCCGACGCTCTGGCAGACGCGTTGACCTTCACACATAGATACCCCTATTCTTCACACAAGTGAACCACGACCAGAGCCCCAGCCTACTTACTGACACTTCTATACTGGAGTGGCATACGTTGGACCAGCCCACTCCGCTTCCGCTTACAGGGGATGACGATACAGGTACATGACCGAGATCTTCCCCACTGCCTGAGGTATCATGGTTGCATCCACTGTCCACAACACTACAAGCACCAGCAGTGTATGTACACATGGAGAGGTTTGTGCTCTCCATAGTGAGGTCTGTCCAGCACATCACCGCTACACTTGGTATTGTGTGCATTATTATTGGTGGGTGACTGGCGTACCTCACACATGTTTGGTTGCCAAATCTTGCAACATTCATCTATTGTGTGGCTGAGGGGCCATGCTGTTTTGGGAAAATCCGCTGTCTTGTTGTGCGCTGCCTCGGTGGTAGTAGGGGGGTGGTCCGGGGGAGATCCGAGGGTGGTGGCAGTGGGTTTTGTGGCCTTCTTGGGGGTCGGAGGTGCATGATAATGCGCAAACGGATAATGTTTAAATCACTGTGTATAGTGTACAAGGCGGTACATGGAATTGGTCCATCTTTTCTCCAGCAGTACTTCCAATGGTACACACCAGGAAGACAGCTGAGGTCAGCCAGTAAAGGGTTGATTAAGACAACCCGGATAAGGAAGGCACGATGGTGGGGGCAGAAGCTTCGTCGGAGGGGCGGCCACTGCTTGGAATGCCCTACCCCTAGCTTTGAAACAAAGTGTGGACCTGATGGCCTTTCGGAAAAATATCAAAACTTGGCTTTTCAGGCAGTAGGCAGAGGTCTGACACTTAGGGGAGTTATCACTTCAGTGCCAGGACACCGCTCGGTAACAGCGCGCTTTATAAATGATATAAATAAAATAAATAAATGATCAGTAGCTGTATGACATGTGTTGGTCTTCAGATGTGATTCTGGGCTGGACTCCTTTTCACACTGTAAGTAGTCGTCCTACTTTACACCAGTAAAAGGCAGATGTTACAATCCTACTGCTAACATACCTTATCGCCTGTTTTTGATTTGCACTGCAGATTTGGCTGCTCATTGAAAATATCGGGAAGTGGTGTTTTTGTGTTATTTTTGCATAGGAACGTCTACTCTGCATATTGTTAGCGTTAGTTGTTGCTCTCATTTGTGGCAATTTTTTGTGCGAAAGCTATTGCTGGAAAACTGGCAATATCGGCTGTTTTCACCAGGTTGAGAATGGAATGATAATTTAAAATTACTGAAAAAACTATAGGTTTAATGAACATTATAACTAGAAATTAACATTTAAATAACCTTTGAAATTCACTGAAAAAACCATATGTTTCAGGGACTTTATAGTTAGAAATTAGCATTTAAAAAACCTTCGAAATTCACTGTCAGGGACATTATAGATAGTTGGACATTTCACTCGTAGAAAACCAGAAAAATTCAAACGTTATAGTTAGTAGAGCTAACTATAACTCACCCCCCCGCAATGCTCTTCTGATGACGTCACATATTACATCACTCATGACATGGTCAGTGACATCTCAAATGACATCACTCATGACATCACTGATGACATCATCCACGTGATAATCTGTTGCACCTTATCTCACCCTAATATAACCTTTGATACACCCACTCTAAAATACGGACTACCATTTTACCATAGACAAATGAATAGCAGTTATCCACTGACTAATTCCTAGCTATGCACACACATTCATTCATTGACCCATACAGTTACAGGCAGTCACTCATCAATATAGCACTATTATGTGTACTTATACACCTATACAAACACACATACACTGTCACTCATCCAAAGAGTTATAGACACACCTAGCTAGACATGTAGTCAAAGAACAATGCTACTTGGTCATCCTTTGACACTTACTCCGTAGAAGAAATTGGCAGACTGCTCAGCGCCTTGAAACCTTCCAATCACCTCTCTGACCCCCTTCCTGCTAACGCTGTAAAAGACTTTTCCCCTTGGCTTCTCCCACTCTGGTCTAAGATTATCAATAGCTCTCTTCAACAAGGATCCATCCCCAACGCCCTCAAAGTAGGGCAAGTCACACCGCTACTAAAAAAAACAACAGCAGACCCCACTGATCTAAACAATTACCGCCCTATTACAAACATTCCCACTCTCGCTAAACTGTTGGAAAAATGCGTACAACTACAACTGACTAAACACATAGATAAGTTTGATCTCCTAAACGCTCATCAGTCAGGCTTCCGAGCAGGGCACAGTACCGAAACTGCCATGACTCACATAGTGGACGATGCCCTCCAAATCCTAGACCAAAACGATACCTGCCTCCTCATCCTTCTGGATCTCTCCTCAGCATTCGATACAGTTAAACATGAGAACTTACTCGAACTGTTAAACACAAGAATGGGCATATCTGGGACTGTTCTAAAGTGGTTCACCTCATTTCTACACAACCGGACACAAAGAATCAAAAGCAACAACCTGCTGTCCTCTCCGGTACCTGTATCGCTAGGCGTCCCTCAAGGATCCTCCCTCTCCCCAACACTGTTCAACCTAGTTATGGAACCTCTCACTACGTTGCTACAGGCATCTAATGTGCACTTTCACATGTATGCCGACGACACCCAACTTTATCTCAAAATACAATCTCCCAAGGAAATCATGCTGCTGAACACCACGATCAGAAACACCCAATCCTGGCTTGCTGAGAATCACCTCAAACTCAATGCTCTGAAGACCGAGTTCCTCCTGATCCCACCTCCCGCTAAAATATTCACGGCTCAAACATGGCTTAAGCAATTAACGGCTCTAAATGTACAGCCCATCGTAGTAGACTCAGCAAAATCTTTAGGCATAACACTTGACACCAATCTCAACATGCAGCAGCACATCAGCAAGGCAACCAAAGGAGCGAACTTCCAAATCAATACCCTGAGAAAACTTAAACCCTTCCTTCCTGCCAAAGACTTCCAAACTGCAGTACAATCTATAGTCATCCCGCACATAGAATACGGTAGCACCGCCCTCTGCGGGCTCCCCCTAACTACAACGGCACCCCTAAGAGCGTCCCTTAACGCCGCAGCGAGACTCGTCACAGGCTCAAAAAAACACTCGCATATCTCCCCGGACTTTAAATCACTGAACTGGCTACCTTTTGAAGCCAGAATTCAACTGAAAATCGCATGCATGACACACAAGGCTGTGCACCTGAATTCACCCGCCTACCTCACTCAAAAGCTGACAATTTCGGGTGGCTCCCGAACTACGAGAAGCACAAACAATCTTTTGCTGAAACCTCGAAGATTTCGGAAGGAAAAAACTTATAAACGCTCCTTTTCAGGAATGGCATCCAGGATCTGGAACTCACTCCCTCCTGAAACAAGGCTCATCTCCTCCAACACAATCTTTAAGAAAGAAGTTAAAGCGATCCTCATGGCAAAATACACATGACCTATTATTCTGTATCACTCATGAATCTGCTCTGTAAGTCCTGCCCGACCTTGGCCTATTGTACCACCCGTATTATCGAATTACTTAATTGTATACGCTCACTCTTTGTATTTTGTTATAATGTTTGATGCACCTGGTTGATTATGTAGATTGTTATATTGTTGACGAACCTGGTTGACTTTGCACACTTTACCCTCCCCACCTCAACGATCCTTACTTCCCTTCTACTGTCGCACCTGTGGGTCTATACATCCTGCACACACCCACCTCAACTTTGCCCACCTTTAAACTCTAAATATTCTAAACACGCTTAAGCAAGTATATGCTCCTTGTTATTGCACTTTATACTATTGACGCAATTGTTTGTCTATACACAGTGTACCGACACTACCACACCTGTGACCTACCTCATGTCCTTTGACCTACCTATGTAACTAGCACCTTGTACCTAACTACCTCATATATTACTTTGTATATACGCTTTATTACTTTGTATTTTTACTTTGAATTTTTACTTGTAAAGCGCTCTGATATCTGCAAAGATCTTGTTCGCGCTGTATAAAACTTTCAAAATAAATAAATAAAATAAAATGTAAAGAATCAATAACACTGCCATTTACTCACCTATACAGTTATATATTCACTATCTAACCTATTCATACGTATACTAACATATACTTGCTCTCTTATACAATCACTGACACAAGCACACACTCATTTATACTGCCACTCTCACAATTATTCACTCTCACATATAGTCATTTATATACTCCAACACTCACATATAATGCTTTTCACATATGTAGTTACTCACACATATACCAGTGAGACATACATTCACTCACTAACGCACTGATACACACACTCACTCACCTATACAGCTATTTCCACATGCACTATTGAACCCATGCACCCAGTAAATTATCCACTAATACATGTAGGCAGAAAGTCACACACCACCCACCCACCCACACACACAAACACTGAGGCAGCCATACAGATACTCATGCAACCAATAAGTAACCCATATAGACAGTCATGTACCTAATCATCAACCCATGCAGCAGCTTACACAACAACTGAGAGACTGATACAGACATTAACACAATTTAGTCACTAACCCATGCAGTCAGTAAGACACATTTAATCACCAACTTATACAGTCAGTCACACACCTACTAAATCCTCTACCCACACAATTATACACCAACTCATTCTTCAATACACCTTGCCATTAACATATATAAAATATATTTAAACTTTACAGAAACACACATTCACTGGCTGATGTCATGAGTGATGCCATTTGAGATGTCATCAGTGATGTCATCAGTGATGTCACAGACCATGTCATGAGTCATGTAATATGTGATGTCATCAGCAGTGCATTGCGGGGGCACGAGCTATAGTTAGCGCTACTAACTAGAACGTTTGAATTTCTCTGGTTTTGTACGAGTGAAATGTCCAACTAACGATAACGTCCCTGAAACCTAGGGTTTTTCAGTGCATTTCAAAGGTTTTTTAAATGCTAATTTCTAACTATACCGTCCCTGAGAGAGAGGAAGAGAGAGAGAAAGAGTGAGACAGAGAGGAAGAGAGAGAGAAAGAGAAAGAATGAGAGATACCAGATGAGACAGAGAAAGAGTGTAAGAGAGAGAAAGGAAGAGATAGAGAGTGTGAGAGAGAGAAAGAGTGTGAGTGACAGAAAGGAAGAGATTGAGAGGGAGAGGGAGTGTTGACACTGTGGAGAAAATCCTCACTGCTCACCTTTCTGCCACCAGTTTGTCTTAAACTACATGTCAGGCACGTTTGCAGAGGGGGAAGTAATTCCCCTTGAATACTGGGGTCCCGGGGGCCCAAGTAGCCCACCAGGTACATCAGTGATGTCATTTGAGATGTCATCAGTGATGTCACTGACCATGTCATGAATGATGTAATATGTGACATCATCAGCAGTGGATTGCGGGCGCGCGAGATATAGTTAGTACAACTAACTATATCGGAGAAATTTCAATGGTTTTGTATGAGTGAAATGTCCAGCTAACCTAAAATATACAGTTTTTTCAGTGAATTTCTAAGGTTTTTTATATGCTAATTCCTAACTATATCAGGCCTGAAACCTATGTTTTTTTCAGTGAATTTCAAAGGTTTTTTAAATGCTAATTCCTAACTATATCAGGCCTGAAACCTATGTTTTCTTCAGTGAATTTGCAAGGTTTTTTCAATGGTAATTCCTAATTATAACGTGTGTGAAAACTATGGTTTTTTTAAGTGAATTTCAACGGTTTTTAAAATGCTAATATCTGTAACAATTTTGATATTTTTTCAACAAACTGCCTTTGTATATTGTAATACATTGACTGTATCCTATAATATGCAACGGCACAGCTAGTTTTTATGATTTGTATAAAGTTGAATAGTATATTCTACATCTTCAATCAAAATATAAACAGTCAAATTTGTCAATTAATTTTTTTCCCCAACGTGCCCATAACATGCGCGCACCTCGTGATTTTTTTTTAATTGTTTTTTTTTCCTTCAGGGACCCACTGAGAAAGCCTAGGGGGTCAGGAAGTCTCTACCCTGCCCCTTTTCCACGTTCTCCACTATTGTTTTTCACACTCCTGTGCCTCGGGGTGCGTGCACCTCGCAACTTTAGAAAAAAAATGGGTTTTTTTGCCTTCGGGGTCCTTCAGGGACCCCCTGAGAAAGCCTAGGGGGTCAGGGAGTCTCTACCCTGCCCCTTTTCCATGTTCTCCACTATTGTTTTTCACACTCTTGTGCCTCGGGGGTGCGTGCACCGTGCGCGCACCTCACGATTTTTTTTTTTTTTAAGTGTTTTTTTTTTGCCCTTCGGGGTACTTCAGGGACCCCATGAGAAGGCCTAGTGGGTCAGGGAGTCTCTTCCCTGCCTCCTTTTCACATAAAGTCATGTGACTTGAAAACAACACTTTTGATTGGTAAATAGTAGTTTCTGTTCCAGAATCTTCAAAAACCCCACCCACTTCCCTCACTATCTATTTCACTTTCTTGGGAGAAGGACCTTTGCTGCTTTGTTCCAGCTTTTAAGTTTGCTTCCAGGATTTGAATTGAAAAGATGGCAGAGAGACAGCAGCCACAGGATTCCTCCTCTTCTGAGTCAGATGTGGAGCAACAACAGCCACCTGCCAAGAAGTCAAAGGAGTCCTTCATTTGGAAGTTCTTCATTTATCCTGAGGGGCAGAAGAAGGTCAATGCGCCAAAGGTATACTGCACCATCTGTGGGAGTGTGTTGTCGAGGGGAAACCCTCAGAAGAAATATTCATTCAGTATACACACCATGTTGCGGCATGTGAGGAATGTGCACCCTCACCAATATGCACAGGCTTCCACAAGAGCCCTGGCGGCACAACTTCCACCTGCTGTCCCCAGCACTTCAACTGCAGGAGCATATCCTTCTTCATCAGCTCTCACTATCCGGCCACTTTTCAGCAAGGTCCACCTCCTTTGCAACATGTGCAATGAAATTCTTTGCTATGGTGAGCAAAGTCTAAATTTAATGGAGCTGAAGATTATCCAGCACATATGCTCCCGCCAATATTTTTTTTCATTTAATAATTTTTGTTCCTGTTGAGCAGTTATTTGTTACCTGTTTTTTATTATTGTTCTAAGAAATCCCCCAAAAATATAAAATTGTTAAAAAAAATACAAAACAAAAAAGACAAAAAAACTGTTCTTTTCAGAACTCACTTCACTTCTCCACGAAGAGCTATATCTCTTATATAATGTGTCATACTTTTTTGAATGACTGTGTAGAGTAGAAATGAATAACTGAAATGACTGAGTGTAGGGGAGGAAGGGACTGATGGAATGAGTGAGGAAAGGGTAGTATGGTGAGTGAGGAAAGGGGAGTCAAAGAGTGACTGAAACAAGGGGACTAAGGGTAGGGGAGTGAGGTAAGTGGAAAGAAAGAGTAAGGGAAGGGCAGTACGGAAAGGAAAGTGAGGGAGGAAGAGTGAGAAAAGGGGAGCATGGAACAGAGACAAGGAAGGGGAGTAAGAGATAGAAAGGGAGAAGTAGAGCAGAGTAAAGGGAGTGAAGGTAAGAGAAAGGGAGTGAAGGTGAGGGAAGGGTTATGAGGATGACAAAAGAGGAGTAAGGGAAAGTGAGAGATGGGGAGTGAGCGAGAGAGAAGTGAGGTGAGGGGATGGAAGGAGTTAGTAAAGGGAAGTGAGAGAAGGGGAGTAAGGAATAGAGTGTGAAAAGGAGAGCAAGGGGGAATGAGGAAAAGGGAATGGGAAAGTGAAAGGGTGAGAAATACAGACAGGAGGAAGTGGAGAGGGGGAAAGGGAGTGAAGGGCAGTGACAGTTAGGAAAGGAGTATAAGGGTGAGGGAAGATGAATGAGAAAGAAGGAACAAAATTAAGAGAGAGGGAAAGTGAGTGAGGAAGAGAGAAGGTGTGATATAAAGAGAGAGGAAAGGAGTTTAAGGGAGTTTAAGGGTAAGGGAGAGACAGGGACAGAATGAGAGAGAGGGAGAGCAAGGAACTGAGAAGGAGTGAGGCAGTTAGAGTGAATGAGACAGAGAGAGACAGGGAGAGAAACATGGATAAAAAAGTGAATGAGGGAGTGAAAGAAGGGGAGTGAGGGAAAAGTACTAAGGGTGAGTGAAAGGTAGTAACAGTGAGAGAATGGGTATGAGGGTGACAAAAGGGGAATGAGAGAGAAGGAAGGAGATTAAGAGAGAGGAAAGGGGACTGAGGGATAAAGTAGGAGTGAAGGAAACAGAAAGAGAAAGACAGGAAGGGTGAGGGAGAGAAAGTGAATGCTCCAAAGGTTACATGTACTATTTGTGGGAGTGTGCTGTCGATGGGAAATCCACAGAAGAAATACTCCTTCAGCATTCATACCATGTTGCCGCATGTCAAAAATGTGCACCCTCACCAATATGCACAGGCTTCCACAAGAACCCTTGCGAGACAACTTCCACCTGGTCTCCCCAGCACCTCATTAGGAGCACCATCTGCATCTCCATCGACATCAGCTTTAGTGAGAAAGAGAGTGAGGGGGAGTGAGGGAATGGAAGCAGGAGAAATGGAATGGGACTGATGCACAGAGAGGAGAACATGAAGTGAGGGAAGACGACTCAGATTGAGTGAAGGGCAGTGACAGTGAGAGAAGGGATAAAAGGGTGAGGGTAGGGGAGTGATGGAAAAAGAAGCATAGTGAGAGAAAGGATAAAGAAGTAAGTGAGTGAGAAGAGACTGGGGGATACAGCAAGACAAAGGTAGTGATGGAGTAAGATAGGAAAGAAAAGTGAGGGACAGAGAGGGGAAAGAGGTAGTTGGATAACGTGAGTAAGGGTGAAGAAAGAGTACTGATAGTGAGAGAAGGACTGTAAAGATGAATGAAGTGGAGTAATGAAAATGAGGAAAGGTGAGTAAGATGAGTAAAGGGAGGGTAGTAAGACAAAGATTAAAGAATGGGAAAGAGAGAAAGAGAAGTAAGAGAGTGATGAAAATGTATTTCTTATTTGTTATACTTACCTTATAAATAATGACAAGTTAATAGTACATTTGTTTTTTAAATATAGTATCTGTGGAAGACAAGACAACATTGAGCTATAATATATATTTCATAATACAAAAGAAAGTAGGAGTGAAGGAAACAGAAAGGGAAAGAAAGGAAGGGTGAGGAAGAGAGAGAGAGGGAGAGAGTGAGAGAGAAAGAGAGGGAGAACGAGTAACTGACAGGAAGTGAAGTGGTTAGACTGAGTGAGACAGAGGGAGACAGGGAGAGAGAAATGGAGTGAAGGGTAGTGAGAGACTAAAGGAATGGGAGTTAGCAAAAGGAAATGCGGAAAGGAGAATAAGGGAAAGGTATTGATGGATGGAGTGAGTGAAAGAGAGTGAGAGGGAGTGGGGGAATGGGAGCAGGAGAAAGGGAATGGGACTGATGCACAGAGAGGAGAACATGAAGTGGGGGAAGAGTACTCAGACTGAGTGAAGGCCAGTGACAGTGAGAGAAGGGATATAAGGGTGAGGGAAGGGGAGTGATGGAAAAAGAAGCATAGTAAGAGAAAGGAATAAGAAGTAAGTGAGAGAGAAAGATTTATGGAAAGAGGGAGGAAAGAAAAGGAAGAGTGGTGGAGAGAGAACAAACAGAGGGAGAGTGAGGAAGTGTGAAGGAGTAAATCAGTTATACTGACTGAGAAAGAGGAAGAGACTTAGAGACGGATGGAGGAAAGGGGAGTGAGGGAGAGAATAAAGGAAGGGGACTGAGCGAAAGGGAGTGAGGGAGTGAGAGAAGTGGAGTGAGTGAAAGTGAGTGAGGGATGATGTGAAGGAAAGAGTGTAAGGGGGAGTGAGAAGAGACTGAGGGATAGAGCAAGACAAAGGTAGTGATGGAGTAAGATAGGAAAGAAAAGTGAGGGACAGAGAGGGGAAAGAGGTAGTTGGATAACGTGAGTGAAGGTGAAGAAAGAGTACTGATAGTGAGAGAAGGACTGTAAAGATGAATGAAGTGGAGTAATGAAAATGAGGAAAGGTGAGTAAGATGAGTAAAAGAAGGGTAGTAAGACAGAGATTAAAGAATGGGAAAGAGAGAAAGAGAAGTAAGAGAGTGATAAAAAAGTATTTTTTGTTTGTTATACTTACCTTATAAATAATGGCAAGTTAATAGTACATAGTACATTCGTTTTTTAGATATAGTATCTGTGGAAGACAAGAAAAATGTTTGTTATAATATATATTTCATAATACAAAAGAAAGTAGGAGTGAAGGAAACAGAAAGGGAAAGAAAGGAAGGGGGAGGAAGAGAGAGGGAGGGAGTGAGAGAGAAAGAGAGGGAGTAACTCACAGGGAGTGAAATGGTTAGACTGAGTGAGACAGAGAGAGACAGGAAGAGAGAAATGGAGTGAAGGAGAGTGAGAGACTAAAGGAATGAGAGTTAGCAAAAGGGAATGAGGAAAGGGGAATAAGGGAAAGGTATTGACAGATGGAGTGAGTGAAAGAGAGTGAGGGGGGGTGAGGGAATGGGAGCAGGAGAAAGGGAATGGGACTGATGCACAGAGAGGAGAACATGAAGTGGCGGAAGAGGACTTAGATTGAGTGAAGGGCAGTGACAGTGAGAGAAGGGATATATGAGTGGGGGAAGGGGAGTGATGGAAAAAGAAGCATAGTAAGAGAAAGGAATAAGAAGTAAGTGAGAGAGAAGGATTTATGAAAAGAGAGAGAAAAAAGGAAGAGTGGTGGAGAGAGAGGGAGACAGTGAGAGAGACAAACAGAGGGAGAGTGAAGAAGTATGAAGGAGTAAGTCAGTTATAGTGACTGAGACAGAGGAAGAGACTTAGAGACGGATGGAGGAAAGGAGAGTGAGGAGAGAATAAAGGAAAGGGAGTGAGCGAAAGAGACAGAGGGAGTTATAATATATATTTCACAATACAAAATAATACATACAATACGTTTTCTATTTTATTTTGCTGTTCTCAGACTAAATTGAATTTCACTAAAAACAGTGAGTTCAATAGTACTCATCATATAACAGCGGGCAAAAGAAAAGACAATCAATAAGATTGTCTTTAAAAAACCCATTCAACATTTTCATTAAGAATGTAACAATTAGAAAAAAACATATCTTAAATGTCTTTTTCAAACAGCAATTTTTTACGTAAGTAAGTAATGTCATCAACAATCACAAAGTAACAAAACATTATTACTTCTTTCTTATATACTCTAAATAAAGTAATGTACAAACATATGCTGACAACATTTACCCGAAATAGTCATTTTTTGTTTCACACATCATTCCTCTTGGCCCAATAGTATATGTGAAATCCTTAGTTTGGAAGTTACTTAATAGTACTCTTAAGCGTCCGTTTCCCAACCTTCTGAACCAAAAGCACCAACATCTTTTGGACCATTTAACAATGGTTATACCTACACCCGATGCTATTTATCATGTACATAGAACCTTAAAGAACTAGCATGCTATCAGAACCTCAACATCATCTGGTATGTCGATCACACTCTGCTCATCCTTTATCTTACTAAGGAGCTGTATACCATTAAAAGAAACCTCTACAAAGGAATGAAAAATGTCACCAACATCTCCAACACCTACAACAAATCTAAAACACCTCTGCCTCACTGTTGATCAACATCTCCTGTGATAGCCACATCACACACTATCTGATACACTTACACTATCTCTACATCAACTACAAGATTTTTTTGAACCTCATCACCCTCACTCTTAATGTATTTTTCAACACCAGACTACCCTTCCTTAACAGCAGTAATTTTACCAGGCCAAGTATTGTCCTAAAATTTAGGTTGTAAAAACACTAGGTAAGAATATGGTAAGTCATAAGGTAAACATTGTTTAAAAATCAATTGAGTATCATTACAAAGAGTCCAGCCTTTCGTACATTTTAAATAAGCTGTGTATTGTCCTGATGTTGTAGAAGGACCATCATGGAAAATAACTGCTACAGTTACAAAAGTTTTTCCTGATATTGATAGTTGAGAAGCCACAACATTTTTTATTAAAGTTGTCAGTTTTCTTCCATCAGGTCTGCATCGTTGCAGCATTAAAATTACATACTGTCCATATCTTTGAATAAATAATGTTGATAACATTTGAGAGTTACATTGGGTACAGACCATGTTTTGATTTGCTTCCCTAACTAGATTATTAAAAGACACTGATTTGCAGTCTGGTAGAGTCAAATATATAAATCTTTCAGTGTTTATTTCAGTACTACTTGAAAACGGACAATTGTCACAAAGATTTTCAATTTCTATACCTTCATCTTGCAATACAACAGGCATATACATTAGAAATTCCTGACAATCTTGCTGAATATTCTGTGTAAATTGATTTAAACCAGAACATATGTCTAAAACATTTCGAATATCAGAAACACTTTCTATTTTAGTTTTATCACTACTACATTTTTCAAACACAGAATTCAACAAACAACAAAATCTTTTGTCCCGATTTTCAATAATTTGCTGTAGTAAAGTTTCAAGAAAAAAAACAACATTAACCACTACATTAGCATAGCAGTTGACACCAGAACTGTTTTCAAACTGAAAATCAACAACCTCTTCAATAGAATCCTTTTTCTTTTTGCTTACTATCACTGGTTCATCTTGTTTTTTTCTTTTCTCTGCAACCTCGCTACAATTTTTCTCATATCTTCTTTTTCGACTTACCACACGCTTTTCAAATACTGGATATTGAGGTAAATTGGGAGCATGTTCTCTTCTTAACCTATTATACTCTCTTACACAATTTACATCTGCACTAATCTTTGTGTCATCAAAATCAATCAGGTATAATCCAGATAAAGTTCTGACTCGAGATAAAGCAACATAAGCCATAACCTCTTTAAACACAGTACTTCCAATATTCACCAAAGCACTATCTACACTTAAACCTTGAGATTTATGAATAATCACCACATATGCCAAACAAACAGGAAACTGTTTTTGGTGGACATATAAATCTTTTACAAGCAAAAATTGAGCTGAACAACGACTCAATTGTTGTACTTCTTCAATTTCATCAAACTTGATTTTCAAAAATGTAATGTCATCTCTATTTGGATAATTCACAAAATCAACAACATTACCCATTGCTCTATTTACTAAACCTCTTTCCACATGCAAATTACGTCGTAAAATGATCCGACAATTTATACATGCATATAGATTCTTTTCTAAACCAGCAGTTTTAGATATGGATTTTTCTAAAGACCCCAATTTTGACTTCAACTTTTCAGACAAAATAATAGTAGCTCCTTCATGCTCTATTCTATCAATAGCATCAAGTTTTATAATTTCTTGATTTTCTAACTTTAGCATTTTTCATTGAATATGCCTGCAGAGTTGGCATCAAGCATATCACTGATTTCTTTTCTGCAATTTTTCTATATATATTCTCTGGGAGAATATTTTCGTCTGGAAACAAATTTGTAAGTAATCGTGCCTGTAAAGCTTCTTTGCCGTGTTCACTCACTTTTCCAATTCTTATATCTTCAAGAATACTTTTATAATCAGCGTCCTTTGCCTGTCGCATATTTGTAATGAGTTCTGAATATTCGAAATATGACCAAATATTTACATTTCCAATGCTTCCCAGGCACTTTCTGGTGTCTTCATGTGTAACTGTTTTAAATACTGGCTGTCCTTTCACAGGAGTTAATTGTAGTAGATCTCCAAAAACTATGACGTGTTTGCCTCCAAATAACATATCATACTCTGTTTTAAGGATTTGTTGCATTCTTAAATGCACAAAGGCAAGCATTAAATTTGATGCCATGCTTACCTCATCAATAATGAGAAGTTTCATTTTTTTCAAGACTCTAGAAACTTCACATCAAGCTTCTCCAGATAGCTTGTGGTATTCTAATTTATTTTCATGCTCTACTGGCAGCATCAATAAACGATGTAAAGTAATCCCTTTAATGTTAAGTGCTGCCAACCCAGTTGGAGCAGTAACAACACAAGAGAGTGACGACTCAGTTCTTTTCTGTAGATAGGTTACAATTGCTTTAATTAGAAAACTTTTTCCAGTTCCTGCTTCTCCACTCACGTACAGTCGGACAGGTTTAAATGACGTACATGAGCACTCTTTTTTCTCGTGATTTTAACCATGCTCAATCTGTTCAGTCACTTGATTGTATATTTGTTTTTGCTCAACATTTAGTTGTTTTTCCAATTCTTCTAAGTTTATTACATCCTCTTGAGCTTGTTGCATTGCTGTTTCCACCTCATCCATGGCAGTAGCTGCTTCATTTTGAATAATTGGTTCTCCTGAAGGATCCTGACTCAACGAAGGAGAACTTTGACTGTCTTGAGAACTGTCTCTAGCAATCTCTGCTGCAATTGTAGCTTCTTGCTGTATTTCGTTGTTCAACATTTTCAGATAATTAGTAAAAACAGGACATTCTATAGTATTTTTAGTTGCGTTGAATGAATCTTCATAACTGTCAAAATCTCCAAGTAGTTCCAGTTCTGTTCGCCATGGCTTAAAGAGTTGCAAAAGAGCTAAATAGTAAAATTCCCTTTTGTCAGCAGTTTCGCAACTCAGTTTTCGATGATTAATCAAATGTCCTTTTCTTTGTTTCACTAAACATTCTTCAGATCCAATCACAGCATATACTCCTTTATTCATATCTTCTGTAATATTCTTCTTAAAAGTATAGCGTTGCAGTACTTCATAGAGACAAATGTTCTCAAGATGATTACTTCTATTTAGATAGTATGTATCCAACATATTTGTCTTCAAAATATCTGTACTGTCTGGTTCTCCCTCTGCTAAATACTCAATTTCTTGTACAGATTTCAAAACTCGGTTTCGTGTTCTTGCAAGACCTAAACTCACCCAAATGATTGTTCTAGATGTGGAGTATAGACTTGCAGATGATAAACGATCTGAACATTCATATGCTCCGATTTCTCGATGAGACAACATCTTCCAACTGTAGCTGTACAATTTCTTACTTAGGCTCTTTTCATGAGAAATTTCTTCCCACATTTCCTTTAGTTCCGTCTTTTAAGATTTAGTAATGTAAGACGTTACATATCGAGCCACAGCAATTGAGTTGTCTGAAACCTATTGAATATGCATTCCACATGGACAAAATGACTGGGTTATAGTCATTTATGTATTTTGACTCTTCATTTCTTTTTAAGTTGTAGGTATTTTTCAGTGATTTTCTTGTGACAGTATGTCGCAAAGATGACATAAAATTGTTCACTCTTCCTTTTGATAATACTGGACGTGGAAATGCAAATCGACATTTTGTGTAGAACTTATCCTTAGATTTGTACTTTTGACGACAGTATTTTCTACAACGATGGGTTTGAAACCGTAAGACTTGATGTCTTAAATTATTTTCTACTGTACTTTTGGGGGGATTCGTCAAGCCCCCACTTGACGAATCCCCCCAAAACTTTCAGGGAAGGAGCGGAGCGGGCCATCTTCTTTGAGAACTTCACGAAGATTCGTCCACCGGCGCCAAAGTTATTCCCAATAGAATGTTGCCCATTTCCTATGGAAACTAGGTCCAAACAATAGCTACCTACTGGCGAACGCCAGTAGGTAAAACATACATCTATATATATATATTCCAAAAGTCATCTCACACCATCTTCCCAGCGTAAGTAAGCAAGCCCTCCAGTCGGGAGTAAAGTAAAAAACACAAGTTCTTTATTCCAGCAGGCACCAACAATTAGCATTACGCGTTTCGACCGAATGGTCTTAATCATATGCAAATATGAGGTTCCGTTACTTGGTTGTTTAAATACTGCTTAGATGGCAAACAGTGAGGAAGGACTGGCATGCAAACTTGCAGTGGACATTTTAAAGGAGTAGAACGTTTTTAAATATAGGAGATCAGTCCAAATCCCTTTCTCCAAGAACAATATGTCCCAAATGTTTCCAAATTGCCAAAATGTTCGAGTGGGTTACTGATCACTTAGTCACCATGTTCTGGAACTACCCAGTCCAAAATGCTTTGCGCTGGATTTCTAAGCATTGCCATGTCCTTCATTTTTTAGAGTCACATCCACAAGCTCTTAATCACAAAAATGAATTGCAAAACAATACTGTTGTCGCCTCAATAAGGAATCAGTTCCATGTAGAGCTTTGTAACATTTTAAATGCATATTCCTGTGAAAAATGTGCATCCCCATGTTTGTTTAAACAAATCCATTATGCCGGTATCTGTATGTGATGAATTCTTAACTCCTCCGTCGTGTTAGGGTCAATTAACCCAAACAAACTCTGGCTGCTTCCGATACTTGCAAGTTATTAGCTGGCAGGCTCCACAAGTAACCGAGTCACCTGGATGTGCAGTGGTCCAAGCTTTACCAAATCCTTTGCAGTCTATGGGCAGCCGGCGGGCGTCCTTTAAACATGAACCACATGACCTCAAATGAAAGTTGATGAGAGGACGCCTCAGCCAAGTGAGTCAGGGCTTGATCTCGGAGTCACCGATACATATTCCAAAAGTCATCTCACACCGTCTTCCCAGTGTAATTAAGCAAGCCCTCCAGTCAGGAGTAAAGTAAAAAGCACAAGTTCTTTATTCCAGCAGGCACCAACAATTAGCATTACGCGTTTTGACCAAATGGTCTTAATCATATCTCTAGCAAGAAAACTTGCAGAGGACATTTTAAAGGAGTATAACATTTTTAAATATAGGAGATCAGTCCATATCCCTTTCTCTAAGAACTTGTCAAAATGTTCGAGTGGGTCACTGATCACTTAGTCACCACTTTCTGGAACTACCCAGTCCATAATGCTTTGCTCTGTAATTCTAAGCATTGCCATGTCCTTCATTTTTTAGAGTCACATCCACAAGCTTTTAATCACAAGAATGAATTGCAAAACAATGCTGTTGTTGCCACAATAAGGAATCAGTTCCATGTAGAGCTTTGTAACATTTTAAATGCATATTCCTGTGAAAAATGTGCATCCCCATGTTTGTTTAAACAAATCCATTATGCCGGTATCTGTGTGTGATGAATTCTTAACTCCTCCGTCGTGTTAGGGTCAATTAACCCAAACAAACTCTGGCTGCTTCCGATACTTGCAAGTTATTAGCTGGCAGGCTCCACAAGTAACCGAGTCACCTGGATGTGCAGTGGTCCAAGCTTTACCAAATCCTTTGGAGTCTATGGGCAGCCGGCGGGCGTCCTTTAAACATGAACCACATGACCTCAAATGAAAGTTGATGAGAGGACGCCTCAGCCAAGCGAGTCAGGGCTTGATCTCGGAGTCACCGATACATATTCCAAAAGTCATCTCACACCGTCTTCCCAGTGTAAGTAAGCAAGCCCTCCAGTCAGGAGTAAAGTAAAAAGCACAAGTTCTTTATTCCAGCAGGCACCAACAATTAGCATTACGCGTTTCGACCAAATGGTCTTAATCATATCTCTAGCATGAAAACCTGCAGAGGACATTTTAAAGGAGTATAACATTTTTAAATATAGGAGATCAGTCCATATCCCTTTCTCTAAGAACTTGCCAAAATGTTCGAGTGGGTCACTGATCACTTAGTCACCACTTTCTGGAACTACCCAGTCCATAATGCTTTGCTCTGTATTTCTAAGCATTGCCATGTCCTTCATTTTTTAGAGTCACATCCACAAGCTTTTAATCACAAGAATGAATTGCAAAACAATGCTGTTGTTGCCACAATAAGGAATCAGTTCCATGTAGGCCTTTGTTTATATGTAGATATATATATATTTTCACAGAAAAAGAGCAAGTTATAGTTAGCTGAACTAACTATAACGGGGGAATTTCAATGGTTTTGTACGAGTGAAATGGCCAGCCAGTATAACGCCCCTGAAACCTATGGTTTTGTCTGTGAATTTCTAAGGTTTTTTAAATGCTACTTCCTTACTATAACGTGCCTGAAACCTATGTTTTTTTTCAGTGAATTTCAAAGGTTTTTTCAATGCTAATTTCTAAGTATCCCTACAGATATAGGACATGTGAAGAAACAAGAAAAAATGCACAGAAAGAAAAAAAGAAATGCAGAAAGAAGCAACAAAAGTCAACAAAGAGGAATAAAAGTGCAGGAAGAAGGAAAACGTGCAGAAAGAACAAACAGAAGAGCAGAAAGAAGCCTTGTTGCAAAATCATTCTGTACTCTCAACTTTTTCAGACAGGTACTGGTGGTAACTGACTCTGACTAACCAGTCCTAGAGCCAGTGCTATGTTAAAAGACACTTAGATTGCAGTGAAAACACCTACATATACTAGGGAACACTATGTGTTGGGGTCTCCCTGTGATTAAAATGACCTCTTCAGTAAGCCCCTAGCATAATATAGGGCAGGAAGGTTAAAACTACCTCTTAAAACACGCCACATGGCGTGTTTGCACACATCACCTCAGGCCCCTTCCCCTCCCTTCTCCACTGTGTAAACATGCCCTGTGGCCGTTTTAATTTGGGAGATTAAGTCAACTTGATTTCTGAGGGTCCCTAGGGCCAAATAGCCCACTAGGTACCTCCAGTAAGTGCCACATAGCTGCGTTGCAGAGAGGTGTAAAAAGGGGCACGGCCTAGACCACCTTTCTGCAACGCAGCACAGTGTTGCTTACTGGAAGCACCTGGTGGGCTAGTTGGGCCCCTAGAGCCCTCAGGATTGAAGGGAAATTATCTCCCCAACTAAAAACGCACCACAGGGCGTGTTTGCACACATCACCTCAGGCTCCATCCCCTCCCTTTACAAGTGTGTAAACAGGTTTTGTGGCAATTTTAACATGTGAGATTAAGTTCATTTGAATCCTGAGGGTCCTTAGGGTCCAACTAGCCCAGTAGGTACCTACAGTAAGTGCCACAGAGCTGCGTTGCTGTGAGGTGTAAAAAGTGGAATGGCCTAGACCACCTCTCTGCAAAGCAGTGCAGTGGCACTTACTGGAAGCACCTGGTGGGCTAGTTAGCCCCCAGGGTCCCTCAGGATTGAAAAGGAATTATTTCCCCAACTTAAAACGTGCCATAGTGCGTGTTTGCACACGTCACCTCAGTCCCCATCCTCTCCCTTCGCCACTGTGTAAACACGCCCTGTAGCCATTTTAAGTTGGGAGATTAAGTCCCCTTGAATCCTGAGGGGCAAATTGGCCCACTAGGTACGTCCAGTAAGCACCATTGCAGAGAGGTGTAAAAAGGGGCACAGCCTGCACCATCTCTCTGCAACGCAGCGCAGTGGTGCTTACTGGAAGCACCTGGTGGGCTAGTTGGCCAGAGAGCTGCGTTGCAGAGAGGTGTTCAGAGGCCATGCCCCTTTTTACAACACTCTGCAATGCAGCTCCGTGGTGCTTGCTGGAGGTACCTGGTGGGCTAATTGGCCCGCAGGGACCCTCAGGAGTGAGGAGGAATTAATTCCCCAACTTAAACCGCGCCACAGGGTGTGTTTGCACATATGTCAACTCCGGGCATGCCCCCTCCCTTCATCACTGTGCAAACACGCCGGTGGCACATTTTAAGTAGGGGGATTAACTCCCCTTGGATCCTGAGGGTCCCTGGGGTGCAACTAGCCCACCAGCTACCTCTGCTAAGTGCCTCAGAGCTGCGTTGCAGAGAGGTGTAAAAAGGGGCGAGGCCAAAGAACACCTCACTGCAACGCAGCCCCCTGGTGCATACTGGAGGTTCCTGGTGGGCTAGTTGGCTCCCAGGGTCCCCCAGTATTCAAGGGGAATTTGTTTCCCATCTGCAAACGTGCGTTTTCAGAGTGATGAAAGGAGGGGGCGTGGCCACCTGCGCGATCACTGTCTTATTTTATTTTTTAAGAAGGGGGACTGTGTAGCCCCCTACTTTTTCTAATTTTGTGGCCCTGGGGACCCCATCCCCCAGGGCCTGCCCCCTAATTAAAACATTTTTTTTAAAAACAATTTGGAAGGGGGCCGCATGGCCTCCCTCCCGAGGCCTTAATCGGCTCTGGGTCCCCTGGGACCCCATCCCCCAGGGCCTGCCCCCTAATTAAAAATTTTTTTTTAAAAACAATTTGGAAGGGGGCCGCATGGCCTCCCTCCCGAGGCCTTAATCGGCTCTGGGTCCCCTGGGATGCCATCCCCCGGGACCAGCCAGCCTAATTTTTATTGGGGAGGGGGGTCACTTGTAGCCCTGGGGCCCCATCCTCGGGGCTGGCCCTCTCCGTTGGGGACTGTGGGGGGGTCCCCAATCCGCCCTCAGTCACGCCTGCTTCCCGCATCCCTCGGGAGCCGGCATTGCTTTTCCACATGGGGAGCTGCTAAGATGCTGCTCCCCGTGTGGAAAAGCAATTTGGTTTGAATTTTGAAAGAGAGAGCAGGTTTTCCTGCTCTCTCTTTCAATATCCAAGTCAAGTTTGCTATGACAGGGCAGGAGCCGCTAGGCTTCTGCCCTGTCATAGCAAACTACAGTGTCCCGGGGGTGGGCACTGCAGGAGCCGGCCCTGGGGGGTGGCAGACCCAAGGGCCATCATTGGCCCCCTTCTACTTAATTCAAAGCCTGGGGGGTGGTGGTCCCCGGGGCTCAGGGGTCTGTCAAGGACCCCCCAAGCAACATTACCTTACAAAGCCCCAAGGGTGGCAGTCCCCGGGGCAGCGGGTGGGGGGCGTGGGCCTCCCTGCAATTATTCATGGTTTCCCCTGGGGTGGCCAGGGTGGGGGGAATTGGCCTCCCCACACATTTTTTTAAGCATGCTCCTGGGACTTGGCCCCTGGGGGCTAATTACCAACAAAGCGCGGTAGCCTGCGCTTCATTTTTTTTATCCGCAGGATCAGCGCACCCTGCGCGGATATTGCCGTTATTAAAAAAAACAATATTTTTTTTGCACCTTGGAGGTCCTTCTGGGACCCCCTGAGCAGGCCTAGAGGGTCAGGGTGTTTCTACCCAGCCCCTTTTTTGCATTTTGCATGTTTTTTCTTCTGTTGTCTTGTGCCTCGGTTCTGTTGACAGCCAATTAGCATACAGCTTGTCATCGGGAGGGTGCGCGGATCCTGCACAGCCATAGATATATATGATTTAACTTTTGATTTTCTCAGCAACTACTGAACGAATTTACACCATTTAACAAAAAGGCATGACTCTGAACCAAGGGCTACCTTTTTGTCAAATTTGGTGTAATTGCGTTTATTACTATTACTGGAAATTGCATAGGAAAACACGTTTTGGGACCCCCTTTTATTTCGGCACTCGCTTGGCGAATCAAGTGAAACTTTCAGGATAGGAGTGGACCGGAGCGGGCCATACGTTTTGAAAATTTCGCGAAGATTCGTCAGTTATTGGGAATAGAATGTTGCGGATTTCCTATGAAAAATAGGTCCTAACTATAACTACCTACAGGCAACCGCCAGTAGGTAATATATATATATATATATATATATATATATCTATATATATATATATATATATATATATATATATATATATATATATATATATATATATTCACTGAAAAAACCATAGGTTATAGACCATGTATAGTTAGGAATTAGCATTTAAAAAACCTTATTTTACTCACACAAAACCATTGAAATTCCATATATAGTTAGTTGCACTAACTATATATCGCGCACCCGCAATCCACTGCTGATGATGTCACATATTACATCATTCATGACATGGTCAGTGACATCACTGATGACATCACTGATGACATCTCAAATGACATCACTGATGACATCTCACTTGACATCACTGATGACATCACTGATGACAACATCCAGTGATTATGTGTTTTTGTAAAGTTTAAATATGTTTTACATATTGAAGAATGAGTGGATGTATAAGTGTCTGAATGAAGGTTTTAGTAGGTGCGTGATTGACTGTATGAGTGAGTGATTAAATGCGTCTTACTGAATGCACGGGTTAGTGACTAAACTGTCTGAAAGTGTGCATCAGTATGTCTGTTGTTGTGCAAGCTGCTGCATGTGTTGATCAGTAGCTATATAAGTAGCTATATGGGTTATTGATTGGTTGCACAAGTATTTGTATGGCAGACTGAGTGTGTGTATGGCTGGCTGGGAGGTGTGTGACTCTGTGCAGATCAATGTGTACTTGTATCAGTGATTCTATAAGAGAGTAAGTATGTGTTAGTATATGTTTCAAAAATGTAAGGTGTTCTGTGTTTAACTGTATAGATGAGAAAATGGAAGTGTGATTGATTCTTTTCAGGACTGACTAGGTGTGTGAGTAACTCCATGGATGAGTGGCAGAGTGTGAGTGTCTGTATAGGTGTATGAGTGCATATGATAGTGTTGTAAAGATGAGTGATTGTATGTATGAATGATTGTATGAGTGAATGTGTGTGTAGACATAGGAATCAGTGAGTGCGTATGTAGTAACTACTATTGGTGTGTCAATGGTTTCAAAAATTATACTCTCTATTTAACACTGGGTGTAACGGAGGTTATATTAGAGTGTGAGGAGATGCATTGTATTATCACATGAATGATATCATCAGTGATGTGATCATTGATGTCAAGTGAGATGTCATCAGTGATGTCATTTGAGATGTCATCAGTGATGTCATCAGTGATGTCACTGACCATGTCATGAATGATGTAATATGTGACATCATCAGCAGTGGATTGCGGGTGCGCGATATATAGTTAGTGCAACTAACTATATATGGAATTTCAATGGTTTTGTGTGAGTAAAATAAGGTTTTTTAAATGCTAATTCCTAACTATATATGGTCTATAACCTATGGTTTTTTCAGTGAATTTTCAAGGTTTTGTAAATGCTAATTCCTAACTATATATGGTCTATAACCTATGGTTTTTTCAGTGAATTTTCAAGGTTTTGTAAATGCTAATTCCTAACTATATATGGTCTATAACCTATGGTTTTTTCAGTGAATTTCAATGGTTTTTTAATAGCAAATATCATAAGCTGTCGAATGTCAAATACGTGGTAAGTAAAAACATTTTCGTGTTTATGCACACTGATCTGCTTTGAATGCTGCCCCCCCCCTCATTTCTATTAGGAGTACTCTCTCTTTGCAGATAGTGAAAGGTAGTTAACGCAGGCCTTTGCCCCCGTTGTAATACGTCGTGCCTGCTTCTCTCTCCATTTGATTGATTGTTATCCAAGCATTTACTGTTTTAGAATTGGTTCTCTTTGGTTCATTCTCTATTTACAAACAAACACAGAGTCGCAATACTCTGTTTAGTCTTTGCAGATAACGAAAAATCGTGTAAAAAACATAAGGAAACGAGCAAAATCAGTAGGCCACTAATGGGATCTCTTTTTGACCTCGCTAAAATAGAAACATTAGGAACAACCCCTCATGACAAATACGAAACTAGTGAGATGAACTAAACTCCACACCATGATGGCTGCAATACAGCTCGACTCCGCCACCCACCCCGCCCAAAATAACGATAAAGAGCGGCTGCCATGATTGCTCGCGGAATGGCCACGACGGAGCTACGAAATGGTGGTGCTCTCATGCTAACCCCAGCTTCAGTCTGAAACATCCAGAAACACTGTAGACTACCAATTCGATCAGTTCCGGTAGCGCCCCAACGTAACCCGGTAGAGAAGAACTAGCCCTCCCCTCTTTGACTGATGGTTCTTGTTCCCTGTCCCTTCTGTTGTCATTTAACAGAACTATTTAGCCTGCTGAAAAGGGTTGTGTTCCGACCGCTGGTTGGTGGAGACATTTCGACTATATTCTGGACCTGCGTTGTCGCGTAATGCGTCATATGACGTGCCGCGTTAGCGCATCCGGAAGTGATCCGGGGCGCGACGCGCAGCGCGTAACGTAAGCATAACAGGTCATGTGACTTGTTAATAAAACTTTTCATTGGTTCATTTTACTTTTCTTATTCTAATGATGAAAGGCTTGGTCATATGACCTAAAAATTACGCTTTTTATTACTTCCGAACATTATTTTTTCTTAAACATATATGTTATAATGTTCCAGGCTAATGTACTTTCCCGGAAAATTTACAACTGTCCTGCAAGTAAAATATATTCTTTTTTCGAGAAAAAGGGCGTTTCTTCGTCCCATGACGGAGCCGTTGAGCAAAAGAGGGTCGACCTGCTGTCTTAGTCGCCGATACGCTTGAATATGAGATTCTTATCGATCACTTTATGTTGCAGGAGTAGAAAACACAACAGCCCTTGACCATTTATCTTTACTGCGTTCCTGCGTATTATACCTTTTACCCTTCATGTAATTGGTCTGCTTTATTTCACTTGCCTTTTACTGATTCTAAAACAGTGACTATTATTAAAAACTTTACCAATGTAAATACTACTACCATGTTTTCTTTTAAAAACCTTTATTGTGAAAATGTCAGTATATAAATACGGGCCTATAACCACGTGCGCCGGCCACGGAGCAAACTGTAATCGTATATGATGAGGAGACATTTACACTGTAGAGAAAGGTTACGGGCGGGCCATTAGGTTGCAAGAACTAAGGTGTCTAACAGTTGCGGAATCGGTGGACGTACATTTTATAATTAAAATACGACAGGGCCAGTTACAATAAAATTATCTAGATATACATTTGCGGGCAAGTACCATGGGTGACGTTAATTCGAACTTTCAATAGTACAGTAATCAATAACACATCACAACTTAATATCAATAGAGATGTCGAAATATTCAATCTATTCTCGTCCCCGCCCGCCATGTGCTTCAAAACTGCATACGTATCTCGTGATATCAAAGTTTTACAACAAGTACACAACAAGGAGTTACGAGTCCCATTTATTCCGGCGCCATTTTGGGCGAGGACGGGCAGGTCCAGGATATAGTCAAAATGTCTCTACCAACCATCGACTATGATGATGTTCATATGCTGTATTTATTAGAGTAACACTCATCTGTCCACATGAAATTAATTTGCCACAATCTAAACATGTCATTTTAATCTTTCCAAACTTCTTCTAAATATTTGGGACCGTTTCCCTTGCCTCTGATGCTGTCAGTGCCACTTCTTTGATGAATGTACTGGCAGGTCGGGGGTTCTTCTCCAAATCTCTCTTTTATGCAGCACTATAATTAATCGGTGCCACCTCTCCATATGACGATGCATGGTATAGTTACCATAACTATATTTTTTTTCGGTTCCTCTGGAGAGTACATCGTGGCAGATGCAGCGTGTAACTTACCGGGCATTTACCTTTTTTTGCATGTAGAGGAAAGGAAAAAAAATTCAAGCGTCCGAGTTCTAAGGTGTCCCAGGGCCATTTTAGTGGACCAGGCCCAAATGCAAAGAACAGGCCGCCATTTTGAGAGTCCTGTTGCAGCCGCCTGTCGCTGTAGCATCAAGAGCGTCCGAAACTCAGCTGAATGGCAACTGAAACGGTAAAGGGGCGCCCCACTACAGCAGACGAGCCTCCACCTGGGAAGGCCCGTTCACGCCGCCTCCCCCCCCCCCTTCGGGCACCCCACGCCGTTATTCGGAGGAGTATTGTAGGATGGCCACACCAGTGCAGCAACTTGCTAGACACCACCTCGGTGTAACCGAATCTCAGCGCCTTGTGGTGTCTCCTATTCAGAAAACATTGTTGTGCTGCCTTCGACCTATTCGCCGCAAGTGCGCACGCAACTCAGCTGCATAGCTTGCTAGACACCACCTCGGTGCTAACCGAATCTCAGCGCCTTGTGGTGTCTTCTATTCCAAAAATATTGTTGCGCTGCCTTTGGCCCCATTCGCACATCGGTCCGCTACTGACGCCACCTCACAGGCCAACGGGGCGCCCCACGCCGACTTTCAGCATTGTAGGATGGCCACACCAGTGCGGCAACTTGCTAGACACCACCTCGGTGCCATCCGGATCTTGGCATCTCAGCGCCTTGTGGTGTCTTCTATTCAGAAAATATTGTTGCGCTGCCTTTGGCCCCATTCGCACATCGGTCCGCTACTGACGCCATCTCACAGGCCAACGGGGCGCCCCACGCCGACTTTCAGCATTGTAGGATGGCCACACCAGTGCGGCAACTTACTAGACACCACCTCGGTGCCATCCGGATCTTGGCATCTCAGCGCCTAGTGGTGTCTTCTATTCGGAAAATATTGTTGCGCTGCCTTTGGCCCCATTCGCACATCGGTCCGCTACTGACACCATCTCACAGGCCAACGGGCACCCCACGCCGACTTTCAGCATTGTAGGATGACCACACCAGTGCGGCAACCTAGACACTAACTCAGTGCCATCCGGATCTTGGCATCTCAGCGCCTAGTGGTGTCTTCTATTCGGAAAATATTGTTGCGCTGCCTTTGGCCCCATTCGCACATCGGTCCGCTACTGACGCCATCTCACAGGCCAACGGGGCGCCCCACGCCGACTTTTACCATTGTAGGATGGCCACACCAGTGCGGCAACTTACTAGACACCACCTCGGTGCCATCCGGATCTTCGCATCTCAGCGCCTTGTGGTGTCTTCTATTCAGAAAATATTGTTGCGCTGCCTTTGGCCCCATTCGCACATCGGTCCGCTACTGACGCCATCTCACAGGCCAACGGGGCGCCCCACGCCGACTTTCAGCATTGTAGGATGGCCACACCAGTGCGGCAACTTACTAGACACCACCTCGGTGCCATCCGGATCTTGGCGCGTTGTGCTGCCTTCGGCCTATTCGCACATCGTTCCGCTACTGACGCCGCCTCACGTGCCAACGTATTTTCTCCGCATTTTATACCCTATGCCGCATAACAGGTCATGTGACTTGTTTATAAAACTTTTCATTGGTTCATTTTACTTTTGGTTTCCTAATGATGGAAGGCTTGATCATATGACCTAAAAACAACACTTTTCATTGGATGAAAACTTTTTTTTTCCCCAAACGATGAAAGCCCCACCTTGTTTCTGGATGTTTCAGACTGAAGCTGGCGTCAACATGAAAGCACCACCATCTCGTGGCTCCGTCGTGGTCATTCCGCGAGCAATCATGGCAGCCGCTCCCCACCAGAAGCCTGCAGGAGTCGGGGGCCCCCAAAACTTTTGTTGAATCCTCAAGGCGGAGGGGACGCTTTCGAGAATGGGGTCCAAGACCTAGCAGACAAGCGTGCGATTTCCAAGGTGTCCCAGGGCCATTTCAGTGGACCAGGCCCAAAAAGGAAAGAGCCTGCCGCCATTTTGAGAGTCCTGTGGCAGCCGCCGATCGCTGCACCGCAAGAGTGGGCGCAACTCAGCTGAATTGCGGCTTTTGACACAGTGGACCAAAAGCGGACGGAATGGCAACTGAAACGGTAAAGTGGCGCCCCACAACAGCAGACGAAACTCCACCTGGAGAGGCCCGTTCACGCCGCCTCCCCCCCCCCCCCGGGGCGCCCCACGCCATTATTCGGAGGGCGGCAACTTACTGGACATCACCTTGGTGCCATCGTTCAGCTGCCTTGGAACTATTCGCACAACAGACCGCTACTGATGACCCACCCCCCGCGACGCCCCACGCCGGATACCGAAATCAGTGCGGCACCCAGGCAACATCACCTGGGTGCCGTCCAGAAATCTGGACGTTGTGCTACGTTGGGACTATTCGCACAGCCGACCGCTACTTCCTTCATTTTCCCTAAAAATGTTTAAATGTTTTTACTGTTTTTGTTTTGTTGTATATATTTATAAGTTATTAAAGTTTTATAATCTTACTACTTTGTTGGAGTGCTATATATTTTTAATGTGACACATAATTGTAAAAACTTTGATGTACAAAGAGTCATCCCTTGAATCTTCCGCTTCAGGCTCGGTCCCCTCCCCAATCACAATACAGGATGGTTTTCAGATAGTAGGAACGCGTGTGCTGTGACGGATCTCATCGGGTGTGGGCCTTGATCTACTATAACTCCTTTGAAGAGGGGTGATTCTTTACAGCTGGGGCCATAAACTACATCTGCAGGGCTAGCTGATAGCCTAGGACCGGCCTGGACAATTGGACACAGAGGAAAAGGAGTGTCAGAGGGTGCGGTAGTGAATAGGGCGAAAGGGAGGTGTCGGGCGGGCACAGGGTGTGATTCTCAGGGAAGAGCAGCGCAGATGGGGGGAGGTTTATTACCCATGCATAAGACAGAGAGCGGGGGTGACCAGTGCCTGGGGGAGATGCTTGCGAGGGTGGGGAGCCATGCTAAGGATCGACAGCGTACAGAGAGTGGGTCTGGTCAAGGCATCTAAAATGGCTGCCGTGCACGACAAAAGTGTGGCATTTGAAAAAAGGCAAGATGGCGCAGACAATGTTTTTCAACACTTGCTGATTTCCTTCGAATCGAACGTTAACAGACGTTCGGGCATATTACCAAAGTTAAGCGATATTTATCCCTAACGATGCTTAGCAACAAATTTTTTACCGCTAAGCATCGTCAGAAATTATCGCAGATAAACCTTGCTATTATCAAGGTTTATCGCAAATGCGATGAAAAACGACCGCAATGCATTAATATCGCTGAAAAGTCAGCGATATTCATGCATTACCGAGCTAATGCTCTTAGCCATGTTATCCACCTCCCATTGGATAACATGGCTAAGAACTGCTCAGGGCAGGTGTTACTTTTTGGAGATATTCGCGCTTAGCGCGAATATCTCCAAAAGTTGGTAATAGGAGATAGCGATGTTAGCGACTGTTTCCAGTCGCTAACATCTTGACATGCCCACTTTGCATGTCATTAGTGATAAATATCACTGACATGCAAAGTGGAGCCCAAGATGGTCGCTATCTCCTACTAGCGGTCGCTAACTGGTGTTAGCAACAGCTAGGTAATAGGGAGATAATTTTATCTCCGCGAAGCGGAGCGCTGTTACAGATATATATCTTTTTTTGAACGTTAATTTCTCAAAATCCACTGGAGCACATATATTGAGACCTAGCAAAGGCACATCGGGCTACCAGTCCCTACAATTTTGCCAAGTTTCGTGCAAATCCATTCAGCCGTTCGATTATTATTATTTATTTTTTTTGCCCCGCAGGGGGCCCTTTTAAAACCTCCACATCAAACCTAAGAGGTCAAGGAGGATCTACTATGCCCCCTTATGGTCATTTGCCCCTTCGCTTTGGCCTCCTCTTGACTCTCGATCCTACCGAGAGACAAGATGGCGGCCGCTACGGACTGTTTGGAATGTTTACAGACGCCGGAGAACCAATCAGCTTCGCAAAGCTCCGTAACGCGAAAAGTACGCGAAGCGGAGCGCTGTTACAGATATATATCTTTTTTTGAACGTTAATTTCTCAAAATCCACTGGAGCACATATATTGAGACCTAGCAAAGGCACATCGGGCTACCAGTCCCTACAATTTTGCCAAGTTTCGTGCAAATCCATTCAGCCGTTCGATTATTAATATTTATTTTTTTTGCCCCGCAGGGGGCCCTTTTAAAACCTCCACATCAAACCTAAGAGGTCAAGGAGGATCTACTATGCCCCCTTATGGTCATTTGCCCCTTCGCTTTGGCCTCCTCTTGACTCTCGATCCTACCGAGAGACAAGATGGCGGCCGCTACGGACTGTTTGGAATGTTTACAGACGCCGGAGAACCAATCAGCTTCGCAAAGCTCCGTAACGCGAAAAGTACGCGAAGCGGAGCGCTGTTACAGATATATATCTTTTTTTGAACGTTAATTTCTCAAAATCCACTGGAGCACATATATTGAGACCTAGCAAAGGCACATCAGGCTACCAGTCCCTACAATTTTGCCAAGTTTCGTGCAAATCCATTCAGCCGTTCGATTATTATTATTTTTTTTTTTTGCCCCGCGGGGGGCCCTTTTAAAACCTCCACATGAAACCTAAGAGGTCAAGGAGGATCTACTATGCCCCCTTATGGTCATTTGCCCCTTCGCTTTGGCCTCCTCTTGACTCTCGATCCTACCGAGAGACAAGATGGCGGCCGCTACGGACTGTTTGGAATGTTTACAGACGCCGGAGAACCAATCAGCTTCGCAAAGCTCCGTAACGTGAAAAGTACGCGAACCGGATCGCTGTTACAGATATATATCTTTTTTTGAACGTTAATTTCTCAAAATCCACTGGAGCACATATATTGAGACCTAGCAAAGGCACATCGGGCTACCAGTCCCTACAATTTTGCCAAGTTTCGTGCAAATCCATTCAGCCGTTCGATTATTTTTATTATTTTTTTTTTTGCCCCGAGTGGCCCTTTTAAAACCTCCACATCAAACCTAGGGGGTCAGGGAGGATCTGCTATGCCCCCTTATGGTCATTTGCCCCTTCGCTTTGGCCTCCTCTTGTCTCTCGATCCTACCGAGAGACAAGATGGCGGCCGCTACGGACTGTTTGGAATGTTTACAGACGCCGGAGAACCAATCAGCTTCGCTTCACAAAGCTCCGTAACGCGAAAAGTACGCGAACTGGAGCGCTGCCCGCTCCGCTGTTACAGATATATATCTTTTTTTGAACGTTAATTTCTCAAAATCCACTGGAGCACATATATTGAGACCTAGCAAAGGCACATCGGGCTACCAGTCCCTACAATTTTGCCAAGTTTCGTGCAAATCCATTCAGACGTTCGGGCTAAAAGTGAGGCCAACCGCCCTATGGAAAACTCAATGTTAAAAACACGTTTTGGGACCCCCCTTTTTTCTCGGCCCCCCCTTGACGAACCCCCCCCCCAAATTTTCAGGGGCTGCTCAGAAACAAAATGTTCCATTTTCCTGAAAATTTCAGCCAATTCCGTCCACAAACGCCAAAGTTATTAGACATAGAATTTTCAAAAATCCCATAGAGAAAAAATCCTAACTATATATACCTACTGGCGACCGCCAGTAGGTAATATATATACATATACATATATATATATATATATATATATATATATATATTCACTGAAAAAACCATAGGTTATAGACCATATATAGTTAGGAATTTGCATTTACAAAACCTTGAAAATTCACTGAAAAAACCATAGGTTAGAGACCATATATAGTTAGCTGGACATTTTATTGACATAAAACCAATGAAATTCCATATATAGTTAGTTGCACTAACTATATATCGCGCACCCGCAATCCACTGCTGATGATGTCACATATTACATCATTCATGACATGGTCAGTGACATCACTGATGACATCACTGATGACATCTCAAATGACATCACTGATGACATCACTGATGACATCTCAAATGACATCACTGATGACATCATCTAGTGTCTGTGTGTTTTTGTAAAGTTTAAATATGTTTTACATATTGAAGAATGAGTGGATGTATGGAAGACTGAGTGTGTGTGTGGCTGGCTGGGAGGTGTGTGACTCTGTGCATATCAATGTGTACTTGTATCAGTGATTGTATAAGAGAGTAAGTATGTGTTAGTATATGTGTGAAAAAGTATGGTGTTCTGTGTTTAACTGTATAGATGAGGAAATCGAAGTGTGATTGATTCTTCACAGGACTGACTAGGTGTATGAGTGCATATGATAGTGTTGTAATAATGAGTGACTGTATGTATGAGTGATTGTATGGGTGAATGAGTGAATGTGTGTGTAGACGTAGGAATCAGTGAGTGCGTATGTAGTAACTGGTATTGGTGTGTCATAATGTCATCAGTGATGTCATTTGAGATGTCATCAGTGATGTCATTTGAGATGTCATCAGTGATGTCATTTGAGATGTCATCAGTGATGTCATCAGTGATGTCACTGAAGTATGGTGTTCTGTGTTTAACTGTATAGATGAGGAAATGGAAGTGTGATTGATTCTTTACAGGACTGACTAGGTGTGTGAGTAACTCCATGGATGAGTGGCAGTGTGTGAGTGTCTGCATAGGTGTATGAGTGCATATGATAGTGTTGTAATAATGAGTGACTGTATGTATGAGTGATTGTATGGGTGAATGAGTGAATGTGTGTGTAGACGTAGGAATCAGTGAGTGCGTATGTAGTAACTGGTATTGGTGTGTCATGATGTCATCAGTGATGTCATTTGAGATGTCATCAGTGATGTCATCAGTGATGTCACTGACCATGTCATGAATGATGTAATATGTGACATCATCAGCAGTGGATTGCGGGTGCGCGATATATAGTTAGTGCAACTAACTATATATGGAATTTCATTGGTTTTATGTCAATAAAATGTCCAGCTAACTATATATGGTCTCTAACCTATGGTTTTTTCAGTGAATTTTCAAGGTTTTGTAAATGCAAATTCCTAACTATATATGGTCTATAACCTATGGTTTTTTCAGTGAATTTCATTGGTTTTTTAAAAGCTAATATCTATAGCTGTAAAATATATTCTTTATTACGTGACGTATCACGTAGCCACGTGAGACGCCTCATGATGCGTCGCATAACCGTGACGTATCGGCTCTGCAGCGCAAACAAAACCCGTAACGTAAGCGTGCCGGAGCACGCTTACAGATATATATATTTTTTTTAACCTTAATTAGACAAAATCCACACGTGCACATATCTTGAGGCCTTGCAAAGGCACATCAAACAAACAGTCCCTACAATTTTGCCAAGTTTGCCTGAAATCTATTCCCTTCATTTTTTTTTTACTGTTTCTCTTGGTTTTCCCCTTGTTACGCTTACCGGGACGCTACCCGGTACGCGAACCGGACGCTCCAAAAACACAAGATGGCGGACTCCCGTTACGCTGCCGGTTAGCTGCCCGGTTCGCGTACCGGGAAGCGCCTCTACAGCGAAAAATCGCGGGGGACTTTAATATCCCCCTCATCAATCCTAGGGGGTCAGGAGGGGTTTACCTTGCCCCCTTTCCTTCATTTTCCCCTTCTTTTTTCACCACATCTTGTCTCTCGAACCTACCGAGAGACAAGATGGCGGCCGCTCCGGACTGTTTACAATGTTGACAGCTACGCTGCCGGTTAGCTGCTCGGTTAGCTGCCCGGTGAGCTGCCCGGTTCGCGTACCGGGACGCGCCTCTACGGCGTAAAATCGCAAAAAAAAATGTTTTTTTATTTTTTGCCCCGCGGGGCACTTTAATATCCCCCTCATCAATCCTAGGGGGTCAGGAGGGGTCTACCTTGCCCCCTTTCCTTCATTTCCCCCTTCGTTTTTCACCACATCTTGTCTCTCGATCCTACCGAGAGACAAGATGGCGGCCGCTCCGGACTGTTTAGAATGTTGACAGACACCGGAGAGCCAATCAGCTTCACTTCGCGAAGTTCCGTTACGCGTCAGGTACGCGAACCGGGGCGCTAACCGGAGCGCTGTCACAGATATATATTTTTTTTAAACGTTAATTTCTCAAAATCCACTGGAGCACATATATTGAGACATAGCAAAGGCACGTCGGGCAAACCATATCTACAATTTTGCCAAGTTTCATGTAAATCTATTCAGCCGTTCGAGCTAAAAGTGAGTCCAACCGCCCTATGGAAAAATGAATGGGAAAAACGCGTTTTGGGACCCCCCTTTTTTCTCGGCCCCCCCTTGACGAAACCCCCCCAAATTTTTGGGGCTGCTCAGAAACAAAATGTGCCATTTTCCTGAAAATTTCAGCCAATTCCGTCCACAAACGCCAAAGTTATTAGACATAGAATTTTCAGAAATCCCATAGAGAAAAAATCCTAACTATATATACCCACTGGCTATCGCCAGTAGGTAATATACATATATAAACATATATAATCTGCATATCTATATAAATATAAATGCATGCATACATATACATATATGCATACATATGCATGTTATTTACATGAAAGTTTTAAAAACACTAATAAAAGCAAAGCTAAAAAGCCACCTCATTACAAACAGAATGGCTTTAACTTAAACGAGGGCGAGATCTATTGCATTTTCAATGCTTGTTTACTTTGGTTCTATCAAGAAGGCATTCAGATGTGTCACACATTTGCCATAAATTCTGAATGTTAGCACTCTAGTTGCTCATTAGATCACTGTAGTAAAGCTAGTGCTCACCAGGGAAGTCTGCTGCTAATCATGGTTTGCAGCCATTTTCCCGCATTTTTTATCCCGCAGACTTTCAGTCCGCATACCATTATCCCGCAAGGTCATTGACCTCGCATACCATTATCCCGCATTTTTTCAAAACGCATGTGCATTTATCGCGCATGCCTTTACAAAGAATTACGTTTTAAAGGCATGTATGGTAAATGCATTTGCGTTGTGAAAACCACGATGACGAGAGAGGTAAGTGGGTTTGTGTTAATTTTTTCGTGGGTTAGTGATTGTGTAGTGTAGTGTTGTGTAGTGTAGTGTTGTGTTAGTGTAGTGTAGAGTTGTGGTGGTTGTTTAGTGTAGGGTCATGCTGGGGGTAGTGTTTTAGGGTTTAGGGTTGTGTTGTAGTGTTTGCGTAGTGTAGGGTCATGCTGGGGCTAGTGTTTTAGGGTTTAGGGTAGTGTTGTAGTGTTTGCGTAGTGTTTAAGGGTTTAGGGTAGTGTTGTAGTGTTTGCGTAGTGTAGGGTCATGCTGGGGGTAGTGTTTTAGGGTGTAGGGTAGTGTTGTAGTGTTTGCGTAGTGTAGGGTCATGCTGGGGGTAGTGTTTTAGGGTTTTGGGTAGTGTTGTAGTGTTTGCGTAGTGTAGGGTCATGCTGGGGGTAGTGTTTTAGGGTTTAGGGTAGTGTTGTAGTGTTTGCGTAGTGTACGGTCATGCTGGGGGGTAGTGTTTTAGGGTTTAGGGTAGTGTTGTAGTGTTTGCGTAGTGTAGGGTCATGCTGGGTGTAGTGTTTTAGGGTTTAGGGTAGTGTTGTAGTGTTTGCGTAGTGTAGGGTCATGCTGGGGGTAGTGTTTTAGGGTTTAGGGTAGTGTTGTAGTGTTTGCGTAGTGTAGGGTCATGCTGGGGTGTAGTGTTTTAGGGTTTAGGGTAGTGTTGTAGTGTTTGCGTAGTGTAGGGTCATGCTGGGGGTAGTGTTTTAGGGTTTAGGGTAGTGTTGTAGTGTTTGCGTAGTGTAGGGTCATGCTGGGGGTAGTGTTTTAGGGTTTAGGGTAGTGTTGTATTGTTTGCGTAGTGTAGGGTCATGCTGGGGGTTGTGTTTTAGGGTTTAGGGTAGTGTTGTAGTGTTTGCGTAGTGTAGGGTCATGCTGGGGGTAGTGTTTTAGGGTTTAGGGTAGTGTTGTAGTGTTTGCGTAGTGTAGGGTCATGCTGGGGGTAGTGTTTTAGGGTTTAGGGTAGAGTTGTAGTGTTTGCGTAGTGTAGGGTCATGCTGGGGTGTAGTGTTTTAGGGTTTTGGGTAGTGTTGTAGTGTTTGCGTAGTGTAGGGTCATGCTGGGGGTAGTGTTTTAGGGTTTAGGGTAGTGTTGTAGTGTTTGCGTAGTGTAGGGTCATGCTGGGGGTAGTGTTTTAGGGTTTAGGGTAGTGTTGTAGTGTTTGCGTAGTGTAGGGTCATGCTGGGGGTAGTGTTTTAGGGTTTAGGGTAGTGTTGTACTGTTTGCGTAGTGTAGGGTCATGCTGGGGTGTAGTGTTTTAGGGTTTTGGGTAGTGTTGTAGTGTTTGCGTAGTGTAGGGTCATGCTGGGGGTAGTGTTTTAGGGTTTAGGGTAGTGTTGTAATGTTTGCGTAGTGTAGGGTCATGCTGGGGGTAGTGTTTTAGGGTTTAGGGTAGTGTTGTAGTGTTTGCGTAGTGTAGGGTCATGCTGGCGTGTAGTGTTTTGGGTTTTGGGTAGTGTTGTAGTTTTTGCGTAGTGTAGGGTCATGCTGGGGGTAGTGTTTTAGGGTTTAGGGTAGTGTTGTAGTGTTTGCGTAGTGTAGGGTCATGCTGGGGGTAGTGTTTTAGGGTTTAGGGTAGTGTTGTAGTGTTTGTGTAGTGTAGGGTCATACTGGGGGTAGTGTTTTAGGGTTTAGGGTAGTGTTGTAGTGTTTGCGTAGTGTAGGGTCATGCTGGGGTGTAGTGTTTTAGGTTTTTGCGTAGTGTTGTAGTGTTTGCGTAGTGTAGGGTCATGCTGGGGGTAGTGTTTTAGGGTTTAGGGTAGTGTTGTAGTGTTTGCGTAGTGTAGGGTCATGCTGGGGGTAGTGTTTTAGGGTTTAGGGTAGAGTTGTAGTGTTTGCGTAGTGTAGGGTCATGCTGGGGTGTAGTGTTTTAGGGTTTTGGGTAGTGTTGTAGTGTTTGCGTAGTGTAGGGTCATGCTGGGGGTAGTGTTTTAGGGTTTAGGGTAGTGTTGTAGTGTTTGCGTAGTGTAGGGTCATGCTGGGGGTAGTGTTTTAGGGTTTAGGGTAGTGTTGTAGTGTTTGCGTAGTGTAGGGTCATGCTGGGGGTAGTGTTTTAGGGTTTAGGGTAGTGTTGTACTGTTTGCGTAGTGTAGGGTCATGCTGGGGTGTAGTGTTTTAGGGTTTTGGGTAGTGTTGTAGTGTTTGCGTAGTGTAGGGTCATGCTGGGGGTAGTGTTTTAGGGTTTAGGGTAGTGTTGTAATGTTTGCGTAGTGTAGGGTCATGCTGGGGGTAGTGTTTTAGGGTTTAGGGTAGTGTTGTAGTGTTTGCGTAGTGTAGGGTCATGCTGGCGTGTAGTGTTTTGGGTTTTGGGTAGTGTTGTAGTTTTTGCGTAGTGTAGGGTCATGCTGGGGGTAGTGTTTTAGGGTTTAGGGTAGTGTTGTAGTGTTTGCGTAGTGTAGGGTCATGCTGGGGGTAGTGTTTTAGGGTTTAGGGTAGTGTTGTAGTGTTTGTGTAGTGTAGGGTCATACTGGGGGTAGTGTTTTAGGGTTTAGGGTAGTGTTGTAGTGTTTGCGTAGTGTAGGGTCATGCTGGGGTGTAGTGTTTTAGGTTTTTGCGTAGTGTTGTAGTGTTTGCGTAGTGTAGGGTCATGCTGGGGGTAGTGTTTTAGGGTTTAGGGTAGTGTTGTAGTGTTTGCGTAGTGTAGGGTCATGCTGGGGTGTAGTGTTTTAGGGTTGTGTTGTAGTGTTTGTGTAGTGTAGGGTCATGCTGGGGGTAGTGTTTTAGGGTTTAGGGTAGTGTTGTAGTGTTTGTGTAGTGTAGGGTCATGCTGGGGGTAGTGTTTTAGGGTTTAGGGTTGTGTTGTAGTGTTTGTGTAGTGTAGGGTCATGCTGGGGGTAGTGTTTTAGGGTTTAGGGTAGTGTTGTAGTGTTTGCGTAGTGTAGGGTCATGCTGGGGTGTAGTGTTTTAGGGTTTTGGGTAGTGTTGTAGTGTTTGCGTAGTGTAGGGTCATGCTGGGGGTAGTGTTTTAGGGTTTAGGGTAGTGTTGTAGTGTTTGTGTAGTGTAGGGTCATGCTGGGGGTAGTGTTTTAGGGTTTAGGGTAGTGTTGTACTGTTTGTGTAGTGTAGGGTCATGCTGGGGGTAGTGTTTTAGGGTTTAGGGTAGTTTAGTTGTTTAGTGTATGCTAAAGGCATATTCGTTCTAAAAGTTTTCGTTATTTTAATTGGCGGCCTAATAGTACATGCAGGATTATTTTTGCGGACTGATGGTATGCGGGATTTCATCATATATTCGCTAATCATACTTTCTATGGGAAAATGAACCCCCTCATTTTGTTCCTTTTTAAATTAAATGTTTTAAGAGTTACCACTTTATTCCAATCAAGATGGCTTCAGGTGTGCCATACCTTTGTAATAAGTAGGACTGTTAGCACTCTAGTTGTTCTTTAGAACACTCTGGGACATTCTGTCATTGGGCTATAGTTGGGCTACATCTGGCTGATATTTGGGCTACATTTGTTTTTTTTGTCTCTGGTGGCCATCTTTGGGCAACATTGGGCTACATTGGGCTACATTGGGCTACATTTGGGCTCCAACATATATATAGCCCAATGTAGCCCAATATATATTTTTCAAAGTTAATTTTCGTAAAAACCACTGGAGCCTATATCTTGAGACATAGCAAAGGCACATCGGGCTACCAGTCCCTACAATTTTGCCAAGTTTGGTGTAAATCCATTCAGCCGTTCGGGCTAAAAGTGAGGCCAACCGCCCTATGGAAAATTGCATGGGAAAAACACGTTTTGGGACCCCCTTTTTTTCTCGGCCCCCCCTTGACGAAACCCCCCCAAATTTTCAGGGGATGCTCAGAAACAAAATGTTCCATTTTCCTGGAAATTTCCGCCAATTCAGTCCTCAAACGCCAAAGTTATTCGACATAGAATTTTCAAAAATCCCATAGGAAAAAAATCCTAACTATATATACCTACTGGCTATCGCCAGTAGGTAATATATATATATATATTAGTACCGGGAAGCGGTCCGGGGAGCGTACTATAAGGAAAAAAGAATGATAGACTATGATATTTTGAAATATTGTATGTTTATTGATTGTTCTTTTTGTTGTTTTTTTTTTTTTGTTTTATTTAAGTAGCGGTATTAATGATTATTAAATATAAATTTATTTTTGGAATTGTGCACAGTATACTATAAGTCTGACTTTACATTATAATCAATTTGGTACTAGTTTATGAATTACATATAAAAATGATTAAAGACTCAAACAATTTTTTAATATTAAATATAATTTTATTTTTCTGATTCTTTTTCAAAATTTAATAGAACGTCTAACATTTGACTGTCCGATATGTCCTCTTGATGAGTGAACATAACTTCCCACATTTGACCGTCATCATAATGAAGTAAATGATCCACAGATTCTACACATTGTAGAAGTTCATGGTCTCGTGATTCATCCATGAATTCCAAGTCAATGGGTTCAATTATTTCCTCATTGTTCATGTCTAGGACAATTTCAAAGGAAACGTTCTGTTCTCCTTGCATTTTTGTGCTGAAATTTGAATAAAAAATAAATATATCAGTAGAGATAGGGCACTGTTGGGTTTAAGATCAGACAGGTACTTTTGAGGCATGAAGTAGTACTATTAAAAAGTGCCTGTGAGAAAGCCTATGTAAATTCATAATAATACCACAGAAACCTAAATCAATCCATAATTATAATAAACAAGCCTTTCTCAATGTCTAACTCTTACAGAGGGATAGTATATAACTATCTGAAAATGTTTTCAAATTTATAAAATAATATCTTACCTTTTAAAAACAAGTTTAAGTTGTGAGTGAAAATGATCTTGCAATGTAGTTCAGGAAGTAGTAGTCAAAATGGCTGTGTTTTTCTCTCTTTTTTTTATATATATTCAGGTACATAACCAATCAAATGTCAGGTAAAAAAAGTAGAAAATGAAAGTAACATTTTAATTGGTTGTCAATTCCAACACTTCAGATGTGTTTTGTGAAGTAATTTACCTCAGGGTATTTAGAGAGGTCTACAGGCTAAATGGCTAAATGGAATTCCAAACAAATGTGTGAAAATGGTAGGGATTGGTATGTAGTATGAGCTAATCTATATTTGGTTAAAGTGTCTCCAGGGTTTCTTCTGTAAATTACTTTCCCACCTTTTTTAATGGAGCGCTTCCCGGTGAGCGCCCCGGTACGCGAACCGGCAGCGTTACGGGAGTCCACCATTTTGTGTTTCGGTCGAATTAAGATACAAGATGGAGGGCAAATAATGTTCAGAATGGGTAGAAGGGGGCACGGTAGACGTATTTTGACCCCCTAGGTTTTCTGAGGGTGGCTGAGGAGGCCCATATGTGTGAAAAAAAATCATTTTTAAAAAAAAATTTGCGCGGTTAGCTTCCGGTTCGCGTACCGGGTAGCGCTCCGGGGAGCGTACTTTGTTGAAAATTAGTGAAAAAAGTTAGAGTAAAATAATAATTGTGAGTGATCAGATGTAGGGTAGCTCTGAGAAGAGCTTTTGGGTTTATGCTACATTTAGGTACTTATAAGTAGGTACCAATGCACATTTTTAAATTCAGAATGAAAATTCTGTTCCCTTCATCTGAGAAGTGAAATCCATCTCCTCTGTAGATATCTTGCATGTAGTAACGTAAGTTATTGTTGTAGATGGAGCCCATTCCATGGTCTCTCATGTAAGCTGAAACAGATTTGTTTACATGCTTCCTCGATTTCTCAATTTGTGGACAAAATTGGTTCGACCACCTCCATTTCTGTCTTTGGCATATATTTGAATATACCAAGGCAGTTTGAGGAAAAAGTGCCATCAATTGCTCAAAGGTGTCCTTTAAAAGCATTTCCAGACCTACCCCAGTCAAAGTGCCCAAGTCATTTCCTCCACACTGCACAATTAACAGGTCAGGTTTAGGCAAATGCATAAAGGTTTTCACCAATGGTATCAATTGGTGACATTTTAATCCTCTGTGGCCAAACCACTTAATTTCCACATCTTGTAAATTGAGGTTAGGTAAATTTCTGTTATCAGCATACCTCTGAGCCCAGTAGATGTAACTATGTCCAACAATCCAGACAGAAAACATGGTGAGAGGAGGTTCTGCTGCAGTCAGATGAAGTGTGGCAATGAAATGGGAGTTGAAAAAATAAGAGTTTAAAATGAAAAAAACTGTGGCGTTTCTGTGTTAATGAAGCAGTAGCAGTGATTGGTGGATTTTTATTGCTGAAAACAGAAAGTTAGGGTGCATGGATGAGTTCTTTGAAAGATGTAATTTGAATGGTCAAAAAAAAATCATTTTATGAAAGATTGCACTGGATATGCAGGTGTACTGAGAGTTCAGAGTTCAATTGAAACATTGTCGTGTGAACTTGCAAACATGAGAGGTCTTTCAGGAGGTGGTTGCTATGGAAAAAAGGCAGAAAGGGCAGAGGGGGGAAGGGTGTTGATTTGAAAAAAGTGAGGGAAGAGTTTTGATTGGGTGACATGAGAGATATGTGTGATGAATTACAGCTTTTCTGTGCTTTTTATAGCTGCAGACTCTGGAGTGCATACCTTTTGCTCTGCTAAAGACAATTTGCTGTGTTTCTGAGACTGTTTTGAAACTCATAAAGTATTTGCTAAGGTGAGAAAAGATTCATTTAATTTAGATAGAGAATAGTATGGTTTAGGGAGAACATTATGAAGAAAGTTGTGTATTTAAAATTTTGATTTGTGTCAAGTGTTTTACAAATAGATTTTGTTTCTTTGTGTTACATAGCAATGTTAAAAGTGACGCTAAAATAGTGCAAGGGTCTTACAAAAATGCTTTCATGTGTCTTAGGGTATTTTAACTCACTTCCTCCTGAATGTAGGTATATAATTGATTTAGATGTTGTGTTTAAAAACGATTTAAGAAAACAATTAGGTTTCTGGATATGTACTGCTAGAGATTCATAGGTTGCTTGGGGCATATTTATAAGGCCTTTGAGTCTCTCTGATGTTATTTTTCACATTTTAATTTAAGACCTTTCTCTGTGGTGCAAGGTCCTTGTAAATATGCCCCCATCTGTGCTTGGCAAATTTTGATTTTAATTCTTTGACTAACATAGCCATGTTAAAAGTGACCCACAAATGTTGCAAGGGCCTTAAAAAAAACGCTTTCATGTGTCTTAGGCCATTTTAAGTCATTTCCCCTTGAATGTAGGTATTTAATTGATTTAGATGATGTGTTTAAAAACGATTTATGAAATCAATTAGGTTTCTTGATATGTACTGCTAGAGCTTCATAGGTTGCTTGGGGCATATTTATAAGGCCTTTGTGTCTCTCTGATGTTATTTTTCCCATTTTAATTTAAGACCTTTCCCTGTGGTGCAAGGTCCTTGTAAATACGCCCCCATCTGTGCTTGGCAAATTTAGATCTTGATTATTTGACTTACATAGCCATGTTAAAAGTGATCTAAAAATGGAGCAAGGGCTTAAAAAAAACGCTTTCATGTGTCTTAGGGCATTTGAAGTCACTTCCCGATGAATGTAGGTATATAATTTATTTAGATGATGTGTTTAAAAACGATTTTTGAAATCAATTAGGTTTCTTGATATGTAATGCTAGAGCTTCATAGGTTGCTTGGGGCATATTTATAAGGTCTTTGTGTCTCTCTGATGTTATTTTTCCCATTTTAATTTAAGACCTTTCCCTGTGGTGCAAGGTCCTTGTAAATACGCCCCATCTGTGTTTGGCAAATTTAGATCTTGATTATTTGACTTACATAGCCATTTTAAAAGTGATCTAAAAATGGAGCAAGGGCTTAAAAAAAACGCTTTCATGTGTCTTAGGGCATTTTAAGTCACTTCCTGATGAATGTAGGTATATAATTGATTTAGATGATGTGTTTAAAAACGATTTTTGAAATCAATTAGGTTTCTTGATATGTAATACTAGAGCTTCATAGGTTGCTTGGGGCATATTTATAAGGCCTTTGAGTCTCTCTGATGTTATTTTTCCCATTTTAATTTAAGACCTTTCCCTGTGGTACGCCCCCATGTGTGCTTGGCAAATTTAGATTTTGATTATTTGACTTACTTAGCCATGTTCCATATAGTTCTCACCTTCTGCGTAGTCTTTGATATGCTAGACTCCATCTGCACTATGAGATACCTAAGCAAAGGAAACACAGGTGATGTGATTGTGAAATGATTAAAAGAAATTGCATATTTTTCAATTACATCACCTGTGTTTTCTAAGTTTACGAATGACATTGTGCAGATGAGGTTTAGGTCTGTCCACGGACACAGAAGAGGTCTGGCCTTTGTTCAAGAGTGAAGTGGACATAACTTACTTCATTGGTAGGCTTTCACATGTATTATCTCCTCTGTGTTCTTCAACAAGCGTAAATTTCATCTGCAACCCTGAGTAGGCCTCACCTTAAACAAACCTCTGGATAGGCCACACCTTATCGTCATCCTGAATCAATCATTTAAAATGTTAGGGACAGATTTATGATAGGTGTATGCCTCTTTTGCGTCACTGTGCGTCACTTTTGTGACGCAGTGGCGGTGCAAAAGATTTGCTATGTGGCGACATATTTACAACTTGATGCATCTAGGCAGATGTGTCATGCTGTAAAGTCCCATGCCACATGAAACCGATGCAGCAGTGATGCAAAAGATGCACCATGTTGCAAGACAGGCCTCATTTCATCTCCAACAAGATAAGAAGCTGAATCTTCTGTAAATGTCAAAATTGTTGTATACACTGCTCAACTTATGTGTACTCTTTGATATGCTAGAGTCCATCTGCACTATGAGATACCTAAGCAAAGGAAACACAGGTGATGTGATTGTAAAATGAGGAAAAGAAACTCCACATTTTTCAATTACATCACCTGTGTTTCCTAAGTTTACGAATGACATTGTGCAGATGAGGTTTAGGCCTGTCCACGGACACAGAAGAGGTCAGGCCTTTGTTCAAGAGTGAAGTGGACATGACTTACTTCATTGGTAGGCCTTCACATGTATTATCTCCTCTGTACTCTTCAACAAGCGTAAATTTCATTTGCAACCCTGAGTAGGCCTCACCTCTAACAAACCTCTGGATAGGCCACACTTTATCGTCATCCTGAATCAATCATTTAAAATGTTAGGGACAGATTTATGATAGGTGTATGCCTCTTTTGCGTCACTGTGCGTCACTTTTGTGACGCAGCGGCGGTGCAAAAGATTTGCTATGTGGCGACATATTTACAACTTGATGCATCTAGGCAGATGTGTCATGCTGTAAAGTCCCGTGCCACATGAAACCGATGCAGCAGTGATGCAAAAGATGCACCATGTTGCAAGACAGGCCTCATTTCATCTCCAACAAGATAAGAAGCTGAATCTTCTGTAAATGTCAAAATTGTTGTATACACTGCTCAACTTATGTGTACTCTTTGATATGCTAGAGTCCATCTGCACTATGAGATACCTAAGCAAAGGAAACACAGGTGATGTGATTGTGAAATGAGGAAAAGAAACTCCACATTTTTCAATTACATCACCTGTGTTTCCTAAGTTTACGAATGACATTGTGCAGATGAGGTTTAGGCCTGTCCACGGACACAGAAGAGGTATGGCATTTGTTCAAGAGTGAAGTGGACATGACTTACTTCATTGGTAGGCCTTCACATGTATTATCTCCTCTGTACTCTTCAACAAGCGTAAATTTCATCTGCAACCCTGAGTAGGCCTCACCTTAAACAAACCTCTGGATAGGCCACACCTTATCGTCATCCTGAATCAATCATTTAAAATGTTAGGGACAGATTTATGATAGGTGTATGCCTCTTTTGCGTCACTGTGCGTCACTTTTGTGACGCAGTGGCGGTGCAAAAGATTTGCTATGTGGCGACATATTTACAACTTGATGCATCTAGGCAGATGTGTCATGCTGTAAAGTCCCGTGCCACATGAAACCAATGCAGCAGTGATGCAAAACATGCACCATGTTGCAAGACAGGCCTCATTTCATCTCCAACAAGATAAGAAGCTGAATCTTCTGTAAATGTCAAAATTGTTGTATACACTGCTCAACTTATGTGTACTCTTTGATATGCTAGAGTCCATCTGCACTATGAGATACCTAAGCAAAGGAAACACAGGTGATGTGATTGTGAAATGAGGAAAAGAAACTCCACATTTTTCAATTACATCACCTGTGTTTCCTAAGTTTACGAATGACATTGTGCAGATGAGGTTTAGGCCTGTCCACGGACACAGAAGAGGTCTGGCCTTTGTTCAAGAGTGAAGTGGACATGACTTACTTCATGGGTAGGCCTTCACATGTATTATCTCCTCTGTACTCTTCAACAAGCGTACATTTCATCTGCAACTCTGAGAAGGCATCACCTCAAACAAACCTCTGGATAGGCCACACTTTATCGTCATCTTGAATCAATCATTTAAAATGTTAGGGACAGATTTATGATAGGTGTATGTCTCTTTTGCGTCACTGTGCGTCACTTTTGTGACGCAGCGGCGGTGCAAAAGATTTGCTATGTGGCGACATATTTACAACTTGATGCATCTAGGCAGATGTGTCATGCTGTAAAGTCCTGTGCCACATGAAACCTGCGTCAGTTTTCATATAGGTGTTTTGTTGCAAGGTATGCATTAATTTGCATGAAAGCCCTGTAAAACTAACACAGTGAAATGTAGAAGATTTCACTAAGTCAGCTTTATAGCATTGCTGAATCAAATCCTTACGCCTGTTTGAAACAGGCATAAGAAGTGATGCACCATGCAATGTGAGGCTTCCTCCTGTGCATTGCAGTAGACATGTCGCGCTTATGACGTGATTCCTGCAATGTGCTGCTTTTGCGGCACAGATGCGTGACGCATCTGTGCTGTTTTTGCTCAATGGTGCTCCACATTGTAAATGCGGCACACTATGGGTGGCAGAGCAGCGGTGCACATTAACTGGTGCATCCGTGGGGATGCGCCAGTTATCATAAATCTGCCCCTTTACATTTAAGTATGAGCAGGGGACACAGAGTCGGTGAGGGTTATCCAAGGTTAAGAAGAGATGAGTCCTGTTCACTGAAAACTTGGACATAGGCCTCACCTCCTCAGCATCACTGGACATGGCTAAATAATAGTTGCAAAATGTTACTCTTGTTAAACAATTTTACTATTATAGTCTCTGAGATTTGTCTCTTACTCTGCAACATCTCATTGTTGTTCTCTTTCTTTAAAGATAACGACAACATCAAGCATGAGTGATAATGATCAATCTGTTGATCTCGACATTATCATTGAAATTGTGATTCAAACATCAGTGGAAGTAGATCCCTTGGATGATTTAAATCCTGAGGATGATGAAGAACATGATGAGGATGCCGATTTGTCAGAATTGTATGACATAGGGTGGGAAGCTGACCTGCTTGAGCCTATGGAACAATAAACATTTATTTGTAAAATTTACAATAAATGAAAAGTAAAAATGTAAACCGTTTCATTTAAAATTAAACACACCTTCAAAAACAGGTTATGTGTAGTGTCTTCAATAAAATATTAAAATATGCTCATAAAATTAGATCAGATTCACATATAAAACAGCACAGGTAAATGTAGAAACATTCCATTTCTTTTCTGCTATTTGTGTATTCTAAATTTGCCAAAGCACTAAAAAATATTCTATGTAAAAATGTCAATTAGTGTGTTAAGTTTTTGATGACTGTTATTGATTTACTGTTTGGTAATAGTGGTTAATAACATTTTTTATAATATTTTACCACAGATTCAACTGCAGATCATTTCAAATTTTGAGAATGCCGTCTAAGGATAGAATCAGAAAGGCTACAAAACGTCAAAGACAGCAGGTTCATCAATTAATGCAGCAGTCCTCTACAATAAAAAATCGTCAAGTCACCAAGAAAGCACCGGGTAAGACCACGAAATCATTCATAAGAAACATTTGTAAAAAAAAAAAGTAGTACTACAGAAAATGTTTTAGTCCAGAAAAAGAGAAGCCATTTAAACGGAAAGGAAAGGCCAATCAAAAATGTTACTGCTAGAGCAAGAGATAACTCTGTGCATGATAGTAGAAGGAAACAACAGTTTAGGGACATTCCTAAACGAATGTTCCGCAACAGGATAATTGGCAATTTGTTAAAAAATATTAAGAAAGGTCAACAGAAAGTGTTTTTTTATAAGAGAAAAAAAAAGTTGAGAAAGTTATTGATCAGGCATTCGAAATTAAACGAAAGTTATTTATTTTGATAATCAATAGAAATAGGAAGCTAAACAAGGCAATTTATGATTTCAAAACAAATAGTAAATGGAAGAGAACAGTTAATCGTAGTAATTTTTGTGAAGTTTTTTCAGGAGAATGGATGCATAGTTCAAGTTGTGAGGCATTTTTTAATGAGGAGAGTTATTTCCAGGATAATGATTTGGTGCATGCAGTTGACACCAATGGTCGAGCTTATGAGGTGAAAGATGGTTGTCCAGTTGAAAAAGAAAAACTTGTGACAACAGAAACAGAAGAGGTGTTAGGTAATGAGGTTTTAGGAAGACGTCCTAAGGGACCTGTGTACACCTGGAAGTGTAGTAGTATTTGCAGTGTGCGACAGGATTCCATCAATTTGCTTTGTGATTTTGTACGGACATTTAATAAGAAAAGTTTGGAGCAGAAAATGAAGTTGTTGCAAGAATTAGATCCTTGCAGAGTGAGAGAAGTGACAGGTTTGCATGGTCATTCACTGGCTTGTCTTTGCAGGAGAGTATGCCAGAGTGTTTTTCATCATTTCAGGATGCTAGCAGTGCATCATAATAAAGTGAGGAAATTAGTTAGAATGTTGTATTATGCTAAGAGTCCAGCAGTTATGCTTAAACAATTATGCGCTGCTCTTTTGCATGGTTCTGAAATAGATGTGAAGAATATGTGTGAAGAAATTGAGTTTTGTTACTTTGGAAGTAAAGAGGAGAATGTTGAAATTGACCCAGAAGAAGAGGGTAATGTGGAAGATAGTGTACAGGTTTCCAGTACAGATAATTTTCTGAAGGAAATTGCCACGTTTCAGGTGAAATCAAGTGAGAGGCCTAATTTCACTTGTGTGTGTTGTCGACGCACTTATTATAAGAATCAGACTAAGTTAGTGGATTTATATGCAAAAAGTGAAAGGGAAAATAATAGTGAATGGAAGGATTTAGCAACATACTTGATGGTAGAAAATTGTTTTGATTTGGGATTGGATCAACGTGTGTGCACTTATTGTTGTAATAAATTAAATCAAAACCAGATGCCTGCTAGAGCGGTTCATAATAATCTGGAATTGGTTGAGATTCCTTCTGAATTGAAGGATTTAAATACTTATGAATCTATTTTGATTCAAAGTATCCATCCCTTTCAGGCTATTGTAACAATGGAGCCAAAGACAGGGAAAATGCCTCCATCAGATTTACAGAGAGGATTATAGGGAAGAGTTGTTTATTTGCCTCTAGATTTGAAGAAAAACATTAACACAATTGGAGTAGAAAAAGTGGAAGAGGAACCTCTGGTTATCTTAGTTAATGGGGTTCCGACAAAGAATAAGAAAATATGGCAAGATTTAGTAGATGTTAGGAAAGTCAAAAAGGCAACATTGTATTTGAAAAAAAATAATAAGTACTATAAGAATGTATATGTTGCAGAAGAGGAAGTAAGTGAGGAAGAGGATAGCGATTTGTGTGCTGGTCAAATTGAGAAAGTAGAACCCTCTAAAAGTGAAGAAATATATGAACATTATAGTGTTCATCCTTTGCATTCCAAGGAAGTCATGGGGAATGCTATTGAGTTGTTTCAAATGAAACAAGCCAAAGGGAGTCCCATTAGTGTTTGGGAGGAAAGTTTGGAAGCTCGGTGTTTCCCACAGCTATTTCCAACAGGTCAAGGAGGAAGATATGATGAGCGACCTCATCAAATTCCTGCTTCTGAATACCGGACTTTACGATTGTATGCAGAAGATACTAGGTTTCGACAATGCATTCCCTATTTGTTTCATCTCCTGTTTGAAAGCGATCTGTCTGGACTGTCATATGCAGTGAACCACATCTTGAAAAGTGGTATACAGATGCAAAACATCTCGGCAAGGGACTTTATGGATAAAGTCAATGTCCAAGACAGTATTTTGGATTGTCACCTGATTAATCTCATGGCGTGTCAGCGTGGTACTAATGAGTACTGGTACCGTCGTCATGGTGATTTAAAATGTATGCTGAGGAACTTAGGAACTCCCACATGGTTCCTCACTCTGAGCTGTGCCGAGTATGGCTGGGAAGACTTACTTGAATTTCTACGAGAGGCAAATGAAAACATTGAAAACATCGAATTCAAGACACCCGGAGAACTGTGCTCTTTGGATCCAGTGAATGTATGCAGGTACTTCAATCATAGATTTGAAGCTATGATGTCTTTCATCATGAATAAGAAGAATCCACCTCTTGGAGAGGTGTTGGATTTCTTCTGGAGAAAGGAGTACCAAGCAAGAGGTGCTCCTCATATACATATGCTGCTGTGGATCAAGGATGCACCTAAGTTTGGAACAGATCCAGAAGACTTAGTGATGAGTTTCATACAACAGTATTCTACATGTGCTGTTCCAAACGCAAAGGAGGACAAAAGCCTAAGAGAACAAGTTCTACGCTTCCAAAGCCATCGTTGCGGAAAGTACTGTCGTCGTAAATTCAGAAACAAGGACAAGTTCTACACCAAATGTCGTTTCCCCTTTCCATGACCGTTGATTTCTAAAGGAAGAGTGAACAGTTTGATGTCTTCGCTGCGACATAATGTGATGAAGAAATCACCTAAAAACACATACAATTTGAAAAGGAACGAAGAGTCCAAGTACATCAACGACTACAACCCAGTGATTTTGTCCATGTGGAATGCTAACATGGATATACAGTTTGTGGCTGATAACTGTATGGCTGTGGCTCGGTATGTGACATCTTACATCACCAAAAAAGAAAAGACAGAATTGAAGGATATGTGGGAGGACATTTCCCATGAAAAGAGCCTCAGTAAGAAGTTGTACAGTTTCAGTCTGAAGATGTTGTCGCATCGAGAAATCGGAGCTTACGAATGTTCTGACCGGTTGTCTTCAGCAAGTCTCTATGCCAAATCTAGGAGTATCATTTGGGCGAGTCTTGGTCTTGCTGCAACGCGTAATCGAGTTCTGAAACCTGTGCGGGAAATTGAGTATTTGGCGGAAAAGGAGGCAAACAGTACCGATATTTTGAAGACCAACATGTTGGATACATATTATCCAAATCGAAGCAGTCACCTCGAGAATGTTTGTCTGTATGAGGTTCTACAAAATTACATATTCAAGAGGAACATCAAAGAAGATATTGATAAAGGAGTGTATGCTGTAATTGGAAGTGAGGGATGTCTGGTCAAGCAAAGAAAATGCCACTTGGTAAACCATCGAAAATTGAGTGGCGAATCTCCTGAAAAAAAGGAGTTTTTCTATTTAGCACTTTTGCAACTTTTTAAACCTTGGCGTGCAGAAGAGGAACTGCTTGGAGATTTCCTCTGTTACGAAGACTCTTTCACTGCCGCCAAGGAGACCATAGAATGTCCTGCTTTTCCCAAATATCTTGAAATGTTGAATGCGGAAATCGAGCAGGAAGCAACGATTGCAGCCGAGATTGCCAGAGACAGTTCTCAGGACAGTCAGAGTTCTGTTTCATTGAGTCAGGATCCACTAGGAGGACCTGTTATCGAAAATGAAGCTGCCACTGCCATGAATGAAGTGGAAAGAGCCATGGCACATGCTCAGGAGGATGTGGTTAACTTAGAAGACTTGGAAAGACAACTCAACGTTGAGCAGAGGAAAATATATGACGAAGTTACCAAGCAAATTGATCATGGATTAAGTCATGAGAAGAAAGAGTGCTCATGTACGTCGTTGAAGCCTGTCCGACTGTACGTGAGTGGAGAAGCGGGAACTGGAAAAAGTTTCCTCATTAAAGCAATTTCATGTTATTTGCAGGAAAGGACTGAGTCATCGCTGTCTTGTGTTGTCACCGCTCCAACTGGACTGGCAGCACATAACATTAAAGGTATTACTTTGCATCGTCTATTGATGCTGCCAGTGGAGCATGATAACAAATTACAATACCACAAGTTATCTGGAGATGCTTGTTGTGAAGTTTCAAGAGTCTTGAGGAAAATGAAACTTCTTATCATTGATGAAGTAAGCATGGTTTCCAATGTCATGCTTGCCTTTGTGCATTTGAGAATGCAAGAAGTTCTTAAAACAGAGTATGATGTGTTATTTGGTGGCAAACACATCATTGTTTTCGGAGATCTTCTGCAGCTGACACCAGTGAAAGGACAACCTGTGTTCAAAATGCTCACGCATGAAGATACCAGGAAGTGCCTAGGGAGCATTGGTAACGTCAATATATGGTTAAACTTCAATTATGCTGAACTGCATGAAAATATGCGTCAGGCGAAGGATGAAGATTACAAGAATATTCTACAAGATGTTAGAATTGGAAAAGTGACCGAGCATGGGAAAGAAGCTTTACATGCACGATTACTGTCAAATTTATATCCAGAACAAGACGTTGTGCCTGAGAATATTTTTCAGAAAATTACTGAGAAGAAATCTGGAATATGTTTGATGCCAACTCTTGCAGAATGTGCCATCTTCAACAACAAAATGTTGCATTTAGAAAACCAAGAGATTGTGAAACTGGAAGCTATTGACAGAGTAGAACATATGGGATCAACAATTATGTTGTCTGAGAATTTGAAAACAAAATTGGATTCATTAGAGAAGACTATATCTAAAACTGCAGGTTTTGAAAAGACTCTGAATGTGTGCTTAAACTGCCGTATAATTTTAAGAAGGAATTTACATGTTGAAAGAGGTCTGGTAAATGGATCAATGGGTAATGTTGTTGATTTTGTGAAATACAGAAATAGAGATGGAATTGAATTTTTAAAAATTAAATTTGATGGCATTGAGGAAGTACAGCTAATTGGTTGTTGTTCTGCTAGATTTTTGCTTGTAAAAGACTTATATGTTCGCCGTAAGCAGTTTCCTGTTTTCTTGGCATATGCGGTGACAATCCATAAATCGCAAGGTTTAAGTGTAGACAGTGCATTGGTGAATATTGGCAGTTCTGTGTTCAAGGAGGGTATGGCATATGTGGCATTGTCACGAGTTAGAACTTTATCGGGATTGTACTTGATTGAGTGTGATGTCACAAACATTTGTGCGGATCTAGATTGTGTTAAGGAATACAATAGGTTAAGAAGAGAGTATGCGCCACATTTGCCTCAATATCCTTTGTTTGAGAAACGTGTGGTAGGCCGGAAACGAAGAAATGTGACCAATAGTAGGGAGGTTGTAGCAAAAAGACGAAAAGTCGATGAACCTGAAATTATAAGCAGAAAGAAAAAGGATTCTGTTGAAGATGTTGTTGGTTATCAACTTGAAAACAGTTCTGGTGTCAACTGCTATGCTAATGTAGTGGTTAATGTTGTCTTTTCTCTAGAAAATGTAAAAGAAGAGATTGTGGTCAATTTGGATCAAAGATTTTGCAGTTTGTTGAATTCTGTGTTAGAGAAATGTAGCACTGATAGAACAAAAATAGAAAGTGTGTCTGAAATTCAAAATCTGTTAGACAGATGTTCAGGGCAAACACAATTCTCTCAAAATATTCAGCAAGATTGTCAGGAGTTTTTATTGTATATGCTTGATGTATTGCATGCTGAAGGTGTAGATATAGATCACCTGTTTGGGCTTTCTTATCAATGGCAGCATGACTGCGAGAACTGTAGGGTATCAAGTACTACTAGTGTAGACTCAGAAAGATTTATATATTTAACTTTGCCAGACAGTAAATCAGTGTCCTTTAATAAGCTAGTAAAAGCAGCTGATCACAACATGGAGTGTAGCCAATGTAAGTCTGAAATGTTGTCAACATTATTTATACGAACATATGGCCAGTATGTCATTTTAATGTTCCAACGATGTAGGCCTGATGGAACAAAATTGACAACTTTAATTAAAAATGTTGTGGCTTCACAGTTGTCAATATCAGGAAGGACTTTTGTAACTGCAGCAATTATATATCATGACGGTCCTTCAATAACATCAGGACATTACACAGCTTATTTAAAGTCTAGAAATGGCTGGTCATTCTGCAATGATTCTGTTTTAACTTTCAAAAAGAAATTGCCTTTTGACCTTAAAAATTCTTACCTGGTGTTTTTAAAACCAAAATTTTAGGGAAGGAATCTCAGGATTTGCTCTGAGGAATTTCAAGAGGTTCTAATGGCTCCTACACGAGTTGGCCTTGAGGATAAGTGTAGTACAGAGTCAAAAGGTATTTTTGAGTTTTAAATAGTTCCTGGAAAAAAAGAAGATTTTCTTACAGAAAGTGGTGGGCAGAGATTAGTTGAAGGACAACAGAGTATTTCCCAAAGCAAACGGTGTTCTTACCATAACACTTGACGTCATGGAAAAATAACTGCACTTTGTATGAGTTCAGAAAAACTGTTTCTTTTTATAAGCTAATTCAAGCAGCCAATCAAAACATGGAGTAGAGGGAATGTAAGTCTGCAATGCTGTCTAGATTATTGGTCCAAACTTTTGATTATAATGTCAACTATACAAACCTGATGAAAGTAAGTCTTCAACTTTAATTACAAATGTTGTGGCTACACAGTCGTTGATTTTAGGAAGAACATTTGTAACTGCAGCTATTATATGGCATGATGGTCATTTGACAAGATCCTATTATTAGACAGCTTATTCAAAATGTAAAAAAATTTGCTGTTTCGGAAATTATTCCCATTTGACTACGATACAATGTTGTCTTTTTACTTAAAAATATTCTTACTTTCTGTTTTCAGAAAAGAGAATTTAGGGTAGGTAACTGGCGTGTAATGATTCTAGGGGTTGATATAATTGTATCTACTGTTTTATATTGCTTTGTGATTAAAAGTGATGTAGAGAATTAAATAATTGTAGTAGTCATAGAGGTAGTGTAAGTCTGCTTCATAGTAAGCAGTATCAGTGTCATAGGAAATGTAGAACATGAGTGAGCAAGAAGGGTAAGATATTACTAGTCCAGGATTGTGAAAGTGATCTTGAACGTTTTCTTTCTGAAAGTTGCGGAAATACAAAATGACGGGATTTGCTTACAAGAATTCCAAGAGTTATAAATGGCTCTTACATGATTTGGCCTTGTGGAAACATGTGGTAGAGAGCGAGAAGTCATTTATTGTATGTAACATATTTTTCAAAACGATGGAGGTTTTCTTTCAGAAAGTGGCGGGCTGAAAATAAAAACAGCACAACCGAGTGTAAGCTGTTTATAGGACATCCTTCGACGTCATGGAAAGTAAGTTACTTTTGAGGAGTTCTGATTTCTGATTGGTTATGTTATATGGGTTTTTCAAACACAATCATTTTGATTGTGTTTTTTTTTCCCCGCTGTTATATGATGAATACCTTCAAGTCACTGTTTTTAGTGAAATTTGATAAATTCTGAGAACAGCAAAAATAAACCATTTAACATGTATAATTAATTCTGTACTTTTTGTATTTATGATATACATTTAGAACTGTGTAGTAGGCATGGAGAAGCTGAGGCTTCTGTAAGTGTCAAAGTTGTTGCATACAGTGCTCACATTCTACGTAGTCTTTCATATGATAGACTACATCTGCACAATGAGATACCTAAGCAAAGGAAACACAGGTGATGTGATTGTGGAATGAGCAAAAAAAATTGCAAGTTTTTCAATTACATTACCTGTGTTTCCTAACATTACGAATCACATTGTGCAGATGAAGTTTAGGCCTGTTCAGGGAAACAGAGGAGGTCTGAACTTTATTGGTTGGCCTGGACATGTATTATCTCCTCTGTACTCTTCAACAAGCCTAAATTTCATCTGCAACCCTGAGTAGGCCTCACCTGAAACAAACGTCTGGATAGGACACACCTTATTGCCATCCTGAAACAATCATTTAAAATGTTAGGAACAGTTTTATGATGATTGTGCACCTCTTTTGCGCTGCCATTGCGTCACTTTTGTGAGACAACAGCAGTGCAAAAGATGCACCATGTTCCAAGATAGGCCTCACTTCATCTGCATCAAGATACTGTTAGTTTAAAATGTATATCTTTAGGACAGTAGTAGGGGGCCTGGAGAAGCAGAAGCTTCTGTAAGTGTCAAAGTTGTTGAAAAACTGTTTGTCCTTCAATCTTTTCCCTTGTCTTTTCTAATTTTTAAATACATGTTTTAATATTTTTCAAATGTTTGTTCTCTCTTTCACAGATTGAAAGTATAAAAATAACAAGTGACTAAGTTAACGACAATTATAAGGTAAATGTTTTCTACTCTTTTCGTTACATTTCTATCACATTTAACTTCTATTAGTTTCACTATTTCATTTCTTTAACCCTCACTTTCCTGCCTTTGCTACTTCCCTCATTCCTTTCTCTATTACTTACTTACTCTACTCCTTCCACTCCTTTTCTCAGTCTTTCTCTTCTCATAGTTCCTCACTCTTGTTCACTCACTCCGTCTCTATTACTCTTACTGTCTCTGACTGATCACTCTTTCACTACTTGTTCATTATGCTTTCTCTGTGTAGTTGAAGCACACTAAGGGGCATATTATGAACACAGCCAATAAAATTATTGCTGTTTTTATCAGCAGAAAACTGCTGCAAAAGCGGTTTTAGCTGCAGTTTTCTGCAGCAAAAGCGGCTTTAGCGACACATTTCTGCCGATAAAAGCTGCAAAACTTTTATTGCCTATGTTAATAATATGCCCCTATGTTATTTACATTTCTTTGCTGTTTCAATTATTCTTTTTCTGTTACTTCTTCTTTTCTGCTTTCTGTTTTTTCTCTCTGTTATTCCACATGTTTTAATCTTATTTTGAACATTCACTCACATTCTCTAAGAAACTCTTCTTTGTTATTCTTCTACTCTCCTTTTTTTCTTTCACTTCCTTATCTATTTTGTTTTTCACAATTATATCCTCTTACATCTTTTCTTCGGTAAATAAATCTATTAAACAGTATCTCTGGTTTAGTCCCTATAGCTGTCTTTCTTTTAACATTACTCTCTGTTTACTTCCCTTATACTTACTCTTCTTTTTTTTTAAAAAAAATGTTTGGGTTCGCTCCCGGTTCGCGTACCGGCGAGCGAACCGGGAAGCGAACCAAAAGAAATAGAGGTTGCCAGAGTGCTAAACATTCTAGCAATTTTTTTATAAAGGGGAGGTAGTTCTGAAAAGAACTTTTTTTAATGTTTTTGTTGTTTTATATATATATTTTTTTTTTCTGAACATTTTTTGTTTTTTTTGTATTTTTTGATCAATTTTATGTTTTTTTGGTTATTTGGGGGGGAAACAACGAAAAACAGGCATTGGAAAGGGCTCAACAGGAGCAAAACATTTTTTTATTTTTTGGGGCGTTTTGAGCACTTGTGGTTTTCAAATGCTCTGTTTATCAAATTAATACTCATATTGCCACATGAGAGTAAGGTACCGCAATATAAACACACTATCTTCATGTGGACAAAGTTGTCTTGAATGTTTGGCACTGTTTCCCGTGCCTCTGGCCCCGACAGAGTTACCTGTGCCGATGTCCTGGCCACAGGAGTTGGTGGGTTGTCCTGGAGGTCACCCATCTCTGCCCTGCTGTAATTTAGTGGATGCCACCTCTGCATGTGACGGTGCATAGTATAGTTGCCGTAACTATACTTCTTATTTGTGCCTCTAGATAAGTCCTCTTTGCATATGAGGCACGTCACATAGCGAGCATTAACTTTTTTTTGTCCTTCAGGAAAAGAAAAAAACTGCCAAATGAAACTATTTTTATGGTGAGATATCCGGGGCTCCTCACGTAAAAACTGTGTTGGCTGTATTTCCTCTTCCTCTTCTTCATCCTCTTCCTCCTCTGTGTTGGGAAGGAACTGTGGAGGTGGTCCTCTCTTCCTATGAGGAGGTGGTGGTGGTGGTGGGGGTGCACCAGCTGCAGCTACTAGTGAAGCCATTTACCACTCAGCAAAATAGGTCTTCCTTTCACAAAGTTGAAAGTCAGAGTGAGAAAAAAGGTGGGGGCTTTCATCATTTTGGAAAAAAATAGTTCTAAACCAATGAAAAGTGTTATTTTTAGGTCACATGACCTAGCCTTACATCATTAGGAAACCAAAAGTGAAATGAACCAATGAAAAGTTTTATTAACAAGTCACATGACCTGTTACGCTTATGTTATGCGCTGCGGGACGCGCCCCGGATCGCTTCCGGGGAGCTGCGCTTCGCGCCTCGGTTCGCGCTCCGGAGCACTTCCGGGTGCGCTAACGCGGCGCGTCATAAGACGCATTACGCGGCAACGCGATACGTCGCGCTTTCGCGACGAGCCCCGGATCGCTTCCGGGGAGCTGCGCTTCGCGTCTCGGTTCGCGTACCGGAGCACTTCCGGGTGCGCTAACGCGGCGCGTCATAAGACGCATTACGCGACAACGTGATACGTCGCGCTTCCGCGACGCGTCACGATGTTGATTTCTAACGGGCAGTTGTGCAAACGGAACGTTTACCGGTTCGCGGACCGGGTCGCGGCACCAAATTGAGCTAACGGGAAGCTTCCCGGTTCGCGAACCGGGAGCTAACAAAAAAAAATAATAATAAAAAAATTATTAATAAACATATAAAATATATTTTTTGATTTAAAGAAGAATACATTTTACAGCTATAGATATTAGCTTTTAAAAAACCAATGAAATTCACTGAAAAAACCATAGGTTAGAGACCATATATAGTTAGGAATTAGCATTTACAAAACCTTGAAAATTCACTGAAAAAACCATAGGTTATAGACCATATATAGTTAGGAATTAGCATTTAAAAAACCTTTTTTTACTCACACAAAACCATTGAAATTCCAAATATAGTTAGTTGCACTAACTATATATGGCGCACCCGCAATCCACTGCTGATCATGTCACATATTACATCATTCATGACATGGTCAGTGACATCACTAATGACATCACTGATGACATCTCAAATGACATCACTGATGACATCTCAAATGACATCACTGATGACATCACTGATGACATCTCAAATGACATCACTGATGACATCACTGATGACATCTCATTTGACATTACTGATCACATCACTGATGACATCATTCATGTGATAATACGATGAACCTCTTCAGACTCTAATATAACCTTAGATACATTCAGTGTAAACAGACACTCACAGACTGTCACTCATCCATGGAGTTACTCACACACTTAGTCAGTCATGCAAAGAATCAATCACACCTCCATTTCCTCAACTATACAGTTATACACACCTTACTTATTCAAACATATACTAACACATATTTACTCTCTTTTACAATGCCTGATACAAGTTCACAATGATCAATACAGCCACTCACACATTCACTGGCTCTTATGCACAGTTATTTATATATGTCAACTGTCACATGTACTGTGTTTTACATATGTACTTACTTTGACATGTAGCACTGAGATATCCATTCACTCACCAATGCACTCAGTCAACCGCCCATACAGGTGTTTCCACATGCACTTTTGAACCCATACATCTAGTGAATCAACTGCTCACACATCTATGCACAGAGTCATACACCTCCCAGCCACCCACACACACACACTCAGTCTCCCATACAAATACTTGGGCAACCAATCAATAACCCATATACTTACTCATATAGCTACTGATCAACACATGCAGCAGTTTACAGAACAACAGACATAATGATGCACAAATTAAGACAGTTTAGTCACTAACTCATGCACTCAGTGACACACATTTATTCACTCACTCATACAGTCAATCATGCACCTACTAAATCCTTCATCCAGACACTTATACATCCACTCATTCTTCAATATGTAAGACATATTTTAACTTTACAGAAACATACAGTCACTGGATGTTGTCATCAGTGATGTCATCAGTGATGTCATTTGAGATGTCATCAGTGATGTCATTAGTGATGTCACTGACCATGTCATGAATGATGTAATATGTGACATGATCAGCAGTGGATTGCGGGTGCGCGATATATAGTTAGTGCAACTAACTATATATGGAATTTCAATGGTTTTGTGTGAGTAAAAAAAGGTTTTTTAAATGCTAATTCCTAACTATATATGGTCTATAACCTATGGTTTTTTTCAGTGAATTTTCAAGGTTTTGTAAATGCTAATTCCTAACTATATATGGTCTATAACCTATGGTTTTTTCAGTGAATATATATATATATATATATGCTGATGCTTTCGGGCTCTGCTGGTTGCATTCACCAGTCGGGGTCGGTGTGAGGTGCGGGTGCCGGAACCCGTTGAAGCAATAAATGAAACTCCGTATTCACATCGAATACAAAGGGGCACGCACACCAAGGTCAGTTTTAAGGTTTTGTATATTTAGTTTAGCGGCAAAGCGTTTCCATCACAAGGATCTTCTTCACAAGCCAAATTGTACAAGTTTACATCCACTATTTAAAGTGCACAAAATTAAATAAACATAGAAAACGGACCAACAGTGTAGGTTGTCACCATAAAGATATAAAATAGACTCCCAAGTCCAAACAGGATCAGCTCATTGTAAATTGTAAACATTCACATTTACAATTTATCGCCATTTCATGTAATATATTTACTGCACATCCATACATTTCTCACCAAAACAAAGCGCAGCTGCGCAAGTGTTTACAGTAGCTTGTTTCATTAGAAGATTGTATATACAAAAACAAAATGTTTATATTAAAAAACAAAAACAGTAGTTTTCATCCCCCACTGGAGGGATTTTGCCGTGATGAGTATCACACCTGTTTGAAAGCAATGACCCGTTGGGGCCATTTTGAACTAATTTGTGATTCTTGGGCCTCTTGGCCTGACAAACAGGTGTGATACTCATCACGGTGGAATCCCTCCAGTGACCGATTCAGCGTCAAGATATGGCTTTAACCTGTTGTGAAAATTTGGGTTGTTGATTAAGGGGGGTGAAATCCTACTCAAACAACAGCCACAATCCTTGTCAGGTTGAACCATCAAAAGTCACTAAATTACCTGTGCTTAACCCTCTGGTAGTTTGGTATAAAAGCTGCCAGGCAGATCACTGACACAACATTGTTGACAAAGACCTTGGGGTTCATTACAATGTTGGGCAGATCACCCCCAACAGCCCATCGATGGTGGTCCGCCTGACAGTCAGGGACTTGGTCTGACCCAGCATTACGATGCCGGCAGTCAGATTAGATACTGTGGCGTAAAAGACTGCCGCCTCCGACATGATCTATGATCATGTCGGGGTAGAGGTTGTGATCATATTTACTTAATGGCAGTGGTGTAAATCAGGCACCACTGTCGGGATTATGATTACCACTTCCCAGTCTGTTCATGACAGTCCCACTGACATGGAAAGGCTGCCGGAAACAGCATTTGGGGGCCTCAACATGGACCCCCTCCATTGTGGACCACTCTGAGACCGATTTAGTCTCAGAATGGTTTCGGACGGATAAGGGGAGTCAGTCTTACCGATTACGATGGTTCTGGATACCACTCGATCAGACTCCTATTGACTTCAATGGGAGCCTGTGTTCCAACCGAATACACCGGCTTCCATTGAAGGAAGGGGTGGGTGAGTAAATCTTGCACCCTGTGATGGGCACCTCTTGGTTCCTGCCACACTGTGCATGGTCTGTAAGGGGGGTACCTTGGGTACCCCCACGCACCCCATTCGGAAGGCTCCGGGTGAAGGGGGGCCTGCTACTGGCCCCCAGCAATTGATTCCGACAGTAAATCTGTGTTGGAACAACCGAATCGGAAAGGCTGTTCAAATCCAACATCGTAATCACTCGGACAGAAACGCGGTCCGTAGACCTGCACGAGTCGGTTCCGAATGACTTGGTTCCTCCGTATGCCATCCGCAACTGACTCGGACAGTCCTAACTCTTTCCGAACATCGTAATCGGTCATTTGAAAAGCTTTCCGAATGGGTCGGAAAGACGTGTTCCGAATCGGATTCAGCAGACCCGAATTCGATTCGGAGCCTTTCTGAATGACATCGTAATTGACCCCTAAGTACTGCATAGGTAACCAGGCTAAGGTTAGCTGATGCGCTGTTAAGTGAAAATGTTTTTTAGTCTTCATTATGTTTCTGACTGTTCCACAGCTTGCAATAGTTTTAGGTGGAATTAAGTTATATTCAGTTTTGCACTGGCACAATACATGAGTGTTGAGAATACGCTAATTAATAAAATGGAGAAAACTTTGGAGAAAACTACTATTACAACGCAGGCATTACAACGTAATGCCATTACAATGACAAGGCAGGTATTATTACAATGCATGCCATTACAACGTATGCTATTACAATGCAGATCCCATTACAATGCATGCTTTTACATCAAAATTATTGTTAAGGTAAGTGTTCAATTGAGTTTACATTTATTTTTCTTTTGTATTTTTAATAATTGTTGTAATATTATAATCTGGGTATATGATTAGTGATATAATGTAATATATAAAAAATATACATATAATAAAAAAGGGGTTCTATCCTAACCGTTTTTGGCATGGGTTGTGAGGGATTTAGGGGTTGTGGGTGGGAAAGTGTATTATTGGTCAGGTATTCATTTTAATGCCTGAGTATTAACTTATTTAGAGAATTAATAAATACAATTTAATATTTTAAAAAAACCATTTATAACAATAAATCGTTTTGTAACATAATCCTTTAGGCACGAGTTGTGGCGGATTTAAGGGTTATGAGTGGGGAAGTGTATTAATACTCTGGTATTAATTTTAATAACTGAATATTAATTTATTTAGTGAATTAAAAAATAGAATTTATTATTTTAAATAAAATATGATTGATAATAAGAAAAGGTGTTTTGACATAACCCTTTAGAAACGGGATGTGAGGTATTTAGGGGTTATGTGTGGAGAAGTGTATGACTAGTCAGGTACTAATTAGAATACCCAAGTATTAATTTATTTAGAGAAGTAATAAATACAGTATACTATTTAAAATATATATTTATAAAAAGGAAGAGATTTGTAACATAACCCTTTGGGCACAGGTTGTGAGGGATTAAGGGGTTATGAGTGGGAAAGTGTATTAATACTCAGGTATTAATTTGAATACCTGCGTATTAATGTATACAGATTGATTGATTAATTTGATATATTATAAAAATAGAAAAAAGCATAAAACATATTTATAATTTAGAATAACATTTTAAAAATAATATATAATCATAACATAACACCTAATAGTTTTCAAAAGTATTAAATATATTTGATTAATAATTAAAAACAAACAAACAATAGCTTTAATGAATAGTAATAAATAGGAAATACACTTCTAAAAAGTTAGTAATCGTTTTTTTTTAAATAAAGATAGTTATGTAAGATTTTTTTTAAATGTTTGTACATTTTTTACCTGTATTTTTATTAAACAGTAAAAACATATTTTCCCACGCTTTTCTATTATATTCAATTATAATAATTTCCTTATTTTCCTTTTTACTTTCAGCCTTGACGTATGCTGTTGGATGCCTGTTTCGACAGTCGGTGGAGCGTCGCCGTCAAGATCGGATGCACAGGAGAGCTGCGGTCCGGTAAGAACTTTTAATATTTTACATTTAGAGCTGTATGTGGTCACCTGTTTTGTAAGGAGAGAGGAGGGAGTTAGTTGGAAGGGGTTTAGTATGAAATTTGAATGTTATGTATGTTTAAATCCATTTTTCATCCTATGCATGTAGCTGTTGTAGGTCTACATAGGGACGGCTGCGGATATTGCAAGATAAGTTTAAAAAGTATTTCTTAAATAAAATAGAATACTTTTTTTAACTTATTTGCAATAATAGCAATTTTTTTTTTTTTGCCGCCTTTCTTTTTACTACTGTTTTGAGTTTTTTTAACAATACATGTCACATCTTTAAAAGAAGGAAATGGATTTGGGGGTTCGGATGCAGGCCTTTCAAAAGGGCGAAAAAGTTTTTTTTGACCAAGAATGGAATTTAACAACTTTTAGTCAAAGTCAGTCAAAGTCAAAATGTAACTTTATTCGGTTGTTTAAAAACATCAAAGTACGAAACACAAAACTAAGCAATTCAAAGCAACATGCAAAGTACATGAGTATAGACTCGATCAGATTACAATGCTCTTTTCTAAATTGCACAAAAACGTCATATGACAAAGTAAACCCCCCCACACAAAACAATGGCATTGAAGACAAAAATACAGAACTTCAACTCAAATTAATCAGTCCTTGGAGTTAAATAAATATATCAAATAAAATGTAACCCATCTTAATCTTATACAGTATAATGCGAGGAGAACATTAAAAGATTAATAAAATAGCTAAGTAGCATAATTTAAAACAGAGTCCACACTATGGTTCAATGATAACCAGTTCCTATACCTGATTGCGCCTATTAGAAAACTTCCAACCCCAAAGCACACCACTGGAGACGCTGGCATTTGCAAATATGCCAGCGCTGGCCTAACTTGTACAAAGTTACAGCCTCTAAGGAGGGGGATAATACATTTCCTGTGTAATGAGTTATAATAAGCACAGAAAAATATTAAGTGGAGAGTGTTCTGTTCAGATAAGTTATCGCATGGGCAGGGATTTAATGCCGCTTCCTTAAAAAACCCTTTTGGGAATGCTAGGAACCAGGGGACCATATTATACCTAAATATTATTAAAACAAACAGATGGTAAGGTTTGTTTATGTAGGATAAATATGGTTGCAACTGTCTACCTAGGCTCAGTGTGACAAAACTTCTCACTGTGGGTTTTACCAGTTCCCTCTCCTCCCTCATTAACATAGATCTATCCAAAAACTGCTTCTTGAAAGCTCTGATGGCTGAATTGCCTAATGCTTGGGACTCAAAAATAAATCAGGGCTTCCAAGAACTTCCATCTGCGCCTTGATGTATCGAACTCATGGGATATCTAGCCCCTTATCTAAGGAAATGCAGTCTTTGATGATCAGTTGATTTAGATTTGGTGTGGGTTGTGCCCAAATTCTCAGCCAACACAGTAGCGGGGCAACCACAATCTGATCGGAAATAAAACCTGCTCCTAGGTCCTCATGGTTATTAAAATCTGGAGTAGAGGGCGGGACCGACAAGAATCTGTGAAAAAAGGTATTTTCGACCCCCTGTATTTCCCTAACTTCTATATATCTCCAAATGTCACTCCCATAGGTCACCATTGGAAGACACTTGGCATTATAGATCTTCATAAGTGCCTGTAATGGTTTAGAGCCAATTCTTTTTGCAAAGTCTTGAATAACCCCCGAAGCTCTAGCCAATATGTTTTTTTTGTGTGTGAGCTGCATAGACCAAGAACGCCGGTCATCAAAAAGAACCCCTAAATACGGGAAGGCGGGGACTTTTACTAATTCCAGATCCCTGCAGTAGAATTTTGCCCTCATTGCCAGCTTTGTGCCAATGGACATGGAATGTGACTTTTTAAAATTAGTAATCAGGTCCAGGGACTCCATAAAATCTATAAAACAATCTAAAAGCTTTTGCAGCCCCCTCGCAGTCCTTGCTACCAATACCGCATTATCAGAGTACAATAGTGCGGGAATCATTTTAGGGCCAGCTCTAGGGATATCTTCACAACAGGAAGTCAGGGCGACCCCTACCTTATTAATGTAGAGTGTGAACAGCAAGGGGGCCAAAAGGCACCCCTGCCAGACCCCTCTTTTAACTGCCCAGGAATCAGTTAGGCTCCCATCTAAATTGTAGCGCACTGCCGCTGTTGTATTTTCATGGATGGTTGCCAAAAAAGAGATCAGGTTATCCTTAAATCCTATGTCTTGAAGGGTCCCCCGAGGTTTAATCTGTTAACAAGGTCGGAAACCGAGGTTAGATCCATAAAGGCCAAATGGAGGTCCCGGTGCTTTGCGACCATGTACTTCCCTATCACCAAGTGAAGGTTGAGACATTGCCCCAACATACCTTTCCCTTGCCTGAAGCCGTATTGGAGTTCGGAGACTATACTATTTTGATCAAGCCACTCTGTTAGGTGAGCAAGGAAGACTTTCCCCATAATTTTTGCCGCGGAGTCCAGTAGCGAAATAGGCCTATAAACATCGGTACAATCACCGCCTTGGCCCAAGACGGGGGAAAGCCAGACTGGGTGGCTGCATTAAAAATATGGGTTCAAATTTGTGCCCATAGCTTAGGATCTGCTTTATAGAGATCGGACAGAGCTCCGTCAGGACCCAGTGCTTTTCCCCTTGACGTGGACATAATTGCCTTAGTGATTTCCTCCATTGTAAAAACCAAGGGATGTGAGACACGAACACTGCCAACTGTCAGGGCAGGGGTTCAGTTAGTCACATCAGTATACACTTTCCCAAAGTGTCGAACCCACCTCTCAGCAGGGATTAAACAGTCTTTATCATAATTTGATGATTCATCAAATGCTGGGCTGTTCACAATGCTCCAGAATCTGGTGTTATTTGCCAGAACACTGGCACTAAGCTCTTCCCATGCCATCTCTCTTAGTTGCTTTTTCCGACTTTGCACTGCCGCTTTGTATGCCCTCCTGGCATTCTTGACTCTATCGGCTACCCTAGGTTCTTGCTTAAGCTCCTGCATAAGTACTTTATAGGTACTCATGCAGGTGTCATCAAACCAATTTATATATTTTAGGGGCCTTGGTCTACATGCTACAGTTAGATTCGCCTCTACTTTCCTTATAATTCTGAGCAGATACTGAACTCCTGTGGGCAGTCACTGATTAAATTATCAATAAAACTGACAGGAGTAATTGCTTCCCACCTTATTCTACGAGCTTGGTCCATGGGAGCAATATTAGCATTGGTAAGTTTGGCCATGGGCCTTCCCTTATTGACAGAGGGAATATTAATGTCCAATATCAAAGGATTATGATCACTAAGGCAATTATTTGTTCCCCTAATGTGCCTAGTAAGGTCAGCAATGAAGCTGAAACTAGAATATAATCTATTATTCTTTGCCAGCCTTGGCCGGTATATGTGGGTACCAGAGATGTCCTGTCCGACTGTACCGGACTGATCAAATTATGGGTTGATAAAAAACCTTCTAAAAAGGACCCAGGGGTATGTTCAAAATGAGATAGCCACGGGAGCCATACTCCTCTTCTAGTCTTGTTAGACAATTAATAGGGCAAACGTGGATATTAAAATCTCCACGGACTAATATATTATAGTGGGTGCCAGTGCTGCCTTCAAAATTAGACAAAAAGACGGTAAGAGATAGATCTTTAATGCTCTAGCTCATCACCTCTAGTGAAGGAATTATAAAAACTAACCACTAGAAGAGTTGGCAAATTCTTCCCTGTCAGTTCAACTGCCAAAATATTAGGTGAGCACGAGTCTATCAGCTTTGCTTTGTATTACAATTTAAGATTAATAAGCAACAATAACCCCCCTCTGGCTCTCCCCATGCAGGATGGTATAGCATGTTTACAAAACGATTTAAACCCATCCAGAAAATAGAATTCATTGGCCTCCCATGTTTCCTGAAGAGCTATGAAATGATGGGTGGCAAGAAAGATTTCCCAATTAACATCCCCCCTTTTGGCCCTTAGGCCAGCAATATTCCATGATAATACTTGTGTACAGCCTCCATTAGTTGGTAGCTGGGTAGAGCTAGAATTGGCAATACCAGGAGAGAGGGCTGACACTCTAAAAGGGGAGATGTAATTGAAATCAATGGACTAGCCAGGAGGGCATGTATTTCTTCCTCTGTCTTCTCAGCCGGATCCAATATAACCTTTGGGACTATGATGCTAGCAGGTAGTCAATCTTGGGTATCTAATCCAGACAATACCTCAAACCTATTTATAACCAGGATTGGGGGACTATCTCTTTCAATGTTCTCAATGGGGGCTTGTAGAAATACCCCAGCGGCCCAGCCCAGATCGAGGTAACAGGCATAGGGCACAAAACCTGCGCCCTTCAAATCATTTGGATAACCACAGGGCTTCGGGAAGTTGACAATCACACAGTCCCCCTCAATATTCTTTGGTGACTGCCCCACCGACCCCACTCTGCGCACCATTATGATGTTGTTACTCATGCCTACCCTAAAGCCTTTATGTCTGGATAGCCAATCTACAGTTTTGTGACGCAATCGGGTACAGGATTCAGGTTGGCCTGGTCTTAGCGGGGGAACACCAGCCAAGACCACGACATAAGGACATACAGCTGGTGGGAGATCAAAGACATCCAGGGAAGGCTTGGTAATCACAGCATTTAACATAGTGGGGCCTTCTCTATGATCGTTAAAGGGCATCAAAGTATATTTAACATGTTCAACAGTTAATATTCCCTGGGAGCCCCCCTGACTTAGGAATATTCTGTTCATCTGGGCGGAAGACATTCGCCGGGCCATCTTACCCCTGGCCTCCAGTGGACAATTACGCTGTGTTCCCCCCGATCCAGATGGCAAACTAAGTGGTTGCAGCGTTACAGGGCGTGCATTGCCAATGAGCTTGTTTCCTGCCGCATGGGCCACATCCCCATTACAATCCCCCGCAGGGGCCAAAGTCCCTGGCAGTGATGGTGCCACAGATCCTTTGTCTTCCCCGGAATAGTACTGTGACACCCACATACCCCCAAATTGCCTGGGCAGTGAGCGCCTTTGAGAAGGAGAGACAGTTTTTCTTTGATCGCCCCTAGTTTGTTTAAAAAAGGTGCTAGGAGAACAAAAATTAAAGTCTCCAGGCGTTTCCAATGATCAGGATCGCCTTCATGTTCCACCAATGTGGGGGAGTCAGAGTTTAGACTAGGAGGTGTATCGCAATTAGGTTTTGGGGAATAATTCTCACATGTCCCTAGGCTTGGTGTTTAACCTTAGTTTTGGACTTGCCCCTACATGCCACACCACCCCTTGTGCGTTTTGCAGGTGGTTCCCCATTCCCTGCCTCATTGTTAGCTCCCGACCTAAGTTTGGAGGAACATGCTACACTTTTCCTTTCCCTGGCAGTTTTTTGGGATCTAGTTGCTCAGTGACTTTGAGCTGCCTGGGGCGTCAATAAGATGTGGGCTTGGGATAAAACAGGGGAAGCGGGGAAATTTAATTCCTGCACAAGGGTGGTCCCCATCGGAGCCCTAGAAAGGCTCCGCCTTGGGCTTTAGTTAGGCTCCTTCATACATAAGTTGTCCGCCTCTGAATCACCAGATACGCCAGCCGTGCCGGCTTCTAACAACTCCCTACTTGAGCAGGTCATAACTTGCGGGGCACTCAAGGGAGATTTAACCAAGGTTATCGCCCCCAAGGATGATCTGTTTTGTCCCGCATATGACCCCAAAGACAGCCTTTTCTCTGTGAGCTGAATGTCATGCTGTAAAACTGATTCTGCCCTTAATAAAAATGCATCCAGTGTTCACACTACACCAACCCGCCCTCTGTCCAGTGATCTTACTTTTAGTGGTCATTGTCAGAAGCACAAAGATATCTTCACCGCTGGTCAATATCAGTACCCAAAGTTCAAAAGGTTTTAACACACATGAAAGGGGGGGTGGCCCAGCCCAGCCTCCTTCGGCCTCTGATGGCCTCAGACGGGCCCGCCCTTGGTCCGGGCTTTGTCCAGGCTACGTCCCCCGCGCGTCCCGCGCCGTGGGTAGAGAGGCTGCGCTATAAGCACGTTGGCCCCGCCTCCCCCTCACTCATGGCAGCTGCGGGCTAGTGCGATGCACTCTGGGGGTTGTAGTCCTCCCCAGAGTGTGCGTGGCGAAAAGAGAGGCGCTGCGCAGGATTCAGTGGCTACGGCATTGCTCATGGGACCCTCTTCCCACCAGGAGTTTTCAGGATGTCAAATTCGGCGTTTGCGAGCGATTCCGGTCAGCAGAGAAAACACAGGGCACAACAAGTGGGATGCAGGCAAGTGAGAAAGTCCCCCCTTTTAGTCAATATGGAACCTGGATCGCTAGTTATGGATTAGATTTGCATTTTTTTTCAAACTTTATGTTTTTTGTTTTTCTATATCTTGGTTGGGCTTCCATTTTCTAGTTAGAACACAGAGTTTTAAACCAACTAATACGTTGGTGCTGGTGTTTACTCCACTTTGTGTTTTAAATTTTTTATAGGGACATATGGAAATTCATGGATTTATGGTTAAGCCCTGTTGGATTATTGGAGTAAAGAAGACTTTTGGTGAGAGGATGAATTGAAGCATCACGAAACGTTGAAGAAAGATGACTTCTGCAGGTAGGATTTCTGACAATCCTAATAATTTTACAAAAATAATTTCAAAAATGCCAATTATTTTTTTTAAACAAAACAGGCAAGTAATTTAGAAGAAGATGTTAGCATGTATTAGAAATGTAGTATGCTTGTAATATTTTCCAGGTAGTCTGAAGCCACTGACAACATAAACTGCTGCATTTGTGTCAATAGTCGTTCTGACATTTCTTTACTTTTTTGGGAGATACGTGGATTCAGACTACCTGTTAAAGATTGTGATATTATCTTTCTTGGTAACTTTGCTCCTGCTTCAAGGTTTCCCAAAAAATTATAGAAGTTTAGGTGAGTTTTTCCGATAGATTTGTTGAGGAGTTTTGCCATCCCTCAATGGAATTATTCGTCTCCGTGCCACCCACTAAGCTGGTCATCTAGCAGGTCCACCAGTCAATTGGGTTACCATGGCTTCCTCCTGCGACCCGACCTGCTTAGATGACCAGTCCATGTGCCTTCAAAATAATTTCGTAGGGGGCCCAATTTTTCATTGTTTCATATAAAGTAGTCAGATTCTGTAATTGATGTATAGTATTCATCTACACTGTTAGGTGGCATGAAGCATAAGGCTGCTAGTTTCTTCAATTGATATTGTAGTTCACTGTCTGATATGTAGTCTTCAGCCAAAGATGTTTTTTTGGATTTTTCACCAATATGCCTGTGAAAACTGGAAAAAAACATCCTTGAATTTCGGTTTCTGGGTATATTTTAGTAATAGTATGAATCGATGATAATTCAAAATCAATAATCACTTTTCGAGGACTTTTATTTAGAGTATTAGTTTTGTATTGTACTGCCTCCCTTGGTCATGTCGTATTGGCAGTAGAAAAATGTTACTTAACCAATCGTGATCAGAACTGCAATGCATTAAGAAAAAAGTGTGCAATTGTCGTGTATATCATTCTATCTTATTACAGATTGTGAAGGAGAAATTCTCAACTACATAACCAAAAAAGTGTGTCCATATCAGAAAAAATACTACACAAGTTGTGTGAGTACGAATTTATTATGTTTGTTAGTCCTGACGAAAGCTCCACAGACCCATCCAGGCCCAAGGAGCTGAAACATGTCGACTTATTTTTCTAACTATACTGCTAGATCCAGTAACTTGGTCTAAAAAGGAGTATTACCCAATTTTTAAAGCTTGTGGTTAAACAACCTACATTAAAAAACCACAGGGTTGTTTACCATTTTTAACCATTTTTTCCCTTTTTTGCACAATTTACTTTAACACTTTTTTCACTCATTATTCTCTGGACGCTGCACCCTAGACCAGAGGCGCCTCGGGTTGAGGCTGGCAAATTTACCACTTCAGATTAACCAATGATAACTGCCATAACTCTAATGTGGGGCGGATGAACCAGATAAACCGCACCTTTTTCCAACCAGTACATAGAGTTTTTTGAGGCTACTCTGATCTTTATTCCTTGTACCAATGGTTATAAGGTGTAACTAGTGTCCGTTTCTCTTGTGATGAATTTATAACTTCCTATGGGGAATGAAACGAAGATTCTGATCCCTTATCCCTCCTTTTGATTAACTATAGTATAGTATTCATCTACACTGTTAGGTGGCATGAAGCATAAGGCTGCTAGTTTCTTCAATTGATATTGTAGTTCACTGTCTGATATGTAGTCTTCAGCCAAAGATGTTTTTTTGGATTTTTCACCAATATGCCTGTGAAAACTGGAAAAAAACATCCTTGAATTTCGGTTTCTGGGTATATTTTAGTAATAGTATGAATCGATCATAATTCAAAATCAATAATCACTTTTCGAGGACTTTTATTTAGAGTATTAGTTTTTATTACTGACAACAATTCAGTATAGGTTGAAGATTGCTTATCAGGTTGCAAACTGTACACTTAAGGAACAGGGGTATTATTAATGATGGCATGAATAGTGTATATATCAGGCTGAAGGGATGGGGTTGACATTAGGGTACCATCCATCATCCAAATATCACTAGTCTCCAGTTTAGCAAGATTACAGGGGTGCTAAATATCAGTATTGGTTTCACCGGGCTTATGTTGGCATGCAAAATGAAAGATTTGTTAGTAAAGGTGGCTGTCACTTCTTCAGGTATGTTGATATCTGAGTAGGTTTAGGGTATTACACATTGAGGGTAACTTGCCTGTTTTTGTCTCTGTATAATATGACGTAGATTAGTAGGTATAGAACTAACCACATGCATAAGTATGCTTTAGGAAGCCGCCCTCAAAACTGAGCCACAAGGTTCATTGGGGGTGGATGCAAGATTTTTAATTTGTTCAATATTTTGACCAACTTTAATCTCCATTGCAGAGGCAGAGTGGTTATGCCTGGTTGTTTTTTCAACAGTGTCATCAAGAGTAACCGTTCTGCCTGTGCAATGGGTTGCATAATACTTTCCACACCTCCAAAGACTTCTGGGCTCAATTAATCTCACCTTACAATAAAGGTAGCCACCATAGCTCAGTAGTTTGTTTCCCCTGATTGATTTAATTTAGTTTGCTTGTTTTCTTGCAGTCATAACAGCAGGTAGAAAGAAAAAAATAGAATAATTGTTTTAGTGAATTGGTTGCTGAATGTGTTTTTGTAAATTGTTACCTGGAAGGGAAACATGTTTTTAAATTACTTATTTGACAATATACAATTATTTGTGATAACAATGGTTATCTATCTTAGGTTTTGATATGTTTGCTTTAATTTGTTTTTGGGTTGATCCCTGTGAAAAGAAAGTTATTTTGGGTGATAATTAAGTTTTTGTTGTATGTTACTTTAAATCAGTTTCTCTGTTCTGTGAAAAGTAACTTTCAAAGATGTAGATTCTCTTGAATTGGTGGAGAACGTTTTCTCCTGGATAGGTGGTGTCGTATGTGTTGATCTGTATCGAAAGGAAAATGTGTTCTCGATTTGCTATACAAATTTTCTTTTAATATTATACTGCAAGGATTTTTATTTAGACATCATTTATTTCAGATTCCACATTTTTTTAATGATAAAGTTCATATTCTTTAGCCATGCAATGTCTACAATGAAAAGATTTTTTTCCTTTAAATCTGTGAAAAGGAAGTTAATATTGGTGATAACTGTAGTTTAATTCAGTTTTATCTTCAATGTGTTGGCCTGTTGTGCGATCAGCAACTTCTGATATTGAGGGTTTAGTTTTTGAGGTTGTGTTCTTCCACACTATTGGTGTGATATGGGTTGATCTGTAGAGAAATGCAAAGAAGATATGCTGTATATAATTAATTTCATTATCATTTTCCAGCGGATGGATGGTTTATATTAGAACATGTTTAAGAGTCAATGGCCCGATTAGGATATTGTGTCGAATCTTTCTGTTCGATACCGTCTTGGTTCGGACCGACCAACTCGCGGACAGCGGTTCCGCCTGACTGATTATGATTCGACCGAACACTGTCCTGTCAGAGTCCCATTGTTTCCTATGGGAACAGGTTGTAACACAGGCTCCTATGGAGAAAAGAGGTGTGTGCAGTAAACCCTGCACCCTGCCGCAGGCACCCTATTGTGCTGGCCACACAGTGCAAGGTTTTAAAGGGGGATCCCTTAGGTACACCCTCAGCCCCCAACCGGAGACTGCAGGATGAGGGGGGGCCTGCCAGGGCCCCTAAGTCAGTTTGCGACAGCCTTTCTGTGTCGGACTGGCCGACTTGGAAAGGCTGTTTAAAACCGACATTGTAATCACGAAGTCGGAAATGCTGTCTATAGAGGTGTACGATGTGGTTCTGACCACACGGATACTCCGAGAGCCCGTTGCAACCAATTCGGAAAGACTGCCTGGTTTACAATCCGACCACAAACATCGCAATCTGTCGGGCAAATTGTAAACTGACTGAGTCGACCGATGTGTTCTAACACGGTCGAAGAGATTTCGACTGTCGGGAGGAGGCTTTCCACTCGACATCGTAATCAGCCCTAAATGTCTTTTTCTCTGGTTACTTTTTACATACTTTGTTTACTCAGATATATGTTTTTAATCTGTTTAGTGAGATTGGGTTAGGAGTGATTTTATAATTCCCTTCTTATATTGTGGCACATTTTAAAACTCATGGAATGAAAGAGTTCCTTGTATACATTTTTATCTGTTAAGCTGTTTCAATGTTCATAAACTCTTTGGATCATCTGTATTATGTTGTGCTGTGTTTTAACAAACTTTAATTTCAAAGGTAAAAATGTGCAGTTCTGATACAGAAAAGAAAATGTGAGTATTATTTCCTGTTCATGCTTTCTTATAATTAAGTTCCGTTGAATACTTTATTTCAGTGCCCCACACCAGCATCTAACACCTTCCCTGAGGCAAACACCTGTTGGAGCTGGAAATGTTATTTTGCCCCCTACTATCATGCAGCACCTTCCCTGAGGCAAACATATGTCGGATTAGGAATAGTTATTTTGCTACACCACCATCCAGCACCTTCCCTGAGGCAAACACCTGTTTGAGTAGAAATAGTTATTTAGCCCCCACCACAATCCTGCACCTTCCCTGAGGTAAACACCGGTCAGAGTCAAAATAGTTATTTTGCCCCTCACCACCATCCAGCACTTTCCCTGAGGCAAACACCTGTTGGAGCAGGAATAGCAATTTACCCCCACCACCACCCAACACCTTCCCTGAGGCAAACACCTGTTGGAGTAGGAATAATAATGCTCCCCCCACCACCATCCAACACCTTCCCTGAGGCAAACACCTCTCAAAGTAGGAATAGTAATTTTGCCCCTTGCCATCATCCAGCGCCTTTCCTGAGGCAAAGATCTGTTGGGATAGGAAAAGTAATTTTGCCCCCCTCTATTATCCCACACCTTCCATGAGGCAAAGACCTTTTGGAGTAGGAATAGCAATTTTAGCTACACCACCATTCCGCACCATTCCTGAGGTAAACTGTTGTTGGGGTTGTATTATTAATTTTGCTTGGCTTCACTTTCCAGCATCTGCCCCTGAGGTAAATTATGAGCATTAAATTCCTAAATTACATTACCTGGCACACTACAATTAGTAATTTAAAAAAATACTGAAATATTTCAGTTTATGTTTTTTTTATAATTTAAATTTTTTTTTAAATACCAATGGATTTCTATAACATGCACTTACTTTTGAGAGTGCCCTGTCATGAGTCAGGTAATGGTCTGTGGAGTTTTAGCAAAACAATATAATTATCAAAAGTTTAGGGGTTTTAGTGTTTTAGTGTTTAGTGTTTTAGGGTTCTGTAGGTTTGTTTGTTTAAACTGTTTTACTTACTTGATCTGTAGGTGGCATTGTTCAAAAACAATTTGTCTTTTTTTCTCCGTGCTCCGATGCGTGTGTACACCAGGGAAGTTTGTGATCCACTGAGAACAAAATGGTGGACGGCTCAATTTATATGTTTTGTGTGGTAAATGGTAAATTACAACAAAATATGATTGCAATAGCATTTCTCATTGTGAACCTAGTTCTGAAAGAAACTATATTTAATACGTAATCTTTAGAAATACATTCTTTTTTCTTTCATGGTTAGTTCGGCAGCCATTTTGATAAGTCACTGAACAGGAATTTAGTAAAAATAGAGAAAGGACACATGTGAAACTCTTTTAGCAATGCATCAACTTTTTTTATCAGTGTTATATTGATGAGTTTTTTAAAAACTTGTTAAGTACAGTTGATTTTCATTAACTGGGGTAACAAAGTGAGCTACAGATGGATGATGGATTCTACCCAGATCTGTGACTGGGGTTGAGTGTCTGAAAAGTTTCAGTGGTCTGGCTATCATCTCCATGCGTTTGCTTTGTTGGCCCAAAGTTGGCTGGGTATGCCCAGACGTGAGTCCCTTGCTCCCTTTGCCATTGGATTCAAGCTAGCCTTGCTGATGAGGGGTGTTATCCCAAACCCGGTCCCAAGAAGCTTGTTTCTGGCCCTGGCTTGGCAGTTTGGGCTAGACTGTTCCCATGAGGCACAGAGTCAAGACTGATTTGAATATGGCTGGGTCTGAACTGGGGTGAAGAAATGAGCTGAAGAACGTTGATGGATTCAACCCAGATCTGTGACTGAAAAGTTTCAGCACTCCATCTATCATCTCCTTGTGTTTGCTATGCATTGTAACATCATACAACAAACTGTGGTCAAATGAGCGGCTTTAGTAAATGAACCTGTTTGAGTATTGAAAGATAAATCTAGATCAAAAAAGTCCCAAAAAAGGCTGGTTTTTAAGAAGGCCCTTATTTGTATTTCCAAAACTCACAACTTTTTTTATTTAAACACCTATACCTCTCTTCTGGTAAGTAAGGATTCCATTGGAGCTAGAAGAGCATCTCCCACTAGGGTTACAGGGTAAAAAGTCACGCTGCTGATCCAACAATATGTTTGGGTGTACTAAGGGGTACACTTGAACAAGCTCAGCTGAATGCTCTGCTGGAGAAATTTGAGCAAATGGGACTGATGGGACTGCCCGACAGGCTGCGGGTGGTCCCACACTAGGCATTACGATGCAACCGCCACCACGGCAGTAGCAATGCCTTTATTTTGCATTGCGGTGGGTGCTGCTCGCTGCAGCACCGACTGCAATGCAATAATGGGACACTTTACATATCCCAGCACTACGTGGCAGGCACCATGCAGTGCCCACAACTTAGGGCCAGGGGTGAAGGGAGGTCCGCTACAGCCCCCCAAAGTCCCTTTCTGCCTACCTGTTCATGGTGGGTTAAGAGCCATGAACAGGCGGGCGGAAAGGGACATCATAATCCGTATGGCGGTGTCTGGTTGGCCCCGCCACCATTGTAGGGACTACAAACCTGTCTGCTGCACCAGCGGGCTCAAGGAGCCCGTCGGATGTGTGGCGGTCTGTCTTTCCGACCGCCACAGATCTGGCTACCAATGAAATATGGTGGGCAGATGTGATGGGTCCGATGGCGGTAGGACCACCAGTGACGGGCTGTCAGTGGCGGACCCACCGCCATCCTAATTGGGCCCTAAGGTTGGATTAAGTGAATGAACTGGGGAAGAGTTAATTTAGAACAGACTAAACAATAACGGGGAAAATAAACCACTACATCCCAGCTTGACTACGTGCTACAGAGTATGCCAGGAGAAACAAGGGCAGGGGGGGAAATGGGTGACAGGGGTGATTTCCTTCCTGGAAAAGATGGCTTTCATACTTGAATGGAGGCCTGTTTAACACATGTTAGAAAATCACATTCCTACACATCATAGAGAATTCGATCCAAAAGCAACAGTACTATATTAGTGCGTACATGTGCAGTTGAGTGAGTAAATACATTCTGCACGCTGTCAACAATGCACAAAAAGTAAACTCATAAAAAGTCTTCCATATTAGCAATAAACGGCAAGGGCCCATATGCGCAATTTCTCCATGTACATGAGAGTCACATTTCTGTTTTCTTATTTATATTAGCACACACTGGAGAAACAGAACTTTATAAATCCAATACAATCGTCCTAGATTTTTAAACACTTACTTGCACTAGTCCGATTTATTCATTCATCATAGCAATTATCGGTAAATACGCCTTTGCAGTTTGCACTGCATCAATTAACACGTAAACAATGTAATTTACTCTTTCCTGACCCGAATTCTCATTACATACTTAGCACATCTAACTTATATTGTCGATAGGAAGTCTATTGAAAGATTTTAAATACCCTTAAAAACGTTTACATTTCTCTTTATCATCAGTGTCTGGCTGTCATGGGTTATGATCTTTAAACAGCACAGCATGTGCGCTTGAAATGCAATCCTGCAAAAGTCAGTTTCTGTCCGTACTGTCCTTTTAGAACTAGAATATCCTAGGACACAAATTACAACAAGCCATGAATGTCTGCACATTTTTTAATGGAACTGAAAACAAGATTCAAACTGATAGAGTCTTTTATTCATGCACTAGATGGTTGTAAAGCAAAACGCGGCCTTAAAGTAGCACTTTTGGTGAAGCAACTAGTTAAAAAAAAAACAGCAGACCCTGCCTCACAGGGCAATACATGCAAACCTTCACGAGCGAGTAGGTTTCAACATAGCATCTGTAAAGCATTGAACGTAAGTGTACTCTCGAGAGTATATTACATCATGGAGGGGAGGCCAAGAGAAGTGCCTCCCTCATGACAAATGGCTGTATAAACTAACAAGGGGAGCACAAGAACAATCCATCTTGTTCTAGAACATTTTGATTTAAATGAAACAGATCCGAGCCGGAGTTGAGCAATCAGAATATTTCAGCTGATTTCACGGCCGGACTATATGCATTGCATGACTGACTGAGCAGTTTGGCATTGGAGACCAGCTAGCTTGACCATCCACTGCACAAATATATTTGTAGTAATCTGCTGAGTGCCAGAGCTGCATTTGCGATGGACTGGAAACACGTATGTGCGTCACCTTCCTATGTAACTTCTACTACATAGATCGAGTGTTTCACCCAGGCGAACGGACAAACGCTATTCAATCGGAACACCATGGGTGTATTATAGCGCTTCGAGTGGCTCAGAATATATGGCTTAACAACCCCAAACACACATTGAAGAGGAGGGGGATTCTGAAACATACAGGCCCTGAAATGGAGCAAGTCCTCCTGCAGGAGGGAGTTGAGAATCCTCGGATACCCTCTAAACACATCAGAAACAATGCTACCCCTTAGATGATGCCCTCAACACCTCCACGGAGCCACAGAAGTACAGTACAGCTAGAGTCTTACAGCAGGTCCAAAAGACAAGAAAGAGAATGAAGACTTTATCAATGGCCAAGGCAATCTAGGATGTGCTCAATGTGTCAACAAAACCCTTTAGAGTTCTCCAGGTAACACTGTAAAGCCCATGGCATCACTCAGTCTGTCCAATTGGCATGGCACCTTCTCTCCAGCATTCCTGTAAAATGCGCCCATCGAAGAGTATCATGTGGAAATGAAGGAGTCGGCCGCCTAACCATCAATTTACATAATGACAAGGACCTAGTGAAGCAATGCTTCCTAGAAAAGGCAGAATTGATGGTAATTTTTAGACTACATACAATAAATAATCAGTGGGAATAGTCTATAGGAAACCCTGTCCTTGCGCTGATACGAACGTTTTATCCTGATTATAGACAGACACACCTTATATAAGCTTGGATCCTTTCCATGCATTTAATTTTATTTCACCCTTCAAGCTTTGGTTTCCTGTGACCTTGGGCTAGCATGGTGCACTGTGAAATGCAGAACTTCACACTCGGTGGTGAGGCACAGAACTATTATTTATGTAAAATGTTTGTTCTGCATTGAAGGAGTGACTAAAAAGGTTCACACAAATCATATGTAAGGGGAGAATAGTCATAACGTGGATTAACCCATGATCCTTAAATAGAGGTAAGATGTTGGAGGCCTGAGATGCCAGAAGCTCACTTAGTCACTGAAGTATCCAAACATGTATCCCACTCCCACCCACGACACTCTCACCCTCCCAACAAAACATACAGAACATACCGCCTCCCCTACATTATCATCCCCCTCTCTCCCACCTCCTATTCTCAGCCCTCACTACCCTCCTGTCTCCCCCACTGTATTCAGCCTTCACTCTCTCTTCTACTCTCCGGCACCGTCTCCCACTGACGGCACTACCTATGCCTCCCACCCACCGCCCTCACCTACTTCACCCACACCCCTCGCCCACAAACACGCCCACACTTTGAATGCCATCCCACTTATTAGCACCACAGAACCTTCCAACAACGCTAATATATCCCCCCCTCGATACCCTGCCCGCTTTCCAGTTCACTACTCAACCATTCACCAATGGCTCTCACCACCAACCCCATCCCCAATCCTCCTCCTGACCTGACTCTATCCACCCTCCAACAACTCAAAGAGGATATTCTACAAATCAAAAAAGATGTCCACGCAATCAAAGACCTTCTCTCCTCACAGCCCAGTCTACCTCCCACCATCCCTCTACCCTACAAACGACGCACCCTCCCTACGTACCCTCGCCTCCAACGACACCCGCGCTGGCCGACTATCACCGTTCGCAATAACTCCCACCGCCCCCGTCGTGTCCTCAACCCACTGTCGGACCGCGACCTATGCTCTCTCCTACGCTCTTATGGCCCAGGTCCGGTAAAACACATATCCAACACACACATCCCCATACCCACAATTCTTACAAACCCTCTGAGGCTCCCAACACTCAACAACAGAGGTTCCGTCCCTAACAATCTCAAAAAAATTCCCCTCACACTAGAAAGCTCGACCACCCTTCTCTCTCCCAAACTCAAATGCATCCTACTCAATTGCAGATCGGCCCAGAGACACTCCTCCGACATCGCTGATCTCGTCTCAGCTATGGATCTAGACCTAGCCATTCTAACGGAAACGTGGCTTACTGAAGCCTCTACCCCGATTATGGACATACTAGTCCCCCCCAATTATCACATCATCAGGCTGGACAGATCTCCTGGCAAGACGGGCGGGGGGATTGCATGCATTTTTAGGAGCAACCTCTCCGTTACGAAAGCCAACTCCCCCTCCCTCTCCTCCTGTGAACTCCTCTGCCTCGACATCACCAGCGAGGGCAAACAAGTTTGTGCATTACATCTCATCTATCACCCGCCTGGTGACAATCTCATATTCACCCAACAACTCATGGACATGATCACTTCCAATGCCGGTCAGCAGACCACCCAAGTCTACCTGGGTGACTTCAATCTCCACTGGAGCGATCAGAAAGACACAGTGGTGAATAGTCTCAAAACTTTCCTTAATGCGCTTGACCTCACCCAAATATGCGATAGACCAACACACGACAAAGGCTCGATACTCGATCTCATCATTGCCAAAGAGAACTCTACACAACTGGAGGCGATACAACGCTGCGACTGGTCAGATCACCACATTATCAACTTCTTTATCAATGAAAAAGTTAAACCTAACCCGGCTCAACCAATCAAATCCAAAACATGGAAAAGGGACATGAAGAATCTTAACCCCTCTACCCTGCCTCCCCACATCTGCAATCGCCTCCTTCCCCCTTCAGGAACCTCGGATGTTCACTCACTGATAGACCACTACCTTGACTCTATGAATACAATAGTCAATGAAGTCGCCCCACTGCAACTGAAGAGAGTCTCCACCAAAATTTCTAACCCCTGGTATGATTATAGACTCAATGACGACAGGCGTACTATGCGAATGGCAGAGCGCACATGGAGATCGGACCCTTCAGCACTGCACCTCAAAAGGCTTAAGAACAAGAGAAATGCCTACTTCAGGAAAATAAAGCGCACAAAGTCGGACTTCTTCAGCCGCCAGTTGGACCAAGCAAAAAACAGGCCAAGAAAGCTGTTCGAACTAATCAAGTCCCAAACAAAGACACAACCCTTACAATCAAACAGCACAACAAGCGACACCCCACACTGTGAAGCCTTCTCTGCTTTCTTTAAGCTAAAGACTGACAACATAAGAAATGACCTCATCATGGATGTAAGCCGATTCCCCAACCACATCAGAATGTCTAACACTCAACCTAAAAACAAGGCATCCTGGATGTACTTCGATACCTACTCGGAAGAAGCAATACACAAACTGCTCTGCACCTTGAAGCCCTCTAATCACCTCACTGACCCTCTACCTGCTAATGCTGTAAAAGACTTCATCCCCTTGCTCCTCCCTCTCTGGACCAAAATCATCAACAGCTATCTACAACAAGGCCTCATTCCAGACTCCCTCAAGGTGGGGCAAGTCACGCCTATACTCAAGAAACCTACAGCTGATCCGTCTGACCTAAACAATTACCGGCCCATCACTAATATCCCCACCCTGGCCAAACTGCTGGAGAAATGTGTCCAACTCCACTAACAAAACACATTGATCAATTTGACCTCCTCAACCCTCATCAATCAGGCTTCCGAGCGAAACATAGCACAGAAACAGCTATGACACACCTAATTGATGACGCCCTCCAAATTCTTGATCGCAATGAGTCCTGCCTCCTCATCCTTCTTGACCTCTCTTCAGCATTTGACATGGTCAAACATGAGAACTTGCTGGAGCTGCTAAGCACTAGAATGGGTCTATCGGGAACTGTTCTCAAATGGTTTTCGTCCTTCCTTCACAACCGGTCTCAGAAGTTCAAGATCAACAATGTGCTATCTACACCCGTGCCTGCAGATCTAGGTGTTCCACAAGGATCCTCCCTCTCCCCCACACTGTTCAACCTCGTCATGGAACCACTCGCCACCCTGCTCCAAGCCTCCAATGTCCAATTCCATATGTACGCTGACGACACACAACTTTACCTAAAGCTACAATCCCCGGAAGATATCAAACATCTGAATTCCACGCTTATCAACACTCAATCTTGGCTGGCCGATAATCACCTCAAGCTAAATGCTCTGAAAACTGAGTTCCTACTCATCTCACCCCCGGCTAAAATTTCCACCACCCAAACCTGGCTCAATAACCTAACAGCACTAAATGTCCATCCTACCATCGTGGACTCGGCGAAATCCCTAGGCATCACACTCGACGCCAAGCTCAACATGCAGCAGCACGTTAGCAAAGCCACAAAAGGAGCTAATTTCCAAATCAACACACTGAGGAAAATTAAACCCTTCCTCCCTGCCGAAGACTTCCGAACTGCCGTACAAGCTTTAGTCATCCCTCGAATAGACTACGGAATTGTGGCCCTCAGCGGACTCCCGCTATCCACAACAGCACCCTTAAGAGCCTCCCTGAACGCTGCCGCGAGACTCATTACTGGCTCAAGAAAACATTTGCATATATCCCCAGACTTAAAGTCTCTAAAATGGCTGCCTTTTGAAGCCAGAATACAGCTAAAAATTGCAGTTATGACACACGCGGCCGTGCACTACAATGCACCCAACTACCTCGCTCAAAAGTTGTCTACATCAGGAGGTTCGAGATCCAATAGAAGAGCAAAAAATCTACTCCTGAAACCTCGTAGATTCCGGAAAGAGAAAACATACAAGCGCTCCTTCTCAGGAATGGCACCCAGGATCTGGAATGCGCTCCCTCCTGAAACCAGGCTTATCTCCTCCACTGCACTCTTCAAGAAAGAGGTGAAAACCATCCTTCTGGCCAAGATCTCCTGAACCTTATAGGGGCTGGATCAGAGACTCTGCATTGCTTTGTATCACTGCTCACCTTGTCCTTTGGCACTTTACTTCTACTTGGTGGGACACTACTACGTTACTCTCTTACTACCGATCAATATATGATACACTTTGGTTTACTGATTCACTCTCCCGATGCCCCCACTCAGTGTTCTCTATATACTAGGACTTTGGTATAAGCCACCCACACACCCAAGGTGTACCTGAACACCTCTGTAGTGGGACCAATGACTGGTGCCGTCTTATATTACTTGTTTACCTGATTGTATATTGAGATGTTTTATGTATGTTATTATTATCCTACCATGTTGTGACTATTATACTGCTCCCACTATCTCTGTTCATTCCTACTGCCCCTGCCCTATCTTTGTGAAGCGCTATGATATCTGTAAGGATCTTGTTCGCGCTATATAAAACTTTGAATAAATAAATAAATAAATAAAAAAATAAAAAACATCCCCATTCCAGCTTCCAGTATACAGCGCTGTAATCATATGCAAGTATACGTAAAGTTGTACTGCGGAGTGAATTGGCATACACATTTCACGAAATATTCTTTGTAAGACCCTAGCATAGATTGTTGATATTATAGCTATTCTTTAAACCATAGCTACTAATAGCAACTCTTCTTAGTGTGATTTAGTATAATGGTTACCCATTATGGGAATAAGGGATCATATTTTACTGATGATTCATCCATTCTAACAAAATATTTCATGATTTATTCTTTTTGATGTGAGCCATATTTTATACCGATTAGTCTACAATAAACAGCTGTATAATTTAACATTCAGAATGTGTGCACATATTTCAAGCAACCACAGAATCCTCAATAGGAATATCTTGAGCCTTGCCTAAAGTATGGGATCCAATGTCCCTCTCCCTAGGCCCTCATCTGCTGTGTATTCAGGTATCTCCCCCGACCTCTCCGCAAGAGACATGAGGAATTCATTGCATCCTCAGCATGTGACAAGTCTAAGTCTCGTACAGGGGCTGCTGCTTCTTCGGGTGTTGGGTAGTTCCTACAAATCCATATAGGTTCTGCACGTTTTCACAACATAAACTAAGGGATTGGAAGCCAAACTGATTCCAGGCACCCCCAAAGGATATGTTAGTCTGTTAGTCCAGCTAGCTCACAGTGCCACTACTAGCTCCTCTCACCAAGGAGCGAATTGGTGCTGGCAACTATTGAACATGACAACCCTGACCCCTCAGGGATTGTGGAAACAGTACAGTTCTTTTTGCTCAGTCACTTGTGCCCACTTTATCTCAGAGAGATACACACAATAAACGGTGGGGACGTTTTCAATAAGTATTTATTGAACCAAAGTCATTCTAGTGTAAAATTGGTGTGCTACGACAACCATTAGACATAAACAGATACATACAATTATGAGCACCAGTAGAGTAAAGAAAAGGTAGAATTCTACCATAGTGCTAAAACAATGGATATATGCAGGCATATTGATACATGACAGTAATAATGCATACTCCTACGATGCAAACCCTAACTAGATACACCTAAGTATACCTCGCATGTATGTAGTTGTATAGCCAAGAATCCCCTTAGGAAAAAGCCAACCCCATTACCTGATGTGGGAGAGTAAAGGACCCCGTCTTGGTCTCAAGAAGGACACCCCGCGAAGGATGTCAGACCACTGCATGCTAGAGTGTCTGCGTGCAGGAACCTCAGCGTCTCACATCAGCGTGTCAGAATGGAAGTCTGTTACTCCTCTGGTTTGTCCAGCAAAGATATAGTACCAATATACCCGAAAGGAACCCTCAGGGGTTCTACCTAGAAGTGTACTATAGGCATGTCAGGCAAGGATGACGATAGAGGTGACCCTTATACAGAGTTGTTATGCAAAAGATGGTAATCCTGCTGTGATACTGAGAATCCTTGTGCATAATACATGAGGCTAGTTTTCGGAAAAAGCCACACAACAGTCATGTAGTACCTAACTAGGTAAAAGGTCAGCGCCAGACCCGGTATGTAGAACAATGGTAGGACAGATGCAGTTAAAAGATTGTGTAACTACTTAGGCCTATATTGGGGTACATTGGGGTTCATAACACCTAGATAGATGACATAATAATACATGCTAAAATATGCCTTTCTAAAAACATAAAAATATTGCTAAAATATGAGTATAAAAGCATCTAAAAACACAGTATATGTTAAAAAAGTAAACGGTGTAGCCGTAACAAAGCCCTATGAGTCCTCTAGAAAGTCAATATACTGTGAGACTCAGTGAGAGCAAAAGAGGAAAAATAGAACAAAAAATTATGTTTTCAAATTCCAGATCTAGTTGTTTTCGAAAAAGGGCCAAATGGTTACCAGCAAATGGAGAGTCAAATGTTTATGTGTTTTGTGCAGGAGGCCCAACATCACTGTTCCCTGTCTTCACAAACGACAGTCCCTGTAGCACCTCTTGGATCATGTCAATGGAGCAATGGTGATGCTCTCCTGTTCTCACAGCCATTGCTGAGGAAACACGTAATGCCTGTAAGCATGGTATAGAGCTGGTGCCCATTCCAACAGGAGCTGAAGCACCTTGGAATCCAGATTTGTAAGAGCAATGAGATTCTATTGTTGTGGATCAGCACCTCCGTCCTGATGATTGTCCAAGAAAAATGATGTGGAAGATCAAAACTTTAATAATTGTCATTGATTTAACAATTATATATGAATTACCCATAGTATCATTGTGGCTCAAATAATACCAACACCAGGATTGAAATATGCTGAGGATACTGCACTACATGGGCCTTTAGCAGGTCCAGCTGTACATCGACATCCGGATGCGCAACCAATGGAAGTGCTAGACGGATGTCCAACACGCATTTGTGTCTGCAGAATAAGCAGCAGAGTACATGCAAGACACAGTCTACACAGATTGATTAGAACAATGGAAACCAATGCTCACTTAGCTCTCGAAGTCAAGGTGTGCCCAGATGGAGGACCTTGTGTTTATGGTAACGTCACTCTGACAGCGCCTTTTTCATCTCCTTGGAATTGGGGACTTCCATTGCGTAGCAGAAATATTAAAACCAGGATACCCACTACTAGTAGCAGGATCAGAGGAAGCCCTCCAAAAATGCTACCAAATACAGAGTCTATCAAAGATGGAATAACTCCAAAAACCATCTGAAAGTTGTATAATAGCCCAGAACCTATGATCTTAAATAGGTGTACTATCTCACTCATATCAGATGTGTTAAAGATACGATGTACCATTTCCCTAAAATGGAGGGGAAGTTAGTTCGGACTAGAACCTGTATCTCAGCTAAAGACCTTGCAACCTGGAGATCAAAATTCTCTCGAGCTGAGTTTAAGGCCACCTCCTTCTGTAAAAGTATGGCTTTCAGTCTGCTCATAGAATCAAACCGTTTAAAGGAAACATTTAACATAGGCCATAGCGGTGCCTCCCTGACTTTGTGGGTCAGTGGAAACAATACTGTCATACAACAAGTAACCCTGGAACTTACTGTGACAAGATATGCGATGCCCAGTAGCATCCCACAACAACCTTGATCATTCAGCATTAAGAAACTTTCAATCAAGAGCAGTTTGCAAACTGGATGAATAATGGCAGCTGAGGATCATTTCAAGTCGCAAAATAGGTTTGCAAACGAAGCGTTGCAAGCTACATGAAGTTTAATATTCCGACAAATTAGTGACCCAATTAACGGATTCTCACAGTCTGAACCGCTGAGAAAAACCTCCGTGTCCCCATTCCTGCATTTAAATCTGTATGGTAACTCCCATAATTCATGGATGTACTCCTTCCCTAATGCTTCATATCTGCCTACTTGATGGTACTCTAGGCAGAATTGAAATTGAAATGTTGTTACTGCCAATGTTATATGGCCCTAGATTAACCATTCTGTGGACGGCGACTCAGCCGCTGTGAAAAGTAATTGGTCTAATTTTTCAATGTGCAGCATTGTAGACTTCGCATCTCTCTGTGCCATTGTTGTCTGCCTGGTTGTTATATTATAGACAAAAAACAAAGACGTACTGTTAATATATCGCCAGGGCACGTGACCAGAATGCAATGATTATAGATTCCAGCTTAATAATGGAATGGATCACAACTGTGACTGCCCAAGTTGTAGGATGGACAGATCCTGTTCCATTATATCTATAGCAGAAGACACAATGTTGCCCAGTAAATAAATACTGGATGTTAGTGTGGTCATGCCATTGTTGACCACTGCCAAAGCCTTTTCTAGGTTAACCCTGTCAATTTCATGCAACCTCTCCGCAGCTTCCTGTTGAGAGATTTTCCAAACTTCGTTGTAAATGGTGTATAAGAAGCGTTTATGGCATAGCTTCCGGGTACCTAGCAAAAAATCCCTTAAATCTATCTCATCTGATAGTAAGGACAAGGGCTGTTTCACCTGGTCCAGTGTTGAAGTTATTAGCCACTCTAGGCATAACTTCCCATCACTGCAGAATGTCACCACCCCGATGTTCTAGTTGTACATAGCGTTGGTCAGGCCTATGGATATAGGTGATACCCTTAAATCCTGATTGACACCCATTTATGTCAATAGGCCAAATTAACCATCCCTCCCAACTAGGGTCTGAATAATTGTATGAAACTTAGAATGTCATTCAGTGTATTCTCACTATTTGATGGATAATTCCGCCAACCCTCAAAGAGTGTAGGTGAGGGAATCAGAGGTGTGGTCAAGTCCTTAATCTTGGCTAATCCAAGACACGAAGTCTGTTACACGGTATCGTTCAGGAAGATAATTTGCTATGGTTTGAGGCACACTCTAGATAACATCTCAGTTCCCTGAACTTGCCAATCTTTAGTCTCCCAGACAGATTTTGTGTCTATAGTGTCCCTCTAAAAGTTGAAACCTTGCAAAGACAGCTGGGTAATAAAGGAAGCAGAGTATATCTGTTTCATGCTGGAGAGCATATTTTTTTTTGCAATGTAGGTGCAAGCTTGTAATAATATGAAGTCGGGTCTGAAATGTTACGCCCAGGAAAATAAGCAAACTTTTGTGCAAATATTTGTAAACTACTTCTTGGCAGTATTGGGCAATGTTCCCATTGATGGTAAGTAAAAACATTAAGTTGAATACTTGTTTTGTGCAAGAAATGATGACCATAGTGTTGGTAACAATACGTGGTGTCAAAAGCTCATGTTTCATCATACAATTCATTTGTTGACAAAGCAGCACATTGTTCTAAATTTGACAGTATGGTATTCGCAGTTTCAAAGTCCCAATCATCAGAGAATGTAGTAGAGGTGATGACATAATTCAAAGAAATTTTAAATACATGTAGTATTTTTAAAAGTTCAGTGGGGCCAAATACATCATAGGAAACCCTTTCTCAAACTATTCCTTCAGGAACCAGAACTGCTGTAATGTTCACAAAGGGCAGGTCTCTTCTTTCACTATGAGATGACGTATGAGGTTTCAGGACCGAGTTCACATGTTCTACTGCAGAGCATTGTGGGAGATAATTTCCATTCAGAAGCAGGAAAAAGACAGTAACTACTCCTATACAGAGGACTAGGAACAGTAGACCAATAGCAATCCAGAGCTGTAGCCAGGGAGAAACGAAGAAAGTCTTTTTCAGCCAAAGTTAGATGTTGTATACTTTTTCTTTTTGGGAAACCGAAGCTGGCGGTGACTCAGGTTCACTCGGATCCAGAGAGATGGTATAAAAATCTATGAAGTAGGCAGACGATGTTCGATCTATCTTTGGTAGCTCAGTCGGTTTTGTAGAACTGGCAGATGACTCATTGTGAGACATATAGATATCGGTATTAGGCCGAGTTGGACTCTGTGTTTAATTTTCATTTTGTTGCTGTTCAATATCAATAGGCACAAATTCCATTCCATTGTTGGCAACTCTGTTACTTTGTAGAGTAGAATCTTCAAACGTTATTAGTCTTTCTGTCTGAACTTCCTGTATGGTAGCGAGAGGAGATTGGCGGCTATCCAGGAGCCCTCATGGCCTGCTATTCAGTATCGGCCACATAGTGATCAGACCAATGGAGACCAACCTTATTTTCTTTTTTAGCTGGCAAGAGGCAGAAGAAGTATTGTTCTTGTTCCTTCAGCAGCCAGGACAGGGACAGGTGTTCTGTATGATGGTACAAATTCTTTTTTGTCCATAATCATTTCTCTAACCAGGTCCCCAATCTTTGGGACCCAGGCATGTCTTGCCAAAACTGCATTAACTTCCTTAGTGGTGGTGCATTTTACTTGGACGTTGCTTTGTAGCACCCGGAATTCATTGAGTTCCTGTAAAACAGGCAAATGATCATTGATGTCAAAGACTTTTTCATCCGCCACTGTGCTGCCACCATTTAGGTTGGGTACCCACATTCTCGTTTCAGACAGGATCTCGTACGGAGTATGGCCTCCCAGGGAGCTTCTTGGCATGTTTTTAGGTGCCCTCTGGACCCCATATAGGTGACTGACCTAACTGCCACCAGAGCCTAGTACCCTCGCTGTTAAGAATTGCTTTACATCCCGTTATTTCCTTTACACAATTGAATTTCCCTCAGGATGATATGGATAGGAGTACCACAGTGCCACACCCAAACTTCCCATGACTTCCTTGTAAGCCTGAGAGCTGAACGCGGGGCCACGGTCAGAATGTAATGTGCAAATTGCGTATGTCCCTATGAAGACTCGCAAATCCTTTACAACAGTTTGAGTGCCAGCTGAGCGCTGGGGCCAAACGCACAGCAATCTAGAGCATGACTGCACTGCCACCAATATGTACTTATAAGCCCCATCAAATTCAAGGGGCCGCAGGTGTCCAAATAAACACATGCAAGAGATCTGTGTGAAATCAGTAGTGATGTTTATGGTGGGCGTGCTACAGTGGAATCCTTCATCTTCTGACAGATGTCGCACTTAAAGACAAAGCCCTTGGTCTGTTTGGTAAGACCTGGCCAGCAATAACGTTGTTTCAACAATGAAACTGTTGCAGTGATACCTGCATGTGCTGAATTCAGACCCTCAGAAGCAGCTGTTTGGTATTACTCTATCCCCCACTCCTGTAATTTGAGCATACAGAATATTTTGTGCATCTAACTTGTAGAAGTATTTGAATACTCCTACAAGTTAAAGGAAACCCTTTTGGCAAGGCTGTGTTGTTTTTTCACTAATCAATGACAGCTACCATTATCTGTCTGTCTACTCTTGTGAAAGAACGAGTGATTGCAGCTACAGCAGCAGTTGTCACTGTTGCCTTGGCGGCTTCATCAAACAATGAATTCCCTTCAACTTATACGCTAACATGCTGATGACTCAGAGTATGAATCATGTGAGCCCGTAGCAAACCTTTTTTCAGCTCTGCCACTTGTTACCAAAGCAATTTATGTTTTATTGTGCAACCTTATGAATCTTTGAATCCATTCTGGCCCCAGTAGGGAAAAATGTATTGTATGACTGGACACAATAACAGGAATCGCACACAATGAGTGTGAAGAATTCTCAATACGTATTTTTTAGTGTCAGTACCAGGGCTTTTAGTTCTGTCAGCTGAGCTGTGCAATCTCCTAAAGACTGCCTCTGCTATTGTTAGGACGGACCTTGCCATCCGGCATACAACCCTTTACAATTGCACATGCTGCGCTGTATTGCTGTTTACTGCATATTGCTGCCTGAGCTGAACCATCAGTGTAAATTATATATTCATAGTGATCTAGAGGCATTATTTTATTTGGGAGAGGATATTCATGTTTGTACTGCAGAAATGCTTGTGTTTTCAATGTAGAATCAAATGTATACTTTACATCTGTTTCAGTGAGAGAATTAGCCCACTGTATCCAATGTGGATGCAATGCTTTAGCTTTAGGTAACGCTTGCTTTTGTAACAGCCTCTAAGGTCGGTACCGGAGTCACAACAATTATTTGTTTCCCCGGAGCCAGTGCTCTTTCTCTCATTACAGCAGTCTGTACTGCTGTCTGGATTTTCTCAATTGATGCAAAATACATTTCCGCGTTTGTGTACACGTGAGATTTATATGCAATGGGTACAGTTTCACCTTCATTTAAGGTGAGGTAAGTGTACTCAAATTGACCCGCTATTACAGGGATCACCAAATTCATAGTGTTTACAGTGTGTAAGTGTATTGAAGCTATCATGTCAGCTTGTAGGGACCAAAGTATTTCTGTGTTTTCCTGTGTCCAATGTTGAACTGAGAAATCTGGTCTAATTAAGTCGTAGAAAAGTTTCACTCTTCCTGCGTAATCCAACATGTATGTTCTGCGAAAATTTAGGAATCCTAAAATGGTTTGCAGGTTTTTTAGAGTCTTTGGAGTTTGGAGCAGCGCGCACCTTTCTAAGAAGTTTGCTGCAAGGCTTTTCCCTTCACTTGAGAGCTCATATCCCAAAAATAGGACACTGAGATGGGAAATTTTAGATTATTTAAAGTTACATTTGTATCCCTCTGAGGCGAACCCCAAAATTATCTTGTTCACTCTGGACAAATGATCCAATATTTCATCGTCCATCAGATAAATATCATCTACATAGGACAATGCCTCCTCATGAACATTTTGAAGTAACTCTGATACTGCTGCTGAGAACAACCCTGGGCTATTCTGATACCTTTAGGGCAGTCTACAAAATTGACGCTGAGAGCCTAGGGCTGAGAATGCTGTAAAATGCCTGCTCTTAGGTGCTATATTTTGGCAAAAGAATCCATTTGAGATATCTAGTGTTTTTTATTTTTTTTAGCAGAATGTTATTCATTAATGCAGCACTTAGTGCATTTTGTACTGCAAATGTTTTTGTGCATGTGTTCAAATGCCTGTAGTCTAAAACTAGATGATGTGACTTATAAGGTTTCATTACGGGAAACAAAGGATTATTCATGGAGGAAGTGCAATTCTCTATTATACCTTGGTATTCAAGTTGATCTAAGATCTCCCTGACATGTTTTTCCGTATCATGATTTATTGGGTACGGTCTCTGTGGAGATGGGGTGTTTTTTACTGGGATTTCATGGTGAGGTGACTCAGAATCCCACACTACCTAATTGCAGTATAATGTAGGAGCTAATGCTACCACCCACTCCTGCGTGTATGAATGTTTTACCAAATTCTGGAACAAGATCGGAGAAGGCTGAGAAAGTGATTGTTTCTCCCTTTGGGCAGTCCATATCAAACTCAGGCGGCCAATCTTTTTCTGATAAAAGAATGTCGTATCCAAAGGACAGTGTCTCCCAAAAAAGACCTTTAACTTTCCTGGGTATTTCCCCCTCCAAATGGAGTTTTATTTCATATAACTGATGTGGCACACTTACCCTAGTATCAGGTGTCTCCGCCATGATATATTCATTCCACACCGCTGTCACCAGAAATTCCATCAGGTTCTGGCGAGCTATTGTTACTTCTGCTGTGCTGTCTAGCATCGCCAGACCCTATTCCCCATTCAGAATTTGTGTCCTCAGCAGCGTGAGCATTTCTTATTTTCAGGCCTGCTACTTTCTTCTTTTTAAACTGAGGTGTTGATTTTAGTTTATCTTCTCTTTTGATGTTATAGTCTGAAGTTCAATGTGTGTCTCTTGGCTTTGCTCCCTCTTCTGATCTGTGTTCTGACCATCCTTCCCTCTCAGAGTTTTTCGATGAACCTTGAAAGGAATGAGAGGAACGTGTATCAGTATCCTGATACCTTTCAAGTTTTCTAATGTTATCACGGTTCCTAAGGTTATACCTCCTTTGGAGGGCTCCTGTTGAGTAGACCCACTCTGTGATTGTGATGCATGCTATTTATTATCCAGTTTCTTTTTAGATGGTTCTGGTGTTTGCTCAGTGTTATCCTTTTCAGGATTTCCAATTACTTGTGGTTCATAGTTCTAGCTCCCAAATTTTCTCTACCTAATTCAGTGTGCAGTACTTTTTGCTCAGTCACGCGTGCCCACTTTATCTCAGATAGATACACAGAATAAACGGTAGGGATGTTTATAATAAGTATTTATTGAACCAACATCATTCTAGTGTAAAATACGTGTGCTGTGACAACCACTAGACAGAAACAGATATATACGATTATGAGCACCAGCAGAGTAAAGAAAAGGTAGAATTCTACCATAGTGCTAAACCAATGGGTGTATGCAGGCATATATATACATGAATGGAATAATGAGTACTCCTACGACGCAAACCCTAACTAGATGTACCTTAATGTCCCTAGCATGTATGTAGGGGTATAGCCAAGAATCCCCTTAGGCTAAAGCCAACCCTATTACCTGATGTGGGAGAGTGAAGGACCCCGTCTTGGTCTCAAGAAGGACACCCCGCAAGGGATGTTAGGCCACTGCGTGCTGGAGTGTCTGCATGCAGGCACCTCACCTTCTTGCGTCAGCATGGACCTATGTTTCTCCTCTGGTTTGTCCAGCGAAGATGTGGTGGTTATATACCTGAAAGATACCCTCAGGGGTTCTACCTAGAAGTGTACTATGGGCATGTCGGGCAAGGATGATGATTGAGGTGACTCTTATACATAGTTATTATGCAGAAGATGGTAATCCTGCTGTGATACTGAGAATCCTTGTGCATAATACATGAGGCAAGTTTTTGAAGAAAGCCACATGACAGTCATGGTGCACATAACTAGGTTAAATGTCAGTGCCAGACCCGGTATGTAGAACAATGGTAGGAAAGATGAAGGTAAAAGGTTGTATAACTACCCAGGCCTATATTGGGGTACATTGGGGTTCATAACACTGGTGTAAATATTTGTGTTAACAGATATCAAAAGGGCCTGATTGTAGTGCAGGAAGATAATAGTTTTCCTATACACAGATAAAGATGGAGACTAAACAGTGCCTGCAGTGTTAAAAAAGGCAAAGTAATTGATACAGTAAATAGCTGTCAGAAATCAGAAAGTTGTTACACAGCACCTTGTGACAGTGCTGAACCATAACAACCATGGGTAAATGTTTTATCATTATGCCAAGATAACCATTTCCTTTGCTTGATCGCTTCTTTTGTTACCTAATACACTATCATGGTTCTAAGATCTTGATAAAGGTCACATCTAAGCCTAGACATTTTCCTTCAACTTATTGGCTTCCTATAGTAGTTGAACCAAAATACTTGACAAATGCAGGAAACTATTCCGTCCTTCTTGGACCCCGTTTCTTTTGAAATGTCAGCCATTTTTTCATGTGTGACATTAGGAGCTACTTGTCCTATTTTTACTTATGTCTGGCTGGAATTTTTCATTGTGCTTGCAGAATGGGAGGAATTTGGCGACTCCTCATTACTCATTTAACACAGAATTCCAGCCCAATTCCGCCAATTGCCGTTTTTCCATTCAAGCAATTCAAAGACAAGGGGAACAATGGAAGGGTTCAGCAAGTTAGCAGGCATGTTCAAGCAAGATCTGGCATCCCTAAGCATGATTTTAGGTTAATGGGAACCCTTCTAGCATGATATTCTAGAAAAAGGTCAGAGGGTGGATTGTTTCTATGTGACAAGCAGCAAAATCAACTCAATATAGTTCTTTGAGTAGGTAATCTACCAAACAGATGGTTCAGGAAGTTTTTTTTAGCATACGTTTTTTTTCTATTTTACTTTTTGTTTTACAGGAAGGAAGTGCCATAGAGACTCAAACTTCCTCTTAGTGTCTGGAAGGCTCCTCCTACTCCTTTGCCCATCCCTTTGCCACTTTTCATTTGGATTTTGAGGGGAAAGGAACACTCCCTTCTTTGTCTGCAACCTCTGCTGCATATATGTTAGTATTGGGCTCTCTAGTTGGCAGTGGTTTGCACCCTGTCCAAATGGGGACCCTCACTCGAGTCAGGGTAAGGGGATTACTACACACCTAAGATAACCCCTGCTCACCCTTGGTAGCTTGGCACGAGCAGCAAGGCTTATCTCTGATGCAATGTGTACATACACAAAGTAACACAGTGAAAAAACTACAAAATTAGTCGACACCAGTTTAGAAAATAAACCAATATTTAGCTGAATAAAACAAGACCAAAATGGCAAAAACCCAATGTACACAAGTAAAGATATCACTTTTCAAGGGTTAAACCAGTTCAGTCCATAGGGATGTAGTACTTGGGATGCGTTAAAATGAAAGGACAGTGCAAGGCGCAGGGGAGGTGAGGCACCAGAAAAGCAAAACAATGAGTCTGTTCATTATTTCGCGGGAGATTATGTTGGTTCCTTACTGCCAGGGGAGGTGATGCATTGGTTTCTTACTGCTGCGCAGGGGAGGTGATGCGTTGGTTCCTTACTGAATGGGGAGGTGATGTGTCGCTCTCCGGACATGAAGCCTCCGTTCTAGTGGGCTGTGGCGCTGAAAAAATGGCTGCCAGAGACAATGTGTTGAAAATCCATATGAGTTGCGTCTATTCCACAGCAATTTGGTGACACAGAGCTCAAAACTCACGCTGCAGCGGTTTTTCTGATGCCCTGTGACAGACTGCTGGGGCTAGCGGTGAAAGCCGTGATTGATGCAGCAGCGATTCAGTGAAGTTTGTAGCAATGTATCAATAAGAACAGATGCTGGGAGTGGATGCATGGATTGTCTCCTTCAGTTCACCAGATTCCACTTCCAAGGGCATAGGGACTGGATTTGGCACCACTTGGCAAATCCGGACTCTCAGCAGAAGAGTCCAGGCATTGGTAGGGGAAGTCTTTGATGGCCCAGAGACTACTTAACAGGAGGCAAGCACACACACGCTCTTGGAGAACCTTGGAGAGCAGGATACAGAAAGCATAGTCCAATGCTTTCACTCCCAGGACAGAATCAGCCAGCAGCATTCCAGCACAAAATAGAAACGGGTAGAGTGGTACTCCCTCCTACAGCATCCAGCTCTTCTTCCTGGCAGAATGTCCTCCTTCTAGAAGTGTTCTGATTTGAGAGTGTCAGAGGTCCTATGCTTATACCCCTTTCTGCCCAAAAGTAGGCCAACTTCAAAGAAAAGTCTTTAAGTCTGTACAAGACCCTGCTTTTCCCTGACCTGGCTCCAGACACACTACAGGGGAGTGGCAACAGCTTTGTGTGAGGTCAGGCACAGCCCTATTCAGGTGTCAGTGACAACTCCTCCCAGCACTCTAGCTCAGGAAGGCCCATCAGTCTGGTGATGGGCCATCTGTATATGCAATGCACACATTAGCCCACTGTCTAGAGAGAATACACAAGAGCACAACCGTCATCCTAACCCAGACATGGATTCTACAGACAGGCAGAGGCACAGAATGGTTAAGCAAAAAAATACCCACTTTGTAATAGTGGCATTTTAAAACAGGTAATTTAAAAACCAACTTCACCAAATGATGTATTTTTAAAGTTGACGGACCTCAAAGTTCAAAGCTCTATCTGCTCCTAATGGGAATTTACACTTAGAAGACATTTTGAAGCAATTACCCATGTTACCCTATGAGAGAGCTAGTCCTGGCAAAAGTGAAAAATGAAATTAGCAGTATTGCACTATTATGACATATAAAACAAAACAGCACATATCCTACCTTCTAAATACACTGCACCCCTGCCTAGGGGCTGCCCTGGGCCTACCTTTGGGGTTACTTATATGTAGCAAAAGGGAAGGTTTGTGCTTGGCAAGTCAATGCACTAGCAATGTCGAAATGGAAGTTTAAAACTGCACACACAGACACTGCAGTGGCAGGTTTTAGACATGATTGCAGGGCTACTCATGTGGGTGATACAATAAGTGCTGCAGGCCCACTAGTAGCATTTGATTTACAGGCCCTGGAAACACCTGCTGCACTTTACGAGGGACCTGCTAGTAAATTATATATGCCATTCATAGTTAAACCAAGCATCAATACAATTTACACAGGGAACGCTTGCACTATAGCACTGTCAGCAATGGTAAAGTGCCAAGAGTCCTAAAACCAGCACAAATAAAATGCACCACACAGTCAAAAGCAAGAAGACACAAGCGAAAAAAACTGGGGAAATCACACCAAAGATGCCAGGTATAACAATATAACATTGGATTTTAAGGATTTATTTGTGAGAAATTAAGTAAGTTAAAGAACTTTTGGATAAGTTCTTGTTTGATGGGCAGGCAGCAGTATTTTTCCCTTATTTTATGTTTTCTTAAATGTGATTGTGGATGGTTTGAGGGTGCAGTAGGGGCCTGTTTTGCATTCACTTTTTTAGTTTTTTTCTTAGATAAAACGGTTGCACCTTTTTGAAGAGCTGGGGGCCTGGTTTTAAAGTAACTTTTCTCCAATTCCTGTGTGCTATTTGTGAATGTTGCTTACTATATTGCTCATTTTACTTTCTGGCCAGCCAAGCACTAGGCATTAGGTATATAGTAAAATCATTTTTGGTGCTATATGATTTTGAAAAAATTGAATTGATTTATGGATGGCTTTGGATTAAATACAAAATGTATTTTTTTGTAGTTTATGTTTTAAATCAAAGAGTTAAAGTGTATTTTGGTGAGTAATCTTTGATGCCTTTAGATGTTTTGGTTGGGGATATTTTGAATTTGACTCAATTTATGTTTTTGGCATTGCTAATTTAATGGTAGTGTTTTCTTCTATGTTTACCATGCCTCCTTTCTTTGCTGACAATGTGGCCATTTTTGTGTGGCCAGTGTGTGTTGGATTTGCCATAGGCCACAATTTTATCATTAGTTCTCCACGCTGTGTGACCGTATAGCCATTTAGTGAAGCCAGCGTGCTTTTGTTATAGGCCTCCATGTGTTCTTTGTTCTCCATGCCTTCTTGCATGCTATTGTGAACATGTGGCCGGCGGACATTTTTGTTGTCCGTGTGTTTTTCCATAGGTCTGCAGGGCTAACATCTTGTGTAGCAAGTGTGCTTTGTTTTTGCCACAGACCTGCATGTGCTCATTTTGGCCATGCCATCGCCCTTGGTGGCTATGTGGCAGGGCGGCCATTTTGTGCAGATAGTGTTCTTTGCTTTTGCCATAGGCCTGCATGTGCTCTTTGTTGTCCATGCCTTTGCCATTGGCGTCCACGTGCCTTTTACTACAATATTAAGTGATATATAGGGTACTCCACAATCTTCTTCAAGCCCCCTTTCTAATGATTTGACTAGATTGGACCCCGGCTGAGTCTGAGACATGCCAGAGACACAAGGGAAAAGGAAAGTTTCTTACAGTCTTAGAATTATGGAAAGTGACAGTGATGATGATGAGTCAGTGATTGTCAGTATGGATGGTGGCTCAGAGGACACCGAGATGATCGTTCCTGCTGACCCTGCTCAGAAGGATGTGGTTCCACCACCACCACCACCGCCAGCTTCCATATGTGTAAAACCCCTGCTGAGACCTGAATCAGCCACTAACACAGTCCAAGTGCAGCCTACAGAGCGTCAAATAACACAGCTGCCAACCTCCAGTTCTGCAGGAATTGGCAGAGGCACAATTAAAAATGTATTCTTCCAGTTTGGAACTTCGTAACGATTAGCAAGCAGGAGGATAACATTGCGACATGCTCCATTTGCCATGCAAATATTAGTAGATGTAAGTCAGGGTCACACTAAGTTACTAGAGACCAAACATCCCATGTGATTTTACATCACACAATCTGGTGGGAGGGACACTTTAAAAAGGTAGCTGTGGTGGTGGTGAAAGAGTGGAGCATCTCAGTTTACAATGATAGTAGAAGGTTGTCATGAAGAAAAAGAGGATGACAGTATTACACAAAGCATCCCTGTCCCTTGTAGTGTTCAAGCATCACCCACATCAGCAACCTCTAAAGGACTCAAGACTCAGATGCAGACATCGCTGAATACACTGATTCCTGAAAGATGCACATTGAGTCTACTACAACCAGGTTCTCTCCGAAAGTCGCCTATGTCAGTGGCACCACAAAAGAAAAAAATCCAAGCTACTATTATGGGCATGTTTAAGCAAGAGGGGCCACATGAACATAATCACCTAATGGCATGGCATGTTTGTAAAATGGGAATCTGGCTAAAATGTTGGCATTAGACCTTCTCCCCTTTTCTTTTGTGGAAAAAGCTGGATTTTTAGAATTTGTGGTGGCCATCCACCCAAAATGGAAGGTCCCCAGCTGGACCTATTTTGACAGACTTGCTGTTCCAGTCTTTCCATCATGACATACTGCAATTAGTTGCGCAAGCTAAGCAACAGAGTGAAGTTCAAACTATCCACCTAATGAAAGACATGTGGACTAGTTGTCAACCAACATGTGTAATACTGCATATTGGTTCACTTTTGTGGGTATTAGGCAACAGCTATCTGCAGGTCTGCCGTGATACATTTTTAAGGGCAATTTGGCAGCATGCAACAGTAGCGATGTTTGCCATGGAAAAATCCCATACCGATGTAAATATCTTGGAAGAGTTGAGCAGCAAGTTGTTTGAATGGTTTCAATCCAGATGACTCAGAACTGAATAAGGTGCCACAGACAATGGCAGTATTAATCAAGGCCATGACAGATGGTGGATATTTTGGGGTCCTGTGTTCGGCACATTGCATCAACCTGTTAGTGCAGGACTTTCTCAAAAAGAATACATAGTCAGCAACAAACTGGCCACCTGCCGAAGACTCTGCACTCATTTAAGTCATTCCTTTAAAGCCCAAAAGTATTTGAGGATAATTCAGTGTGCTAACAGAATGCCTGTTAAAGGCCTCATCAGGATGAGCCGACATGTTGGAACTTGACCTACTACATGCAACATTTGTTTGAGCAGTACAGATCAATCATCAACTATGCCCTTTGAAGAAGAGGGGATGCAACTGGAGAAAGCATGAGAATGGAGGTAGACAAATGGGGCATAGTCAAGTGCCTCACACAAAAGCTACAACCTTTTGAGGTTTTCACATGGGAATTCAACACAAAGGACCATACTATGAGCCAAGCAATCCTGTTTTTGCACCTGCTTTAGGAATAGTTGAAAATGCTGGCACAAATGTTTTCCACTGTGAATGAAGAAGCATACTAGTTGGTTCAGAGCTTAATGTTTCGCTTAGCTGGCAATCCCAGGCTGCCAAGAGAGATTGCATCCTCTAAAGAGTATGCATATTCCACAATACTTGATCCACGGTCCAAAAATATACTGTTAACTTTCAATTCCTCTTTCAGAAGGCTAAGTTTAAATTTACAAGACTTGGATTGTTGATCAAGCGAGAAACCTGGAAGAATTGCTGGAAGTTAGAGGCCTGGGCAGTAGCTCTGGCGGGCAGTCTTCAATCTCCAGAAAGGGCAGTGATGTTGTCTCAGAGCCAACACCATCATCACCAGTAACATCAGCAACAGAAGAATTTGACCCAACATCTGCAATGGCTTTGTTTCATGTGGTAGGGTGTAAGTCAGATCAGAGGTGAAAGCAAAAGATGGGGAGCAAGGGGCAGTACCTATAACCATTGAGGGATGGTCCAAGACTATCTGGATCATCCAAGAGAGGTCTACCTGGATCAAAAGCCAATGTCTACTGCTATGAGAAGATGCTACAATGGCCAGAGCTCAGCAGGCTGGAAATAAAAGATCTGGTTTGTCCACTAGCCAGTGTGTCTTCTGAGCGTGTGTTCAGTGCAGGTGGTGCAGTTGTTACCATCAGAAGGACCAGTCTCTTGCCTCAAAGCATGGAGAGATTGACCATGATTAAAATGAATAAACACTTCATGCCACAAATGTTTGCTGTTGCTGAAACAGCACTGGAGGAGGAGGAGAGAAATTGGTCAGACTCAAGTGTGTTAGCAGTTAGACTTCCTGGCGAATCCTCTGAGTTTGAAGGTGAACTCTACTTTGCTGACTAAATAGTCCACAAAAGTAGTTCCATATATATTGTCCAATTGCTTTGAAAAATACATATGTCCTAAGAGAACTATAACTCGTGCCCTCAGCAGGCACTGCTAACTACCCCACATATTAAATCAGTCCTAAAATCTGCCGTGACATCACTGATAATATCACTGCAACATTTGCAATACATTTTTTGTGAAAAAACTGTGCGTGGCGGGAGCACGAGTTGTAGTTACCTTAGGGCAAAAATGTATAGTTTCTTGGGATAAGTATAACTATAACTGTTGAATTTCTATCGTTTTATGCATGTAAAATCTGAACCTAACTAGAACGTCCTTGTAATCTTTGTTTTTTGTAGTTTTTGTAGTATATACACATATATGCAAGGCAGCATAAGTCAGACACCAAGTGTTTTTAAATTCCATTCCTAACTAGAGCATCCCTGTAATCTTTGTTCTTTACAGTGAATTTCTAAAGATTTTTAAATGTTAATTCTGAACTATAACGTCCCTGTTTGTTTTTTTCAGTGAATTTCAATGGTTTTTTTTAAAGTAGTAATGGCGTTTGTAGAGTGGTGGACAAAAGGGCCGGGACCTCTGACTAACTCTCAGGAATCTTGCTTTGTAGGACTTACAGAAGGTACCAGGCAGACTTCTTGGCCCCAAGATCCCTCAGGAATAAAGTGGACTTCATCCTCCAACCAGTAGAGAGCCAAGAGGTGTATTTACAGAGTGGTGGAAAAAGGGGGCATGGCCTCCAAAGACCTCTTACCAATCCTGCTGTGTAGGACTTAAAGGAGGTCAGAGGGGGGGTAGTTCCACACAGCAGGATTCCTGATAGGTTGTCAGTGGCCATACCCCCTTTCTCCACCAATCTGCAAACACACCTCCCTATGCACTACTAGTAGTGGGATGATGTCCCCTTGGCTATTGAGGGTCCTTGGATGCCAACAACCCTTCCAGTTGCACCCATAAGTCCCACATAGTGGGTATGCTGAGAAGTTTTTGGTGGCCAAGCTTCCTTTCTCCCCCACTTTGCAAACATGCCTCCTGGTACACTACTAGTTGGGCGATCAAGTCCCTTTGCCTCTTGAAGGTCCTTGGGGGCCAACTACCCCATCTGCTCCTTCTAGTAAGTAGAGCTGGATTGCTGAGAGGTCGTCAGAGGCCATTCACCCTTTCTCCACCACTCAGCAGACGTGCCTCCTGGCATAATATTGGTTGGGGGAAGAAGTCCTCTTTAGTCCTGAGGCCCTCAGGAGTAAAGTGGAATTCATTCCCCAGCCATTAGTGTGCCAGGAGGCACGTTTTTAGACTGGTGGACAAAGACCTCTCAGCAATCGCACTCTATGACACTTACATTCACACACCCACTCACAGACACACTTAGATACTCATGCACTCACTCACAGACCCACTCACAGACTCACGCACCCACTCACAGAGCATTTCAGACTCAAACACCCACTCACAGACCCACTCAGAGAGTCACACACTCAGTAACAGACCCTCTTAGAGACTCATGCACTCACTCACTAACCCACTCAGAGACTCATGTACTCACTCACATACCCACTTACACACCCACTAGCTGACTCACTCAGGTACACACACACCCACTTACAGACCCAATAAGACACTCATCCACTCTCACAGACTGAGTCACACACTCAAGCACTCACTCGCAGACCCACTCAGACTCATGCACCCACTCACAGGCCCAGTGAGAAACTTATGCAGCCACTCCCATACCTTCTCAGATACTCACACATCGACTGACAGACCCATTGAGACACTCACACACTCACTTGCATACCCACTAAGACACCCATACACTCCATCACACTCTCACTCTCAAAGGTTACAGGTTAAATTTAGTAAATAACATTAAAAAACATAAATTCACTTAAAAAAGTAAAGGTCACAGGGACTTAATAGTTTGGGAAAAGAATTTTAAAAAACATAGAAATTCAGTGAAAAAAACAAAGTTTACAGGGACATTATAGTTAGGAAGTAGAATTTAGAAAACCTTAGAAATTCACTGAAAAACCCCAACGGTCACAGGTAAAATTTAGTTAGGCTCCGTTTTCACTCATACAAAACCATAGAAATTCAGCAGTTATTTTTATCTGAGCTAACTATAACTTACACCCCCACAATGCAATGCTTATGACTTCAAATATTACATCACTCATGCCATGGTCAGTGACATCACTGAAGACATCTCGAATGACAGCGCAGTTTTTTTTAACTTACCAATTCTTAATATTGCCCAGTTGAGCCCACTGATGCTCTCTCATTCATCTTTTTCAGATGCAATGACAGACAGCACTTGATGATTTCTAACAGAGGCGGTATCCCTGCTTCTCTGCATTAACATATCCATTAGACGTTCTGATCAATTACCATGGGTAAGCCCTTGTGACCTAGGTCCTTTCACCCATGGGGTAATATTTTTCACTTTCCCTTACTAAGGATTGTTCTGCTGCACCCCATCCCAATTCTCTAAAACACCTCCCCTTCTTTGTCCTTTCAGAAATTCATTACAATTGCAATGCTGTGCACACTAACCCACAGGTGCTATTTTTGACTCACCCCACTACATACTCCTATGTTCATTGGTACAACAACTATACTGATTTTATCATGATTGGAGTACAGGTATCATGTTGATCTGTAGGTCCTGTAATCACTTTCCCTTTTCCCTTGCCTTTCCTCTCCATGTCCCATACTCTATTCTCAAATGTATCACCTATCCACAGAACCGACTGACTAATGTGTAATCTTGTCCTGATGAGGACTTTAATTTGAACAGGTCGATACGCCATTGATTACTCAGCATACCCTTTGGCGTCCTTTGGTTCTTAACATGATCTGTATAATTATGGTTTCATTGCCCTTGTTATGCACCAATTTTAAAAGTGTGTGCCTCTCTCGCTGTTTTTTGCACCTTATCACATGCCTCACTTGTGTCATTCACTCTCACACAAGTACATTATGTGCCCTATTCTGTGGATTACACCTACAAACAATGTAATAGTGCTCTTATAACTAATACAATCGTTAATAAAAGATTCTAATACAGACTGCATTAAAAAAAATTGTTGTCTCCCTATCTCTGTTCTTTCGTAATTGATTTTACATTTTGCCAAATTGTCTAGAAGTATTACCTGTTAATACATTGTTGTTCACCCTGTTGCTCAGCACATCTAAAATAACACCTCAAAATATAAAAATTGTACTAACGCATGTTCCGAACAACAACAACAATTGGATATTCAATAAGGATAAAACACGTCAATTCAGACTACATTTTTATGTTATTAATATTATCTGGTCTTGAGATAGAGATAACAAGGCACTTGTTTCAGACTGATGACACATCAGGTCTCTTATCAAGGTCATTATCTGAATGACATGACACTTTCACAGTTTCTTGGAAAGATAAGGATAGATGACTCCTGCTGCAAAGGCAGCCATGCCAATGATTAGGCGAGAATAGTGAAAATGTAGTCTCAGCCTGCACAAGATGAAGTTCGGTCTTAGGAACTTTACATTGAGGGGTTGTGTGGAAACTAACATAACAATCATCTTTACATACTTACAGGGTACCGAAAAGTATGCAAATTATGCTTTTCATCTGAGGGGTAGAAGATGGCTATCAATTTTTCATTGCCGTACTGGCACTGCAATGGTGTGACTGAGGTGATCAGAGGAGTTAGCATGGGAACAGTGATTCTTTTCATAGTAGGATAAGGTGGAAACTTGGTTTCACAATGGTGCTGGCTTCAATGTGTTATTTTTATGCTGGGGAAATGTAAATAATGGTATCATGGCAGTTTTTAATCTAATGGCTTGAATCTCTATATGAAGCTAGCTGAGGGCAAAAGGGAATCCACGCCAGCAATAACACCTTGAGCAACAGCCCAAGGTATAGAGAAGCTTTCTTTCTAAGTGAAGACTACATTACAAACATGAGCAGTCCTATTGTATTTTAGTGTTATTGATCACTGATCATAGGCGGGTATGTTGAGCAATACTCTGAAATATTTGAGAGTTCATTGTAGGTGTGCACATTGCACATCATCTTAGCAGAACATTGAATACATTAGTAGAATGTTTATATAAAAATGTGCATCCACAGAGATTTAGGAAGAACTCTAAAATAGATTGGATTTGCTCTGTCATATGATTTTATTTTTTTGCTGGAAACTAGAATCTTCTTAGTGAATGCAAGAGAGAAGCAAGATGGCGTCCGTGAGGAGCGGCTGAGCGGCTGAGCGGCAGCATCAGCAGTGAGCACATAGTATGATGTGACCTCCACACTCCGGTTTCTTTCGGACCCCGGTTTCCTGAAGAAGAAGCTATGAATTTACCGCTTACTCAGTGTTTCCAGTGAGGGGGACGAGGTGGACGGGAGTGATTGCACGCAAGAGACGCCTAGTTACAAGCAGCCTAGCGGTATAGCGGCTCTGCGGCTTAATCACCTGGATGTTGTTTCTGTTCGATCCTCGGCATAAGGTGCTCCCCACCAGTCAGCGAAGGGTTGCTGCTTCGCTCCTGCTAAGAATTGGGCCGTCTGGAAGGCCCGGCAGAGTTCGCGGATTTAGGGGGCGGAGCTCCACAGGATCGGAGAGAGCTGGCGAGCGGAGTGGAGGCGGAGGTGGAGGCTGCAGATCGGACAGATCGGAGCTAGGAGGCTGGAAGACCCGCGCCTACTGGGGACTGATCAGGGTGAGGCAGCAGATTTTTCAACGCTCAGTATCGGCGTTACCGATGGCTCCCAAACCGAACACCGGAGGTAAGCCACTCTCAAGAAAGAAAGGCGTGACTGATGCGGCTGGTGTGGCAGGCAATGCTGTGGACGGCGTGACGAGCACTGTGTCTGTAATGAACGCCGGGACTGAGGGGGCGACACTGGAAGCGGAGTCTGGGCGGGCAAAGCAGCAGCAGCAATCATCCTCAGGGCAGAATACCCCTAAGGAGATGCGTCCCCCTTCTACTAGAACTCGACAAGCCACAGCCACCGCGGCTATTAGCGTGGTTGATATGCTGAATCGCAATGAAAGAAAAAAAAAACTGAAAGAGATGGAACCAGTCACCACAGTGGCCCCAGTGGCACTTCTGGCGGCATTACCGGAGGCAACATCACAGGTTACCACTGAAGCTGAAGAGTCTGAACCTGCACCAAACCTAGAGCCTGAGCCTGAACCTGTAATTCAACCAGCCTCACAGCTTCAACAGCTTCAACAGTCTCAACCGCAAATATCGCAAATACAACTGCTTCAACCATGTCAGGAGGTCGGAGACATGGGCGATGTCTTGTGCGGGGGTCAGGATTCGATGGCGCAACCGGGGCCTCGAGCTGGTATTTCTGTGGGGGATGATATGTTGGCTGGTAATAAGGTCGGTGTGACTACAACCCCTATAATATCTAATGTTGCTATAGACTCATCAACTGAAGGGATGTTAGAGCTCAATTCTATCCCCCTATCAACCGACAGCAGTGATATTCAAGGAGGTCCAACAAGTTACGAGGTATCGAAGGTGGCTTTTATGCCTACTATGGCCCTGGATGAGCCTAATGGTTCAGCGACATATGCAAATGCAAATGCAAATACTAATGCAAATACTAACTGTTCCGGGTCCATACATGGCGAAAGGGAAAAGGAGAAGACCCCCAGTGAATGTTTCTTCTCAGTGACAGAGGAGGCCAACTGGTCAGAGGATGAGGAGCCCCACAGCTCTGATATTGACTGCAGCAATCCAGAAACTGAGAGCGACAGTGAGGCAGGGGTTCCTCCTACTACTATAAAAAATATTCCTCCTTCAAGGGGTCAACCAGAACTAACTTGGGATCACTCCCCAACAACATCCCTACAAGGGAATTCAAACACGGACACGGATCGAGCACAGTTTCATGAGACTACACAGCTGTCAATGATGTCAATGATGACAATGATGGAGTCAATCCACCAGGGGATAACAGCACATAGGGAAGAGACTCGATCAGACAGCCTTAAGTCCCAAGCAGCGATGAGGAAGATGAAAACAGTGGTTAGGAAGCTTTCGAAAGCCTGTGAGAATGTCGCAGACAGGGTCTCAAATCTAGAAGAAAGGGTGGTCGCTACCGAAGCAGAGGTTGCTGCGGCCACGAATAAAATGGAGTCTCTTGGAGCGCAAGCAATTGATCTCCAATGGAAGCTGGAGGACCTGGAAAACAGGCAAAGAAGGAATAATCTAAGGGTCCTTGGCATTCCTGAAGGGGCTGAGGGTCAGGATGTTAAATCATTTATAGCCAAAACTTTCGAGAAAGCTTTTCCAGATATTGCGGGCTGGAATTGGACCGTTGAAATTCAGAGGGCACATAGGACACCTTTTAAAATGAGACAAAATGCCAGAGAAGGCGATAAGCCCAGAGCTATCCTAATCTATATAGGCAATTTTCTTCTCCGCCAGTCCATCGCAGAGAAAGCAAGGCCAGACGCCAAAAGAACCTTCGAAGGAGGCTCCTTCTTTGTAAGACCGGACTTCTGTCACTCCACCGTTGAGCGCCGCTCGAGACTAAGGCAGATAATTAAGCCCTTTCAAGATAAAAGAGTGCAGGTCTATCTTATCAATCCTGCCCAGCTAAAAGTGATTCACTTAGGCAAGACCTTGTACTTTTCATCGGAAATTAAAGCTCGGGAATTTTTGGACTCAGTATAGACTCAGTATAGTATTTTACTTAACCTATATAGCCTAACAGAGAGTAAGGCCTGATTACCTACTCCGACTCAAGTCTCAAGTCTAAAGTCTAAGTTTAAGTTTAGTTTAAGTTTAAGTTTCATTAAATTTAAGGGTGTCACCATTGGTGGTTTATGGTCATTTATGAGGTCGAGGATGAGGTTTAACAAGTAGATTCTGTAATGATCACTGCTGTGCTGCACCCATCACACGCACAGACTAGTCTGCGCGCTTCACCGGGGAGTGGGTTGGGGTCAGGGGGGTTGAGGGGGAGGAGGGCTCGGAGTGAGGGGGGGGTGGCGCAAAGGGGAAGGGGAAAAAAGAGAAAAGAAAGTTCATAAAACAAATGTCTTTACTAACAGGAGTGAGATGCACAAAGTAGCTATTAATATTGATGTCAAATTTAGGCTAAAATGCGATTGCGATTGGTTAGTATGTTGGCTTTGTTCCCTACAGGGGTATGTCAAGGATTAGGGTAGTTAGCCTCAATATAGGAGGATTGAATAATTGGAAAAAGAGGGAGAAATTAGAGGAATATGTAAAATTAATTAGGGCCGATATTGTATGTCTACAAGAGACTCACTTACCCTGGAAAAAGAAACACTGGCTAAATCTAAGGGTGTATGAAATTCTGTCCTGCTCCTCACAGACTTCAACAGTTAAGGGGGTAGCAATTATAGGCCGGATAGGTCTTGGTGGAGCTAAAAAATCAAAGGCCGATGCACTGGGTAGATGGGCAATATGTGAGTTGAAACTAGGCATAACTCTATGCTCAGTCTACGGATCGAATCTGGATGACCCGGGGGTGATGGATCACATCGAGAGGGAACTCATTAACTGGCCATCACCTATAGTAATGTGTGGCGATCTTAATATCTCAGCTGATTTCACAGGTGACACCTCATATAAGGGTCGCAAACCCCGGGTATTCAGGGCAGTATCCTCCTTAATTCAATCTTTTGGTTTGAGGGATGTGTGGGGCTGCCTAAAGAAAGACGAACCCGGGTTTACATACTTTTCACACCCATTTAATAAACATACAAAACTGGATTATTTTTTAATATCAGCAACCTATCTCTGTGACGTAGAAATCTCAAAGCTTCCTAGGCTAATATCGGATCACAATCCCTTGTTTTAACCATGACAGTTAATAACCAAAGGGAGAAAACCAGACCCTGGACTTTTGACAAAAAGCTTTTAGCGAATAGCAATTATATAGCTCATATTAAAAACTGGTCCCAGTCTTTCTTCGACGCGAACAGGTATAGTATAGTGCATCCCGTGTTATGGTTTGGAATAGCTTCAAGGCCGGCCTGAGGGGCGAGACAATTAGTTTCTCTGGGCGTTTGTGGAAAAAAGTTAAGGAAGACAGAGAGTATCTTTTGGCCAAACTCGCGGAGGCAGAGGAACAACACAGGAGAGACGTCTGCCACGGGACTCAGGGCACTCAGAGCCTAGAAAGATTAAATAGCATAAAGGCAGACATTCAACGACAACTGGCGAAAAAAGCTGCAGCAGAGTATCAGACTCGTAGGGTCGGAATGTATGAAACAGGGGAGAACGTAGGTAGGGCTCTAGCGCTACGGATTAGACAAACCACATCAAAAAACACTATTACGGAAATCAAAGAAGCCGATCAGATTTTTAATAAGCCAGCTGAAATCCTGGAAGTTTTCAGGAGGTTTTATCAGGATCTTTATAAGGAAGAGACGGATATAGACGATCCGGGTATAAACTGGCAGGATACAGGCATTAAACTCACGTCTAGTGAGAGGGAATCTTTAGAGCAGAATATTACTATGGACGAGCTCTCTCAGGCACTAAAGGATCTATCTGCAGGCAAGGCAGCAGGGCCTGATGCCATACCCCTGGAGGTCTATAAACATCTAAAGGAAGAAACAGCTCCCCTTCTGTTAGATCTATTCAATGGGGTTATAAATACAGGGGTCATACCAGAATCTTGGACCAAAACCAACATAGTGGTATTCCACAAAAAAGGGAAACCCAAGGAAAATCCTGGCTCTTAATGGCCACACGGTTGGGGAGGATCATCGCGAGTCTCGTTTCCCCCTGGCAGCATGGTTTTGTCCCTGGCAGGGGCACCACTGATCACATCAAAAGAGCCATAACCCTGTTCGACATTCATGCTGCGGGGGGGGGGGGGGGGATCGCGATGATCCTCCTCGACGCTGAAAAAGCGTTCGATCGTGTTAGGTGGAGTTTTCTCTGGAAAGTGATGGCTGATAAAGGATTTGGCCCTAGATTCCTGCAGGCAATTAAGGCTATGTACTTTAATCCAACTGCTAACATCCAGCTTATGGGCGAATGCTCCAGGCAGATCAATATCACGAGAGGCACAAGACAAGGGTGCCCGTGCTCACCAATCCTATTTGCACTGTACATAGACCCCCTGATCCGCCTTATTGAGAACAATATTAATATAAAGCCAGTAGTCACCAATGGATTCGACACCAAAATTCTCGCATATGCGGACGACATAGCCATAACCACCACTGATCCCGACAGTGCCATGAGGGAAATAATTAGCATTACATCTGATTTTGGGAGGTTATCGGGATACCGACTTATTGTGGCAAAAACACAGGTATTATGTTCAGGAAACACAGTCAAACTGGATGACAGATATGTGGACTCTGTAATATATTTAGGAATAACAATCAATGCCAAGCCAAGGGAAATCATCAAAGACAATTTTCTGCCACTACTGGATAAGATGAAACAGGTCCTAAAAAGAATCGACACCCTCCATCTATCAATTATAGGTAGGGTTAATGTTATTAAAATGACAATGTTCCCGAAGATCCTATATAAATTTAGGTCTATCCCCTTCAAAGTAGATGACATATTGATCAAGGAAATGGAGGCAATCTTTATGAATTTTGTATGGCAATACGGTAAGGTGAGGAGATCAATTAAATTCATGTCCTTACCCCAGGAAAAGGGCGGGCTAGGAATACCTAATCTTAAATTCTATAATTGGTCTTGTCTCCTCATAGAAATGGCTACACTCTTCTTTCCCGATGATATGACACATAGCCAGCGGGGCATTCCATCGATATATCAGTTGGCGTTAGGGACTGAAGCGCACGGGGTACTGCTTAGGAAATATGATAAACGATTTTATAAGACATCAGGCTATAAAATATTGGAAGATATCTGGGGGGTATGGTCGTCTGAAGAATCAGAGTATCCCAAAGTTTAATAAACATACTTTAATTTGGAAGTCAGGACTATTTCCGCATTTGAGCAGAGATGGCCCCTGGAGACACTGGGAAAGACAGGGAATCAGCACACTAGGTCAAGTGATGATAAAGGATGTCCTGAGGCCCCTTGATCTTTTGAAGTCACGATACTCACTTCAAGGCCCCCAAGACTTTAAATATATGCAGCTGACTAATACAATCAAATCAAAAAGACCTACCATAAACATATCAAAAGATTGTATATTATTAGAGTATTTGAAGGGAGGTGGTCGTAGCATCAGGGTAATGTACGGACTATTATTGGAAAAGCTACCTGATGACTTGCTCAAGACAGCGGCTGCCTGGGTTGCTAAATTGAGAGATCCGGACATCGATCTGAATCGAGCCATTATTATGGATAAAAGGTTTTTACGATCCTCAAATTTAAGGGCACAGCATTTTAAGACTCTCTTTAACTTATATTATACACCGGCAAAACTGTTTGAATGGGGAAAGAGCGCGAATAACTATTGCCCTAGATGTGGAAATGGGCCTGCTGATCTACTACATATGTTTTGCAGTTGTGGGAAACTAGGGCCAATTAAAAAGGAAATTGAAAAGTTTTTAGAGGGGCTGCTAGCTGTCAAAATAGACCTATCCCCTACACTTTTAATAATCGGGTGTGATGCCAAATTAGGTTTATGTATAGAGTCTGAGGCACTTGTTTTTATATCAACAGCTGTTTTTAGAATATTAATTGCTGCTGCATGGAAGGATGTTGAGGCCCCAACCTTTCAAATGTGGATGTGTAGGATGCTCGGGATCCATAACATTGAATCGGAGCTATATGCTCTAAAGGGAGCGAAATCCAGGGAAATGGGACTAAAGATCCGGTCGCCCGTGGCATTATGGAGGCGGGCAAAAAGTGGGGGCCCATAGCTTAATAACACCCATGTTGATACTACTGATACTCTTAACATACTTACTGTATTTATGGCCTTATGTGTTTACATGTTTTAACATCTGAGCTTTTTATTATGTGCATTCATCATTCTCTGTGTATATTTATACTTCTGTGTTAATATGTATTGTAAAGTATAGAGAACATTATATTGTCATGAACTTTCAATAAAAATATTAAACAAAAATTTAAAAAAAAAATGATTTTGCTGGAAACTGTTTCATAAAATTTTAAACAAGCTTAAGCGGACGACTTACCAAGGAAAGGATACAGTGCGATTGATTTACAAATACAACATGGAGAGTATTATTGAGTCCTAGTATGATACAGAACATATGGTGCATTATAGTGCCATATTTAGTGGAAACAGGCATACATGACTACAAGATTGACAGTCTGTACGTACAAAATGAAAGAAATGATCTTTCAGCAGTAGGGCCGCATATTCAAGAATGAAATTAACTGTGGTAGGCAATGTCCAAATCTCCAACAGCAGAGTGTTCTCTATCACTTCCAAGGTGGCATTTTGGGGGATGTTAGTATAGAGAGCCTCTGTGTCGAAGATGACTTGAGTTTGATGTGGCCTATGTCATTGACTTCCTCAATGAGGTTCAACACGTCCCTGTGTCTTTGAGAAAATAGGTTATTTTGGTGACACGGGGTTATAAAAAGTGGTCAAAAGATGTGAATAGGGGTTCAAGTAGAGACCAAATCCCAGACACAATTGGCAATCCGCCGGACACAATTTTTCTACCAGGGGGGGGCTAGGTCCGCTTTTGAATATTAGGGAGTACGTAGATGCCGCAATCACATGTAGATGGCTTATTTGCTATAAGCCTTGTACTGCGTCATTTCTTTATCATTATTATTTTTCACTTTCCATTAGAGTTGCGCTACTTCCAAGATGATGCTTGCACTGGGGTGCAAGCTTCCACAACATCCCATCATTTCTAGGCTCCAAACACCTGTTCCAAATTAGTACCTGCACGTTTGCTACTAAACGCTGCCCGCTATGTCCATCAGTTACCTCCGTGCTGGCAGAGGGTGGTGTATGTCGTTTGCAAAGTGCGCTCCTGAGTACTGGTCCAGTTGCTTGCTCTGCCTTTGATGTTCCAAGACCCTGACTTGGCCTTTGAGTAATCGCTGTCAATTTTGTGTACTCTTTCTCTTAGGTTGTTTATTGGCTAGTGAGCGTCTTCCCTGCCACTTACTTTTGGGGTACAGCAAACCCCCTAATATAGTAAGCTTTGTTGCTTGTGACACAGGCCTTTCACCTGCATTACTGTCCCCAAAATGCGCATTGTGATTTAGTCACTAATATGTGTATGTGTCTGTTTTCTGTACGTGTTTCTATATCTTTACGTGAGACCTCATGTTCATACCTGCACTATTAGGGTGGACCTGACCCCAGCATGCACCTTGTTATACTGCATAGCATGCTACTATATGTAAAGACATTTTCTTAATTATTTGTTGTTACTTTCTCCCTTTAGGTCAGTTTTATTCCTGAAGGTATACTATATACTTGTGTGTATCCCTTTGGGGATGATTTATTGTGAATCCTGTGGCGACCCAAATCATGACTAGATTAGGATCCCGGTCCTGATGAATTGCCATGATCAGTTTTGACAATAAATAGGCAAGAATAATTTTAACCTTCTTTTAAATATCGCTTCTTGAGCTAGGTTTGACAGTTGTATTCATTCCTATCCAAATATTACTTTTTAGTGGAACCTACATTTTGAACAAATCTAGCTATTCCTTAGTTATTTGTGACCACACATTACACCAGTCTACTCACAGTCTCACACTTTACACTGCACCTCACTCTTCACATCGGCAAAAATGCAGAGCCCGTTGGGCATTGCCGCACTGACCCAGCAAGGAGCTGGCTGATAATGAACAAACATGGTGGTATCCCGTTCATTGCAACACTGCCCCCCTCGCCGGATTGATTCCACTACCTGAGGTCTCCCCCATCAGTTCCCATACCGTGGGACACAGAGGAGCCTCCTATTACATGCCGCCGATGTCCACCAGTGACACGGCGCCCGCATTAACACATCCTTCTGATGTTTGATGCACCAAGGATCTCCGTAATCCATTGAAGTGCGTTCCCTTACACCTCCGGCTCTCCACGCCACACGTGGACCCGGGACTGTGTCTGTACAGCACCGCCAAAACTCACGACCCGGTCCTAATGATGATCCTGATTAATAGGATCGAAACGTCGTAGACTCCTCAGCCCAACTGATGGTGCACCTCCTTTTGTGGTTCAACTGAAATTGTTGTCATTTTTCATCTAAAACATTGTAAATCATTGTCTTGAACTTCAATATTCACTGTATATACTTGCTCACATCCTCACCTTGTGCCGTTTTTGCTTATTGCACATTGTCACTTGCGTCGCCACGTTTTGTGTTACATACGCAGTTGAGCAAGTCCAATTTGGTTTGTTCCCGCAATATTTTGCCTACAGTGCTGTTACAACTTACCTTTTCAATTTTGATCTTAATTATATGATGCCATGTGCACATTTAAAAAATCTCCTCAAAGTCTCCCGTGTTCTTTTCGTGTAATCTATTGTACATACATGTCTAATCGTCCTTTCTAGTGATACCAGTTGAGATACTGTTGCTTTGTTTGATGATGAAGCATGACACCCATCTTGGTCTGTGACGGGTCTTGCTCCTGAGCAATCAGATCCCTGGATCTGGTATCTCAGGTTGCCCTCAGCCTATTCTATTCCTTCCTTTTTTCCCTTCTCTCCAGGGACTGTATACTCCTTTGACCTACATAGTCTGTTTGTGGGAGTGTATGCTGGCCATTCATTAGCCCCTTGTCCCCCTCTTTTGGATTTTGGTAAATGGGAACAGGCAGGCCTTGTCCAATAAACCTTTAAACCAGAGAGAGCAGCAAACTCATTACTCGTCTGAGCTATTGTGGTGGGGATCGAGTTCAAGTCCTTAATGTACAGGACGAGGCCGTCAGCATGAAGAGAGATGGAGTGAGTAGCGTCTCCCAAGGAAATGCCCCAGTCCACGTCCTGAGTCTGTTGGCAATGGTGGGCAGCACTATGGCTAAGGAGAAGAGTAAGGAGAAGAGTAGAGGGAAGAGTGGGCAGCCTTGATGGGTGCCTCTGTGTATTTGAACTGGCTCAGATATAAAAGAGCCCAGTTCGACTCTAGTAAGAGGTGGGGTGTACAGCAGCTGGACTAGGCGGATAAAGTGATTCCGTATACTGTAGCGAGGCAGAGCAGCAAATAGAAAGGCCCATTCCAGGGAATTGAAGGCTTTCTCAAGATTCAGCACTGCGCATTCAAAGTGAGACCACCAGTGTGGGGAATACTTTAAGACACGAAAGAAGCGCAGTAAATCGAAGGAAGTATTGCAAACCGGGACAACCCTGTTCTGGTCGGAATGGACCAGTGTAGGGATCAGGGGTGCTAGGCGGTCCATAAGGATTTGGGCCAGCATCTTGTAGTCAGTGTTAAGCAGGGCCAAGGGCCTGGAGGAGCCTGGAGCAGTGGGATCTCTATCGAGCTTAAGTAGAGATTAGCAAATAGTGAGGCATAAGCTTTAAAGAACTCAGACAGCAAGCTCTCCGGTCCTGGGGATTTGCCTGTGGCAAAGGCCCTGATGGCCTCTCGGATTTTAGTAAGAGTAATGGAATTATTCGTCCTTTGATCAGGCGTGATGAAGGGCAGGGCTACAGTGGAGAAGAAGGTTCAATGTCGTCCGGATGCGCTACCATTATTGATTGGTATAGTGAGGTGTACTTGCGTGTCAATTCAGTGTGTATGTCATGTTGAGTGTAAAGGAGGTAACCAGCAGAAGAATGTAATGCCAGGATAGGGTATCATGATGTATTAGCCATGACAATAAGTGGCCAGAGCAATCAGCAGGGGCATGGGTATGGGCTGAATGAGCAGTGTAATTCAGACAACGTAGCGATTCTATTAATGAGGCATGCTCGCAGAGCACCTCCGCTAACAGAGGGGCATGTGCTGGGTATGGTGCTGACTAGTTCTCGCACCTTAGGAGTGTGCATTCAATTCGAGAGACATCTCTGTCATGCTGTTTACTTATATTCCAATTCATCCCTAAACAGTGACCTCTGATGGTCACTTTTAACCCCTTCCATGCTGATGACGGCTGGGAGCCGTCATGGCACACAGTGCTCGTGTGCTGATGACAGCTCCCGGCCGTCATGACCGCACCCGCGATTGGAATGTGACACACAGGCGCATAATCGCGCCCGCACCCAAGGGGTTAAAGCATCTCATTCCGTTAGTCTGGCAGTGGCTGCATTGCTGTTGAGCTCAAAATAGTCCCCAACAGAGAGGCCGAAAGAGGCATGAGAGGGGGGTCTTCTAGTGCTGTTGGCTGGATATATCATGTGGGGATGGCTGGTAGACCTGCATCCCATGCGATTTGTAGATAGTGAGGATTATGATCCAGGTGTGTACGACTTAAGTAGTCAGCTTGTGTGATAGTGAGAAGTAGGCTGGCTATCCCAATGGACTGGTCTGTCCTAAAGTGCAAATGGTGCAGTGAAGAGTAGAAACAGTGCACTTGTATAGCAGCATTACATGTACACCCAATGTCTGTGAGCTGCCAGTGTTGTATCCAGTCACGGAGTGCCTGGACATTGGAGGTGGCAAGCGTGCAAGGCAGGGGAGGGAAAGAGCGATTAAGGTCGGTACTCAGGACAGAATTAAAGTCACTCCCAATAAGCTACGGGACCCCACTCCAGTGGGACAACGTGCCAGACACACCATTCAAGAGTGAGGTGAAATCCAAGTAAGGAGCATAGATAGTGCCTATGAAGAGGTAGAAACCATTGAGGTGGCCCTATATAAACACATAGAGTCCATATGTGTCCACCACAACATTGTCTGCTACAAAGGGAGTCCCCGGCTTCACCCATATTAACACGCCCCTGGCATCGGAGGAGTAGGTAGTGACAAAGTTGTGGCCTCACCACAGCCTTTGGAGTTCTTTAGCTTTAGCCTGTGTCAAATGTGTTTCCTGCAAAAGCAATACATGAGTGGAGCGCCTTTTGAGATATGAGTATACAGCATAGTGCCGCATGGGTGTCTGCATTCCCAGCACATTCCAGGTGATAATGCTACTGTTGGCCATGTGATACCGATAGCAAAGCTCCAAAAGCAACTTCCTCTGGCATATTATGATAGTGTATACTCAAAGGACTGTGGACCTTAGGAATTTACATATTTTCTAGAGTTAAGTGGATTACTTTTTTTTATCCTACTCTGACCTAGGTTAGAATAAAATATAGCCGGACCCCTATCCAAATTATTTATAGTGCTCTAAGTCAGCCAGGGTCTGCCAGAGCTGGGCCTTGCAAAGCCAAATAATGGGCATTGTACCAGGACCCTAAGGGGCCGGGCACTGAACCAGAACCCTACAGGCCCTACATTTCAGACATTCACTGCCTGAAGAAACAAAACGCTGCCTTCCTGCCTTTTACATGCTAGTGTTACCGCGCAATGTCACCAGAAGTCCCTTTTTTGATACACGGACAAAGTGACTATTGGCTATTGATTTTTATTGCTGGTGTACCATGGCATACAGCAATATTTCATTTCAACTGAATAGCTACTGTACTACCATTTTTACAACAACCTTGCAGAGATTTCTAAATACCTTTGACCAAGGATAAAGGTGCTATACAATCTGTTAAATAACACACCCTGCTGATTGTGATTATGCTTGGTCATTTATGAATTTGTCAAACCCATAATGCTATTTCACATGTATCAATTGCATAGGTCATGCCTCGTGCAAAGGCTTCTAAAGCCATACCCATGTTATGCCCCCTATCCTTTTTTGTCCCACTTAAAGAACTGAGTATGCTCCATCATCGTGATCACTCCTTGCCTGTAATACACCAGTTGACAGCAGGCTCACCATGAGCTCTTTTTTGAGCAGTTGTCTATCTTTTCAAAATTCTAATATAAATAGGTAAAAAGAGGCCTGTATATGTGGTAATTAATATCACCTGGTGGGGCCAACAAAAAATAAAATTGTATCTAGAAGGACTACATCTGTTTTACTGAATATTCATAACATACAAGATTAAAAACTGGCGCTGGTTGGAGGGAATTTTAAGGAACCTGCCTCTTCTCTGTCAAAGGGTCAACATGTTTCTGCCCCTAAAATATGAGCCCATCAGGCAGAGGACTATAGAGAATTTTTCCTCTCCTAACATACTTATAATGCACTAATCAACTTTGCGTTTGGTGTGGGTAAATTGAAGTGAATGTATAAAATCTGCACCCTTGGGAAATACAGTATTAACTTGTGCCTCTCAAATTCAACCCAGCTCAACTTGTTTTAGCTAATATTAGACTGGGGGAGTAGTGGGATAATCGTTCTTATTCATGATTAGTTCCTCCACTGCTGCTCCTGATGATTTGCCTATCAGGTTTCCACTGACCTCCGCTCATAAGGAGGTATTTTTGTGTATAAGGTGTATGATACGGAGGATCTGATATGGCACTAATACAACTACCTCTAACTCCCCTGTGAAATGATAAAGATGATTGTGGCAGCCTGGCAACTAATATAGGTACTTGCGATTTGTAATAGAAAACCTGCACCTGGAGGCATCATGCCACTGCCATTCCTGAAGTACAGTTTTTAGCATGGATATAAACAGGATTTTAGAGTGTAACAGACAAGGCATATTTTTCTGCTTGTCTCACCTTCAGACCTACAAAATTCTGGCTCACTTTATGTATAGATCATTAGTAGCTGCCTATGCCTAGGTTTAGAAACTAAGGGCCTCATTTACAAGAAAATGATGCAGCGCTGCACCGCAAGCCATTTTGGTGCGCCAAGCTGATTAATTTGCAAAGCACACAGATGCGTGTTATTAACAACAATATGATGCATCTGCGTGCTTTCCCCTGCGCTGGCGCACCATTGGCTGCCATGCGTCAGCGCAGGCACTCTTGCATCATTTTGCACGGGTGTCTGTGTTGCGGGGATGATTGTTTTTGTGCAGGAAGTGACCCTTTTCTGCACAAAAACAATCTGAGTGAGGCTCAAGACTCTGATGGATTTCCAGCTTTACAAAACATAAATCTGGTTACGTGTCAGGTTCCATGAATGTTACATATGAAATCTCACAGCAACACTTATGGAACGCCACTTTCACACAGAGTAATGCGTGAAAGAGGCCCATATTTACAAGGCCATGAAAGGTCACGCAGGGTGACTTTACGTGACCTTGTAAATATGGGCAGGCCCATTTTGCCGCGGGTGTGTCAAAAAAAGTGACACACCGGCGGCTCATTGGGCTTGTAAGTGAGGCCCTTAGTGAATTAATATTTTGAGGTTGGAAATATAACCAAAAGGAAAATCTGCAGGCAAGCCACCTCGTCTCACTAGCTATTCACCTAAAATTGTCCCTTTCCCTGTACTTTTTGTTCCCCTGCACCTATGTCATCTTAAGTAACAGAGCAATATTACGATTAAGGCAATATGAATAAAATATACAATTAACTCAAACAAACTAGAAGAGTACATCATTTCACCTAAACATGGCACTCATTTTTGCTAATGGTTGTTTTTTTACATTTTATAACGAATTAACCAAGCACACCACGGAATTGAAATAACTAGACAATATATTTGCAATAACTTCAGTGTAGAGGTTATTATTCTTCTTTAAGTGGGATCTACTTTTAGTTCAAAATGTTTTATGAGACACAATGGCCCATATTTACTAAGGCTTTGAGCTGCTGCAAACCGACACAAAGTGACACATTAGTATTACCTCTCCAGTGCAAAAGGTATTTTGTGTTGTGAAGGTAACCTTTTCTCATCAAAAAAACGCTTTGTGCTTCTTTGTCTTGCTTTAGGTCAAGGAGAGCGTTCCTGGTGCGTTTCTCGGGTGGATTAGTGCAAACACCCACAGGTTTTCAGGCAAAGACCCATCTACCTAGCCGGCCAGACAAGGCTTTGCATCAAAAGCTAACGCCTCAGTGAAACAGAGGTTAAGGGGCAGTGGCGGCCTCTTAGAAGCCCGTCCCCACAAAGAACCTTCAGATTGTTTGATATGCGTAAGCACATTCAGCAATAGGTCTAGTTTAATACAAAAATCCATTGTTAAAAACTGGAAGATATTAAACAAAGGACCACGTCTACTTACTAAACCTATGTTTGTTTTCAAACGTAGTATGAACTTGAGAGATAGAGTGGTGCATACTTGACCATGCACCAAACACACTACTGATCGAAATACGCTTTGGGACCTACAACCAGTCAGAGGACATTTTCCTTCTGGGTCATGTAGTGTTTGTGCTCAGACTGAACATATCACACACATTGACATAGGCACACAATGGCCTTGGTAGCTACGACATCATATGAATTGTAACTCTGACAATCTGATCTATCGAATTACATGCCCTTGTGGCCTGAGATACGTAGGAATGACTACTAGGAAAGTTAAGATCCGCATCTCAGAACACAAGAGCACAATTCGATGCAATAAACAACCACTAAACTTACAACACGCTTCCTTTGACATGAAACATGGACCTAACAAACTCACATGGACAGTACTGGATAAATCAGACACTTCACAACCAATCACCAACTCAATTACTGTTTAAAAGGATCAACGCTGGGTTTTTAGACCAAAGAGTGATAGCCAAGGTCTCAACGATGACATTTCTTGGTTCTCACTGTCTTGCCCATAGGATCACATGGATTCATACTAGGTTGACTAATTCTTACCAAGTTCTGCCCCCTTCCTTTTTCTCCACCTCTTTCCCACTGTCTTGATGTTAGCATTTCTGGCAATCCATCCCGTGTTATCAACACTAGCGTTTCATTATCTCTTATTACACATCTGACATGATGATTTGGTTATGACTGGGTGGCTTCACCTTTAGCGATTGTTCCTTTATAGGCAGCTCACTATTTAAAACGTTGTTTTAAACATACTTTTTGTCCTATTCCAAGTGGTGCGAGCTTTAGAACTATGGGTGAAATTAGCTGGGCTCCGTCGGTCTTTTGTCACCTTTTGATTCACAGTCTACATTGTAGTGGATTAGGAGAGATCTAAGGCGATACACAATATATGGCACTGCCATAGCTTATTCTGCAGCTATCGCTCCATTCTCCTTGGTTCAGAGTTTTTACTACAACTCCCAAAGCCCTTTGATCGTCCACCGATTGATGAGGACTCAACTCAACACAGAGGGCGTTCTTTCAGCGTGCACGGAAGTTAAGCTGACGCTCTTTGGCTGTGCCCTTTCCAGGGGATGAGTCTTCATTGAGACCATGTTTCTCCGAGAATATGATATGTCTAAACGGGGTTTTAATATGCATACCTGGCTAGTTGACGGTTGCAGGTTAGGTCTGCAACATTCCCTTGCATATCTGGTCATGTGACTTTGTTTATACTCACAGGGTCTATCTAACGATGCCGCATATACAGTTATCTGACCCTTTGCAGCATTTAGCATGGAAGTATATTTAGGGTTATATTAGGGATCTGATTTGTGGGCTTTGGTGATGCTGCTTTCATTTATGCCTACCTTTTGGGAGGGAGGAGGGGGGCAAGCCAGACTGACAACCGTTTTGTGTGTGTAAAAGGCTGCTTTATTGAAACAGGTGCACATCACAACTTTCTTAAAAACTGGCACTTCGCCTTACAAAACTAAAACCCCCACCCCTACGATCCCCACATGATAAAACATTCTCCCACCCTATAAAATACAAAACGTAAAATTCAAATACATTAAATATTATACCATAATACACAATCTTATTGCCATAACCTTTGAAATTCCTAACCACCCAAAACCTAATCTCCTATCTGTCTTCCTGCAACTGTAAGTAACAAGCTCCAATGTAAAACCTCCAACCTGTTTAACCTTTCCCCGTTCCTGTACCCCAACTCCCCCAACTTAACGCTAAACTACCAAACTCCAGCCAAACTTAGCCAACTTCCAAAACAAAACCGCCAGCACCTGTTCCAAGCGACAACATACAAAACTTAACACCCCTGCGCACCTGTTCCAAACCGGGACAAAAATGGAAAACCTAACCAAAACCTCCCCAAAACCACAAAGCCAAGAGGGGGGTGGGCTTGAACACAAAAGCCTAACTAGCTGCGCTCCCAGCCACCAGGTCACCAAAACCTAAAATGGTGGCTGGGCAAGCGCAGTGAACCCTGAAAATACCTTTGGCTGGCAATTGAAATTGGGCTGCCTTTGGGCTACTACCAAGACAGCCCAAACCTACAAAATGGCTGCCGCCATCTCGCCCCCTCCCCCTTCCAAACTGCCTGGGGGGCAGACGTCGAGGCTCGGCTCCCCCCGAAACCCCCTTGGGATGGAGGAGGGGGCAAACCAGACAGACAACCATTTTGTGTGTGTAGAAGGCCGCTTTATTGAAACAGGTGCACATCACAACTTTATTAAAAACTGGCACTTCGCCTTACGAAACTAAAACCTCTCTAAACATCTAGTTACCTGACCCCTTGCCTTTCCTCCCCCCACCCCTAGGATCCCCACATGATAAAACATTCCCCCACCCTGCAAAATACAATACATAAAATTCAAATACATTAAATAATACTCCATAATACACAATCTTATTCCATAACCTTTGAACTTCCTAACCACCCAAAACCTAACCTCTTATCTGTCTTCCTGCAACTGTAACTAACAAGCTCCAATGTAAAACCTCCAACCTGTTTCACCTTTCCCCGTTCCTGTACCCCAACTCCCCAACTTAATGCTAAACTACCAAACTCCAACCAAACTTGGCCAACTTCCAAAACAACACTGCCACCCAGGAAAAGACGGGAGGATAGGTGATTACACCGCCTCCCTCTTTTCCTGCCCCCCCCATCGCCCCGTCAATCTTCCCAGGCACACCGACTCTCTACCGAACTCCCAACAACCGGGACAACACCTCCCTCAATTCCAGCAGGTAAAGGTCCATGCAAAGGTGAGACAATTGAACCCCATTGCCCCATAACAGTTCCGATGCGTCATAACGTATGTCCTTATTCCAAATCCTAGAAAAATCCAGGTGCCTGCAAAACCTCACCATCTCCACATTAACCTTCCTCTGAGCCTTATCAATTGCCTGAGGATGCACTGCGCCCCTCCACACCCAGCGCGGCACAAACTCCGTCCAAACCACCGCGCAACCAGCCCACTGCTTCTTGATCTCCCCCAAATCCCGCTTCATGGCCCTCATGAGCACCAGCCCAGTCTCCCGCACCTTGTCATTTTCCTCTAAATGCAGTACTAAAATGTCAGGACACCTGCCCAACACAACCATGCCACTGAGTGTTGACACCAATTCTCGCCACAACATACCCCCCTTTCCCTTCCAACGGATGTTAAACAGATTAGGGTTGAAACCCAAATTTTCACCTCAATAGCTGGATCGGGCCTGCACCTGGGCCCTCCTAACAAACAAATGGCCCACGATCCAAACCGCCATATCCCTGGCGAGGGGACCTGCCACTGAACCTGAAATGAGAAACAACAATAAATACAGGAACAGCATACCCACTGCGCGCGTTCATAGGCCCGTACGAGCCCCGCACATAGCGCCGGTAGCATTCGGATAACCACCTACCCAACCGCATGATGTCCCCTCGCCCCCACCCTTGCCGATGCGCCTCCGATGCAGCGTCAATCCTAGAAGAGTGGGTGCCAAAACGCTTCCCGTCCAGGCCCAGCCTCTGCAATGCCTTGCGCATAACCGCCAGCAGTTGCGAACCCGACACCCAACGGCCGTCCGCATGCCGAAAAACAGCCCCATCCATCGGCGCTGCAGCCCTCAGACTCAACCCCCATCTCACGGGGCACTTCCCACCAGACGCAACCGCCTGCAGAGAAACAAAGTGGCCTACTCCCCTCTGATCCGTCTTCCCTTTCCGCAGCCCAAAAGCGCACTTCGGACTCCAGGAAAGAGACCTCCGACCACAGGACTCCCGCTTCCCTTGTCACTCCCAGCAACTCAGATACACGAAAGGCTCCCGCAAACATCCAAACCATCAGAGTGGCAAACAAACAGGCTTCCCCTTCATCAAAACACACCCCGGCAAAACCTCCAGGACCTGACCCAGCAATTCCAGCGACAAAGGGTGTCGGGCGCTGCACCCCCTTCCGCACTCCCGTGCCCACCCCTCCAACATGAAAGAACCGAGCTCCCCCGCCGATGGCGCGTAACCCCTCAGGAGTTTCCCCATAAATGCGATCCCGGCCAATTTGCCCGCTATCGTCACCCGCATGAGTCCCTTGACGATTAAATCCAAGATGAATTGAACTTCGTCCTTCTGTCTCTTCCCCCCGGGGCCCGCCACCGTGCCCCGGACACCAAGAAGTCCTCCCAAGCTGTCATGTACGTCACCTTCGTCGACACCGCCAAGGACCCTAGAAACAGCTGCAACATCCTGTGTTGCCTACGTACCACATCTGGGACGGGATGCTGGTCGGGTCCCGATCCGTGTCCTTGGCTAAGCCACGGAATCTCCCCCACTGCGAATGAGACAAAGCATCCGCTATTTCATTGTCGACCCCAGGCACATGCACCGCGCGAAAGGCAATATCATAGCGCGAGCAGCCTAACACAAACACTTGCAGTAGCTTCAGCACCTGCGCATTCCTGGCCGACTTCTGATTGACCACCTCCACCACCGCCATGTTGTCCACGTGAAACGTCACTCTCCTGTGGGCCAGAAGCTCCTCCCAGAGGGAGACTGCCACCACTAAAGGGAAAAGTTCGAGAAAAGCAATACTCCTGCCACCTCCCGCCCAGTCTGGGGGCAACTTCTCCGCACACCACTTGCCCCTGCCAGTACTTCTGGAGATCGTACGCCTCCTCCTTCAAGCCCTCCTTCGCACGCACTTCCCGGTGAAGGAGCTTAAGGATCTCCACATACTCCCCTTTCCAAATCCGTTCTTTTGTCGCCAACATCAAATGCGCGCCCAGCGGTTTCGTAACCCCCATGTACGGCAGCCGCTTGATCTTCAGTTCCTTAATCTCAGGCTTCGCAAAGTCCTCCCCAGACGCGCCCGTGCCTGCCGATCCCACCCCAACCGCAGCCCCGGCCACCACACTCCCCTTAGCACCTTCCCCCGTCTGCCCCGGGGACCCCTCCTTCCCTGCTGCCCCTGGATCCTTCCCCACCAGCTCTACCAACACCACGTCTGGCCCTACCCCTTTGTCAGCCACATACTTCCCCTTGCTCTGCCAATTCCCCTGTCCCCCCCACCCAAATCAACACCAGACATGCTGCGGCCACCGCTGCTCACGTACCTGATAGCAAGGAGTCCACACTCCGCTCTCCACTGCGCTGATCCAGAGACACCGTCCTCAGCTCCCAAGGCGATGTCCGGACCATCCTCTCTCATTGGCTCCATGACATCTGCAACACACTAGAGACACCATTATTCGGCCTCCCTCCGCCCTCGCCATCCCTCAGATCCCCTTCCTCCAAACTGTCCTCATCCTCAACCACCTGCACAGAACCCGCTCTATACACCCTTCCTGTCAATGGCACCGACTGATCCCTGCCAGCAAGATTAAAAGCAACGCGTGTGTCGCTCCTCCAGCAGCGAGGCTCCCCAGGCCGCTGGTGCCCTGTGGGTGTTGGGGTCGGCGAGCCCGTCTCGGGCCTTCGTGTGCCGGCCGTGACGGGATCCCCTGCCGGTACTGGGCTCACCGTGGGAGGCTCCGCCCTCCATTCGCCTTGCCGCCATGTGGACCATCCCCAGCCCTGCCAAGTCAGGAGCCCCTCGTCGCTTGTCCTCCTGCAAAAGAAAAGGCCAGAATGGTGTGCTGGGTCCCTCACTCAACCTGAACCCCGATGCCCCCTGCTTCCACCCCATCCCCCGCGCCCCCAGCCCCCTAGACCCCCCTCCTCCCACACCCTCCCTACCCCAGCACTAATACATACATATGAAACACCTGGTAGTAATACATTGTGACATATGGCAATACTCAGTAACGGTCCCATCACACCCGGCACATATAAAGAATGTGTTAGTACAGAAAGTTATGTCAAGTCTGGATTTGCAAGAAGGTACCCAGAGAGGGGAGCCCAGAAGTCCTTAGGGCAAGGGGCCGCAGGCAGCTCCTCCTCGTATATTCTCAATTGTTTCCTACAATAAATTAAATAATGGATCCATCTCTTAACCGTCTGTACACTTTTTAACACTGTGCTACAGCCGGCTTGGCAAACAAGGTGGAAATGGCTACCAGCCGCCTATTGCAGGGTTTAGGTTTCTGTATCCAGCCCAGCAGACATATATCAGGCATGCACCCTACTGTTTCCGTTACAATCTCAGTTAACACTTGCTTGACTTGCAACCAAAAGTTATGTATACCAGCGCAATGCCAGGCTGGGTGCATAAAATCCATGTCAGCCTCCCCACAGTGCACGCAGCAAGCACTTTCACGCAAGCCAAACCTTCGCAATTGAAGCGGTGTATAGTAGAGCTGATTCAAGTTTTTAACATGGATAATGCAGATGTTGAAATTCGCCGTCAAGCGCCCGGTTAATGTACAGCAGTATTTCCAAGCATCTAGTGACAGTGTAGAGCACTAGACATCATTCCACTTATTGTAAGAGGGAGACTCACTGAGATATGTTTCTTGAAGGCACGCATAGTATATTTTGGTGATGAGGCCCCGGCGGTCCTCCCCCGCTAGCATTGCCCTTAGTGCCAGCAGCTTGTTCGGCTCAGCCGGATATGCAGGGTTAATGTCTTGAATTGCCAGCCGCACACGCACATAAGTGAACCCCAGCATCAGACATGTGTCACGTCCATTCTGCATGTCCGACAGTGTACGGAATTGGCTCTGATTATATAAATCACCAAGTTGAGTAATCCCCACCTCACCCAGTGTCTTCAAGGCTGCCAGTTCTTGTGCAGCAGAGATATCAGGGTGTGCGGCAAGTGGCAGTGATGGTGCATATGCGCTCTTTTGGCAAGGGTTTTCCATGCCCAGGCCACGCAGTAAACTGGACTAATTTCAGCTCGCCCCCCCACTGCCCATCAAGGCAGCCGCAACCAGAGGCATCGGGAGCATGGAGTCTGCCACAACTGCCGTATGTGACTGGAACCTCTGTGGATAATACCAGAAATGCGCTAACTGCGCCTGTGTGCATAAGTAATACAAGTGCATATCAGGGGTCTCATAACCACCGCGCTCAAATGGCTGAACCAACACACTCCAGCTACAACGGGGCTTCCCACCCCCCCAGATAAACATTAATAGGGTCGACTGTACCATATTAAACATCGCTTTATTCAAACGGATGGATATGTTGACGAACAAATAAAGGAGTTTAGGAAAAAAAGTCATTCTTCTGACCGCAATGCGATCCGCAAGGGAAGGAGGTAGCTTAGTCCAGCGTGCAGCTTGATCTGTAATCGTGTTAATGGCACCGCCATAATTAGCCGTGAGCACCACCTCGGGGTCCCTGTGTAGCCATATACCCAAATATTTCACCGGAACAAATGACCACTTTAAGGGAACATCTAGGTATAACCTTTTGGTGCCAGCTGTCAGCGGAAACAAGGTAGACTTAGCCCAGTTGATGCCCAAGACCGAATATCTTTCAAATTTAACATACTCCCGTAACAGTTCTGATAAGTATGTGGCGGGTTCGCAGACATAGAGCAGCATGTCATCTGCATATAATGACATCTCCAAGGACCGCTGTCTAAACCGCAGCGCCGCCTGAGCATGCCGCTCTCACAGCTTGCACGCCAAAGGCTCCAGTGCGAGCACAAAGAGCATGGGCGACAGGGGGCAGCCCTGCCACAAGCCATGTTTGATAGGGAAGGCGTTCACAAGAATTTGTGCTACTGGTGAAGTGTACAGGAGGTGAATCATATTTAAAAAGAATGGTGGCAGGCCCATCCGTAGCAGGACGGTAAAAATATACTCCCACTGGAGAGAATCAATAGCCTTGGCCGTGTCAAGGAGCACGACCACCACCTGAAAATCCTGCTCAAAATAGTGTAATGTAGAAAAAATAGTGCGTAGTTTGTGCATCGTGAATCTGGAGGGCATGAACCCCTACTGACCAGGGAGGATATGTTTTGGAACTAATGGCTGAAGTCTGGTGGCAAACATTTTTGCCAATATTTTGGCATCAATATTAATAATAGAGAGGGGTCTGTAGGATTCACATACATTCACCTCCTTATCAGGCCTCAAAAGCATTACAAGTAGAGCCTCCTTTAGGGTATCAGCAAAGACATCAAACAGTCGCGGTGCCAGGTCATCCGCATAGGCCTTATAAAACTCACTAGGAAGCCCATCCAGTCCTGCCGCTTTGCATGTTGGGAGCAACATAATAGCCAGTTTAACATCCTCAATGTCAAACGGTTGCATGAAGTATTCTCGATGGTCAAGTGACAACTAACCCAGTGCCACATCATCTAAGTAGGCATTCATTTAATCCGCAGATGGATGTACACGGTCCCCATACAGATCTGAGTAAAAATCCAGCACCACTCTGCTAATTTCTGAAGTGCCAAAGTGCGCCACTTCCTCCCTGTCCAGCAGTTCAGTAATATAGGCCTGATTACGCAGAGCCGCCAACTTCTGCACCAGCGAGTGGCTAGGGCGTCCCCTCTCCCCATAATAGCGAGCAGTGCTCCGACGATATGTATGCACCATTTCTTGGTCCACTGTCTCGTTATGCTCCGATATGTAAATGTAGAGGTACTTGTATAGCGCACGACTACCCGGAGGCATCTCGGCGCTTGTACGAATACCGCTGAGGAACCCTTCCTGGCTTTTCCATGTGAAGTGTCCACTCCTGGGCACCCCCAAGGTGAAGCCAGGCATCCTTTATTGTTGGGGGCGTTGTGGAGATTAAGCAAGCTATTGCCCAGAGTTGCAGAGTGGGACCCATGATAAGAATAGGCACCGAGGCGAGAATTATCAGGTCCGAGGAAATTGAGCCCAACACCCGCCGAGGCGGGAATTGAACCTTGGTCCCTGGCTAGACTTCTGCATCAGGGTCTGCCGCTCTAACCATTGAGCAACACTTCCCCACCCAATATAAGACATAAGGTCACGTATTGCAGACAGTGTTTCGGGGATGGGATTTCGAGCGTAGTCTCGCTCCAAAGTGGCTATTTCCCCAGCAAGCTCATTAATTCTGCACTGCAGGTCCTTGAGCACCCCAGCCTGTGCTCCAATACAGACCCACCCGAATTGTAACCTTAAAGGCTTCCCAAAAAAAAAAACATATTTTCAACCATCCCTTCATTTTCCCTGAAGTAATTATGAATGGCTTCACCAACTGTATGTTTAAAACCCTGATCTGTCAAAAATGACGGCTGCAGCCGCCACGAGAACGGGGGTCTTTCGCAATCGGCATCCCTTAGTTCAAGGAGTACAGGCAAATGATCTGACAGAGTTTTGACCAAATGTTGAACGTCAACCACCCAGGTGCAAAGGGCCTCCGACAGCAACCAATAATCCAATTGGGACCACCTGCCATGAACAGTAGAGATAAAAGTACTTTCCATGGCACCAAAGTACCTCATACGCCAGATGTTGTGCAGATTCCCAGCGTCCAGTATCCCCAGGAGTGCATCAGTGGATTGCCTATGTCGCCCAGCCCCAGTCCCCACTCTGTCAACATTTGCGTCAAGACATGTATTAAAATCCCCCCCAAATAATTTCAGCAGTGGGGAAAGCAGAGATGCAATGCCATTTATCCGCAAAGAAGGGGTGATCATCCACATTCGGACCATAGGTATTAACTAGAAGCACACTCGTGCCTCCAAGCGTCCCATGCACAAAAGCCAGCCGGCCCTGTTCGTCTATCTCTGTGCTATGGACTTGAAATAGTACTCTCTTCTTGACAAGTATCATCACCCCCGGGAGTATGAGAAATAAGAGAAGGCTACCCGCACCCCAGCCCACCGCATGCCCACATTCTGTTCAGAAAGCTTAGTGAGATGGGTCTCCTGCAACAGGGCCACCTGAACAGTCAACCTGTCCAGGCACGCAATCACGGTGTGAATCTTCTTAGGACTGTTAAGACCACGTACATTCCAAGTGAGGAATCTAAAATTAGCACTCAAGTGCCATAATAAACATTAGATGCATACAGATTCGGAATTCAACAATTAGAGCATACATATTGCAAATAGAAAGTGCCAACTGTGCCCAACCCACCACCCCCTGCTGACCCCCACCCACTTCAGCACACCCAACTTGCCAAAGCCATCCCAATCTTAGTTAAACAAACACCAACAAGGAAAACAAAGAAAGTGCATAGTGTGGGGATCTCCCATACAGGGGGGCATCAGAGTGCTACTGTCCTCCCACAGTTTAGTAGGTGGCTGATCTGGTCTAGTACCTCTGCTAAGATCAAAGAGCAAATACATAGTCTTCAGGCATCCATCTCAACAGATGCGTAATGGACAACTCCACCCACCCCGTCCATATAGATGTTAGAACAGTAAATGTAATGTCATGACATAGAAGGTGAGTCCTAAAATCAGGATGACCCATAAAGCAGGCCCAATACCAGCCCACTGCAACATCATAGTTCCTCCTCATCTTATTCAGATGTGGCATTGCGCCAGCGCCTCTTCAGCTGCATCACGTGCTCCATCTCCGCCTTGGGGGATGTGAACACTTTGAAGGTCCCCTCCGGCCCCACGCGGAGATGCGCGGGATACAGCATGGCATATGGATTGCTTTCGGACTGAAGGAATTTTTTAACTGCTCCAAACTCACGGCACACCAATTGGAGAGTAACAGTGAAGTCCGGGAAAAAGGCCAGTGTGTTACCCTGATGACAAATGGTGCCTTTATCCCTGGCCAGTCTTAAAATGACCTTGCGGTCCCGATAGTTTAGTAGCCAAGCAATGATAGGGCGAGGTGGAGCGCCCAGAATCGGACGCGCCACCAAAGAACGGTGGGCACGCTAAATTATGAACATGGAGGACAAGTACTCGGGCCAAATATTTCCTTAATTGAATTCTCAACAAAGGTCTCCATCCTACCAGTGTTCGTGGATTCGGGAAGGCCTGTAATCCGAATATTATTTCTGCGGGAACTGGCCTCTAAATCTTTGTTCTTGGCCTGTATGAGCAGCAAGACCTTTTCCATACTGAGCGTCTTGCCGACAACGTCACTGAGTTCGTTGACCGCAGTGGAAAACCGCTGTTCCATCTCCCCCATTCTTGGGTTTTGCTTTTCCAGCTGCGCAGACATATGGTACAGTCTATGATTTACTGTAGACATGCTACCCTCGATGGCCTGGAGGCTTTTTTGCACTACCAGCAACGTGGATTCCAGATTGGTCAGGCCCTTCCCCTGTACATCAGCCTCAGAGTCCGAAGCCGCTTTCTGCTGGACCCTGCCAGACATTTGTGCCTCAAACGTGAGGCAGGGTTGTGACTTATGAGGCTTCCCCATAATGGAGGGTGAAGAATGCAAGCCTAAAATAGCAGTCCCAACACCAGGGCAGCACCCCTCAAAGGTTCCTATAGTGCAATGAACAAGCAGCGGGCAGAACACAGGATTCCAACAGTGCAATTAGCTAACAGCAGGAGGCTCCATTTGCGACGCCACGCAAAGGCACTCGTAGCGCAAGTTCCAGGCACCGGGCCAGGCAGGGCAATGAACAAACAGCTCTGATGCACTATCTGCCATAGGGGGGTGATATGCCTGCCATGGGCCAAGCCAATATAGAGAGATGCGGGAGAGGCTGCTATGTAAGGCAGGCAAAGCAATGCAATAACAGGAGCAGCTCACACAGCAGGCGGCAAATATTCACGGAGGGCTGAGAGCTCTGAACCACTGGAGCCCAGAGGGGTCGTTCAGGTGGCAGCAAGCCAGGGCACAGCTATCAGGAGGAAAACAGGGCGTAGGCATAGGCAAGAGCCGCCCCCCAATATCTCCCGCGGCTGCAGTCCAGGTCCTCAGGTGGCCTCTGGGGATTTTTCTGGGCTCCACGCAGCAGTCAGGCAGTACTTTTAGGGACCACAGGCAGAAATCAGCCGGGTGAGGGCACCAAGTTGTTCAGGCGCTGCCAATTCAGCTTGAGCCCCCTCAGGAAGCAACTCATGGAGATAGGGACAGGCAGCCGCCGGCGATGTATATGCTGGGCTAGGTACTGCCGGAACTTCTCTTGCTAGCACTGCAGTGCACCGGCTGGTGCTCCCATTCAGTACAGCTTGGTGGTGGCCGCCATGTTGGCCGCGCTGCAGGCAGAGCTTCTTCTTCGATTTTCTGGCGACACGAGGAGCTCTGACAATTCTTGTGGTTCCCACCAGTGACGGGGACGTCACCCCATGCAGGGCATGCTTTTGAAGCGCATGGATGCCGTAATTGGCTGCTGGTATTTGGCGGACAGGTGATCAGCCAGGCAGAGCTACGCTAAAGTGCAGCCATCTTGCCTGGTGCCCTCTAGCGCCCCCTAGGCTGTAATTTTTAAAGTCATCATAGTAAGTTGAATAAAGTGTATATTAACCCCTTCCATGCTGGTGACGAACCCCAGCCGTCACGCTCCACGGTGCTCGTGTGCTGATGACGGCTGGGGTTCGTCACGGCCCCGCCCTGTTCGTGCGGCTGCCGCACACGGGGGGAATCGCGGCTGCACGGAAGGGGTTAAGGCTTGTCCTAGCGGGGCAATGAGAACACCAGGCTCAATAACGGAAGTGTCAGAATTCTGAGAAGCGCAAGATACAAAATCATAGAGAATAAAAAAGCAGCGCCATGAGCTGTCCTGCACAATGTATTCATATTATGTCATGTTTTGACATGCATGAGACATATGGGACTCTTTACCTGATAGAGTGCCAAGAGGTTAAATTCCTACCATAAACTTGCGAGCTGTGGGTATTTTTATATTTTGTGTTGCACGCTTAACTTTGGCGAATATATTTCCAGTGATTGATGAATATCCATTTCTCAAGATAGTGCAATATTATTTTATAAAGTTTAACTTATCCTTTTAAGGACTCCCCATGACTGGGTCCTTGCTATACAAACACTGCAAAGAAAGAAATAACAAAAACACCAAGTAATCATAAAGGTCAGTTATGTACATTTGATAATTAAACTACAGGCTAACATACAAACTATCAAGTCTGGGGGAAATCCAAGACACCATAAGTTCTAGGTTATTTTATTTTTGCTGGTAAATTTAAAATATACATTTTAAAGTATGCACCATTCCATGCCTGTTTCGTAGCTGTGCCAATTCACGAGCATTGACAGCTGGCCTGAATTGATCATGTCAGTTCTGCTGATATTCCTAAACTCCTTTTATAGCTGCTGGAATGCAGAATTTTGTCCCGTCCTACACTAATTAAATAAAATGAAAGTGGAAATGGCCTGGCATTCCAGAACAAGGAGTATGCAGTATCTCGCACTCTTCTAAACTCTTCCCATTTCGTCACAGGGTGGGGTGTGGCCAGGCCCAGCTCCAGGAATTTTTATTTGGGTGGGCCAAGGGTACATTCGGGTGGGCCACTACCGTCCCAATTTGTCGCTTCTGGAGGTAGACTACTAGCCATAGATTACATCATATCTACTTGTCAACAGTCACTATGATACAAGGATTGCTTCTGTGTGTATACAGAACATGTGGAGAGTTATTTATTGGTGCCCCACCACTGACCTCTTTCTCTGTAGATACCTTTACTACAACCCTCCAACAGTGCACTCCATCTCTTCGTAACCCCCCCTCATGACCACCTCCTCAGACTCCCTCACTACCACCCTCCACCAGTGCCCCTCATGTCTCTGTATCTCCCACCCTCCTCCCATGACCTACTCCCCGGATTCCCTCACTGCCACCCTCCAACAGTGCCCTTCATCTCTCCAAAGCCCCTCTCCCTCATGATCTCATCCTCGGATTCCCTCACTACCACCTTCCAACAGCGCCCGCATCTCTCCAAAGGACCTTCTCCCCATGACCTCCTCTTTGGATTCCCTCATTGCCACCCTCCACCAGTGCCCCTCATCGCTCCATAGCCCAGCCCCCCATGACCTCCTCCTTGGATTCCCACATTGCCACCCTCCAACAGTGCCCCTCATCGCTCCATGGCCCAGCCCCCATGACCTCCTCCTTAGATTCCCTCATTGCCACCCTCCACCAGTGCCACTCATTGCTCCATAGCCCAGCCCCCCTATGACCTCCCTCTTGGATTCCCTCATTGCCACCCTCCACCAGTGCCCCTCATCGCTCCATAGCCCAGCCCCCCATGACCTCCTATTTGGATTCCCTCATTGCCACCCTCCACCAGTGAGCCTCATCGCTCCATAGCCCAGCCCCCCATAACCTCCTCATTGGATTCCCTCATTGCCACCCTCCACCAGTGCCCATCATCGCTCCATAGCCCAGCCCCCCATTACCTCCTCCTTGGATTCCCTCATTGCCCCCCTCCACCAGTGCCCCTCATCTCTCCAAAGGCCCTCCTCCCCATGACCACCTCCTTGGATTCCCTCACTGCCACCCTCTAACAGTGCCCCTCATCGCTCCATAGCCTCTCCCCCTGATGACCTCCTCCTCAGATTCCCTAATTGCCATCCTCCAACAGTGTCATTCATCTCTCCGTAGCCCCTCTCTCATATTCGATTTCATTTGTTGGTTAGCGCTACTCATAGTGTAGGGTGTCATAGTACTTTACATCATGCACACATTATGCAGAGACAATGAATTATACAAGTATGTATATCAGCCTATAGGTAATGTCACATAAGCCAATGGGGATTACAAGGTGTAGGAATCACATGTCATCCATACTGGTGGGCAATATGTTTTAAGAGGGTTTTGTCTGGAGAAGCACAAACGCAGGATTGAAAGCATACCCCAATGTTTGTGGGGTTGGCTTTACTGAGTAAAATGTATATCTGCCAAAACAAACTCGTTATAGCAACATTAGAGTAATGAAGGAGTAGGGAAATTCTAACTATATTGAAACACACACAAAAAGTTCTAAGTATACCATTCAGGTTTGTATGCAGCTCTTTGATGTCCGTTTATAGATCACTGTCCTATTTTAGGATTGTAACTTCTGTACTGCAAGTAACCCATTGAGCTATCCACATCCACATAAAATAAAGTTTATCTGCATTTAAAAATTATGAAGACAAAATATTGCTTTTTAGTAGTTGTCTTGCATCCGTCATGATAACGATACAACAAAATTAATTAAATATACACAAAGTATGTGTCTTGCTGGGCCCTCAAAGACTTTTAGAATATTAACTAATATACACACATCCTCAAAACATACACAAAGTATATAGCTGGGCTTTCGCAGATTTGAAAAAAAAATGGAGCAATAGCCACACATTCTCTTACCTTCTCTGTTCAAATTCTGTGCCACAGCCGGATCTGATGAACAGATGAAGGGGTCAGCCTGACGTCACTGCGAGGGCCAAAGTTCATGTTTGGGTGGGCCAGGCTCATGTTTGGGTGGGCCTGGCCCACCCGGCCCACCCTCTAGAACCGGGCCTGGGTGTGGCTATTCATTTTTCCTGAATCCACCCCACCCAATGACAAAATGGGAAAGGGTAGGGAAAGTATTCTTGATTGACGTTCAGCCTCCTGCAGCCTGAGCTGAAGAGTAAAACGCCCTAGGCTAATCTCTATACTTAGCGCAGCGAGAAAGAGGAGTAGACTGTGAAGCGACGTCACCCGGAATCCGAGGCAACACGAGGGCTGCATGTACATAAGCTCTTTTTACATTACAGCGCAGCGTCATGATGCACATTTCAGCTACTGAAGATGCCTGACTGACTGTTCATTTGCATCAGAGATAGGCAGCCAGGCATGAGCTTGGTTTAAAATGTATAACTTTGTTTGTAGGTCAACGCAGTGCTTTAAATGGGCCGGTACTCACCGGTACTGAGTACCAGTACTTCTCAGTTTTCTGCCCCTGAGTACCGGAACTTAATTTCAGGCAAGGAGGGTACCGGTACTCTCAGAAGCAGCAGGGCTCAGGCCCTGTAGTACGGTTACCTGCAACTCAAAAACTGAAAAGGACACTTTCAAATGGAGTGTGTTTATGTGCCGCTCTGGCTGGCAACAGCCTGTGTATTTGTGTATTCCTGCGATGGGTTCAAAGGGCTTCAGCGCCCCCCTCTCCCCTCGTGTATTTCAGCCCGGGCTCAGACAGCTCTGGGACACACACACAGCCGCACCTGAGTACTTCACAGTTCTTTAAAAGACCATTTGCTTATTAATGAGGCTTTGTTGCCTTTTCGCCCCTGCATCTCCACTCTGCATGTTGTTGGAAGAATTAGCCGCCTCCCGAACACAACATTTTTTCTTAGCGTCCAGCCCCCCACTCTCCACACACATGCATAGAAAAAAGGACTAAATGTTGGCACTGGTCAACAGTTAGTCCTATTTCTATGTCAATTAGTGTTTCCATATATATATTTACATATGTTTGTGTTCAGTCTTGCCATATGGAACACACCACAGCATGGCCGAGCAAGTCTTTAATTTTCATGCTACAAAGATACGTTCACACACTCTACTGTAGCATGAAAATGAAAGACTTCCTCGGCCAAACTGAGGTGTGTTGCAAGGGGAGCATTGTGATTCTGGCCTCCGGCGATGTGCTTTGCACGGGTTGATTCACCCTTCATTAAACCCTGCTGTGTTCCCTGATTTAAGTCAGGCAGCACAGTAAGAGAAACCTTCAAACAGTTCTCTGTCCCTGGTGTCTTGAGAGGGCCGGTGTGAAGATGAGCCTTCACAGGAAAGAGTAAATGTTCATGCTCACCCGACCCTCTCTCAAAACCGCGACATTTGTTCATTTTTTAAATAAGTGTCAGGACTGTCCTGGCAAATCCGGGAGGGGGTCGCCCTAAATTAGTGAGTACCAGCACTTTTAATTTTCCATTTAAAGCACTGGGTGAAAGGCTCTTAGTAAGGGGGGCACAAAGGATATGGACAGAGCCCCAACGCCCTTGTGCACCAGCCGCTTCTGGTTAAAAGCACTTATTCTGTTTCTCTTTCTAAGGAGTTTGCTGACCAGTACAATCCAAGTCTGAGTGACATATCACTCCACCTACTGGTTTTGTATACACATTTTTTCCACTGTTTCAAGGCAATCCAAGTAGTCACTGGCACTTCATTTTCTGCAAACTTTGTTGGTCCTGAGTAAAGCCGCTGCATCCCTACGGGGAGCGTCAGGCTGAAACATGTCGACCTTTCTAATGCTTTGTCAGATTGAATCTCTCTCTGTCTTAGTTGTATCTTTTAATTCTGGCCTATGAATGCAATATTAAAACTGTCCAGCATATCATAGAGTTAGTTTTAATTACTTTCTCCTTTTCACTGAGCCCCTACCCACACCCTGCCCATCTAGAGGTTTAGTGTACCTCATAATCGCTATTAAAACATCCCCGAGCTCCTCCCTATCAGTAAAGGGGCTGTAGCCCGCACTACGACTAGGCTTGTAGTGCGAGGAGATCCCCTATGATGAAGCATGCCAACTATGCATGGGTGAGGAGAATCGTCCTAAGAAAGGGATACCCTTACACCTCTACATTAAATTAGACCCAGGGGCCTATTATTGTGTTTTCTAGATTAATTTGAGCACCAAGGCAGTGAATGACCAAACAACAGACCATTCTTAACATATATGTGTTTTGCCATTGCCCAAATTTGATTGCAGTGCTCTGTTGAAAATGAGTAAACCTTCCAGGATGCAAGCGATGATATAACAGATAAGGGTGCAGCTTGAATTAATTACAAATGATATTCAAAGTACAGGTTTTGAAAATGATCAACGCGAAATACACAAGAATTTACAAGCTATTACATATTTATTTATTTGAAAAGTTTTATAAAGTGCAAACAAGACCCACAGGGGTATCAGAGCGCTGTTGAAAGTTTGCGCCAGCAAGGGTACAAACATAATGCAAGTAAGTGAAGTTACAACCTGTGGGAAAACATTCAAGTTAAAGAGTAGGGGGTATCAACGGTGCCTATAACACGCAAGGTAAAACATCATACAATAGAAATATCCAAGAAGTGCAATATGAATCAGGGAATTTTAACAAAAAACAAGAACGAGATCATCAGTTAATGCAGTTAAGGAGCCCATCGAGGACTGGATCATCAAAAAAAAAAAAGCATAGCAAAAACAAACATTGGTGGAACGTCCTTTCTTTAAAAATCCTATGAGTATATTTATGTAATTACTAAAAATAGGCCAGTGCAAACATTACACCAATGGCAGAACGTTTTCTCGAGCATAAGTCATGAACATTGTCATTCCTATGGATTGTTCGCAATAATCCACACCTATCGCATCACTTCTCAAATGTGGCAAATACAGAATTTTGTATTATGCTAATTATATGTATGCTGAATGATGTCATGCATATCATATTTTCCATCCAGTTTTTGACATATAAATTACACGTTCAAGCATCTGCTGAAAATCCTCCAAGGACAGGGTATGGCAGAGAGAAGGAGAGAGTGATAAAGTGGGAGCATGACAAAGAGAGTGGGAGTGACAGAGGTAATGTGTGTATGTATAAGAAATGTGGTTACTGGTTGAGGGGATTGAAACCCTTCCCAAGCAGCAACCACAATTCTTCTTAGGGTGAAGTCACAAGCAAACCCTAAATTGACCTGTGCTCAACCCTGGGGTAGCTTGGCACAGAGCAGTCAGGCTGAACTCAAAGGCGATGTATCAAGTTTTTGGGCAACACTACAAACAGTAAAACTTTGCAAATACACCACACAAGGAGACCGCAACAGGATTAGGAAAATAGAGTGATGTTTAATAAATAAAACAAGACCAAAAAAACAAATATGCAATTAGTAGAACTGGAGATATTGAATTTTAAAGTTTTTTGAGAAAATAGCCCCAAAAGGTGTAAAGTGACAACTGTGGATATTTGGTCATGCTGCATCAGGACAAGGTAACAAGTTCAGGCCGACCACGAAGGAGCGTGGGATGGCTACAGGATCCCAGTGATCCCCGCTGAACAGAGTGCCTTAAATTTTGATTTGAGGAGAGTTGCGTGGATCCATGTTGAAGATACGTTGCGCAGCCAAAGTGATGAGTCAATTCTGAGAATTGGGAGGTCCTGGTGTGTGATTCTGTTGCATTGATGTCAAGGATTCCATCACCGGGGATTGCGATGTGAATTCCATGTAGAGGATGCTGCACACATTTGGGCAGTGCATTGGCTCAGAAGAGCTGCGAGGCTGTGATGCAGACTCTGGCATTGTCGTTGAGGCTGCCATTGACAAAAGAGGCAAAGGCTTGTGCCGGAGGAAGCATCGTACAGCAGTTTTTCCAAAGGCAATGCAGGTTGTGCCAGCGATGCATGTCTTAGCGGCGGATCCAATCTATGCATCAGATGCAATGCATCGGTTCTGCTAAGGTTTGTGCCACGCAGCAGAGGAGATGCGTTGATTTTGCTGGATCAACAGGCTAGCAGAGCATCTTAGGCCCAATTCCAAAGGTCCAGAACTAGGGTGGCATCACTTGGCAGGGCAAACTCAGAGATGGCAGAGTCTAAGTGCAGATGCAAAGTTGTTGGAAACCTCTTATGTACCTGAGGCTTCAGATCAGGAGGTCAACTAGCGCTTGGAGTAATTGTGGGGTCGGTGTTCAAGAGATGTATGCCCAGTCCTTCTCACTCAGGCAAGAGGGCAGCAGGTCAGTGCAGCAAAGCAGGAGCTGAGCAGAGTGCAGTCCAGCATAGTGACAGTCCTTCAGCAGCACAATAGTCCATCGTATTGCAGAGGATCCACAGGTACTGAAGTGGTAGTGTCTGAAGTCCATCTTTTATATCCTATTGCCTTAGTTCTGGAAGGTGGGAGAAGCTTCTAGACTGTGGTTTTGAAGAGCAAGGAATTCCCTGCCTCCTCTGCCCTGGCTCCGAGGTGGCTGGAGTGACAATGCATGGTTGTTAGGCCTTTTGTTCGACTTCATCATAAGTTAGGACGTAAAATTGTGATCCCAGAGACATCAAAGATGAACCAGTTATCTCTTACCATTTGGAAATTACACTTATAAACAATAATAAGGCAACTCCAATGTTACCCTATGGGAGAGATAGGCCTTGCAGTAGTGAAAAACGAATTTAAGAGTTTTTCAATAACAGGATATGTAAAACTTATAAGCACATGTCCTACTTTTTAAATACATTGCACCATGCCCTCTAGGTTATCCAGGGCAGCGGCGGGCACAGGTAATGCAGTGCGGCGGGGCAAGGGGGAGTCAACAGATGACAGAATAGGTATAATTAAATAAATAAATAATTTCTATTCCATTGTTTAACGGCTTCCCCCTGCCTCTCTCTCCCCGCCCCTCTGCACTTACCTGTGCCGTCTGCAGCTGATCCAGGGCCTTCTCTAGGGATGACTTAAATGGATTGAAAAGGAAGGGTCTGAGCGTGGCAAAAGTTTCACTTTGCCAGGTCAAACTGGCAGTTTAAAACTGCACACACAGGCTCTGCAATGGCAGAACTGAAACATGTTTTAAATGCTACTTAAGAGGGTGGCACAATCAGTGCTGCAGGCTCATTAGTATCATTTGACCCACAAGTGGTATAGAATTTACAGGCCCTGGCACAGGTAGTGCCACTGTCGTAGGGATTTATAAGTAAATTAGATATGTTAATTGGGTATATGCAAATGTTACCATGTCTAGAGAAAGAGCACAAGCACTCTATCACCGGTTAGCAGTGGTAAAGTGCACAGAGTCCTAAGGCCAGCCGAAACAAATTCAGCAAAAAACATAGGCGGAGGATGGAAAAATGTTTGAGGATGACCCTGCAGGAAGGACCAAGTCCAACAGTGTGTAGCACTATAGCAATGTAATAATGGTGACAACGATGTGCAGTAGAAAGATAGATCAGCACGGCGCCATCTTAGTCTGTGTGTGTGTTTATTTACTATTATGTTTGGTTTCATACTATTGTCTCAGCTAAAAATCGCATCTTTTGGTTTCAAATGAGTATTTCAGTGTTTACTTATACCATGCTAGGATTATCCAGGGTGGGTGAATAGAGGCACGTTTGCACTCAATGAATTCAAAGGAAAATGTTTGACAATTAACTTTATTTCTCAAGTTAGAATTTGAACGTTTCACTCGCCTAGTTATGTTATGTTATGTTAAGAGGTATTTGTAGAGCGCAGCTGTTACTCCGAGGAGCATCATGACACTGAGTGGCATTTAATTTGTACCTGCAAACCATCTAAAGTTTGCACCATCAGACATGATCTGTTAGGACAGTGTCTCAACCCCAGCTGGTGGTTCTGCTGCTTTAAACCCCAGGAGCCTGACAGCTGGGACGCCATGATGGTGTGTGGGTGAGCCATGCTGCCTTGTTGAATGACACCTCTTTAATACGCATTTAGAATGTCCCTCATATCCGACCGTAAGAGGAGATATAATGCCTTTGTTTTATGTATACATATACCATTTAATTACTCTGACATTACACTGACGCCCAAGTGTTGTAATGTAGAGTAGATTTTACAGGTGTAAAATAAAACTGGAGAGATTCTGTGAAAATATTTTATAACAATGTTTCATTGTGCCGGACCTGCAGATTCTACAACATACTGTTTAAATGTATTAAAGGTTTAAATTGGTTTCAAATACTAGTGAACTTGTCATTTAAATCAGTTGCGTGTCCCAGCATCTGTTTCCCGTAGTTGGACCACTTCGGCCTTTACTCCCAGCGGCTTCATGATACTTACCGCCGGTGCCAAGGGTTGCTCCCAAAAATCAGACAGCGGTGCGCGTGAAAATGAACAAAGAGAGCGCATTCTTGGGAACAGATGCGACGGCCGTTAAAGCATATCACTCAAAGCTACCAACTTCTGTAACCCATTACCTCAAGCGGAGGGGGGATGCGTTTCATTAATCAAAGCAGCGATGTCTGCACGGGCCGAAGCAAATACAGACAGGATACAACCGGCCCCGCTCTACATTACTACAGCAAACACAGGTGATGGAAGGAATGCGTGCATTAATCTCGGCCTCTGGCAAATGTCTGGAGTTGCCTCGGGTCCCCTCTGGTGGGGGCCTCGCCAGGCAGTTTGGGAGATACTGTTCTTAATAGTAACAGGGTTGGTAATGATTTGCATAAGTCGGAACTTTTGTTTATAGTAGAATGGTGGGCATAAAACATGACTGGAATGCAGCGCCTATGCCTGAGATTAATTTAAGCACACCGTCCATCACCTTGTTTGTTGTTGCAGGTGGCACCCTACGTGCCACAGGAAGGGCTGATCCTAGGACTTGTGGGGCCCTGGGTGAAAGGGAAGATGTGAGGCCCCTCTAATTTGAATGTGACATCACAAGAATTTACATCATAGAAAACCAACATCTCAGGACTATTGATCATCTTTGTCATTGTTGAAGAGACCTATGGGCATACGTATAACAGAATGGAGAAGTATAGCATCAAAACATTGCTAACGCCACGCTTCTGCATTCTGAAAATGCAGGGCTGCACCATATTTTCAAGAATATAATGCAGCCCTACATTTCCCCTGCACTGGTGCTAAATTAAGCTGCCTAACGCCAACGCAGGCACCCTTGCACCATAACGTAAGGGTGCCTGTGTTGAAGGGAATATTGAAATGCTATTTTGTGACTTCTTTGTGTGTTGCTTAATGCCGCCCACATTAAAGTTGCAAAATAGCATTTTTTTAAATGATTATTTATGTGCAGGAAGTGGGACCTTCCTGCACATAAACTATCATAGGCAATTTGCTGTTTCCATGTGTGCTTCACAAGGGGCATAGGATTGGATAGCAACTCTTTTAGGGTGGGTTGGATTGCTGTGGGGTGGATTGGGTTGGAGTGGGGTGGACTGTGATACATTGGAGTGAAGTGAATTAGGATGAAATGGGTGGACTGGGGTGTGGCGGAGTGGAGTGTGGCTGATTGGAGTGTGGTGGATTGGAGTACTGTGAATTAAAGAAGGGTGTATTAGATTAGTTTGGAGTGGATTGGGTTGGATTGGGGTGTTTTGGAGTGGGGCAAATTGTTTTGGATTGGAGTGGGGCAGACTAGATTGGTTCAGATTGGAGTGGGGCAGATTGTTTTGAATTGGAGCTGACTAGAGTGGGGCAGATTAGAGTGAAGATGATTGGAGTGGGGCTCATTGTTTTGGACTGGAGTGTGGCAGATAGCTTTGAGTTGAAGTGGGGCAGATTGTTTTGGGTTGGAGTGGTTCAAATTGTTTTGGATTGAGTGAGGCAGATTGTTGTGGGGAAGATTGTTTGGGGATTGGAGTGGGGTGGAGTGGGGAGGAGGAGGATTGGATTGGGTAGAGGTGAGGTGGATTGGATTGGAGTGGGGTAGATTGGATTGAGGAGGGTTGGATTGATGTGGGGGGATTGGGTTGGAGTAGGGTAGATTGTGGTGCATTGGAGTGAAGTGAATTAGGATTGAATGGGTGGAATGGGGTGAGGCAGATTGGAGTGGGGCAGATTGGAGTGGGGCGGATTGGAGTGGGGTGGGGCGGATTGGAGTAGGGCAGATTGGAGTAGTGCAGATTGTTTTGGATTGGATGGGGCAGACCAGAGTTGTGCGGTTTGGAGTGGGGCAGATTGGAGTGGGGCAGATTGGAGTAGGTTGGATGGAGCAGACTAGAGTTGTGCAGATTGGAGTGGGGCAGATTGGATTGGGGCCGATTGGAGTCAGGCAGATTGGAGTGGAGCTGATTGGAGTGGGACACATTGTTTTGAATTGGAGTAGGGCAGATTGTTGTGGGGAAGATTTATTGGGATTGAAGTGGGGTGGATTGGATTGCAGTGGGATGGATTGGGGAGGGGTGGATTGGATTGGGTTGAGGTGAGGTGAGCTGGATTTGATTGAGTGGGATTAGGGTGGGTTGGATTGCTGTGGGGTGGATTGGATTTGAATAGGGTGGATTGTGGTACATTGAAGTGAAGTGACTTAGGATGGAATGGGTGGACTGGGGTGTGGCAAATTGGAGGCGGATTGGGGTGTGGCTGATTGGAGTGTAGGGGATTGGAGTGTGGTGGATTGGAGGTGGATTGGAGTGTGGTTGATTGGAGTGTGGCGGATTGGAGTGTGGTAGATTGGAGTGTGGCGGATTGTTTTGGATTGGTTGGGGCAGATTGTTTTGGATTGGATGGGGCAGATTGTTTTGGATTGATGGGACAAATTGTTCTGGATTGAAGTGGGGCAAATTGTTCTGGGGCAGATTTTCTGGGATTGGAGTGGGGTGGATTGAATTGCAATTAGACGGATTGGGGAGGGGTGGATTGGATTGGATTGAGGTGAGGTGAGGTGGATTGGGGTGGATTGGAGGGGGTAAATTAGGGTGGAGTGGGGGACTGGGGTGAGGCAGATTGGAGTAGGGATGAATGGAGTGGAGCAGATTTTTTTGTATGGAGTGGGGCAGATTGGAGTGGGGTAGATTGTTTTGGATTGAAATGGGACAGATTGGAGTGGCACAGATTGTTTTGTATTGGAGTGGGGCAGATTGTTTTGGACTAGAGTGGGAGGATTGGAGTGTGGTGGAGTGGAGATGTATGGATTGGTCTGGCGTGGATTGGATTAAGTGGGGTAGATTTTTGTGTGGTGAAGTGGATTGGCGTGGATTAGTATGGATTGGAGTAGTGCGGATTGGAGTGGTGTGCATCGGCATGTACTGCATGATTATGTGTTAAAACATAATTTAAAAAAATACACATAAAAATAAACAATGTCGCTTTGCAATACAATAATCCTCATCTTTTGAGAACAGTGCCCACAAGCACGAACAAAAGAAAACTTGAGTGCAAAGTAATCAAATACTTGGCAAAATAAAAGAAACATAACTAACAGGTTTTCCGAACCTAGCTGCATTTACTAGACAGCTCGCTAATTTTATCACTGGTGACCTGAGCTGGGAAGCAAACATGCTAGTCCCTCTGTGTAAGAAAATCTAGTGATCCAGCATTATAGTGCTGCGAGGCCAAGGACAGGGCCTCCTGCCCTGGGCCTCCTACCACTACATAAGGGCTACAAATCCTTGCAAAAGGGGCCCACATCTAGACTTTGAAGACTCATGGAGGGCTGCAAGGCCCACCTGCCCTGGACTTCACAGAACTGGATAATGGCCCAATTACCAGTGAATGGAGCCCCACACCTAACCTTGCAGCCTGATCTGGTGGTTTCAGGCCCAGGGGATGAGGATCACCTCCCCTGTGCCACGTAGCAGTAGTGGGACATTCTGCTAAACACTGCTCTGCTGTGCCAGTCTGAGCTGGATGCTCCCTCCTCCCCTCATCAACCTGTCCTTACCTGTTAATGTCCAGCTCCTTTTGGAAACAAAAGAATCTTCTGTTGCCTGAAAACGGAATACACAAAGGGCAGACAAGACTTCTCCATAGGCTTATAACAGTGGTGCTGACCCGCCCTCGTCCCTGAGAGCCCACTTTGCTGCTGTCACGTCCCCTACCTAGTCTTTCCACCCCCCCCATCATTGCAGCCCCAGGAATGCTACCACGGCCTGACCAGCGAGGTCAAGACACCTCGCTTAACATTGGCAATGTGATCACGTTGTGGAGGGGCCCTAAAGGAGCAGGTGGGCTAACTATGAAAGTGTAGCATTTCAGACAGAAGTGGGCCCCATGTTTTGAACTGAGCACGGGGCCCTGGGCAGCTATACACACTGCCCATGCCTACCGCCGGCTCTGGCCACAGGTATGCCCGGATGTAGGTCTCATGCTCATCAGGATGCAAGCTACGTCCTACTGATGAGCCCCAAGAAGGACAAATTCAGTCTGGGGTTGCTTGTGGCACCTTCTGGTGGCAGCCTCCATGGCAGTTCGCGATGGCCTGTTCCCCTTAAGAGGAGGGGTGGAACTGATTTGCATAAAGCGGGCCTTTTTCTACAGTGGCATGGTGAGTGACAAATTAGTTTTTTTTAAATTTTTTATACAAGATGCAATTGACTACGACAGAGAGTGTAAGCGCCAATTGGCTAACACCACCCACTACAGACCCCTACCGGCAGATCCGACCATTAGGTTAAGAACAGATATCTCCAGCCTTATCATTGAAGGCGAGGCTAATGACTGGATCTCCAAACACGAAGCGGAGTTCCTCCTGACGACGGACCCAGTGGTCCCCTATTTCTATACCTTGCCAAAGATACATAAAGGAACTAGTCCAGTCCCTGGGAGACCCATTGTCTCAGGAATTGGGTCTTTATTGGAGCCACTGTCCAAATTCTGTGACGTATTCCTCCAGCCCATTGTAAAGAAAATACCCTCCTTGCTGCAGGACACTAGGGATGTCCTACGCCTCATAGACTCCATCGAAGGCAGAGAGGAAGTGGACCTCCTCCTTACGCTTGATGTGGAAGCTTTATACACTAATATTCCCCAAGCAGCCACACTAGAAGCAGTGGAGTCTGCCCTTCTACAGGAGGAATGGTCCTCACCTACTCCAATACCATTCATCATGGCTTGCGCAAGTATTGCCCTAACAGAGAACTTCTTTCAATATGGGTCACAGATGTACCATCAAATCAGGGGTACATCTATGGGTTCTACTTTTGCTCCTAGCATTGCCTGCATTTACATGGCAGCCTTTGAGAATCAGTTTATTTATCCAGATTCCAACCCCTTCAGACAACACCTGACATTATGGCGTCGCTACATAGACGACATTCTGATACTATGGAAGGGGGACCGGCATAGCTGCACTCAGTTTTGTACTTGGATCAACCAACAGAACCCGTATCTAAAATTTACGGGTTCCATGTCTGAGACAGCCCTGCCTTTTCTTGACCTCACGATACGGCTGGGCCCAGCTGGTCTAAGCATTACCTTGTTCCGTAAGGACACGGACAGAAACAGTCTTCTCTTGTTCAATAGTCATCACCCCAAAGCACTACGCGAAAATCTTCCCTTTGGCCAATTCCTGAGGATGCGTAGAAATTGCTCCTCTAGGGATGACTATAGACAAGAAGCTAATACCCTGCAGCACAAACTGCTAGATAGAGGATACCCTACTAAACTGATACGTGACTCCAGTAAGAGAGCCCTTAATAATCATAGGGAGGCTCTCCTTGAAGTACATCTAAAGGAGCGTGATGACCTAATAACTTGCGTCACTAGTTTTACCAGAAACTCCAACTTCATCAAAAAAACTGTGAATAAGCATTGGGATATCCTTAATGCAGGAGGCACTACATTACCAAAGCCAAGGTTCGCATTTAAACGAACGGCCAACCTTAAAGACTCCCTGATACATACACGCCCTAAGAGACAACTCGGTGGTGGGCAGCGGACACTGTGGCACCTTCCGCCCGTTGTTGGACACTACCCGTGTGGTGGGTGTGCGGTCTGTCCCCAATCCAGACAATGCAAGGAGGTCAGGCTTACTAATTCTTTCACGTGGAAACTCATGAGACACACTAATTGCCTTAGCAATAAATGTATCTACCTCTTAATTTGCCCTTGTGATAAATTCTATGTAGGAATGACCATGAGGCAGGTCAAACTCAGAATAACGGAGCACAAAAGTAACATACGGTGCTCCAAGACCCATACAAGATTGTATGAACACTACCAATTATACAATCACTCTGCAGACAGCATTCAATGGTTAGTGCTCGAGTCCCAACCGGCCATGACCAGACAGGCTCTGTTCAGGCTTGAACAGAGATGGGTACATCGCCTCCAGCTTGATAGAGTAGGGCTTAATGATGCCATTCCCTGGGCTACGGTTTCTAGATAACTTCCCTTAGTTAGCACCTAGCTAGCCCCTTTACCCAGTCTCTTCATGCTTTACATACATCAAAGCTTGTCTCAGTTGTTCCCATTGAAGAGGGTTGGGCATTTGACACATCCTTACTGACTCATGAACGAGGGATCCCATTATTTTGGACCCCTAGCACCTTACCATCCTGTGGCATTTCTCTTCCCCCCCCTTACCAGCCTACCATTCCGGCCTCAATAAGGTCCTACTGTGCTAGTCCCGGGGTTTACACCGGCGATATCTCGTTCTCTCCAACAGCTGGACGACACTTTGCCTTCTATAACTGCTACACCACTCCCATAATAATAACCCCCCTCCATTACCACCACTACCCCATCCAAATAGACTCGCCCCGCGCGTCAGCTTGCCCCGCGCGCTGGCTTACCAAGGAGTCTCCTTCACAGATACCCGACTGAGTCTGTGCCATCTGTAGCTATCTGATATGCCTCCACGTTTGAACTGATCGGATTGACGGCACCAGCGACCTTCCCAACATGGCCGCCATACCTTGCCACCACCGTCCAGATACAGTCCTAACTACCGCATTGCTTACACGCATGCGTGTGACGCGCGATAGGCGCCACCTTACCGATGGCGCGTGTGCGGAAATCAACACTACCTGCTTATAGACGGACCCCAATGGTATCCATTACCAGCTGCTCCGCACTCTGACCAGGTGCTGCGAGCGTGAGGGGTAGGTGTCTCCGCCACACCAGCGCCTGCACTAAGGTAAGCTTTGTCTTAATGCCCCGATGCCCTGAGGCGCGTTTGTCGGCTTGCAGCCCCTTTAAAGATTGATAGTGACGGGAACTGCTCCCAGCCCCGATGTGTAGACGCGCCCATATTCGAAAGTGCCATCCTTAACTGATGGTGTATGCTACACTCACTACTCCATGGTACTGACTGTGACGGGGACCGCTCCCAGCCCGACCATGGACCTATGCCACTGGGTTAACGTGCGGCTGGCATACGAATGGAGGGGTGAGTGCTTTCTACCCCCCCGATTATACTTTCTGTTTTTGACCCATACTATGAGTGTGTTTATTAATGTGGTGACCAGCGCAGCCTTCCGCCATTTCATGGCAGCCTGGCTCAATAAAGCTTCTGACCTGTCAACATCGAGTGTTGACTGGGGACTGATCCTTTATACTGGGCTCCATGCCAACCTTCCTACACCTTATGTGGGCATAGTGACCAACCTTCCTCCAATTCCACTACTTTGTACTGGGGTTACTGTTCTAATCTGGAGGTTACTAGTGATACAAGCCTTCACCATCAGGCACTAATATACCACACTTTGATGCGTGACACGCAAACCATTACGTCCCTTACATACCCTACAGGTTCATCCACCAGACAGCGCTGGCTTCACGGGAGCATGCTGCGAGGCCCGTGTTATTCTCCCTTAGGGTAAGAACTTTCCTGCATTTTTCTTAGGAATGGGGGTGATATTGATAGATTCGGCTATACACTTCAGACTAGTGTTTCACTTGCACTCTGGCGCCTCCAATGAGAGATGATAATCGTGCCATTACTAGACCGATTATGAAGGTGAATCTCACCAAGTGTTTGGGATGTTTGGTTTCCCTTCACAGAACACTCCCCCCACCCCCCACAGTGTGGAGAGCATTCACTGAAGTCACTCTATATCTTCAGATTGTATAGCCACATAATTGAGATATGACTTGGCTCGCTCTCTTTTAATCTCTTTTTCCTCCTACCTCTAGGTCGCCTAATTAGAGTGGGACCCCTTGGCCCTCTACGTACACGTCCCAGAGAGGTTGTATGTGCTTTTTACTATCTGAATGAGCATATAATCACTTGTCTTCTTGTGTAGTACCCTGTCTAGGTCCTGACGAATCGCCGTTTGGCGAGAAACATGTTGACCACACCAGGGGGTTGAGTTAGTTTTCTGTATACTTCCACAGCTTCTAGCTCCCCTCCCACCTCTTTTAATCAGGGAATCAGCCACGCCAACAAAATCCATTGTGGACTGACTATCCCTTTTTAACACACACTCACTTTTCACCGACTACACTCCCCCTTGTTCCTCACTCACACCCACCATCGGCTAGGAACAAAAGAACTCCGCTAAAAGAGTGCCTTATGGTACTCCATCAGACATTGCAGCGCCGGTCTGACGAGGAGCAGTGAGCCGATGATGATACTGGACATCCTTCAGCCAGGGTGTGTTCCACGCCTAACGCTCTGGGTGTGTGAGGCTCTCTAGTTCTGACAAGGGACCTTCGCTAGTCCCTTGACTCTGTACGTCCACTCTCCTCTCCACACTGTAGTACTCTCCCCGGGGAACTTTGTATTCTTCTTTGTGCTCTCCTCTCTTCTGACAAATTAGGGTCTCAAGTGTGGCCTAGAGCAATCACCAGAGCAGAGATTAATTCAAGGATTCCATCCATCACATTGTTGTTTGTTGCAGAGTGTTCTACATTTGTTATTGATTTGTGTATGTGGTGTATATCTACCCTACAAGGACCCAAGTACCTTCAGTTTGCAGCTGTGATAGTCAGATGAGCACTGTAAGAGGGGCACTGCACATGTGAAGTGCGTAAATTAAGAGGGAAAAGATGGCAGAGTGGGGTTACACAAAAGGACACAAAGAAAACAATCATTAGCTCCCAAGTATTTGACTTTGCAAATGCTGCAATTCAGCAAGTAGCGTGAAAGGCAGCTAAAAAACAAGCAATCCGGTCACAAAAAGCATACAGCTGTGAGAATGAAGAGGGTGGCTAGGGAGCTTAATGGACAAGTGCATCCTTCACTGGGGAGCAGGAGGTCTCCTTAATCAATCAATCAGGGGGTTTTAAGCGCTCTACTCATCCGTGAGAGTCTCAAGGTGCTGGGGGGGGGGGGAGCTCTGGTCAGTTGAAGAGACGGCCAGTCGAACAGCCAGGTCTTTAGGGTATTCCTGAAGATGTGCAGGGCGGGGGTGTGTCTGATGTCTATCAGGAGCTCGCTCCAGGTCTTGGCCGTGATTTAGGAGAAGGATCTTTCACCCATTTTTGCGCTGCAGAGGCACGGGGTTTCAGCGAGGGTGAGGTTAGTGGATCGTAGGTTCTCTTGGGTTTCTGTCATTGAGATATTGGAGTCCGGTGTTGTGTAGGCATTTATAGGTGTGGGTGAGTATCTTGAAAGTTACTCTCTTTCCGACAGGGAGCCAGTGGAGGGTGCACAGGTGTTGGGAGCTGTGTATGTGTGGAGGGATGCAGAGGACAAGTCTGGCTGCGTTGTTCTGTATGGTCTGGAGTTTGTAGAGCAGAGACTTGTTGGTCCCGGAGTAGATGTAGAGGGCGTTTCAGTAGTCCAGTCTGCTGGTTATGAGTGCTTGGGTGATGGTCTTTCTTGAGTCGGAGGATCCATTTGAAGATATTACAGAGGGTTCAGAGGGTGTTGATGCAAGCTGAGGCAATGGCATTGACCTATCGAGTTATGGAGAGGGAGGGGTTGCGTATGATGCTGAGGTTTCAGGCGTGGTCGGTGGGGGTGGGGGGCTGCCAAGGGTGGAGGGCCACGAGGTGTTGTCCCATGCAGAGGTGGAAGGTCTGAGGACAAGGACCTCTGTCTTCTCTGAGTTTAGCTTCAGGCAGCTGTTGTTCATCCAGGATGCAACGCCCTTCATTCCTTCCTGGAAGTTGAGCCTGGTGCTGAGGGGGACCTTGGTGACAGAGAGGATGAGCTGGGTGTTGTTGGCATAGGATACTATGCTGAGTCTGTGCTGCCTGACAATGGCGGCGAGGGGGGCCATGTAGATGTTGAAGAGCATAGAGCTAAGCGATGAGCCTTGGGGTACTCCGCAGTTGATCACTGTGGGTTTGGAGAGGAAGGGTGAGAGTCTGATTCTTTGGGTTCTGCAGGTGAGTAAGGAGCGGAGCCAGTCAAGGGTGGTTCCCTGTATGGCGGCTTTGTGGAGTCTGTCAGTGAGTGTGCAGTGGAAGACGGTGTCGAAGGCTGCAGAGAGGTTGAGAAGGATCAGGGCTGCAGTGTGTTATTGGTCAAGTAGAGTGCGGATGTCATCTGTGGCAGTGAGTAAAGTGATCTCAGTGCTGTGGTTGCTGCAGAATCCAGATTGGGAGGGGTAGAGGATGGGGTTGTCTTCGATTTCGTTAGTTGGATGTTGACGGTCTTCTCAATGACCTTGGCCGTGAAGAGGAGGGAGATGGGTTGGTAGTTCTTGAGGTCCGTGGGATCTGCTGAGGGCTTCTTGAGTAGGGGTCTGAATTCCATGTCTTTCTAGTCATCGGGAAAGATGCCGGTCTCGAAGGTGGCGTTGATGGTGTGTCGTAGTTTTGGTGTGATTGCGGCGGTGGCTCTGTGGAAAATGTGTGTGGGCAGGGGTCCATGGGGGCTCTGAGTGGATGCCTTTCATGGTCGATGTGGTGTCTTCGGTGGTGACTGGGGTCCAGGAGGAGATAATGGGTTGGCTGGCGTTGCTGAGGCGGGAGTGGTGTTGACGTTCGGTGTATGGTCGTTGAAGTTGTCATAGAGGCTCTTGATTTTCAGATGAAAGTAGGAGCCTAGCTTGTTGCCGAGGTCCTGGGAGGGGGTGATGTATGTGTTTTCGCTGGAGGGTTTGGTGGATTCCTGGATGATGCTGAAGAGTTCCTTGAAGTTGCTGAGGTTGGTGAGGATCTTGTTATGGATGAATGTCCTTTTGGTAGATCTGATGCGTTGGTGGAATTCCGTCATAGCGTTCTTGTAGGGGGTGCGGACTTCCGGGGTTTTGCTGTTTCTCCAGTGTATTTATTTATTCATTTTGAAGGTTTTGTATAGTTAAAACAAGACCCTTGCGGGTATTAGAGCGCTTTACAGGCAGATGTGATTAATAGAAACATGCATAGCTAACAAAATAGTTTAAATTATTATAGTAATATTAACTTCTATAAATTGGTACAAACAGATCAGGTGAATTTGGCCAAGAGAATAGATTTCACTACTGTGGAATTTTAGTTCGTGTACTGAACATCATCTGCGCCATCTTGCAGACTCACGTATGAACATACACGACAGCCATTTTAGGTACCATGGTCTCCCTGTTCACGATCGATCCTCAGCACACTTCCCTGTCCCTGCAAGCCTCCCCCATGCACCCTGGCTGCCCCCGCTCTCACATGCCCAAGTCATGACCTCCTCTTCCACATGACTCTGTCTTTAGGAATCAAACCCCGCGCCTGACCAACACCTCCTTCCGATTATCCACACCGATCACACTGATCCTTTCCTTCCATGAATACCTCTCCTTTGATGACCCCTTCCTCTGAGCCCGATTGTCTGTACGAACCGCTGGTCATCCCTTGGCCTGAGGGTACAGTTTATTGCCCACTACTGCATGCACTCGACCCTTTTCAAAGGAGCTACTATTGATCATGACCTCCCCACCCCTTGAGATTCGATCAGGCACACACATTCCAAAGGAATCGGCGAAACACTCAGCTGCGTGATAGCCCCCTCCTGTTGTGTGGGGGGTAAGGGCCTCTATTGTTGTCATGTGTTGGAGTGGGCCGGAACTATGGGGGTGCCGGGAATGTCATCCTCATACTTCACAATGTCTTTATTGTAATAAAGAACGGTCACATGTCATAAACCAGTGTATAAAAGACCAGGTCTCAGAGAGGCTGTCAGAGAGCACCTCGAGACGATACCTTGTTGTCCGATCTGATGTGTTCTGCTCCGTCGGAATAAAACGCGTTTCCTGTCTTCCTGTCACCAGCGCCTGCCTCTTTATTTTGATAAATCTTCATAAGGTATTAGTGGCGTTTAACGCCGGGCAAAATTACTTAAGAAACATCGACTAAATCGCCTGACCATTTTTTCTGACCTTCAACAATTGGCGTCCCAACGTGTGGGGCCCATCAGCGACACGTGGATCCGGTGGGAGAGATCCCAACGACAGAGTGAACGACTGCAACGATCGGAAGAGCTCCTGTCCAATAGACCCTCGTCTGACAGCCGATCATCTGAACTTCACTGGTTCCGAGCAGACCTCTCCCCGAGGGATCTTCGGTCCTGACTGGGAACCATCAGGAGTGCCACGGTAGCAGCAGAGAGTAGAGGACGATCGGGCGCTGGAAGTGGAAGACAAGAAACTGTCCATGCGGTCCGGGTAAGGTCGTGTAACACGACAAACTAAGAAATATTTGATTGTTTGATTGAAAATACTAGTATTACTCTCCGAATTGTTGGTTCTCTTGGAGATTCTCTGTCTGCAAACTGAGAGGGATAAAAGTATTCTCTCTTCCTTTGCATGCAGCGAAGGGTAGGTAACGCAGGCTTTTGCCCCCGTTGTAATCCGTCGTGCCTATCTTTTCTCCCCCACTGATTGATTGTTTGCCCGAACATTGTTTGTTCGAGAATTGTTTTTCTCGAGAATTCTCTGTCTACAAACGGGGAAGGGTAAAAAGTATTCTGTCCTCCTTTGCAGATAGTGAAGAATAGGTAGTGCAGGCTTTTGCCCCCGTTGTAACCCGTCGCGCCTATTTCTTTCTCGCCATTTATTGTTTGATTGAACGAACATTAATTGTTCGATATTGGTTCTCTCTTTGGGTATTCCCTATTTGCGAATACTGCACAATAAAAATATTCTGTCTAGTCTTCACGAAGTAGTGAAGGATAGGTAGTGCAGACTTTTGTCCCCGTTGTAACCCGTCATGCCTATCTTCTCCCCATTGGTCAGTAGTTGGATCAACCCGGACCGCTTATTAGAGATGAACCATCCAGCTCCATTGGAAGGCACCCCTAATAAGGACATGTTCACTAAACAAGGACTAGTCGCCATAGCTTATAGTAAACTATGGCATAAATATACGAAAAGGGACCCCAAAAATCAGTGGCCACTGATAGGTTCTTTTGATGATCATAAAATAAAAGCGCTAGAAGCAGCTGTTAGAATAAATAAGGCAACACCCACTATGCTCGATAGTATCGGCATGTGGCGCAAAGAAGCAGAGCAACGAAGGAAAAGAGAAGAAACAAAAATAGGGAAAGAATTGCGAAAGGCAGCCCACCTGGCAGTGAAGGAACTAGATGAAGAGATAAAAAGGAGAGAGGAAGTTAGACAATTGCAAGAATCAGGGGCGACAGGCCAATGCCCTGTTAGGACCCCCTCTACGCTCTACCCAGAGATGCCCTCCAAACAACGGGCAAATGACGAGTTACTGCTAGGTCCTCCAATCATCTACATGCCCCCTCCTTATGCCCCCTGCCAGCCACTGGCACAGCACCTACCAGTCCTGAGCACGGGCGAGGGTGACCCTAGCGCTAGTGCCCCGGCCCTTCGCACCAGCCACATCGGTAACAACGTCAAATGAACTTGAGACTAGCAAGCAACTAACGGCCAGACCAAATAGGTTGAGCAAAGACGAATGGGATGGGATTGATAAGATAGCAAAGACACTGGTAGAACGGAAAGAGAGCGAAGAATATGCGATGGATATGTGCAATTCACATGCCGGCAGCCACAAACGGCATTTCATTTTACGGTTCAGCTTCCACACCCTGAAGCATATGAGGATAGGTATCAAACTAAGGGTCCTGCTAAGCTGACGACTCTATATAGAAAGATCGATGTTGGAGATGGGACTGAGCATGACGTGACGGACCCCTTCATGCAAACGCTTGAGGTCTTCCGCCACATCACTGAACAGAAATCAGAGGTTAAGCTTACTGTCTCAGTCCCGGATGAGCCCCCATTAGAAGTAGCCAACGCTATGATGCCTATCAGAGAAGCCGCCCCCTACTGGGTTCCCCCAAGAGGTCAGGGAACAAACGACGATATTAACCACGCAGATGCAAAAGGGAGGGTTGTGTACAACTGGGTTTATCAACCATGGGATCGACAAGATATTTTAACCTTTAGGCAAACCCTGCCCGATTTAAGAAAGAACCCGACAGCCTTTTATACCGAACTAAGTACAGCCTTGGGCTCAACCATAATGACTCTAGCGGACATTGATTTGTTTTTTGGGTTATGTCTGCCGGCTGACGTGTGGAAGCAAATCCGGAAGGCCAACCACACAGATCTGTTTGGACATACCTGGAATCAACTCGGTGAACTAGATAGGCAGCGAGAGCCCAGTAGGAAACCTGTAAAAGACATACTGGAACTCCCGGACAAAATAGTGCAGAAGTTAAAGACATTGATCCCAGAGAGAAAGGTAGACTGGTCGATAGTCACGGCTTGCCGTCAGAAACCCCAGGAAGATGTATCAGAATATTTCTCCCGATTTGAGACAGTGTTCTCCGACTACAGTGGCCAAGACATGACCACCGCAACCGGACAACACCTATTCGTGCAAAACTACGTAAAGGGGCTATTACAAGAGGTCTCCCAGAAGTTACAGACAAGCGAGAGTAGTTGGGGGGCCTCAAAACCTGCAGCTATCCTTCAGATGGCTCAGTATTACGAACACCAAAAGAACGAGAACAAGAGGGCAACAGAGAAAAAGAAAAAGGACTTAAAAGAACGAGTGATGATTGCCCAATTACAGGGAGTGACTCGAGGAAGGGAACAGTATAGGGGAAACTACCAGTCGAATGCCCCTAGGAATTCACGCCCTAGAGACCGCACACCCACACCTGGCGCTCCACGAACAGACCTCGATGAGAACCAGTGTGCGTTTTGCAAAGGATTTGGTCACTGGAAATCTCAATGCCCGGTCCTCCGAGAAATGCTTAAGAATAACGAGACAAGGGACATGACAAATGGCCCCAGGACTAGAGGGCAGGGATGAGGGCACACCCACGACACCAACAGCAACCAACCTGACAGACCGAACACATTTGACCGCCCCCGACAGAATCAGTGCCAACAGTCCGGCTGCGACAATGCTCACGACTTTGCATAGGACTGCCAAGGGCGAGGGAGGGATCCAGTCGAGCTCTGTGTTGACCAGAAAGGTCCTTACGTCACCGCTAAGGTCCTGGGTACAAAGTCTCCATTCTTGGTAGACACTGGAGCGACACGTAGTGTATTATCAAAGCGACTGATTCCAAGGGCACCCTTGTCTGGCTCACACATTACATCGATAGGTTTCGATGGAACGCCCTCCACCAATCCCCTGTCTGTACCTATCTCCTTTGACCTATGAAACAACCCCACGGACACAACATTTCTGCTCTCCTCCAACTCCCCTGACGCCATTATGGGTATTGACTTGCTAAAACATTTCCGAGCTACTATTAGATGTTCCCCAGATGGAGTCCGAGTCATCCTGTACGACAACCCGAGCATGTCCAGATCCTGCCCCGCACGACATATGTACTCTATCACTGATGCTGACCTAACCTTGCTCGACACCCTACCCCTGTATCTATGGGCCAGAAACGATTCGGATGTAGGACGAATGATGATCGACCCTGTGCACATAACTGTTCGACCAGACGCAATGCTCCCGAAACTCCCACAATACCGGATATCGCCCGAAGGCGAGAAGGCATTGGTAGCGATTATTCAGTCCCTGGTAGATGCAGGAGTGGTAGAGGAGGTGGTTAGTAATGTTTGCAACAGCTCTATCCTACCCATTGTTAAGAAGCAAGGTGAGGGAGATGAGAAAGCGTACCGCTTCATCATCGACCTGCGAGAAGTCAACAAAGTGGTGGTACCACAGTACCCCGTAGTCTCAGACATCACCACCATTCTGACCCTCATCCCGTCCACTGCCACCACCTTCACCATTATCGATCTCAAGAATGCATTTTTCTCTATCCCCATCCATCCAGACAGCCGTTATCTCTTCGGCTTCACATTAAAAAAACGTTCGTACCGATTTTGTAGAGCTCCTCAGGGCTACACTGAAAGTCCCAGCATTTACAGCCAGGCCCTCAAAAGACAGCTGGACGCCGTCCAGCTACCAGATGGAGTGGTGTTGATCCAATATGTCGATGATATCCTTTTGACGGCCGACACCACTCCTCTTGCAATCACGGCCACTATCCAACTCTTGCACTTTCTTGCGGAGAATGGCCACAAAGTCTCCAAGAAGAAACTGCAGTTCTGCCAACCTCAAGTAACCTACCTAGGCCATCTCCTGTCCAAAGAAGGGAGGAAACTTACACCCGACCGAATCCAAACCATCCTAGACACCCCCATCCCAAAAACACAGAAGCAAGTCCGTTCATTGGTGGGCCTTACCTCTTTTTGCCGACAATGGTTACCAAATTTCAGTCTCATTATAAAGCCCCTACTTTCCCTGTTGGCCAAAGATGTACCCTTCCCACTCCCTTGGACCCCCGAATGCCAAGCGTCCTTTAAGGAGTTGCGAGATGCCCTTTGCTCGGCACCCGTCCTAGGAACACCAGATTACTCCAAGCCCTTCTCTCTCTTCACTCACGAAAGGGAGGGATGCGCATTGTCTGTTCTAACTCAGCCCATCGGCTCCAAACAACGCCCTTGTGCCTACTTCTCTGCCACTCTCGACCCAGTCGCCAGAGCTTTACCTGCCTGCCTTCGAGCAGTAGCCGCCGCTGCTGTCTCTATCCGTCAGAGTGAGGGAATTGTACTTTCAAACTCTCTCACGGTGTTAGTACCCCATGCAGTTGACACCCTTTTGAACCAGACCAAGACCCAACACCTGACTAGTGCACGACTGACGGGGTACGAATTGACTCTACTTGCACCCCACATCACTCTGAAGAGATGCACGACTTTGAATCCTGCCACACTGTTGCCCTTGCCTGAAAATGACCCCGATGTGCCCCCTATACACGACTGTGTGACCCTCACGGACGAACAGACCAGAAGTAGAATTGACCTTAGAGACACTGCCTTTACAGACCCTGATGGAGAACTATGGGTAGACGGCTCTTGTATCAAACTCCCAGATGGCACCACTTCAGCTGCCTATGCGGTGACGACAGCCCGAACAGTAGTTGAAACCGCCCGCATCACACAACGATCCGCACAGGCGGCCGAGCTAATTGCCCTCACACGAGCATGTATCATAGCGGCAGGAACCACAGCGAACATTTACACGGACAGCCAGTATGCCTTCGGGGTGGTACATCATTTTGGGCTCTTATGGAGGGAAAGGGGATTCCTGACGTCCCATGGCACACCCATTCTCCACGAAGATCTAGTCTCCGCCCTGATTGAAGCAGTTCTCCTCCCCGAACGATTAGCAGTGATCAAATGCCAGGCACACAAGAAGGTGACGGACTTAATTGGACAGGGAAACGCACTGGCCGACATCACTGCCCGAACCACAGCTGAGAATAGGACAACGACACGCATGTATGTGACCAGGTCACAAGCAGAAAAATGGACTGACGCTAGGGAAACGATTCGGGACATCCAGTCGGCCAGCACACCTCACAAACTGACTGAGTGGGCACGGGTGGGTTTGAAGGACGACGAAGGTTGCTGGCGGACAAAAGACACAAACAAATGGTTGCTGCCTGACTCATACTTGATCCCCATACTGACTATGGCACACTCCCCTGCACACATAGGTTCTGCCCCCATGATTGAACTCATTTCCAAAGTCTGGCACAACAACAAAATCTCCGACTCAGCCAAACGCCTGGTCCAGCAGTGCCTTATCTGCCTACAACACAACCCCGGGAAAGGAACTGTGGTACCCCGGGGAGGGTTTGGGACCCCCGACCACCCCTTTGAAGTCCTTCAGATGGATTACATCCAGCTGGAGAGATGCCATGGCTTGAAGTATGTACTAGTCATTGTATGCGCCTTCAGCAAATGGGTGGAAGCCTATCCAACCCGTGATAACACAGCCATGACTACTGCCAAAGTACTACTGAAAGAGTTTTTCCCTCGCTACGGCCTTTGTCGAATTTTATGGAGCGACAATGGCCCCCACTTCATAGCTGAAGTTATCCAACTAATCCTGAAGGGGCTGGGGGTAAAACAAAGGTTTCATGCGGTCTTCCACCCCAATCCGCTGGCCTAGTTGAGCAACACAATGCTACACTGAAGCTGAAACTGTCAAAAATAGTGGCCACCACAGGGCTTAAGTGGCCAGATGCCCTCCCACTGGCATTGCTATCGATGCGCTCCACTCCCACTAAGCACCACTTGACCCCCTACGAGGTGGTGTTTGGACGACCAATGAACCTCTGGACCGCCCCCAAACCAACCTCCATTCACGACGTCCCCGACGTCCTGCTGTCAGATTATTTGTGCAAATTAACTAAAAGGTTGTCTGTCATTCATCAACAGGTGCAGCAGGCCATCCCCGATGCTTCCAGGGGCCCCGGTCACGATATCCAACCGGGAGATTATGTTCTAGTCCGGAACTTTCAACGAGCTAAGAGTCTGGAACCCCGGTGGACGGGCCCCTGGCAAGTACTGATCACCACTCGGACGGCTCTTCGAGTGGAGGGAAAGAGGCACTGGCTGCACGGCCATCACTGCAAGAAGGTCTCCTCGACCCTGGCCACAACAGAAAACGTCGACACCCAAGAAGAGCTCTTGAACAAAGACCGACCATCACTGAACTGCTATCCTGATACAGAGGCACTTGAACTTGCAAAATTCTCTGATCCCACTGTGCCATCCCGGGAAGGTTATTTCCTGCGTCGAAAGGAGGGAGCTTCGGCTAAGTAGGCCACTGACTAAGTTAAAATCTCAGAACGGTGACCTAAAACAACCAAGGGTCACCCGGAGAGAAGCTAAACAAAGTCTGTGGTTCTGCCCACTACCGAGCACCTTGAAGATGAAGATGATGGAAGCGCCAGATCAGAAGATGATGGAAGCGCCAGATAAGAAGATAATGAAAGCAACAGGAAATACCCACTACAGGAACCCAAAGACTGACAATTTGCACAAATCAAAGACAATCGCCTTCTTCATTGTCTTCCTCTTCTGCCTCCTCCTCATGACTTCCTTCTGGATCTTGGAGGACAGCTCACCTGCTCACCAGACATTGCTGGCCACTGTACAGCCAACCACCATGAGAGAGCATCATTTGATCCCCCTTTTGCCTCAGTTCCGAGAGAGGCGTAGGGAGTTCTGGAACAATTCCTTCGTGCAACTGCTGCACCAGCACAACCTTGCTACAAATGCCACGAGCTGCTGGATTTGCGGGTTGCTCCCGCATACCACTGAACACTCTATACCTTTCATCCCTTCTCCTTTCTCAGTTCATGGCTCCTGCCTCGCCTGGTTGATCCTCTTGCAGGAGAGCAACAAGGACAACGCCGCTTCCGGTCAGACAGTGTCACACTTCTACTATGGGTTCTGGCTGAGCAAAACAGGAAGAACGTCGGCCCCCATTTGTCCTGCGGTCTCAGGTTCCGCCTTCCTTATGAACATTCCTGCCAAAGAAAGAGTCGAAGTGCAAGTACTCCACAATCCAGCCAGACCCACCTTCTCCCACCTGCGGAAGCAAACAGCTGCCACCCTGACCGTGGCTCTGTCTGTCATCAATGTCACAGGACTTGTGTGTCTCAAAGGCCAGGGAACGCAGCTGGTGGGACACAGTTCCTGCCGCATCACCAGAACATTAGTCTCAGCTGATCCACCTTCCTTTGTTGCTTCTCTGAATATGTACTTTGTTTGTGGTACCAAAGCTTACACCTGGCTCCCGAGAGGTTGGAGGGGTACGTGCTATATCGCCTTCATTCTTCCTCCCACGTATGTGGCCTCAGCCTACCATCACCGGCAAAAGCGCGCCGAAGACATTGAACAAGCCTACTCCACCGGAGCACAGTTCCTGGATGCAGCAAAGGGACTTGTTCCTCTGTGGGGACCAATGGCAAACAGCCGCGCTATCCGACACCTAACTCAGGCAATAGAAACAACCATTAACATCACGGCTGGCGTCCTTGCTAACAACACGGCTGAGCTTCAGGCAGTCCGCCTGGTGGCTCTCCAAAACCGCCTTGTCCTAGATGTGATTCTGGCCGACCGTGGAGGAGCATGCCGCATCATCGGCTCCAGCTGTTGCACCTACGTGCCAGATAACTCGCCTTCAGTCTACAAAGCAATTGAACACCTCCACAGACTATCCTCAGAGGTTCACCAAGAGCAAGAAGGATGGTCGCTTGGAAGCTGGTTTTGGGACACTTTGAAGGACTGGGGATGGAGATTGTTTACATTTATACTGATACCAGTTGTGGTACTGTGTGGATGCTGCTTAGGTATTCAATGTTTGCCACCTTTGTGTTCACTCATTTCTAACTGTATGTGCCCTAAGACTTTGGACTTTCGAACTGAACACATGAGCCCCCTCTATGAGGTAGAAATACGTGGTCTTATGGGGATAGATCCGAATTGACAAGCTGGCGAGACATGTTAAAAGGGAGGACTGTGGAATTTTAGTTCGTGTACTGAACATCATCTGCGCCATCTTGCAGACTCACGTATGAACATACACGACAGCCATTTTAGGTACCATGGTCTCCCTGTTCACGATCGATCCTCAGCACACTTCCCTGTCCCTGCAAGCCTCCCCCATGCACCCTGGCTGCCCCCGCTCTCACATGCCCAAGTCATGACCTCCTCTTCCACATGACTCTGTCTCTAGGAATCACACCCCGCGCCTGACCAACACCTCCTTCCGATTATCCACACCGATCACACTGATCCTTTCCTTCCATGAATACCTCTCCTTTGATGACCCCTTCCTCTGAGCCCGATTGTCTGTACGAACCGCTGGTCATCCCTTGGCCTGAGGGTACAGTTTATTGCCCACTACTGCATGCACTCGACCCTTTTCAAAGGAGCTACTATTGATCATGACCTCCCCACCCCTTGAGATTCGATCAGGCACACACATTCCAAAGGAATCGGCGAAACACTCAGCTGCGTGATAGCCCCCTCCTGTTGTGTGGGGGGTAAGGGCCTCTATTGTTGTCATGTGTTGGAGTGGGCCGGAACTAGGGGGGTGCCGGGGATGTCATCCTCATACTTCACAATGTCTTTATTGTAATAAAGAACGGTCACATGTCATAAACCAGTGTATAAAAGACCAGGTCTCAGAGAGGCTGTCAGAGAGCACCTCGAGATGATACCTTGTTGTCCGATCTGATGTGTTCTGCTCCGTCGGAATAAAATGCGTTTCCTGTCTTCCTGTCTCCAGCGCCTGCCTCTTTATTTTGATAAATCTTCATAAGGTATTAGAGGCGTTTAACGCCGGGCAAAATTACTTAAGAAACATCGACTAAATCGCCTGACCATTTTTTCTGACCTTCAACACTTCTTTTCTGAAAAATGCAGTGGAAGGGTTCTGTCTCGTTTCTGGGGGCAAGGCATTCCAAATCCTGAGAGCCATTTCTAAGAAGGTCCGGTTGTAAGTTTTCTTCTTGGCAAATCGTTGTGGTTTCAGTAGCAGGTTATTTGAGCTCCTTGTGGATCTGATACCACAAGAGAGCACCAATTTGTCAGCTACATAAATAGGTGGTTTGTAATGTAGTGCCTTGTGTGTCATGCAAGCGGTTTTCAAATGGATTCTAGCCTCAAAAGGTAGCCAGTTGAGGTCACGAAGGTCAGGCGGGATGTGACAATTTCTTTTAGAGCCTGTGATAAGTTTAGTAGCTGAGTTGATTGAGGCTCTTAGAGGGGCTGTCGTCGATCTGGGAAGGCCACATAGACCGACACTCCCCTAATACACACTAGGGATTACTAGAGCTTGAACTGCCTGTTTGAAGTCATTTGCGGGCTGGAAGGGTTTGAGTTTTCTCAAGATGTTCATCTGAAAATGTGCTCCTTTTGTGGATGCGCGGATGTGTTTCTGCATATTTAGCTTACTGTTCAGAGTTACTCGCAGTCGATGATGAGAGGTTGACCATTGAGTGCTGTTAATTGTTTCATCCACTTGAGGATGATGGGCAATTGGCTGGGGGGAGCGATTGAGAGGAATTCGGTTTTGAGGGTGTTTAGTTTCAGATGGTTTTTGGCCAACCAGGTCTGCGTTTTTTAGAGCGTTGTATTGAGAGATATGATGTCCTCAAGTGAGTGGATCTTTATATAAAGTTGTGTGTCGTCTGCATAGTGGAAATTTGAGGACCTGAGAAGTTCGGTGAGTGGCTCCATAAACAGGTTGAAAAGTGTAGATGAGAGGGATGAGCCCTGCAGTACTCCTAAGGTGACTGGGGTGGGTTTGGATAAGGATTGGTTGATCTTGAATCTTTGTGTTCTATCTCGGAGGAAGGAGGAGAACCAGTTAAGAACAGAACCAAATAGTCCCATTCTGTATTTCAGTAGGTCTAGCAAGTTGTTGTGTTTAAGGGTGTCGAAGGCCAAGGATAGGTCATGCAAGATTAGTATGCAGGCTTTGTTTCGGTCCAGAATATTTAATGCGTCATCTATTATGTGTGTCATGGCTGATTCAGTACTGTGTCCTGCACAGATTCCAGATTGATATTGGTCAAGCAAGCTGAATTGTTCTATGTGGTTGCCAAGCTGCGTGTGAACACATTTTTCAAGCAGTTTGGCCAAAGTGGGGATGTTGGGTATTGGGCGAAAGTTATTCAGGGCTGATGGGTCCGCCAATGGCTTCTTCAGGATTGGGCATACCTGGCCTGCTTTAAGGATTTCAGGGATGGTTCCTTGAAGGAGAGAGGTGTTTATCATCTTGGTCCATAGAGGCAATACCATTGGAATAAAGTCTCTTAAGTAGTTTGTAGGAAGAGGTTCTGTGAAGTGGTTGGAGGGATTCAGGGCAGTCAGCGTTTTTAGTATAGTTTCTTCGCTGTAAGTATTGAAGGAAGACCCCGAAGCGCTGTTTTTGAGGTCGAGCTTTGCGGTGCATAAGAGAGGGGCCCCTAAAGGGGGCAATGAAGTGACCATGTGATTGTCTGTATGGGATAATAGGTCATTCAGCAAGTCTGACTTTATGTTCGTATCGAGAAGTCTGCAGGTGCTTCTGGATTCTTGGAGGTCGACGGTTAAGCAAGTGACTTTTCTGGGGCGTTGTTTGTCGGAGTTCCCTAGGGGTGCAAGATCATTTGCGCAGTTGGTGATCCATCTGTTCTTTGGCTGTGAAGTTGGCGTTGGCTGAGGTTGCGGGGGCGATGCGGTTAAGGGAGGAAGTGAGGGGCTCCTCAGTGGCCATGCTTCAGTTCCTTCGTGGAGGGCAGGGTGTAGGTTTGGGTGGGGTGGGTTTGTCGACATGGAAGTGTACGCAGTATTGGTCCATCCAGGGGGTTACAAGGTGTGGCTGAAGTGAGTTTTGTTACCTCCTGCGTAGATGGGGTTGAGGGTGTGTCCTGCCTTGTGGGTGGGGGTGGTGACTAGTTGTTTCAGTCTGAGGTTGTCGAGGTTGTTCAGGAGGGTGGCGGAGATTTGGTCATTGAGGTTGTCGAGGTGGAAGTTGAGGTCTCCGATGAGCATGTAGTCCATGGAGGCGATTGCGTGGGGTGCGATGCGATCGACGATGGCAGTGGTGAATGTAGTTTGAGGTCCAGGAGGTTGTGGATGACGGTGCCTCATAGGGTTGTTTGAGGTCCAGGAGGTTGTGGATGACGGTGCCTCATAGGGTTGTTCTGGGGTAGGGCTGGATCGGGAAGTGGAGGTGTACGGTGGTGGGTGGGCTGTCGCTCGAGCTGGAAGTCGTGAGTCAGAGGGAGCTCTTGTGTGTGATAACGAGTCCTCCTCCTAGGCGGCTGAGGTGATCCTTCCTCTGGATCTTCTATTCATCGGGGATGGCGGTTGCGATGTAGGGCGGAGGTGGAATTGGACCAAGTTTCTGTGAAGAAGGTGACGTCTGACAATAGGGTGTTGAGGAGGTCCCAGATTTCTACAACATGCCTGTGCAAGGAGCGTACATTAGGGAGGATGCACCTCAGTGCTTCAGTGATGTTGACGTCCGGTGTGAGGGTGGTGGCCATGGTAGTGCAGAGGTTGGTGAAGGTTCGGTAGCAGTGGCGGCAGGAGAACTGGCCGTGGGTGGTGTTCGGTGTGGACAGCTGGCAGTTGTTGTTCGTTCCGGGGTTGAGTGTGAGGAGGGCAGCTGAGTTGTACCGGTGGGTGGTCGGAGATCCAGGGTCCCTGGTGCTTGTCGCGGTCGGGTCGTGTACGGGCGCAGAAAGGCTTGCCTTTGGGATGCCAGTGGCGCGTCCGCTCAGTTCTCACTATTACGTAGGGAAGGGGAAGGAGGGACAGCTGAGAGGTGGGAGCAGGAAGCATCAGGGGGGAGGGGCCGCGGGGGAAGCAGCGGTGGGAAAGGGGAAACGGGCAGAAAACAGAGAGACACAAGGCAACAAGGAGTAAAAGATAGGAAATACAGGCACAATGATAAAGAAAGAAAACGGAGCGAAAGACAGGAAAAAGACAGAAAAACTGGCACAATACAACATGGACAGAAGTGGAACAATCAGAAGACCAATGCTCTCCCTCTGGACCACCAGAGATGAGGCGCAGGTAGGAGCCGGGGGGGGAGGAGGACCTCAAACACCTACCTGACCAAGCAGTGCACAGTGCATGGAGCAGCTGCACTTAACAGCGGAGCTGTGGGGGGAGAGAACAGGTCCCTGACCAGGAGGTCAGAGGTCCTGCTCACGCTTCCTCACAGCGGCCACCGTTAAGTAGGGAAGGGAGGGAGGGGCAGCTGGTATTCAGGAAGCAGTAGGGGGAGGGGCCGTGGGGTAGCTGGGGCGGTAAAGGGAAAACAGGCAGAAAACAGAGAGAGACAAGGCAGCAAGGAATAAAAGACAGGAAAAACAGGCGAAATGATAAAGGCAGAAAACAGAGAAAAGACAGGAAAAAGACACAAACATAATAAACAAAAATAGGATTAAATGCTAATGAATGCGTGGTCTATGTTTTAGAAGTATTCTCTTCCGCAAAATTCTGTGGGCTGATACCACTACTGATGGACAGTCCTTTGAGTCAACTCCAAAAGCCTATCTGAGCATCAATAGCCAATGGCTGAAAGGGGCTGTCCAAAAGCCCCTTTTTGTCTCTTAATGGGTGTGCATGTATGTTGTGTGCTGTGTTGTGTGTGTGGAGCTCTCGCCATACAGCTAAAGCTGTCTGAAGGTGAGACCTAAGACCTACAGAGGAAAAAATCTCCTGGGTTGGACTAGGTTACATGCGATCCTATAAGAATGCAAACAATTAAACTAGCACCATGATGATTGGACATTATCAATACCCTGGTGCCACATAACTGGTGGATATCTGCACAAAGCGCCACCAGTGTGAGAGCCGGAGAAGGGGCTAATTTATGGTGAAAGCTGCACCGAGGGAGCATGACATTGGTAACATTCAATTTTGCCTTTGGAGCCGGAAAACACTGCACAATTCCTGATTATGGGCTTCATATTAGTACCATGAGATGTGGGGTGGATCTCTAGGGAAGGAAGCGGTGAACTGCAGATTGGGTATGGGGGGATGATGAAGAGAAATGCCACCACATTACATTTAGGAAGTTGAGTGAAGAGTAAATAGTTCCTATGTGTGAGGTGGGCGTAAAATATGATGGTGGGCGACCATCCAGTGTTAGTTGCTGAAATAATCTGGGCTGCCTGAAAGTAAGGTTCTATTCTAAGTGGTTATAAAGCTTTGCAGAGCGGTCCTAAATATTAAAACATGTTTCACACCAATGCAGAACTCTTTTGCTTGAGCATGAGTATATCAGGCTCGACCAAATTGGCAGGTTCTTGAAACTCAGTTATACAAGTTACATGGGAACCCTTCCTTAGCCGGACCTCCGAGGTAATTAACTTTACCTTACAGCTCGGTTCACGCCCCTCCTCCCGCTGCATCGACCATCATCAGTCGCACTAACTTTCTTCTGATTCTCTAAATGTATTTGCCAAAAGCCCGCACCTTCCGTCCTTAATAGACATAATTTCTCTCCATTAATCCGTGGTGCTGGACTGTGCGAGCTCGCGAGTGCTGGTAGCAGCTCACATTCAATGAACGCTTCCAAACGCTGATAAATCCTCTAGCTCCATACTGCACCCGGACCGCTCAAGTTGTTAAAATAAAAATATATCCGTTGCGAAAGTCCTTTAAAATTAATTTTAAGTAAAATATAATGATGGTAAAATAATTCACTGCAGTGAAAAAACAACCAAAGTATTTCCTTTCTTTCCCGTGATACCCTGAGGAAGGGCTCTGCTGGCCCCGGAACGCATCTTGGCAGGTGTTGCTGGACTTCGGAAATTATTTCCCTGCTGTGAGTTTTTAACTGCAAAAAACACAGTTGATGGACAGAATGTAGAACTATGTCATACATTCACCCCAGTACAAGGATTTGGGCCTAAATCCATCGTTTTTTTGCACTCCACACCACCCTGGGTTAGACACTGGCTATATGCAAATCAGCTCTGACCCTGTGCCTCATGGGAACAGTCCAGTCCGAACTACCAAGCCATGTCTTTCCCAGACCGGAATCAAGCATCCAAGGACCGGTTTCTGGCTATCAGCCTTCATCAGCCTGGATAGCTTGACTCCAGTGGTGTGGAGAGCCTGGGACTCACGTCTGAGCATACCCAGCCCACTCGGGGTGAAAATTGCAAAAAACACAGTTGATGGACAGAATGTAGAACAATGTCATACATTCACCCCAGTACAAGGATCTGGGCCTAAATCCATCGTTTTTTTTTGCTCTGACCCTGAGTTTTTAACATCACTATATTTTGAATGAAAATGGATTTTTACGGGACTTTTGCCAGGGATATGATATTTTAAACACCTCGAGTGCAGTATCTAGCTGGTGAACCTGTCAGTTTTTGAAAGCATATCTATGTTGGAAAATCTTCCGGATTATTCAGTAATCCGGCACAACCATAATTCGAGGTAAATCCGCCACAAATAACATCACCACCAAAAAACGCACAGTTCAAAAACTGGGAAATAGGGCGTCGATTGAGCTCTTATAACCTGGTATTCTATAGGCACTTCTTGGCTGTTCACTTTTGTGTAGGTAGACATAATTGTTTTTTAAAAGATGCACATTTTGCTCTCTCCGAAGTGTAAATCGTGCTGCTGGTTTCCACTGTCAGCCCTCTAAGACAATAAAACTTGAAACACGAGTTTAATGCTGGACTGTTTAAATGACGTATGCCGCTGAAAAATGACACCTTTGTTTTAAACAATGACATTTTTATCAGCCATTAAAATAATTTTAGATGAAGTATTCCTTTCCTTCTAATAAACTTTTCTTCCATTAAGACGTCATTGGATTTGAAAAAATATTCACAGCTTCATGACACCTGACCGTTTCCAAACGTATATGTAATGGATCTTAAACATCTAGTTCTTAACGTCTGGTTAATCAATTATTTGTGCGTCAACATGACCTGTAAGTGAGCAATCCTTTAGTCCTTCTGGCCAAATTCCAGCTGAGTCATAAAGTAGCCTGAGGTAAAGGATTCTCAAATAACAACTGAAATAGTAGAGAGTTTATTTCTTCTTTCAGAAATGTCTCTGAGCCTTTTGGAACCAGCTGCTTTATGGAGTCTGACAGAGGGATTGCTTTACTGGCGCCAGTGAACCCTGACTTCATTACCTTGCTTCTCCAAGGGCTTGATTATTGACTACGTTTTTTGGTGTCCAGCCTTTTAGGTCTTGGCTTCTGAAAGCTTTAGCTGTCTGTTGGCTAGACCTATTGGTTCCAATACCTTACATATACTTAAACGAGACTTTGAATCAGACCCTTGCTCAGGATTCGAGGGCTGTGTTGTCAAGTTTTGTTCTCTTCTGATTCGGTTATCTTCCCTATTTTTGTGTTTGTCTCACCCAGGAGCATTTTGATTTCACATAGCTATGGTTGGATGATGTACCCATTCACTGCTGACATCAATCCTTGCTTTGCAGTATCTGGGAGAAACACTGGGCCAGATGTACAAAAATCTAGAATTGCCATCTTCTAATTGTGATTCTTACAAAATCTTTGTATAGTGATTCCAAGTGGGTCGCAAATTAACCTACCTCATGAATGCTAATGCTGTAGGTTTCAAAGTGGGACCCATTATGAACCGTAGCCATCACAGGGATTTAATAAAGTAATTTATTTTTAAATTGTTATAACATGATTTTTAATAGCAGGCAGTGGTCCCAGGGACCATTTTTTACTCTTAAAAAGTGAAACTTCAAAGTTTCATTTTGTGGTTTTAAATGCAGCCCATTTTAAGGAAAATGGGATGCGTTTAATAAGACAAATTGAAACTTTGAAGTTTCATTTTTTAAGAGCAAAAAAATGGTCCCTGGGACCACTGCCTGCTATTAATTATGTTTTAATATTATAAAGGGCAAATGGGTTTCCGTTAGTTTTTTGAAGGGACGCTCCATGCACACCCCTTCTCAATGCTGCATAGCTAACACATATTGTGATTCAGTAACATATTACTGAATCACAATTTGTGTTTTTGTACTTTTGAAAAAGCATTTTTCGCACAATCAGGCTGTTTCCGACCGTAAAAATGCTTTAACTGTCTGGCCCTATTTCGTCTCTCTTTCTCTCTATATGCACCCCATCCCCATCTTTTTCTCTATCTCCCCAGCCCACCCAGCGTCCTCTTGCCTGCTTACCCTATTGTATTTTTAACACTGTTTTCACCTTTTTTCACCACCTGTGCTATTTGCTAACTTAGGGTGTTTTTACCATTTCCCGATAGCTACTTATGCGTAGACAAGCACATGCACACATGGTGGGCACCTATGATTGGTTTTGTTTGAAATAATTCCCTTGAAAGATAGCCACTGCCAATGTGCACACATCCACTATGTCAATCTTTGAATGGAATTTATTAAAATAAATCAAAATGCATTCTGTAGTGTAGTTCCTACATCCCCGATAGGCTCTGCGCATTGGAATAATATACACTATAGATTTTACATAGGACTGAGGTCCGTATGTCTCTATCGAGTACATTAAACTTAATTACTTGTGTGTGCCAGCTAACTCAGAGGTCACTAGAAACCTCTCGAATGAACAAAATGGGATTAGTTTCTGACAACCGCATAAACATGACAACTTTGTTTCCCTTAGAGTCGGAACATTTTCTTCAGAGTTGTGGAAACAATAGATTGCAGTTTCACTCAGTCAATCATGCATGCTTCGTTTCTAGAGATGCACAGAAATAGAGAGACAGGCGTTTCAAAAAAAGGGTTTATAGAACAGTTTTATTTCTCATGCTAGAGATATGAACTGCTACAATTGTAAGACAGAATGCGAAGTATAATACAAAAAGTGTTAGCAGTAGGAAAAAATAGTACTGCAATAGCATGGTCTGTAGCTATTACATATATAAAAATACAAACATAAATAACACAGGCTAAAATACTCAACTGGTGCTTCTAAAATAATCCTACCTCAGTGAATGTAAGTGTAATACGAGGGAAGAAGTAGGTGCTGTTTAGCTATAGTTTAGTTTAGTTTTGCCAAGAGTTGCCAAAAGTTTCTCTAGGTTCTAATCAGCTCCATACCTTAGAATGAGAGAGGTTGGTATCTCTTTCCCATTACTCGATCTCTAACACCCCGCAAGGGGAGTCAGAAACACTGGAGCTGGATTCTCAGCGAGGAGGATGACAGCATCTGGTCAGTGCGTCAGTTGGGGACTTGACTTCCTTCGGGACTTACAGTGGCGAGCAGCATCGTGCAAGTAGGTAGCCGAACCGCACCGTGCCTTGCCATAGCAAGTGAACGTTTATTTATACCTTGAATGTGTTTAGGAATGCCAGTATTGACATACAAGTTGGGCATAAGAACGTCTTGAATGAACCCCTAAGGAATAGATGTTCATGCATAATAAATGAGTTCTTGGAGAAATCAATATCCAGGCAAGGGGAAGCCCTAAAGGCTTAAGAGTCTGGTTTCCCAAGAACTCGTGACGAAGAGGATCTGGTGTAGTTGACCATGCCTGTATTTGGTGAGCATGAGCAATGCCTAAATAAGGGCTGGATTTCTATGCCTAAATAAGGGCAATGTGAATTGCACCTATAAAAGGGCATGAATTGGGAAATCTATATACAGTATCTAAATCGACACACAACAATTCAAAGATAATTTCTGCAGATGCATACATTTGCAGTGATTAAGTAAAAAAAGGTAATGATAAAGCCATTAGGTTTTACTGTCAATGCCTACTGACTTTGCCACTGCTTTTTGCAGTCTGCCATTTTTGTTTTATATTAATGAGACATGTTTGTCAAGGGAATTACCTCAGTCATTGTCATTTAACTGGTGCTTTATTATCGCTAGTGAAGTATCAGTGGTGCTTTCTCGCTCCTGACAGGTAAGTATATATGTATTTAAAGGGGATTGGTTGTTGTGAAATATGTGTGGGAGGGCGGATGGTGTATGAGAGGAGTCCACCAGTCATGTGCTAACACGGAGCAATGCTTAATTTATTCTATTTATTTATTTATGTTATTTAATGAGTACTACTTTACTAGGGACTAATAAGCAAATCAAATATGCCAATTGGGTATAAACCAATGTTACTCTGCTTTAGGGAAGGAGCGCAAAATGTTAGCACTTGTTAGCAGTGGTAAAGAGCGCAGAGTTCTAATGCCAGAAAACACGAAGTCAGCAAATACAGTAGGTCTGAAGGCAAAAAGGTGACGGAAACCCACACCAAGGATGTCAGGTCTAGCACCCTTCCTACCTAAATCCAACATGGCAGAAATGTTCTTCCCCTATGCAGAGTTCCTGTATCCACCCTAGAGGTGCGGTCAGGAAAAAGACAAACCGCTCTTCTATGATCAGTCAAGAACAGATCTGGGAGCAGCTCCTCTCCGACTGGGATTGGTACCTGGCTGCCTGGAGGGGCAACAGAAGGGGCATGCCCAGGTATCAGTCACATCTGCCCGTGACAGGGTAGACCTCTTTGACATTAATTAAATTCCTGGGCACTGCCCAGATGGCCATGCTGTCAGAGGAACAGAACACCTTCTCACACTCAAGGCATTTGCCTCAGCTCTGGGGTTCATACCTCTTCAATAGTCTATTCAGCTCCCCAGTGACAGTTGGAAGTTCATGCAAATTGGCATCGAGAGGCTTTAGGAAGGCAAAAGGTGACTTTTTTAAAGTACCTTTTGTAAAATATTTAGTACAAGTCTGACATTACCAATGGATTGGGCTTGTAATAAATATTTTTAAAAGTCCAAGAAGGAAGCTTGTGGCTGTTTCCTAAGTAGATATAACATTATTAGAATGAGATAATGTATCCCAATGCTTCATATGGAACAGTTAACACTTCCACAGCGAAAATAGCTGTCAGGGCATGTTTAGCATTAAACGTTTACCTATCCTACTTTTAAATATCATGCATTCTGCCTTATTGGGCAATAAGGTCTACTTAGGGGGTGACTTATTAATATTTTAAAGGAGAGTTTAGGCCTGCCAAATGGTTTTATTTTATCACACCGAAGTTGTAGTTTTAAAATGTCATTGACAGGCTACAGTAGTAGTCCTACCACTGTCACTCTAGTGCCTGCTCAATGTGTGCTGCAGTCTAATAGTAACATTTAACTGATAGACACCGAGTACAATTTGTACCATAAACTAAGAACTTACACCTTAGGTAATTTCTCAATTAAGAGTATAGCCAATTTTGTAAGGTTCAGAGCACAAACACTAGTGCCTGGTTAGCACAGTCCTATTGTACACAGTTAAGAAACCAGCAATATAAGTCCAAAAGAAATGGGGGTGACCCTGTAAAAAGAGGCTTTTCCCTACAGCACTTGTGGTAATTTGAAACTCATCTGTACAGCAGCTGGTCCTAAAGAACCGTCTGCGAACAATGTATGAAGTCTTTCCCCAAGCACCGCTAGCTGCTCCTGGATGGCTCGGGTCTCATACCATACTGCACCTTTCACATCTGTCTTCGTGGTGTGGGAAATCTTTTGATGGAGTAAGATGTGTGATTGTAGTATCCGACAGCAGCTTTGACACCAAAAAGATTTTTCATTAAAAAAGTTTGCTTATCACTCTATTGTGCACAGTCACAGAGCAAGAACAGTACACATTTGAACAATGTAACAGCAATGTACAAAAGCAGGTAGTTTTAATACTGGTGAACATGATACACATTACTTTCTTCAGGTGTGGGGTATTTTTCTGAAGTTGGGAATCGGTGTTTAATCTAAAGCTGGTACAATTAACATTCTATCAGCAAATATGCCCCAACGAATGAAAGTGCATACATAAATTGGCATATATTGAGATGAATAAGTGATATATGTATAATGAACTTTTTGTAGAAAACTCATTGATATGCTTCGCTGAATGCGACAGGTCAGCCAGAATTATCATACCGATTCGCAGTTTTAAAATGTTCAAAGAGAATAAAACAAATATGTTAATGTTAATGTATTTGAGCTTGTAAAGCGCACTGCTACCCGTCCGTAGGTTTTCTGGCGCTGTATAACTCTGGGGAACCCGTCCTGGCTTTCCCTGTGGGATGGTCCCTGCTGGGAGTCCCCAAGGTGGAGCCAGGCATCCCCGGAATTGATGGGGCCGTTGTGGAGATTAGGCAAGCTAATGCCCAGAGTTGCCGAGTGGAACCCCTGATTAGAGTAAGCACCGAAGCGAGAATTATCGAGTCCGCTGACCCAAGTCCACGACCCTGCCGCTGTAGGAGAGTAGGGTATGCTATCCTATGGTCACCCCAAATTTTTGCTTTTTGCTTCACTGGTTTATGACTTAATGTGGCTGTGGGCCTGCTAATCAGACCCACAGCCTGCTGTTCTCTCTCTAAATTGTTACTCATGTACTTTAGGTGCATAACGAAATTGGAACTGGTTCACCTTATTGGCCCCTGTAACAGTGTACCCAGGTACCCAGGGCATAGGTGCTTCCAAGGCCTACCAGGGGCTGCAGCATGTATTGTGCCACCCCTGGCCTGGCTTCCATATTTGACACAACTGGCTGATCACTCAGCTGGGGTAAGTCGGTGTAACTACCCCTTACTTAGGTGTAGTATGCCTATACCTAACCTAAAATGGACACAATGTTCCTATCAGTCACTCCTATAGAAGGCCTCATCAATCCTGGAGGCAGAGTGCTTGGAAATATGTGAGATGGTGCTCTGGCATGAGCTGAGCCTGTCTGCAGCTTTCGGAACCATGTCCTTTAGCTGTTTCATGATATTGCCATACCATATACTCTTAAGTGCATTATGAACCTCGCGGTTAAATGCTATCTTGGGTTTGGCTTTATTAAAACATGTCGAGTAAGGTGTCATATGAATTGGAATACTACCCCCTCGCCAGTTCCGGCTACGGGGGTAGCATTCCACCCTTCTAGAGGGACACAACATGTACCTAGCCTGAACCCCGGTTAAAGTTAAACAGAGCCTTAGCATCCCAAAATGGATGCTGCCACCACAGACACAAGTCTGACCTCCTGCTGCTGGGAGTCCTTCCAGCGAGGGCAGCTTGGACAAAGGGTTTCCTGCCTGGGGAGGTGCTAGCACCGCTCCAGACAGGATTTTGTGTATTGGGTAGGACAGGGCTGAATAGAATCAGACATGCCTGGGGCACACAAGGTGTCCCTGTGCATAGGTCAGTTCAAACCGGTGCTGGGGCTTTCCAGCCCCAGTCCTGGCACGAAACTGGACAAAGGAAAGGGGGTGTAACCACCCCCCTTCCTGGTTCCACCCAGAGGAGGGACCTAGTAGGTGATCCGGCCCCCCAGATTCGAATAAGAGTGGGAGCAGTGTCCTGAGACTTCAGATCATCCTGAATCAACTTGAAATACAGAAGAAGACTGGACTTCGACATTCTGCTGCACAGAAGACGGAAGAGAATCTCCCTTGTGGCCAAGGAGTGACCACCCTGTGAATACAGGCACCAACCAGCAACTCGACATCTGCTTTGTCACCGCCTCCCGCCGGAGCCCGAGCCCAGAGCCTGACAAGACCCAGACTCCCAGACTTCTCACAGCTCGATCCACAGTCCCTGCAAAGAAGGGACCCGTGGAGGCACCGAGAGACGTGGGACCGGACCTCTTGGAAGACCCCCGAAACGCTGACTGCGCAGCATCAGAGGCACCCTCGACGCTGTGCTTTGGGGTTTGAGAAGCCCCAACCTCGAGCAGCCATTGCACTGAAGATCAGCCCCTCAGCATCTCCACGATCTGCGTGGGGCCCTTTTGCATTGTGCCACTTGACGCGCCATCCTGTCCACTTGCCACGTGGCTAGCGGCCATCTTGGCAACGAAACCTTCAACTTACACTGCGGGTCTGGTTGCTCCAGACTTGCCCTTGCTCCTGTAAAAAGGAGCACCTGCTCTGACCTTGCTGGTCCGAGTAACAAGCCTTTTTTGACTCCTGCGTGGCTTGCATTAGCCAAGGCCTGTTTGCTCCAATCAAGTTGCCGACACCGCCAACAGCGAGAAGCCTGCCTGGGACAGCTCGTGACCGACTCCTGGACGTCTTCAACCCCTCGTGTCCACGTGGCTGCAGAGAGAAGCTACACAACATCACCTGTTTGCACCCGACATTGCCTGGTTCCAATCTGGTTCCACGGTGGTCACTGGCTAGTGACTTTGAACATTGTCCCCTCTGCTTTCAGGTCTTCACCTCTTCAGATCCACCCTTGGATCCACCGGAACTCATCACATCGAGTCGCCTGCAGCATCTTCAGCTCCAAGCACCATCGACCTGCGTGACGAAACACGACACTACTTCGACCCTATGCACCCGCTTCCTGTGGGTGAGGTAACTCAGCTCCGCCAGTGTTCCCACACTGGTACACACCTCTAGTGTCTGTGTCTAAAGTTTCATCCTTCCAGGTCACTCGGAAGGTTCCTTTTTAACTAACTTTGTAACTTTTACGCACCATTGACATTGCATTGGTAAAGCGTGCACTTTCCGCACTGCACCCGAGTCCCGCGGGCCTTTCCCGACTTCTTCACTGCTAGTCCCGAACAGCTCCAGCGATTCCCCAGGCCCTAGGCCTCTTCACTTTCCCCATAGTGGTTCTTATACCACTATTTTAGTATATGGTTTAGGTGGCCCCTAGGGCTCATCCAAAATTGTGCAACTTTTGTGTATTTAAACTGTGTTTTGTTTTAACGCATTTGCTTCTGTGCTCATAAAGAGTATCAGGGATATTTGTAGAAATAAATCTATATATATTTTCAATATATATCTGTGTGGTGTCCTTTCATTTGGTATTCAAGGGGATTGTGTATGGTAAAACAGCTTGCTTCACATGCCTTTACAGAGTCTAGCCTAAGACTGCTTAGTCCATGCTACCGCTAGGATAGCTTGTCTATAAGGTTGACTTTACAACCTGCACCATAAGGGTTGCTTGGCATGGTACAAGGTGATCACTAGAACTAGTGAGCATCATATACCAGGCCAACTTCTCACATTGGTGAGCAGCGGATTGGGATTTGAGCTTGCTGTTGTTTTACCATTACAATCTTTGAAAATATCATTTGAAAGATCATACAGGTACCTGATAGGTACACTAAAACAAGACTAGATATACTTAAGTTCTACTGAACTTAGTTGCTGTAGAGGATAGGGAGTAGCACACCCTGACTACAACTACTAGATAGGTTTTGTAGGAAAACACAAGTGTAGGTAGATTGCAACACATCCACCACACTAGAGCAATGTCTGGAGCAGAGGGATCCACTGGAACCACCTCTGTTGAGAGTGACCCTCCAAGGGCACCATCCAAATTTGCTATCTTTCCATTTAAGGAACTGAGGCAACTGTGTTCCATGAGAGGAATCAAAACAGGTCCTACTCCTACAGCAGGACACCTCAGAGAGCTGTTAGACCAGTCTGAAGCTCTAAAGAACTCCAAGCCAGGCACCTCAGGGACTGGTGAGGAAGTCTCTCCTTCTGAAGATGATAACCCTGATGCCCCTGCCCCTGTCATCCAGATAGATGAGGAAGACCAGACCCCTGGGAATTCTCAGCCTGAGGAAGAAGAAGGGGAGGAGGTAAAAGAAAGTGATTCTGATGATGATAGAGATAGCCAGGTGTTAGTCAGCAGGCTTAACCAGGCTAACCTAAGTTTATTTGGGACTGAAGGTGGGTCCAACCCATTCAGACCCCCAAATGGACTTAAGGAGGAGGAATCACTCAGGTGAGTCCAATACTTCCCATGTTTCTAAAGGTTCTCATGGTAACTCCAGAAGGGAGTTCACTAGCCTTCAGAGAAGGGAACATGAGGCCAAAATCAGAGAGGCTGAACTTAGGATCCAGAGACAAGAATTAGAAGTTGCCCTGGCCAAAGAGAAACTTGCTAGAGCAAGGCAGCCTAGAGAGAGTGGAATAGATTCCACTGGTGGCAGCACTATCCCTAAGGATAAAGACAGGTCCTATGACAATAGAAACCTGAGTAAGATTGTGCCCCCCTACAAAGTTGGGGATGATATCCACAAGTGGATGACTGCACTTGAGAGAGCTTGCAAAGTACAGCAGGTCCCTCAGGAGCAGTGGGCAGCAATCTTGTGGCTCTCCTTTGAAGGTAGAGGCAGAGACAGACTCCTCACAGTTAGTGATGGGAGTCTAGAAACTACCTGGTCCTGAAGAGTGCTCTGATTGATGGGTTAGGCTTAACCACTGAACAGTACAGGTTAATGTTCAGAGACACCCAGAAGACACAGACTCAGGACTGGTCTGAATTTGTTGAATGTGCCACTAAGGCTTTGGATGACTGGTTGCTGGGAAGTAAGATTACAGACTATGAAGGATTGTACAATTTGCTTATGAGAGAACAGATTTTAAATAACTGTCAGAACCAGCAGTTGCATCAACATTTGGTTGACTCAGATCTAACCTCTCCCCAAGAATTGGGAAAGAAGGCAGACAAATGGGTTAGAACCAGAGTTAAGCAAAAGAACCAGAACCAGAACCAGGGTGGTGATCAAAAGAAAACAGACCAGAAGGGTGGGGAGCAGAAAGCTAAAGACCAGAAGTCTTCAACAGGGCCCCAAACTAATACTGAGGGTGGGTCCCAAACTTCCAAGAAGAAGAAGAAAGAAGGTCAAAGAAAACCCTGGTGTAGCTTTTGCAAAAACACCACTCACTGGACAAGTGATTGTAAAAAGGGTGGAGCCACCAACACTGCAGCCCCTAAGGCACCTGCACCCACTAGTACAGCTGGCAGTGTTGGACCACAGACTAAGGGGGTAGTGGGTATCACCTTGGGAACTGATGGAGATTCTGACCTAGTCAGAGTCCCCACACAGGCTGTTCTGATTTGTGATGGGTAGATTGATTTTTCCCCTACTGTCAGTCCCAATAATATGGGCAAGTACAGACAGATACCTTTAATTACTGAAAAAGTGGCTCAAGCATACAGGGACACATGTGCCAGTGTCACTATGGTGACGCCTAGCTTTGTGGACCCTGGACAGTACATACCAGGTGATAATTACCTGGTGACCAATGCCAGCAATGTCACTACTACACATAGTGTGGCAATTGTTAACTTTTCCTGGGGAGGGGTAACTGGCCTAAAAAGAGTTGTGGTTAGTGCTGATCTCCCAGTAGAATGTTTGTTGGGCAATGACCTGGAGAGCTCTCTATGGTCAGAAGTTGAGTACAGGACTCATGCAGAGATGTTAGGGATATCATCACATGTCCTTGCTGTGACCAGGTCACAGGCCAAAAAGTGCCTCTCTGAACCTCAGGTCTTGGATCCTGGAAAAATTGACCAAGTACCTTCCAAGACAAGGAACAGGAGGGCAAAGGCTGTGCCTTCCCAAATGCCTACAAGTGAGGATCAGCCTTCACAGGAAGATGATTCTGAGACCCCTGAAGGAACTGTCCCTATAGAGCTTGAACCTGATCAGGTTGAGTTTCTGGGGACAGGGGGACCTTCTAGGGCAGACTTGGGGCAGGCTCAGTTATCATGTCCTTCTCTTGAACCCCTCAGACAGCAGGCTGCTGCTGAGGCTGCTGGGAATGCTCAAGGTACCCATAAGGTTTATTGGGATGATGGGCTCCTTTATTAAGAGGGTAGAGACCCCAAGCCTGGTACAACAAGGAGGTTGGTCATACCTCTGCAATTTAGGGGCTTCCTTCTTACCTTGGCACACGATATTCCCTTAGCAGGACACCTAGGCCAGAACAAAACATGGGACAGACTCGTCTGTCACTTTCACTGGTCTCACATGTCAGAAGATACAAAGGAGTTTTGTCGCTCCTGTGTAACCTGCCAAGCAAGTGGCAAAGCAGGTGGTACCACAAAGGCCCCCCTAATACCATTACCTGTGGTGGGGGTGCCCTTTGAAAGAGTGGGAATTGACATTGTTGGACCAATGGATCCCCCTACAGCATCTGGGCACAGATTCATACTGGTGGTGGTGGACCATGCCACCAGGTACCCAGAGGCAATTCCACTTAGGACCACATCAGCTCCTGTTGTGGCCAGGGCCTTACTTGGAGTTTTCTCCAGAGTGGGGTTTCCTAAGGAGGTAGTATCTGATAGAGGTACAAACTTCATGTCAGGTTACTTGACAGCTATGTGGAAGGAGTGTGGTGTTAACTATAAGTTCACCACTCCCTATCATCCACAATGCAATGGGCTTGTTGAGAGATTCAACAAGACCCTAAAGGGCATGATCAAAGGATTACCTGAGAAGCTCAGGCAAAGATGGGATATCCTTCTGCCCTGCCTTCTGTTTGCTTACAGAGAGGTGCCACAAAAAGGAGTTGGCTTCAGCCCCTTTGAATTGTTGTTTGGACACCCTGTAAGAGGACCCCTATGTCTGGTAAGGGAAGGATGGGAGTTACCTCTCAAAAAGCCCAAGCAAGGCATGGTGGACTATGTACTTGGTCTCCGCTCCAGGATGGCTGAGTATATGGAGAAGGCCTCCAAAAACCTTGAGGCTAGCCAGGCCTTACAGAAAGACTGGCATGACCAAAAGGCTGTCCTGACTGAGTACCAGCCTGGACAGAAGGTTTGGGTGTTGGAGCCAGTGGCCCCAGCAGCACTCCAAGACAGATGGTCTGGACCCCATACAATCATGGAGAAAAAGGGAGAGGTTACCTACTTGGTGGACCTTGGAACGCCCAGGAGCGACCACAGGGTGCTCCATGTTAACAGGCTGAAAGCATATGTTGACAGGGCAGACATGGGCTTGCTCATGGCTACAGATGAGGGGCAGGAGGAAGAGAGTGACCCTCTCCCAGACCTGCTGACTCAGAACCCTGAGGATGGCTCAGTTGATGGTGTGGCCTTAGATGGCAGCCTCACTGAACATCAGCAACATGACTGTAGACAGGTTTTGCAGTCATATCGACATATGTTCTCCCTGACACCCAGTCAGACTAACTGGTGTACCCATGTGGTGGACACTGGTGATAGTCTTCCTGTAAAGAACAAAATTTACAGGCAGCCTGACCATGTCAGAGACTGTATCAAGGCTGAGGTGCAAAAGATGCTGGAGTTAGGTGTCATTGAGCCTTCAGAGAGCCCCTGGGCTAGCCCAGTGGTTCTGGTCCCCAAACCTCACACCAAAGATGGGAAGAGAGAGATGAGGTTCTGTGTGGACTACAGAGGACTCAATGCTGTCACCAGGACAGATGCACACCCAATTCCAAGAGCAGATGAGCTCATAGACAAATTGGCTTCTGCCAAGTATTTGAGCACATTTGACTTGACAGCTGGCTACTGGCAAATCAGGTTAGCTGAGGAGTCTAAAGCCAAGACAGCATTTTCTACCCCCAGTGGGCATTACCAGTTTGTGGTGATGCCCTTTGGTTTGAAAAATGCACCTGCCACCTTCCAAAGGTTGGTGAATCAAGTCCTTACTGGGTTGGATGACTTTTGTGCAGCATATCTGGATGAAATTGCTGTCTTTAGCTCCACCTGGGAGGATCACCTGGTCCACCTGAAGGAAGTGCTAGAGGCTCTGCAAAAGGCAGGCCTCACTATCAAGGCAACCAAGAGCCAGATAGGGCAGAGTAAGGTTGTGTACTTGGGCCACCTTGTGGGTGGAGGCCAAGTTCAACCACTGGAGAGTAAGATTCAGACCATAAAGGACTGGACTCCTCCAACTACCCAGACTCAGGTCAGAGCTTTCTTGGGCCTGACTGGGTACTACAGGAAGTTTGTTAAGAACTATGGGTCCATTGTGACTCCTCTTAATGATCTGACATCCAAGAAGATGCCCAAAAAGGTTCAGTGGACAGAATACTGTCAAAAGGCATTTGATGACCTGAAGAAGGCCATGTGCTCTGCACCTATCCTGAAGAGTCCTGACTACTCAAGAGAGTTTATTGTCCAAACAGATGCTTCTGAGTTGGGAGTGGGAGCTGTGCTTTCACAACTTAATGTAGATGGTCAAGACCAGCCCATTGCTTTCATTACCAGAAGGCTGACCCCCAGAGAGAAACGTTGGTCAGCCATTGAGAGGGAGGCCTTTGCTGTGGTGTGGGCCCTGAAGAAGTTGAGACCATACTTGTTTGGCACTCACTTCAAGATTCAGACCGACCATAAGCCCCTCTTATGGCTTAATCAGATGAAGGGTGAAAACCCCAAACTGCTCAGGTGGTCCATTTCCCTACAGGGGATGGACTTTACAGTGGAGCACCGCCCAGGGACTGACCATGGTAATGCAGATGGTCTCTCCAGGTACTTCCACTTAGAACATGAAGACACAACTGGTCAAGGTTAGTCTAATGTCCCTGCGTTTGGGGGGGGGGGGGGTTGTGTAGGAGAGTCCTCCTATAGAAGGCCTCATCAATCCTGGAGGCAGAGTGCTTGGAAATATGTGAGATGGTGCTCTGGCATGAGCTGAGCCTGTCTGCAGCTTTCGGAACCATGTCCTTTAGCTGTTTCATGATATTGCCATACCATATACTCTTAAGTGCATTATGAACCTCGCGGTTAAATGCTATCTTGGGTTTGGCTTTATCAAAACATGTCGAGTAAGGTGTCATACGAATTGGAATACTACCCCCTCGCCAGTTCTGGCGACGGGGGTAGCATTCCACCCTTCTAGAGGGACACGACATGTACCTAGCCTGAACCCCGGTTAAAGTTAAACAGAGCCTTAGCATCCCAAAATGGATGCTGCCACCAGAGACACAAGTCTGACCTCCTGCTGCTGGGAGTCCTTCCAGCGAGGGCAGCTTGGACAAAGGGTTTCCTGCCTGGGGAGGTGCTAGCACCGCTCCAGACAGGATTTTGTGTATTGGGTAGGACAGGGCTGAATAGAATCAGACATGCCTGGGGCACACAAGGTGTCCCTGTGCATAGGCCAGTTCAAACCGGTGCTGGGGCTTTCCAGCCCCAGTCCTGGCGCGAAACTGGACAAAGGAAAGGGGGTGTAACCACCCCCCTTCCTGGTTCCACCCAGAGGAGGGACCTAGTAGGTGATCCGGCCCCCCAGATTCGAATAAGAGTGGGAGCTGTGTCCTGAGACTTCAGATCATCCTGAATCAACTTGAAATACAGAAGAAGACTGGACTTCGACATTCTGCTGCACAGAAGACGGAAGAGAATCTCCCTTGTGGCCAAGGAGTGACCACCCTGTGAATACAGGCACCAACCAGCAACTCGATGTCTGCTTTGCCGCCGCCTCCCGCCGAAGCCCGAGCCCAGAGCCTGACAAGAACCAGACTCCCAGACTACTCATTGCCCGATCCACAGTCCCTGCAAAGAAGGGACCCGTGAAGGAACCGAGAGACGTGGGACCGGACCTCTTGGAAGACCCTCAAAACGCTGACTACGCAGCATCAGAGGCACCCTCGATGCTGTGCTTTGGGGTTTGAGAAGCCCCAACCTCGAGCAGCCCTTGCACCGAAGATCAGCCCCCCAGCATCTCCACGATCTGCGTGGGGCCCTTTTGCATTGTGCCACTCGACGCGCCATCCCGTCCACTTGCCACGTGGCTAGCGGCCATCTTGGCGACGAAACCTTCAACTTACACTGCGGGTCCGGTTGCTCCAGACTTGCCCTTGCTCCTGTAAAAAGGAGCACCTGCTCTGACCTTGCTGGTCCGAGTAACAATCCTTTTTTGACTCCTGCGTGGCTTGCATTAGCCAAGGCCTGTTTGCTCCAATCAAGTTGCTGACACCGCCAACAGCGAGAAGCCTGCGTGGGACAGCTCGTGACCGACTCCTGGACGTCTTTGACCCCTCGTGTCCACGTGGCTGCAGAGAGAAGCTACACAACAGCACCTGTTTGCACCCGACATTGCCTGGTTCCAATCTGGTTCCACGGTGGTCACTGGCTAGTGACTTTGAACATTGTCCCCTCTGCTTTCAGGTCTTCACCTCTTCAGATCCACCCTTGGATCCACCGGAACTCTTCACATCGAGTCGCCTGCAGCATCTTCAGCTCCAAGCACCATCGACCTGCGTGACGAAACCCAACACTACTTCGACCCTATGCACCCGCTTCCTGTGGGTGAGGTAACTCAGCTCCGCCGGTGTTCCCACACTGGTACACACCTCTAGTGTCTGTGTCTAAAGTTTCATCCTTCTAGGTCACTCGGAAGGTTCCTTTTTAACTAACTTTGTAACTTTTACGCACCATTGACATTGCATTGGTAAAGTGTGCACTTTCCGCACTGCACCCGAGTCCCGCGGGCCTTTCCCGACTTCTTCACTGCTAGTCCCGAACAGCTCCAGCGATTCCCCAGGCCCTAGGCCTCTTCACTTTCCCCATAGTGGTTCTTATACCACTATTTTAGTATATGGTTTAGGTGGCCCCTAGGGCTCATCCAAAATTGTGCAACTTTTGTGTATTTAAACTGTGTTTTGTTTTAACGCATTTGCTTCTGTGCTCATAAAGAGTATCAGGGATATTTGTAGAAATAAATCTATATATATTTTCAATATATATCTGTGTGGTGTCCTTTCATTTGGTATTCAAGGGGATTGTGTATGGTAAAACAGCTTGCTTCACATGCCTTTATAGAGTCTAGCCTAAGACTGCTTAGTCCATGCTACCCCTAGGATAGCTTGTCTATAAGGTTGACTTTACAACCTGCACCATAAGGGTTGCTTGGCATGGTACAAGGTGATCACTAGAACTAGTGAGCATCATATAGCAGGCCAACTTCTCACAGCCGCGTCGGGAATTGAACCCTGGTCCTGGGCCGACTTTTGCTCCCGGGTCTGCCGCCTCTAACCAGTGAGCCACACTACTCCAATATGAAATAGATAAGATTAATGATGCATGTGTTGTTTCAAGAAGAGTTATTTCAGATAATGAGTCCAGCAGCTGAACTCACGCCATGACTCTTTGGCTTTGGTTTGTATTTTGGAATATTGGCTAAAGCTTATTGGCTCCTCAAGGCCCCTGCAGGTACTGTGCCAAGTTAAGGCTCGAGATCAGTGTACAGGAGGAAACAATAACACGTCTTCCAAAATGGCGCAAACACTTCGAATATGATTCTCATCTTACCTGGAAGGCAACAAGGGAAGGAAACCAGAGGTATGAACACACATCTGTGTGCCAAGAATGAGCTGCTGTCAGGTTCCCAAGAACTTGAAGAAATGGTTCATTGACAGTGTCTCTTTGTATTGAGGTAGATATTAATAATGCTTTCCAGATGTTGTGCATGCTAGTCCAGGGGAGCTATCTGCGCTTGGACATTTCTGGGTGGCAGATGAATAAAGTGCTGTGCTGATGCGGTGACTTTACAGCTGTGCAGTTATGGACATCGATTAACCAAAATGTTTGCGGTAGCTTAAGCGACATCATGACCTGTGAGGTCACCACAGCAAGTGACATCACTTAACATCGGTCCTGATGGTGTTTCAGGAAGTGATCTTATGTGAGTTTTTAGACAATGATGATGTTACAGGAGGTGCCATCACTGAAAATAAAAAGCTAAAATAAGAACACAATCAAACAAAAAGTTAAAATTAATAAAAAAAGAAAGATACTGAAACAAGTATACGCCTATTTCAGTAACAACACATATATTCCTTAGGATGCTTATATGATATGTCAGACATGCAGCCATTACATGCCCAGAGGTAGGCATACTATGCCAGGCAGTTTAATTACAGCCTCAAATGCCAGACAAAGCTCCAAATGCTCAGAGACCATAGCAGAGGCTTCCATTAGGCACCCAGATTATGGACTGCATGGGCTGTAGCAGTAAGGTTTGCCTAATACAGAATAGGCATGGTAAAGGCTGCCGAAGTGCAGGCCTCCCCGCCATGTAAAACAGACTCAGAATGAGCAATAGAGCAAACGCTCATGCTGGAGCTTAGGCTAAGAAAATGAGGGGGAACGTCTTGTTTTCCACCCGAATTAGAAAGTATTCTGTGGCACATGTTTTAGCTTACATTTCTAAGGGCTAGAAACAATAGCAGCAAACGGTCTCAAACCCCTCAAAGTAGGCGAGTCCTTTTGAGAACAGCTAACTCATTTCACACTTTTACCACTGTCAAATTCTATTTTCATATGTATATGTGAACACACACCCCTCACACACACATTTACACACAAGAGTGATGCATTAATATTTTTATACACACCCATTACTATCAGGGTCTTGCTCAAACATTATGTGGTGGTTGCTGTTAGTGTGAGGTTTAGCGTGCCTGCCAGCCAGCAGTGTTTACCTGATACATGGAGCTCAGCTTAATATTGCAGTTTATAAATAATGCATGACGAGACTAGGTATACCCATTTATACATACATTGTGATACCAGTACCACTATTCCCCAGGTGGGTGCATATTCCCATTCAATATCACAATAACCCACAATTAAGCGCACATAGCCATGAAGTGACACAAAACATCATGTTTCACATGCCCTAGATAAGTGAATACTTTCTCTTCAGGTAGGTACACATCCCCAAGTGCTCCAAGTAGGTGAGCATCACTGAAGATCCTACTAAGGACTTCTTATGAATTGAAGATTAATAATCTCTTAGAGGGCCTGATTAAAGGTACATTAATAGGACTGGCAAACAATTACTTTACCAGCATGCAGCAATGTTATTTTTTTTATTTCCACATTTTTTTTTATTGAAAAGAGAAGATTTTACAGGTATAATACAATACAGTACAGTAGTGTTGCGGGGGCATATACATATGATCACAGGGCCTTGTTGTATGTGGTTACATTTGGTGATGGTTGTACATCAGTGTGGCTGGCGTTGCGTATGCCCCTAAATTCCCTTAGTTGAGAGAGAAAAAAGAAAGAAGAGAGGCAGGAAAGGGGGGGTAGGGCCCTGGCACTTGTTGATCTGAGGGGTGTGTTACTATGTAGTTCTACTGGGGGGTTTGTCTGCTCTGAGGTACGAGTCTAGGGCTGCCCACATTTCCCCTCTGGATGTGTGGTTCGCTGAGTGATTCGCGGTGAAGTTGCATGCAGCAATGGTAGGCACATTGTGTCAGGGATCCAACCGCTCATAGAACCTTCGTCACGCTTCTGTGATTTCTTTCTCAACCCCCTGGTTCAAAAGACACCATCATACATCAAAGACACCAAACACCTCCTCAACATCATTAAGGACACAAGCTTCGATCCGGCAACCCAACTCCTTGTCGGATTTGACATAGAGAGCTTGTACACCAGCCTGCCACAAGACGCCACACTGAAAGTACTGCATGATGTCCTGATGGAACACACCTGGGACTACCAAACCCCCGAAGCTTTATCATTGACTGCGCCACCATCGCGCTAAAAGAAAACTACTTTGAATACGAAGGCAAATTCTATCTGCAGACCAACGGAACTTCAATGGGCAGTGTTTTTGCCCCAAGCGTGGCGGGACTTTATGTCGCCCACTTCGAACAGACCCACATACAACCTCCAACCAACCCATACTCAACCAATATAAAAACATGGCGTCACTACATCGACGATATCTTCATCATCTGGGAAGGCAACCAGGAGACGCTGGACAACTTTCTACTTTGGATCAACAGTCGGGACAACTACTTACGATTTACAAGCACTAGTAGCCCAACTGAACTGGCTTTTTTGGACCTGAACATCAAAGCAGACCAAGAGGGTTTAACCACCACCACCTTTTACAAACCCACAGCAAGGAACGCCCTCCTTAGATTTGATAGCTTCCACCCGAGACCCCTGAGGGAAAACCTCCCCTATGGGCAGTTCTTGCGCCTCAGACGCAACTGCAGTAACATCCAGGACTACAAGCGACAATCCACCGCCCTAGTCCACAAATTGGAGGACAGAGGGTACCCCACCAGGATCATTAGAACCACATGTAAAAGAGCACGAAACCAAAATAGGGAGGCACTACTTGAAACCACTGTCAAACCACCTGTAGAACCCGTTCTCACCTGTGTGACAACATACAATACTGCATCCAACCAGGTCTCCAACATCATCCAAAGAAACTGGAGGATCATCAATTCAGGCACCAGAACCTGGGAAAAACCACGGTTCGCATACAAAAGAGCAAAAAACTTTAAAGACCAACTTGTCAACACAAGGCCCAGGTACAACCCTGCCCCGACCAACAACACAATCCTCAACGCCTGGGGCCTACCAAAACTCATAGGCCACCAGCCATGCAACAACTGTAGCGTATGCCATTTGACATCATCATCCAAAACCCTCAATTTGGAACCGGGCAAAACATGAACGCAACGCCAGTTCACAAACTGCAACTCATCCAACCTGGTATACATGATAACCTGCAGATGTGGCCTACGATACATCGGGATGACCACCCACAAAGTCAGGACCAGAATGACAGAACACAGGAGCACCATCCGGTGTGGCAAGAACATAAGTAAACTGACGGATCATTTCTTATCCCACAACCACACCCCTAATGACTTCACATGGACTGTTTAATGTAACAGAAAACAATGAAAAGTACCTCCTCCAGAAAGAACAACGCTGGATATACAGACTGTCCACCCACACAGTGGGTTTGAATGACTCAATCCCGTGGAATTCATTAACCCTCTAAGCAAGCCACCCATGCACAGCCAGACATATGGGGGCTTCCAATTGTGAATACCATGCACAGTGTCCTAACCTACCTCTCTCCTCTTCTCACAGTGTACCCAGCACTATTCATACCCCCGTGCACAATGTTAGCACCCAAGCCTACATGCAGGCACTTCTGAATGCATGGCACTGTATGATTTACTGTATATACTTAGAAGACCTTTGACATGCCACCGCTCCTTCTTGCAAGCCTCTCTCGCCGCTGGCATTACCAGCAGAGCACTCTCGCCTCTGCCTTGCCAACAATAGCCTTCAAACACGTCTGCGCGCATGCGCAGACCCGGAGGCACTCCTTCCCCTTTCCATACTACAATGCGCATGCGCGCAAAACACTGCTCACTCGGGCATGCGCCCCGCGGCAGAATGACGAGGCACCTAGCGCGAGCGCATCCCTCCTTCTATTTCCATTCATACCCAGGTGAAAGCAACAAACTGGGCTACTTAAAAACCACCGACGGGCCTCCGCTTTTCATTTCGGGCACCGCAGAAGGACGACAGGTCCAAGAAGGATCTAGACCGGCAATTCCGTGAGTAAATCCAGCGCACTACTGCAACGACTGGGGTAAGCTCTTGAAATCTTCCTCCCTACAGGTCGGATATAACCAAAAACTCTCACAACCTTCTTCTAGGGTCTCTTTCTCTGCCTGGTGAGCCAAGGAAGCTTTTTACAGCAAATAGCCTTTGTGAGGATAATGTACTTTACTTACCTGTACCTCACCATGCTAATATCCGCTGTTTTAGCTCACCACCACTACAATCGGTTTTAGGATAAAACCCACGCAGGTTATGTCTCAGACATGACCACACCCTAGTCGAATATAGGTCGAGCACCCACCTTAATAGTCGGCTAATGATGTGGAATCTATCATATCATGCTAATATGACTCTACCATGTACGTCTGTCTACGTCTTATATGTTATGTGTAGTAAAGCAAGAGGGAATCCCCCTCTAACATATAACGCACCTTAGGGAGTGCGACACATAGCAAAGAAATAACACAATCACTATAATTTAGTATTTTTATTTAACTGCACTTTATTCACATACTCACTTGGTCCTGAGGAAAGCCAGTTTTAAAACAAAAGGCCTGGCTGAAACATGTAGACCACACAGGACGCAGGAGGTCATAATTCGCACTCCAACACGTCCGTTTGCCTTTTTAGTAGCTAACAGGGGCCCAGTAATGAAAGTTTATCCATTTACCCTCGGGTACTGGGACCCACTGTATAGCTTTTTAACCTTCACTTTCTCAATCACTACACTGCACACTCAGCGAACATACCAGCTCCGCAGTAAACTGGCGTCGAAGCACACCCGGGACACACTCGATGTCACTGTGGTGGGCCCGATGATGAAGCATGCCACCAACTAGGTTGGTGGGTGAGGGCTTCATGAGCAAACCAATGGTTTTGCTGGCACGCGTACTTCATTGAGTCTCCCCCCTCCCCCTAATATAGCTAGTCCTTTTTGATTTTGACGAACAATGTCCCTTGTCATTCTATTCTGTTCATTCCACAGCACCCCTACTCAAAGAAGTATCACAACTGCAAAGGGACACAGAACCCCTTTGATGACATGGGAATGCGGGCTAGATGCTCCACACTCAGAGAATGATCCATGCAGTGATGAGAGCGACACAGCAGATGTGGTGTAAATTTCACCATATATGGGCTGAGTGATGGGTTCTGCTGACAAAGCCCATAGACCAGGAAAATCCCATGCAACTCCTTTCTGCAAGGAGTGGGGGATATGCTCAAGTTTCTACATCTAGAGGGAGTCTTGATGCGACATTTTGCTTCATGTCAAATGGATATGTCACTGTGGTCACTGGTTAGGTACTCATGCATTGTCTACCTGTTGTGGCACGTATATTGCATTCTTTGACACTGTAGTAAAAGCTTTGCATTTTGAAACGTTTTATTTTTTTTCAACTTGTCTGCTTGTGTACAGGCACTTAAATGCCTCAGACTGAGTAGGAGAGCAAGTGAGGCAGTATGGAAATGGTGTCCACAGCGTAGAGGTATTTAAGGGTGCTCAGTCCCTGCATGCACAAGTTCTCAAATCCTGCGCATAGTCCATTATGTGTACAGAATGTCATGGACAATTGTCATAGTCTGTGAGACAACAGCAAGGAACACAGATACAGTCATAGTCACTGATTGTTAAATCACACTCAACGGAAGTAGTTGACGATGATCTGTTGATGCTGGTCAAGGCCTTCTTCCTCACCACTGTCATCGTCACTGGACATGTGTGGGTTGGGAGCGGGAGTGATGTTGCTGTCCTGCCAGATGTAGCAGTCATGTCCCAACCCTGGATACTCTGCCCAGACGTGTGAGATGATCTGCTCCACCTGTCATACCACTTGCACGTTGATGGAGTGATAGTATTTGCGGTTCCCATAGATGTGTTCACTTGCCTGTGGTGGTAGAGGTCTAATGTGTGTATTATCATTGGCTCGCATCAACATTTGTGATGCCTCCCAGGCAGGGCCGGCTCAGAGAATCTTTATTTGTGTGGTCCAACAAGGCATTCGGGTGGGCCACTGCGTGTCCGATTTGTCACTTTGGTCTCTCGCCAGGCCTGCTTTAGGGCCCTGCTTGTCTCTCCTCAGTTTTACAAGGGCCAGGGAGACACATTATTTCCTTCCACATTCTCTTTGTGGATGTTATCACTCTCAAGATGTGTGTTTTTGCCATGAAAGGTCCTCCTGATGGGAGTAGGAGATTTCCTGAGGTGGGAGTATCAGGCAAGTGACACTTCTCATGCTCTCACTCATGCGCTCCTCCTCGGATTTCCCTCTCTGCCACCATCATCCAGTGCACCTCATCTCTCCATAGTCACTCACTCATGTGCATTTCATTTGTTGTATGGCGCTACTGATATCAGAGTAAGCTGTGACAGTACTTTACATTACACACACATTGTTCAGAGACAATCAATCATGCAAGTATGTAAGTACATCAGTGTACATGGAATGTCACGAAAGCCAATGAGGATTACAAGGTGTGGTAACACATGTCATCCATACTGGTGGGCAGGATTGATGAGGGCATTTGGTTTGGAGTCGCACTGACTCAGGACATGGGTGGTTACATATACAGGCAATGGCAGCTGGTCAGACCTCATGCCACACCAGTACTTGTGCAAGGGATTACAAGTATGTATGAGTTGCAGACAATGGACACCTCTTATTGTCTGCCTACATCACTGGCCCTTCACAAGACGACCCCTGGCCAAGAGATGCCAGTCAGATGTCAAGGGATATTCAAGTGGGGTTCACAGGTTGGATGTTTCATTAGAACATTGGTACAGTGCAAGGGACCTCTGTCCTTTTTTACCATTTCCATCATTTCAGTCCATGCTGGCCACGTGGAATGACAATGTATGTAATTTCACTCTCCTTTTCTTGGACATTCCATGAGTGTGAAGACTTGGCTTATACGTCTCACTCTCTCATTCCTTCACAGTGTGGTGAGCAGTTGGTCACTGTTCTAGTTGTTCTGATGTACCAGCCGATCCCAGATGGCTGGCTTACACCCCCCTCCCCAGCCACCCAGCACAGGCGTCACTGGACATATGACCCGGCCAACAAACGGAGCAGGATGCACGTGCCCTGGGCCAATTTTCCTATATATGTACGGTGTCTGTGTGGTTACTTGACATACATGGGGTGCACCAATCACTACAGGCAAATGAGTTGTGATGTGTGATGTAATTGGGAGGGCGCAAATGCAAATGCAGTATGTCTTCGCATGTGCGGTAGCTGGCATCCGCCGCGATGTCAGGCATCGGCCACAATTGAATGATGCAGAGTTTGCATGCAGCTTCCATGTCGCCGCGGTGTGGCACACACCACGCAATGGGGCCATCAGCCAATGGGAGCCTTCGGCGGCGTATATATTTTGGAATTGCGGTGTGCGCGCTCTGCAAATGCTGGGCTTGTCATTGGCCCCAATTGCCTTCAGGGGCACCGAGGGTCACCGGTAGGGATTGGGTGGGCCCCACACTTTGCATTTGGCAGGTTGACACATTCATCGTGGTGCCGCCACTCTTGCTTGGAGTTGTAGTTGTTCAGTGGTTGCATGCGTGGGGATGTTTGGTACATACCACTGCTGTTGAGCGCGGCGGCGTCTTGTTGGCTGGAGGTGCAGCAGCTTGTGCAGCGGAAAGGCCTGTGGCGTAGGATCCATGGCGTCTGCAGTGCTTTAGAAGGCTTCAGTTTCAGCTCTTCCTCTCCATTGTTGTATCTCCGCCATCCGCAACTTGGTGGTTTTCACGCTGCGGTGGGAAGGGCTGTTTGCAACATCATAATATGCTTGGCAGACGAAACGTGTTTGCGCACGCTGGTCCTGCTCTATTGGCCCCGTCCACCACTCTTGCATACGCAAAAAACGTGTGGAGCCTGACAGTCCGCAGTGGACAGTAAATGGCCTCTGTGGGACCATTGTAGTTTGGTTATTGCAATGACCGCGCTTGGAGCGGGAAAATTAACGTTTTCCGCCACCAGCGTGGATGGCCTTCTGTTCGGCATCGTAATGAGCCCCTTAGTGTTGATTTCTGAAGGTGCCTCCATATACATTGATTCAAATGATACTTGAATTGATGTGTGTGTGTAGGATTTTAGAATTGCATTTATCGTTGCCTGCTAAAAATCAATAATTATTGTTTGGGGAAAATAATAATTGGTTTATTGATTAATTTTAGACAGTACTTCTATATAGGTGGAGCTTTGTTTATTTGGGAGTAAGGCGTAAATAAAAGGGATGTTAGTATTTTGATATAGGGCATGGACATGTATATAACTGATAGAATGGTTTGGGACATATTTAAAAAGTCCCATCCATCATCCATGTTTCTGACTTTTGTAGTTTTACTAAATTATTGGCGGTTGCAAACATAATTATTCTTTTATCTTCAGATTTGTTGTCATAAAGAACAAATGGTTCTTCGTTATGTGTTATAGATAGTTCTGGGGGAATTTCTACCTCCTCTTCAAATGTTTTTGGGGCAGGTGTGGTGGTGGTTGTGGCTTTTTTTGTTTGAGTTATAGTTCTTTTCAAGGATGAAATAGAGGCATTTGGCCGGTAGCATGTTGGGGTACTGTGGGCAGCATCTCCCTAAGTATTTGAGTGGTCTGTGAGCTAGTGCTGGCTTCTCTAATGTCATCTAGAGCAGTCCGAACCTCTATTTCAGTAACATTTGGGGGGTGGTTATGCCCCCTTACATACATAACATTTGTTTCTCTAGTTGTAGCCCTCCCATAACACTTATTAGAATAGTATTTGCTACATTTCCAGTTTACTTTCAGTCCACTTTGCTTTTCTTCGGTATAGACAATACCCCATGTAAATTGGGCGCCTTCAGTCATTGTGATGTTTTAAATGCTAAGAAAAATTGATATAAAAATTAATAAAGTGGCTAATGTACAGGTTTTTTATTAGTACATACACATAGTTATTAATATACTTAGAATGTCTATTTTGATGTCGTTTTTAATGCTGATGCCCTTTCTTTGTTGTTTGATTTCAGTTTTATTGCTGATGTTTCTGTTGGTAGAATAAAATACATTTTCACTGACTTTGTTCAATTGTGCAAGAGGTGGGCTAAAGTTGGGGCTTGGGTGGCTGTTTTAGGTATTTTTGAATTTTCTTTCATACTTTATTTGTTAGATTGTATTTGAAATAGTTCTGTAGTTGTGTTGATGCTTTGAGAAATATATTTAGAGGAGATATAGATTGAAACAATATATATATTAATTATTTATGCATGATAAAAAGTCGTTTTTGAAGGTTAGTAGTAGTTTTGGATTATGAATAGCATCTTTCTTTCTTTCCGAAGTAGGAAGTAGATTTTTCTTCATTAAAGTCCTGCTTTCTAGCAGTAATCCGGCAGAGTTTCGTCTTCTTGTTCTTTTTTTGGTTTGAGGTGTAAAATAATGATACATTTTTCGTTCTTTATATGGTGTTTAATTAATTGTTTGTTTAATGTGATTGGTTGTTTTTAATATTGTATGTATTCGATTGGTTGATATTTATTGTATTAATTGTTTTGATTGTTGTTTTCCATATACGGAAAACGCTAATTAAGATTCAGTTAGTGCTTTTTTTTACACAGCTATAATCAGTCAAATCTGTATTATATTGTATGTGATGTAAAATATTGTGGGTAGATTATGTAAATATAAGATTTAAATAGTTATTAATAGTGTATTTATGATATTATGTATTAATATATGTTTTAGTATTTTTAAAATGTATTGTATTTGATTTATTTTGTATCCAGTGTATGTTTATTGATTGAAATGTATTTTTGGAGTTCATTTTTGTTGGTTTTATCTGTTTCTAAGATTTTTATAGTTTTTTATAAACGATAATATTGCTGTCGATATTTTGTAAATCAATATTTTGGCCATGTTGTATATTTTTAATCAATGTCCGATATTTTAAATTATATTTTTGAGTTTGATAATACTGTTATCGATATCAATGTTTGTCGATACTTTGGTGTCAATATTAGTGTATTTTTTAAAATGAATATAGGATGTCGATATTAGTGTAGTATATAATTTTGTGTCAGTAAAAATATAGGTCGTTATTGTGTCTGTAGTTATTATGTCAGTGATTCGTTAGAGAGTGAGGCCAACTGAGCAGATTCAGTCATGCATGAGTTACTCTGCACATTAAATATGTGACTGCCAGGACTGGACTGGGAACAGCAACCGGCCCTGGCAGATTGCTGCTCGACCGGCCTTGGGAGCAGGGAGGGGACGGGGGGTGACGGAGGGTGCTAGAAATAAGCACCACTCCCTCTTTTGTTACAGGAGGATGATATTGGAGCACTGCTTCAAAACCTGCCCCTTAGTGACAAAACTGGCCCCCACCCCTCCGGTGCCCGCTGCGGCCAGCCAGGCCCTGCTGACTGACCCCAACACTACCCAACTCTACCAGTCTTTTGCAGCCATTGTTCTGTCAGGGAAACTGCCAGTACCTCTCCCAAGCTGAGAGCTTTGTGCCAAAGTAAGTCACATGTCGGGCATGCCACGTGAGTGGATTTTAACACCTGCTGCATTTAGATCTTTATATCAGCCTTTATCAGAGGTCAACTAGAGCTAAATTTCAGGGGGGCTAATCAAAATTTCAGGAGGGGGCTAATTCTTCAAGCAATAGGCAGAGTGGAGATGCAGGGGCTCTAAGATGGGGTGAAAAAACAACGAGGCCTTGTTAACAAGAAAGTGGTCTTTTAAAGACCTGTGAAGTACTCAGGTGCGGCTGCAATAAGATGGATGCCAGACCAGTCAGCCTACAGCAGCTCAAAAACTGACTGACACACATGATGGGGGGCTGAAGCCCTTTGAGCCTTATGGGCGTTGCCCGTCTGGCCTTTGTCAGAGTCAGTGTTTCTAAGGATCAAAGGTTCAACGACTGCAAACTACTCCTTCCTCCCTCGTCATGTAGACTGATAATGAACACTTTCTCATTTGTGAGTAATATAAGCTACACCTCTCTTCCTAGTTCTTTTTGACTCTTGCTTGCAAATTTGTCTCCATGGGTGTGTCTGTCCTGTGGTTTAAACATATTGTCTGGGTTGTTGGTAGTTGTGTGAAGGGGAGGAGCAACAGAGGAATAAACAAAGGAGAGAGGGTGACGTCATGATAGATGGCAATCCCTTTGGACATCAGTGCCCTACACATGAGGAAGGTAGTTTAAAATGTCAGTAGAAGTAGGAATATCGGTCCCCCCATCAATGGGTTAAACAAATTAAGGGAATTTTTTATACAAGAGGAATAACTTAACTGAATGCACTCAGCACAAATTCTGGTATTTTTTTTACCATTGCCAAGAGAGAAAGACAGTGAGTGAATAAAGTTTCAACCATCAAACCTAACCCTCTTGCCCGAGACCAATGGTGTCTATATGTAGAAACTGCTGGGTAGCCCCGCACAATAAAGCCCATATTACAGAAACTCCAAAGCAGTAGAAACATTTCATGGAGAGAACTGCATATTAAAGTCTATTTTTCAATGGAATATTGCCATAACAGACCATAAAATACACTGCATTGTCTATCATCGTCAATTTTTTTTGTATATTGCCATGGCAAACCTTAACTAAGATTTTTTTTAACAATCTGCTGCATTTTGCGTAAAAAACGAGATAACTCTTCCTCCATATCCTTTTTGTATTTGGGTGCATTAAGAACCTAGGGGCAGATTTGTCTTTGTGCAGGAAGGGGCACCTTCCTGTACAAAAACAATCACTACAGGCATTTTCCTCTTTAAATGCGTGCTGTAGAATGCAGCACGCATTGAAAGAGCAAAAAAACAAGGAGTAATGAAAACAATTTCTCCTCATTGCGCCTCGCTAACCCATCCCTTAGGTGGCGTAGTATACTGACGCATTTCCAGGTTTACGAATCCTCGTAAATCTGGAAATATGTCTGGTTCCATGAGTGTTGCATGGGAACACCCACAGCAACACCCATGGAAATCTTTTTTCACGCGAAGTGCTGCATGTAAAGGGGCTGTATTTACAAGGACAGGAAAAGCCAGGGTGGCTTTTCCTGTCCTTGTAAATGTGAAGCAGAGAAATGCGCTGCCAGTGAGGCACAAAAAGTGATGTACTGCAGTGGCGTAACGAAACTTGAGGGGGCCCCCCTGCAAACTACATGGAAGGGGCCCCCCCAATCTCCATGCCATTCTAGAGCGCTCAGGCCAGCGACCCGCCATTCTGCAGGGGATGCGGGGCTATTGTTACAAAACTGTCACCAATACAGCCGTTATAAGTAACACTGGATGGTGGAATTAAAGGTTGGGCTTAGTCTGCCAGCAGGCTATCATAGGTGGTGGTCCAATCATTACAGGGTCCCTGCCATCAGTAGGCCGGGGAAGTTTGGCCAAGTTTAGGTGGATTTCCTAATGCCGACTCCTGTCATGATATACAACATCGGGCCCACTCATCGTTCAGTTTTGACAAAAGTGCACCACTGCTCCTTCTCATTTCCATTTTAAAACATTAGACAATGTGACAATGCAGTATTTCAAAAGCAGATGTAACTACAAAGAGCACATTTGGATAATACATTTTTATTAGTAGACAATAGCAATCTTAAGAGGCATTGCATAGCTTCATACACACTTTGACCCCAATTCCATCACAGTATCTCTCTCTCTCTCTGTCAGTCAGTCTCTCTCTTTCAGTCAGTCTCTCTCTCTCAGAGAGTAGAGAGAGAGGAGAGAGAGTGAGACAGTGGAGACAGAGAGTGGAGAGAGAGTGGAGAGAGAGAGAGAGAAAGAGTGGAGAGAGAGTGGAGAGAGGGTGGAGAGAGAGTGGAGAGAGAGTGAGAGAGACAGAGACACTCTCTCTCCACCCTCTCTCCATTCTCTCTCTCCACTCTCTCTCTCTCCACTCTCTCTGCTCTCTCTCCACTCTCTCTTCTCTCTATTTCTACTCTCTCTCTCTCCACTCTCTCTCTCCACTCTCTCTCTCCACTCTCTCCCCCTCCACTCTCTCCCTCCACCGTCTCTCTCCACTCTCTCTCTCAATGAGTCAGTCTCTCTCTCTCTGTCATTCAGTCTCTCTCAGTCAGTCAGCCAGTCTCTGTCGCTCTGTCAGTCTCTCTCAGTCAGTCAGTCTCTCTCAGTCAGTCAGTCTCTCTCGCAGTCAGTCTCTCTCTCTCAGTCAGTCTCTCTCTCAGTCAGTCAGTCTCTCTCAGTCAGTCAGTCTCTCTCAGTCAGTCAATCTCTCTCAGTCAGTCAGCCAGTCTCTCTGTCAGTCAGCCAGTCTCTCTCAGTCAGTCAGTCTCTCTCGCAGTCAGTGTCTCTCTCAGTTAGTCAGTCTCTCTCAGTCAGTCTATCTTGCAGTCAATCAGTCTATCTCAGTCAGTCAGTCTCTGCCTCTCTCTGTCAATCACTCTCTGTCAGTCTCTCTCTCTGTCAGTCTCTCTCTCTGTCAGTCAGTATCTCTCTACCTCAGTCAGTCTGTCTCTCTCTCTGTCAGTCAGTCTCGCTCTCTGTCAGTCAGTCTCGCTCTCAATCAGTCTCTCTCTGTCAGTCAGTCAGTCACTCTCTCAGTCAGCCAGTCTCTCTCTCTCAGTTTCTCAGCCAGTCAGTCTCTCGGTCAGTCAGTATTCAGTCTCTGAGTCAGTCAGTCAGTACTCTCTCCCTCAACTCTGTCCACTCTGTCTCCTCTTTCTCTACTCTCTCTCCACTATCTCCCTCCACTCTCTCTACTCTCTCCCTACCTTCTCTCTCTCTCTCTCTACTCTCCCCACTGTCTCTCTCCACTCTCTCTCCACTGTCTCACTCTCTCTCCACTCTCTCTCTCTCCACTGTCTCACTCTCTCTCCACTGTCTCACTCTCTCCACTCTCATTCTCTATCTCTCCACTCTCTATCTCTCCACTCTCTATCTCTCCACTCTCTCTCCCTCCACTCTCTCTCCCTCCACTCTCTCTCCCTCCACTCTCTCCCTCCCTCCACTCTCTCTCCCTCCACTCTCTCTCTCCACTGTCTCTCTCTCCACTGTCTCTCTCTCCACTCTCTCATTCTCTCCACTCTCTCTCTCCCTCCCCTCTCCCGTTCTCGCTCCCTCCCCTCTCTCTACATTTCCACTTTTGCTGCATCATCACTTGCTCTCGGGGTCTTTTAGTAGCTCTCTTCTGGAGCAGGGAGGGAGGTGGAGGGTGCTTCCTAAGTACAGTTCTGACCCGAGCGCGGCTCCATTTATCACTGGTGTGGTAAAGACAGATATTAGCCGCTCTCGTGCTATTATCAGTATTCTCCCGCGCTAACCACATTGCCTTTATTTAAGAGAGAGGAAGGGGCGTAACACAGGCCCCTGCAGCCTCATGGGGAGAAAGACACAGGAGTGAGTGACATAATCAGGCTTTATATCTAAAACCCGTTCTGTAGTCTCTCGAAGGGTCTAACGATGTTATGAATGGCATTCGGTGTAGTGTGCGTGGCTATTATGAGTTTGGAGCAAGACTTCCTTCATGAATATAATAAAAGGAAAATCAGGAAGGATGTTAGTGGGCACCAGAACAATTCAGGTGGCACGTCGAATTCCATTTAGCGTATTATGTGCAGTAATTACCCCACCAAATGTAATTTATGTGACTACTCCATAATTACATTTTTTTATACAGGGTATATGCTTTAAAAAGGTGTGAAACGTTATAAATTCATTGTCATTGCAATTTTCAATCAGGGAGGATTTCAAAACTCTATTGATCTCAAAAGTTAAATGTTTCCTCATATAATTAGCATGCGTCTCCATACTGCAGTTGTGGAGGACAGATACAGCTACTTCACGGAGGGCTGGCTGAGCAGGCAGTTGAGATGCTGGTCACCATCATTGATCGGTTCTCAGAGCCACTAGTGCCGAGCTGGAAAGAGAAACCACCGAAGACACTGAACCACCTGGAGTGTAATGCAAGTGTGACGCGTGAACAGACATGCAGGGGTACTTCGGTGTGCACCTGCTTTTCAGGGAAGAGGCAGAGAGACGTGGTGAATGGCATACACTGAGACAGGGTTAACGGCAGGTGGCTGGATGAGCTGGGCAAGGTGGAAGCGAGATGGCCAGGTCGATGGGCGTTCCTGTACCAAGTAGAACATTATCATACCGTAATTGAATGTGCATGGTGTTTCAGACTTCTGATGAGGCTCGGGAAACCCTTTAGCGGATGGGCAGCATTTGGTTGGAATTATTTCGAATTGCTGTGTGGTCTGTATGGAAAGCATCTTTGTGTCAGGCTTTGACCCACGTTGTGTTTTAACCTGTCTTGGGTTACAGCGCTTAATAGTGTAGCGGTTCACATCAGTCTGTAATATATCGAGGGGAGACGATTTCCGCGCTAATATTTTCCGTGTTGGAGCAGAAGGACGCAATAGCGCGGGGCAGAGAGGGGGTGCTATCTATAAACCGCTGTTCTACCGGGGCCGGTAATGAGTGGAACATTATCAGACGTAATGAGCAAGATCAGAGCTCATCTTTCTCCAAGCACGTCGGGCCCCACCATGATGCCCTCCCTCCCTGATACCAGACAAACAAATTATCAATACCAACAAGCCACCGCTCCCCCCCCTGCCTACTAGGCTCGGGCCTGGCCTGCAGCTCAGAGTTAGGCTCCAGCGCCCGCGCATTTTTAATTACGTGTGCGCTCAATGCATGTCCTGACAAATGTAATCAGGGCATTCCTCCCGCCCCCTGTACAATGCGCATACGCGCTGCAACTCCGGCAAGTTACCAACCCACCCTGTCCCGGCGCCATTTAATATAAAGAGTACCTCAGGGGCCCCGGCCGGGGCCCGCACACCATTTCTGAAGGGGGCCCCGGCCGAGGCCCACGCAGTATTTATTAGAGCCTCAGGCCGGGCCCCTCGCACCATTTATAAGAGCCACAGGGGCCCGCACCATTTCCGTGCCGTGCATATGTAAGTCAAGTGAGGGGGCCGGCCCGGGGCCCCCTGGATCGCGTGGCCCCCCCGCAACGCAGGGGCTGCGGGGGCCTGTGTTACGCCCCTGATGTACTGGCAGCTCAAGGGGATTGTAAATCTGCCCCTGAATGCGTGCTGTATTCTACAGCACGAATTGAAAGAGGGAAATGTCTGTAGTGATTGTTTTTGTGCAGGAAGCGGCCCCTTCCTGCACAAAAACAATCTCCCCATGACGAGGCATCCTTGCACCATGGTGCAAAGGTGCCTGCGCCGGCGCATGGCAGCTGTTTGTGCACCAGCACAGGAGAGAGCACAGGAATGCAAATATAAAAGTAAATATGTCACATTCTTGTGCTCTGAAAGTGCTGCGGCGTGGTGCGGCCAAAGGGCTTTCGGTGTCATGCTGGGGCACCTTCTTGTAAATCTGCCCCCCCCACACACTTTTGATAATATTTGCACTGACGATGTTTTTTTTTATTGCATTCCTGCTCATTTCATAGTACGGTACTTCACTTAATTACTTTCCATCGGAGGGGCCTCGATGTTTGTACAATAAAGATAAAAAACAGTTAATCACTCACCCGTCAGGATTTTCCTGCCCTGCTTATTGGATGTAGTAAGTTCATTTTCTGGGTGGCTGCTCTGCGATAAAATGAATATTGTTCTTTTGTGAACAGAATTGTCATTGCCCCGGATAAGAAAACTTCATTAGGCATTCTTTTTCACAAGCAATTTAAAGACAAAGCACGGAGTGCAAAATATATCCAAAAATAAAGATTAGTGTAGCTTTTCCTAGTTCTAGGGGTCTTTGTCGTTGGAAGTAAAGCCAGCAGTTGTATACCAGCTCTAACATAGCATATCTGGTGGTTCGAATGCATATTCATGCCTACTGTCTTAAGACGTAATGATCACCATGTACAACAGTCCTGATACAGCCCCTTCAAATAAACATAGATCATAATTAGCATGTGTTCTTTCGGGTAACTGGGTTTTGTGCTCATTGACCGTCTCGTCAAGCTTCATGACAATGTACTTTTCGTCACCTTCCTTGCTAGTTTTGTTAATCATTTTTGATGTGTTCATGGATTCATAATTGACCCAAAATAAACATATCCAAAAATAAAGGAAGAGTTAATTCCCAAACTTATACAGGTGGTATTTGCCATAGGGCGGCATACTGTGGCCATCCAACTCACAACAGCCCATATTGATACATTTATGTACCTCATTCTTTGCTTGTTTGATCGTGTATTCATTTACTCAAACGGGGGTGACACCTGCCCCCGGCACCCCTATATTCAGGGATAACTGTGTTGGGCAAGTGGTCCCTTTTGCCCTTTAACATGTCTACGTAGCAAGGTGGCCGTCGATAATATATTTGTGCTTTATGGACAGGCTAGAGTATTAACATTTACAACCATCTCTGAAGAACATAAAAAAGGAAACAAGGAAGCCTTCAGTCTTTGTCACTGAGGGCGCAGGGCAGTGTCTCCGGCCTCCGCGTATACTTTTTCTGCACCGCTTGTCTTTTAGCAATGTTTCTCTTGAAGAATTTGCCAGCATCTTCTGGTGTGGTGAATGTGTATTGTCTTGTCTTCCTATTTCTTTTTAACCTTCACATATCCTTTCCTGGCCTGTTGCACAGCAGTCTGAATAAAGACTGAATAAAAGAACAGGGTATATATATCCTTGATTCTCATTCTCACTTTTTTTCCTAGCTGGTTGTATGGTGGTGGTGCGATCCTTTAAATGTGGAAGATTCATGATAACCCGGTGAATGCTGGCCCTATATGGAGATCTAAGAGCTAGGCATCTTTGGGCCTTTAGAAAAGAAAGTCTGCCTACATATGTTAACGTGTAGTTTTTATCTATAGGATTTCCATGTTCGTGATGGTGGTGGATTCCACCAGGCAGGTCACTCTAACTTTACATTGTCATTACCTGGCTTCCATATCTTCATTCCTGTTTTGAACAAACTAACATTTTTACAGTGTTTTCATTGTATGTCCCATGGATGTACAGCCTTCCTCATTGCCATTTGTATGCTCTTCAGACCTATCTAGGCGAGAGTCTTGTTTGCCCAATGTACTTTGCATCTGTTATAAACAACAGGTGAGATTATCTAGCTTGCCCACTATTTCCCTCAGGCTGCACTTCATTTCGAGCAGCAGGGCCTTCACATCTGCTCTGTCCCCACCAGCGGCCTCAGTATCTCATAGGGTATCTATTATCCCTATGCCTACATCTTGCGTGGCTTCCTACTGGGTGGATTGAATGGGTTCATATTATATTTTCCCCTTTCGGGCTTTGATCTTCCCCATATTGATCCATATAGTCATTGCCCTGTATGGTCCATTGCATGCAATCTCAGATGGTTGTACCCACTTGTGTAACAAGTCTATAGAAAACAGCCTCTGCTGGACTACTTTTAATAAATCTTTCACCTCAGCTCCATGTAAATTAGCCATCAGCAACTGATAGACAGACAATCATGACTGTGAATATCTCATGTGCCTCACAGGTGTGGTCTCTGCAGTCCATAATTAATGTTCCTTCAATCATTAAGGAGGAGAGTGGATAGACTGCCTCAGCCTGACATGGGACTTCCTATTTGGATTGCTTATGGGCATCTACCACTGTAAAATCACACCCAGCTTCCACTCCCTCTAACCTTGGCATACCTCTCGCCACCGGACAGCATGGCCGCACTCTACACAGGAGCAGAGGTATCTTACTAATGTGCGCTAGTCCTCAATCACCTCTCTTCTGGTGCAGCAGCACCTCCTGGTGTAATGTCAGTATTGGTGCCAGGGACAGTAATACAGGCACTGTGGGGATGGGTCAGGGACACCCCTGGCGTGGGCACGTGACTCTGTACTCCTGTCGTGCACATGACCTAATGCTCACCAACAGCCCCTGTCGCCACCGGGCATCTCAGGGCCATGCACCATGGGGGTGCCATGTGATGTCCCAATTCAGAAGCAACTAATCAGGATGCCACCACTGGCACACCACTGCCGCAGGGCCACATTACTGGCATACCTTCAGATGTCAGCAATGAATTGGTTGGCCGATCGGGGCTCAGAGCTCTGCTGCTGTGCGACCATCTTAGATTTGCTCTTGTTGCTTCTCCTGGGATCTAGTGTCCTGGTCTACAAGGTTTGGATTTCCAACCCATGGGTGTAAGGACTTATTTCATTGCACCATTACTTATTAAGGAAGTCTCGGTGTCATCAGCCCCACACAATCCACTAAGCATTCCTGAAGGTGTGGTGTCCATGCTTTCTGGGTTACTAACAGTCCCTTAAGTGGTTCAGGGATGCAGTAATAATTCAAACTCAATTTCAAATAACACACTCAAACATGGCACAAAAAAAGAATACACCAGGGCCCCGATGTAGGTAAAATAGAATTACCGATTTTAAATTACCGAATCATACCGATTCGGTAATTAAAAATCGGTAAATCTAAGGGGTTGAGATGTAGGAACATCCAGATGTTCCTGCTACCGAATCGGTAACAATCGGTATCGTGTCCCTACACTTACCGATTGGGTATCTACCGATTCGGCATTTACCGAATCGGTATGTTCCGAATCGGTATTTCCCGAATCGGTAGCTACCCAATCGGTAGATACCGAATCGGTAATGGCATCCCATAGGAAAGCATTGTCAAAACCGAATCGGTAATTCCCGATTCGGTAAATACCGAATCGGGAATTACCGATTCGGTAAACACGTGATCGGGGAAACAAGGAAGTGAAACTACTGAAAGCAGCCAATGAGGTGGAAGCACCCTCCCCCACCCTAGCAGGGAGTGGCTACCCATGCAGGTGCAACTCATCAGAACTTTCTGGAAAGGAAGCCAGAGCTGAACAGGGAGACTGAGCAGCAGAGAGAGATTTGGGAGTACTGAGTACACAATCAAAATGGAAAGCAGCTCAGAGAGCCAGAAGGCTGACAGGAAGAGAAAGGTGAAGTTCAGCAGCTCTGAGCTGAAAGTATTAGTGGAGGAGGTGGTGTTGGTACACAGGCAGCTGTATGGGAGGCTGTCCCTCAGTGTACCAGAGTCAACAAAGAGGAACCTGTGGAGTGCCATCAGCGAGAGGGTGAATGCAGTTGGTGTGACCCCCAGGACATTGGATGACCTCAAGAAGAGGTTCTATGACATCAGGAGCCTCACCAAGAGGAAACTTGCGGAGATCAGCAAGCAGGCAGGACTGACCGGTGGCGGCAGGAACCCCGCGCCCCCCCTCACGGAACTGGAGGAACTGGTATCGACAACTATCGAGAGGGAGAGTGTGGTCGGAGTCGGGGACCTGGACAGCTCAGCCAGAGCCAAAGCTAAAGGTAAGAAGCATGCACAGCATGACACACCCTACCAGACACCTCCCCATTGGCCCCCGTGTACAGCCAAACCCCAGTCCAGTACTGCTAGCAATTTAAATTTGCAAAGCATGATGTGAAATGTAGCCAGCTAATGTAGGAACTTTTCACTTTGCACATGACACAGCAATGCACCTTAAGAAATGATCTGAGTAATGAACTTCACATGTGCAATGCATTTATTGTAGTGACAGTAAGACATTTCCACTCAGTTGACAAATTCTACTTTATTCCTAGGGCCACCATCAGGTAGTGGAGCAGCAGCTGCACAGGCCTCAGCACCAGCACCAGCAGACAGTGTGGTGGCAGGGCCAAGCAGCATGCCTGAGTCGCAGGAGGTGGAGGACAGCAGCGAGACTGCAATTGAGGATGACTCTGGACATTCCCTCTTGTTTCCCCACTCCCCCCAATTGTCCCAATCCCCAACACTCCTGTTCTCCCCTGAGAACTCACCCACACGATCCCAGCCAGCACCTGCCACAGCCACAGCCAGGAGGATAATAATGGCCCCATTGTCCATCATGGAGGGAGATGCGGGTCAGGCACCTGATCCCACACCAGTCACACCTGTGGCACAGCAGCCCATACAGCAGACCAGCACCGAACGCCGCCGTCCACGCACTTCCAGCAGTGGCAGTGCTGTACCATCACGGGAGCCCAGCGTCTTCCAGGGGCTAGAGGGGAGCATGGTCCGGATACAGCGGATGCAGGCCAAATACATCCTTGCCTGTCACCGGCAACTGCGACAGCACAACCTGCAGATGGGGGAGTTAACAAAGGGGATTGTTGACTTAGTTGCAACCACCCGGGAAATAGGCACAGGTATGGGCAGAATGACAACTGCCATGACACAGCTGTGTGCAAAGTTGGACCAACATGAACACATATGGCGCAGGGATGCCCGAGTACAGAACCGGGGAATCAACAGGCTTGCGGCATCAACAGCCCTGCTATGCCGCCGTGGGGCAAATATGGAGGAGTGCCTCACTAATAACACTTCTGAGGTGACCAGGGGCATGGCCCGCATCACCAGTGCCATGGAGGCACTAATTATTTCAAACACTGTAGTCAATCCTGCCCTGGACGTGGCAGAGGCTGGGGACAGCAGCAGCCGCAGCAGTCCTGCCAGCACACTGTCCGAGCCGCGCCGGAGCACCAGGCGCTCGGCAGAGGCAGCCGGACACGCTGAAGGGGGGGAGGCGCATCCCAGTGGGTCAGCCAAGCGCAGCAAGAAATAAGACTGCCAGTGTGGGTGATGCAACCATGCACAGTTCCTGACCACCTATTGTTTTCTTCTTGTTCAATTGTTGCACATCAGTGCTGTCACGTTGTTCCTACATTAAAACATAGCATTTCTTCACTTGCACGACATGTTTGTGCATCTGTACTCACTCAGAAATAGTTGTCTGTTATCTCCTCACGTCTGTACCTCCCATCACTTGGTGTAGAGACTCCTGCAGGTTGTGTTAGTGGCACAGCTGTGTCATCGTCAGGGTCCTCGTAGTCAGACAGCTCTACCTCTGTGCCCTTCTTGACCGCAAGGTTGTGCAACATTGCACAGACAGCAATCATCTTGCAGCAGGTGATGGGGGTATATTGTCTAGCACCTCCGCTCTTGTGCAGGCATCTGAACCTGCTTTTCCAGATGCCGAAGGTCCGTTCTACTACATTCCTTGTGCTTTTGTGTGCACGGTTATACCTCCTTTGGCTGGGTGTTGAGGGGTTGAGGTAGGGGGTGAGTATGAATGAGCGGAGGGCATATGCACTGTCGCCTAGAAGGAAAAGGGGTAACATTACTCACATGCATACATGTACTTCACACAGCTATTTGGGTCATGGGGGTCTGACACTGTGTCTTACCTAGGAGGTATCCTTCACCAAATTCCCCTGCCGTCAGCCGTGCATAAATTCCGCTATTTTGAAAGATGTAGGAGTCATGGGTACTCCCTGGGAATTTTGCTACCACGTCAGTGATGACACACTTGGCATTACAAATCACCTGCACATTTATGGTGTGCGTTGACTTCCGATTACGGTATATATATTCTGTGTCAGCAGGGGGACAAATCGGAATGTGTGTGCCATCTATGCAGCCAATGATGTGGGGGAATCTTGCCATCTGATAGAAGTCTGCTTTTGTCTGTACCAGTTCTGCATGGGTTGAAGGGAAGGAAATGTAGTGATCCATCCTTTCTATCATGGCGTCTAGGAACTTATGGAAGAACCTTGACAGGCTGCTCTGGGTCACCCCTCCTGCCACAGCAACTACACTTTGATAGCTGCCAGACGCAAGCGGGTGTAGGCTGCATAGCACCTGCACGTGCACTGGGATTGCGTGTGCCCTTGGGGTGGGGTGCTGCAACAGGGGTTTGAGGTCCCTAATGAGCTCCATTATGGTCTCTGGGTCCAGCCTGTACCTCTGTAGGATCTCTGGATCTGTCAGCATGAACAGGGTGATCCGCTGTCTATACACCTGCTCCTGTCTCAGCCATTCCCTCTCTCCTTCCTGCTGTAGCCGTAGCCGTCTTGCTATGACATAAAAAGCTGCCATGGTGCAAGCAGCAATGCATTTTGGGTCCTTTTTTGTAGGTTGCACCTGGTTACCACCTGATTCCAATCCATGGTAAAGACCGATTTTTAAATACCGATTTTGACGCTAAATCGGTATTTCAGAGCTTTCCTACATCTCACTCTTCAGTTTTTCACACAGAATCGGTTTTATACCGAATCGGTAAAATTGCCGAATCGATAAATTTACCGATCGGTATTTTTATCCGGATTCGGAGTTTTTCCGAATCGGTATTATACCGATTCGGAGATTTTTCCGATTCCATGATTTTGACCGAATCGGTTTGTTACCGAATCGGTATATTTGCCGAATCGGGGATATTTCCGATTCGGTATTCTACCGAAACGGTTACCTTACCGAATCGGAATTTTTACCGATTCGGGCGGTTTTCTGACTGCTACATCCCGAGGGCTCGATACCGATCGGTAACGGCCGAAAATACCGATTTTCGGCCGTTTCCGACCGACCTACATCGGGCCCCAGATATTTAAAACTGTTTATTTTAACACTTTCATCCTGTTACTTAGTCCATGAATAATAACCACACAGAGTATGATTTAAAAAAAGCTCTTATGATGTTGCTAGCCGTGAGAATAAAATGAACAGTTCTAAAATGCTTAGAATGTTCAAAGCAGCCTATCACCATAAATATACTTCTTTGCACTACACTATGAGAGCATGGAATGGCGAGCTTGCCTCTAGACTTTCTCTGGGTCCAGTGCACTGCATCCCTGTTCACAGCGGATCAGCAGTAGCTATCAGACTTCAGCCAGGAGACAATGTTCTATCGGAAGAAAAACACGTGTGCAACCTAGATCAGTTCCTTTCATGACTCTTGGCATAAGAGAGGATACTCCGTCTGTCTGTCTTCGAGTGATAACCTGGTGCAATGGCCTCTCAAATTCAGGGTTCAGTTCCAGCAGTGTGTATAGGATTGACCACAGACGTTCAGCCAACATTGCACAATCCAGTAATGACTTTCCAAATCCGAGATGCAACCGGTCTAAACCGGCAGGATGCAAATACTTCAACTCGAACTACATATTTACCTTTACACCTCTACTGTCAAACCTTGAAACGTGAATATCTTGCAGGTTGTGGCAGACTTGTGTCACCTGATGTTCTAACAAATAATTGTTTATATGAAATGACACTTTCACAAGTTCTGCAAAAGATAATGACATACTGAATGTGGAGCAAAGACACTGACAGACAGGCTAACATAACGCGTTCAAAAAGTGAAGTCTGAATTTGGGAGTTCACAACACTCCAAGTTCAACCCGCACATTCTGAACTTTATCAGCTAGTCAGATGCCTAAGATCAGTCTCACAAAACAAGCGAGCTCTCTTCCAGCAGAGAACAAATATAATGGATATAGATGCCTTCTCTAGAAACAGCATGAGTGTTATCATCTTAGATTCAAACCAGAGCAAATAGAACTCAGAAAGGCCCAAAAGACGTTCATGTTTCCCTGTACTTATGAATATTTGACACAGAACATCGGCATTAATATTTAGCGCTCTGTCTCCACTTTCCACACCTCCTTCATCACTAACTTATTTGAAGAAGCCATACAGCAACGTGAAGGGTTTAAAATGAACAAAAAGTATATTGATAAGTCAAAAGGCCTATATTTTTCATAGACATCAATTAGTGTTTGCCAGGAGTCGCATATTTTCCTTGGGAGCCCTGGCCATCTTCTATTGACCCATGGCCTCTTTAGTGTCAAAGGAGTACCACAATGCAGAAGCCTATTTCTAGTTCACACCTTGTTCTTTTAAAACAACAGAAGACTGAGGATAGAATCACTAGGTACTGAAACTTTCTAAAGAGTTTATTTACTCAGCCCAACATCAGACCCATTGTGTCACTCAAGGTCATAGCACTCCATCCGAAATTACAAAGCTTTATAGAATTGGCAATGCTAAAAGATGTTATGAAACTCTATGAAGATGTTATGACAATCATTGCTGACATGTGCTTTTGTTTTGCTACTAAGTGCATAATTATTTAAAAAAATACTGCAGTCATTCGTGTTTACAATTAAGTCTTGTGAACTGAAACTAACTCCTGACCCACTGGAGTTAAGTTTCACTTCCTAGCTGGAGTTTTGAACCAAGCTAAGGCCTACTCGCACAGTGCACCTGGGAGCAGGCATCTAAAATATGCAAGGCAGGGATGTGCTATAGACACAGATAACTTAAGTTGAACTTAACAGTTAATTAGAACTAAACAATTAATCTTAAGAAGGGGTTTAGGAGGGGTATTAGGAAGAGAGGGTGAGTATTTGGGCTGCTCCTCTGTCTGCAGCTAATAGATGCCAAGGACAACCGATGTGAAGGGCATGGAAAAGAGGACGTTTTAATACCTGTAGTTGGCCTATGCGCTGATAATGTGTGTTTGAGGTGGGGCTGAGGAGGACGGAGTGCCACTAGCACAAGCCTTTTCTGTGTACCCTATGAATGTAGAAAAGCAAGGCGAGGGCCGATATTGCACAGCCCAATATGAGTTCCTTGATTCAGAAGAGTACAGACTCGGGCTGCACACATGTTGCAGAGACCATAGTCAGTGCATTAAGGTGTAAATATCACAGAATGGCAAACACAGAGTGCTACCAGCTCATTTGCGGGCGATGGAAATTGTAGACAGGTTGAAATACAGAATGGATACCAGGCATTGACTAGATTTGGAGTCGCCAGGGATACTGTGGCCGTTGACTTCCCACTTGCTGCCACTGCCCTTGTGAACCCTGCCATAGGTTTCAAAAAGTGCACCAGCAGAGGAAAAAATTAGATTTTTTTGTGTGAAAATAAAAATATTTCAAAAGTATCTGCTGCATGGGCTAAGGACTGGCCACACACAGTTGCAACTTGCGGCTACTGCATAAGGCAGGAACATACTTCAGCTACTGGCTCTGAGTTTTAGTGTGTTTTTCGAGAATGGACAGCACCATGATGGGATAACACGGGCTTGTGTCAATAGGATCAACAGGCTTTCCGGTGCTGCTGGGCGACAGTTGTTTATGTCCCACAATGAAGCACAGAAGTTCCATAATAATCCACATGTGTAAAGCGCACAGTCACCCGTAAGGGTCTCTTGGCGCTGGGGGCCGTCGGGAAGATTAAGCAAGATATTGCCCAGAGTCACATGGTGCTGGACTAATCTGCCGTCGGCCCTGGGGATCGAACCGTGATCCCCAGATTCCAACATCAGTCGCCAAGGCCCCGGCGCCACACCTCTTCCTCAGCCAGGAGTGCTACACAACAGCACTTCTTTTACCCTTTGCCTCAAAGGCTAATAAACGCCCTGACCTGTGTCAAGTAACACACTCTACTGGCCACCCATCCCAGTTGACAGGGCCACTGCAATTATGTGGCAGGGTTGACTAAATTATGGAGCAAGAAAAGGCAAATTATGCTGCATTTTTCCCATGTCCACTGCATTAGCAAATTGTTCAACTCATTAGTAGCACTTCAACATCAAAATACAGGAATAAGCTACTGAATATGACCAGTAAACATTTGCAAAGGACTTTCCACTTCGCGGCAACCTGGGCCCCTGTAATCTTAGCAACTTTGGATCCGTTTGCGTTAGAAACAATGAATAATGTGAAATCCCTAAATATGTGGAAAATTCCGCAGCAGAATCACATAATTCCGGAGACTCTGCCTGCATGTGGAAATCCTACCTGGTTTGGCACACACCTTTTAATCATTTAAGGATATGGACATCAATTGAGAGTGGACAGAGTGTTCAGCTGCTACCCCTGCCTTGCTGTTTGCGACGCCTAAAAGTGCCCTTTATCCTCTTGGGTCAGAAAACACTCAACAGCACCGAAGAACAGCAAGAAAACAAGGGGCAGATTTATGAGGCCCTTGCGCCTCCTTGCGCCGCAATTGCGTCACTTAATGTGACGTAACGGCGGCGCAAACAATGCGCCCTATTTACAACGTGACGCATCTAGGAGATGCGTCACGTTGGAAAGCCCTGCGCCATAAGGAGGCGTTCCTGCGCAGGGGGGGGGGGCGTTCCTGCGCAGGAACGCCTCCTAAAAGTGGCTGAGTGAAATCTATGAGATTTCACTCAGTCACTTCCTACGTCAATTCCTTACGCCTGCTTGAAGCAGGCGTAAGGGTGACACACCATGCATTGAAGAGGTGGTCCCTGTGCATTGCAGGAGTCATGTTGCATTTGCGACATGACTCCTGCAATGCGCCGCCCGTACGCCGAGAGATGCGTCACGCATCTTCACTGCCTTGCACCATGGTGCGCCGCATTGTAAATGCGGCGCACCATGGGTGGCGGAGCAGTGGCGCACATTAACTGGCGCATCCCTGGGGATGCGCCAGTTAACATAAATCTGCCCCCAAGTCTTTCTAAGTGCGGTGTTTGCCTTCTGTGGTCCCATCACTCAGACCTCACCAGCCTGGTATTGACTACTGAAGATACAAGGGAAAGGCTGAGGGTGGTAATTCCCTCTGTATAATCCCAGGGCGTGCAGAGGGAGAGAAAGCCACACACGTGGGGGTCAGCCTAACGGGCACCGGTTATGATTTAGCCAGGTTTAGAATGCAGGCTAAAAACTGCATGTCATATTGCTGATATATGTAGCCCTATGACAGATGGCAGACGGAGGTCAAGTTTAAGGAAGATGAGACATCACAGAGTTTTAAAACCCAGACTAGTCACAGTCCACTATTATCAGAGCAGGAGCATTAAGTTAGATGGAGCTGCTGTGAACCAGACCAGGAATCTGGACCTGCAGGCAGCCCATTCTCTTAGGTCAAGATTAGAATTTAAAAATTAATATTTAGCCTTCCTGATCTTGGTGATCTTCATGCTCTCCTCTTCCTGCATTCCACACAGAGCTGGCAGGCTGGAACCCTGCCCGAGGCACCACTTACAGACATGACGACCACCACAAGTATGTGTTCTGCTCTCAATGCTCTTTGGGCTTAGGCACTTGTGGTAGAGATTCACTTTTTGTTGGAGAAAATGATTTGCAGCCAGGGGATCAATGCATCTGGAGAAACTGAAAAAAAGGATTGATGGCAAGTGTGATATAAATTACATTATTGTATGCATTCCAACATATAACACACTAGTTTTCTTTCTTACAGAGGAATCGTTTGTGCTTTTATTTTTATAAATGTACCCAGTTTCCTATAAATGAAATCATATACAAGTTGAGGATATCTGCTAGAGGATTACTGGCCTGCGCTGCAGTAGCAGTCGTCTGGAATCACCCTAAGTGCCATATTATACCTTACCATTTGAGACAATTCCTGACTCTCTAGCCAGCAGAATAGTGCACAGTGGTATCTGTAGTTTTCAATTTGATATTTATGGAAGAGGCACACCAAGTGCTATTGACTAAAAGACCAGGTTTTGCATAACATGAGGTCATTTCATTGTTATGAAAGAGGGTACATTCTCCACCTGACGACGTGCTCCTGCTTTACAAGAGTTTTAGAATGGGTATTATTATCAATATTATTAGCAGGAAAATGTAAAAAACGTGGCTTTTTGTGTCCCTCGCCAAATAAAAATATACTGTTTGGCTTCTTCTGTGGATGGTAGTGTCAAGACACCGTTTGGTATTCACACACTTTGTAAGCATTTTTCTTCCTTACTTTTTTCACATATTTAATTCAGCTCTATTCAGAGTGAAATCATTTTATATTGTTAAATAGTTTTTATCGAGCATATATAGAACAATAACAATCATAATAACAAGTGTAACATTGCAATATAGTAATTATAAACTACAAGTGTTACAATTTGTAAAATGGAGCAAACTATAAAAAATTTAAAATAAGAAAGAATAGTAATTATTTGATATAAAAAGAGGGGAGGAGGAAAAATAGAAGAAGAAAGGAGAAAGAGGGAGTGAAATAGGAAGACGAGGGGTAAAAGAAATTGAAGGTCGTGTATAAAAAGATCACAAATAAAATTCCACCATGTTAACTCAGATAACTTAGAGGCATCCTTCCAAAAGGAGAATATCACTTTAAAAGCAAGTGCAACAAAAATATCTAATAACAAAGGTTTAGGGGAAAGCTGTTCCGAATCAGGTGACATAGAACCTTAGAAAACATTTTGGGATTATTAATTGTATATTACAGTGGAAGGACTTGAAACATTTAGACCAACTAACTTTTTAAAAGTTAGATACCTGTGAGCAATACTAAAAGTAAATGAGTTAAAGGTCCATTGGAAATGGAATATCACCAACATAGTGGGGAAGCAGACGCATCAATGTTGGAAATACATTCTGGAGTAATAATTGCTCCATTATAAATAAAAAATAAAGATGGGGGCGTGGCTTAGCGCCCGACGGAGATGGCGGTGTCGGCGTGAGCGCTCCGCTGCGGCTGGGGGACAATAGCGGACCGAGTTGGACTTTGCCTCGCCGAGCTCCGGATTTTGCTGTCGGAGTGTGCCCGGATCACAATGCGGTCCTCACTATGAGTTTGTGATCTCATTTTCGGCTTTTTTCAGGTAACGCTGTACCTACGCAGCTCTGCGACGGCCGCAGGCCGCCATCTTGTCAACACTCTTCATGCAGCGCTCCTCATGAAATCGCAACCGGCGCTCTCTGCATTTCTCGCTCCAATGCCTGCTACCACCCTCTTCTCTCACGGTGGGCTTCATGTAACAACAAATTAACTGCTCGCTATGTGAAAACGGCCCAATATCGCTTTCAAGTGGCATTTCTCTTCATCATTTTTTTTTCTATGTGCGCAATAACCATTATGCTGTTTTGATGCTTTCAGGCTTCTTCACTACAATTTTGTCTACGCAGCAACGTTTTTTCTGCCTCCTTTTTCCACAGTAATTGCCTTTAACCTATTGTGGCAGATTCTCTCAACCGTATTCGCTGTATTAGCAGTTAATGGACATTCTCTATCTACACATTGAAAGTCGTTAACCCCATTGGTTATTATTGATTGGAAGAGTGCATTCTTGTATAGGTGCCTTCCTTTTTTCCTGACTTTGGCAGCCCTCTCTCTTGCAAGAGCTCTCTCTCTCCTATATATCCATTGTGACTCCACCAATTTGACTTTTCAACTTACCATTCCTGTTGGGATTCGCCTCTTTTTCACATTGGTGCCTGCTATTACTGGATGGTGAAAGGGCTCTTCCTTTTTTGGTCACCTACTGCTGCCTGAGAAGTAGCTTATCACCTTGATGGGCAAACTTACAGCGAACTGCGTCGACAAAACCTCAACTAGAATCCTCTCAGGAATTTCCTGCTCTCATGTCGAAACCAGCCATGGAACCTCTTCCCCCTTCCAACGGGAAGAACACAGTTAAACGGCTGAAAAAAGACCCGCCCTCCCCAACTGCCTCTGCTGCGACTCCGTCTGCCTCTATTGACTTGTTATTAGAGGAGATAAGGGCACTCCGCCCTTACATGGAAGAAACCAATGCTAAATTACAAGTCTTAACTGATAACTGGGCCCAAATGGAGGCGCGGGTCACGTTAGTGGAGCATACTGTAACCTCGCTTCAGGAATCCTCTGCTAAAACTGTCCACATGCACTCTCAGATCTCTTCTCTTCAAAAGCAGGTTGAAGACCTTGAGAACAGGAATAGACGCAATAACTTACGAATCTACGGCCTTGCGGAGAATTGCGAAGGGAATGACCCTATAGCCTTTTTCAAGTCTTTCCTTCCAAAACTTTTGCATCTTCCGGAGGACACTGAACTTAACATTCAACGGGCTCATAGGCTTGGCCGAGTCCCATCGTCTACTTCTCCTTCAACAAAGCCAAGAGGTGTCATAATGTATTTCCTACAATACACCGACCTTTTGAAAGTTCTTTCTGCAGCCAGAGCCGCTCCTCGTCTTACTTGGTCTGGATCCACCTTGTTTTTTGCACAGGATTACGCTAGAGCTACGGCCAACAGTCGCAAAGCCTTTTTGGATATGAGACCTGCACTTCGCTCCATTGGTGCCCGGTATGGTCTTTTCCATCCTTGTCTCTTCCGGGTCACTTATAATAACAAGACTACGACCTACGAGGATCCTGTGCGACTCCAGAGCTTCCTCAACTCCTGCCACGCTTCGACCATGGATACTTCTTCTACCTCTTCAGCATTTCCTCCTTGATTTATGAGACTAATGTTATTATTTACCATTCACAGTCCAGTATTTTATGCATGAGTTTTTGCATTGGTTTAATACCGTTCTTACAGTTATCTACGTTGCGATTCCTTGTCCTCTTTTCAGGTTGCTCTTGCTATTTAATTTGTTTACTGTCTTCTTCCCTTTTTGCATAACCTACCTTTCTTGATATATCCTTTGCATTGTCCATTTAATTGTAATGCTTTCTTATTTTTCCTAATGATTTCCTTCTCTCTTCACAGATCTTCCCTCATGCTTCATGTTTCCCCAGCCGGGCGGTTGGTTCGCCTGCCTTGGTCGCCTTGTCTCCTCCAGTTGGCTCTACCCCCCCCTCCCGTCGTACTCGTCTGCTTCACCCTCCTGTCTGTACCTCCTCATTTTCCCTAATTGTAAGTATACTTCCTTTCTTTATCGACATGTTCATTTCTTACCCTGTCCTCGACTCTTCTTTCCTTTTCCTTTATTCTCTCTTTCTACTCTTTGAGGTGTCATTTTTGCTGTTCCTTTTTCAACCTTGCTTTATTCAATTCTTCTTTCCTTTAACTTCTTTATCACTTCTTCACCTTTTCTTCTCATGTATCTTTCATTGTATCATTATGTGTCTTTATTGCAGTAGTTTCCCCTTTTTCATGTTTTCATAATGTCAGTGCGTATTATTTCATGGAACGTTAAAGGTCTGAATTCCCAATTAAGAGACAACGTATTCTTTCTCACATTGCTAAATTAAATGTAGACTTCGCTTTTTTACAAGAAACTCACTTGACTGAAGCAGAGTCTGTTAAGCTTAGAAGGGGCTGGGTGGGAGAAGTTTACTTTGCACCTGGAGATGGTAAGCGAAATGGAGTTGCTATTCTTATTCGTAAATCTCTTACTTATTCTGTTTTAGAAAATGATTGCGATCCTCATGGTAGATGGTCATTTGTCAAGCTCTCCCTGAGGGGTGTTCCACTCTCCCTTTTTAACATTTATGCTCCCACTGGTGGTCATCCGACTTTTTGGCGTGAGATAGCTACTCACATTTCCAGTCTCGTAGATGATCACTTTATTTTAGCGGGAGACTGTAATCAACCTCTTGACCCTTTTATCGACCGAAATTCCAAGACCTCTTTTATCCCAAATAAGCCTCATAAACTTTTTACCCATGCTATTTCACAGCATAAACTCATTGATGCATGGCGCTTATGTAATCCAACGGCCAAAGAATTCACCTTTTATTCCCCTTCCCACCATTCCCAATCACGTATTGATTATATTTTTGTATCCCATCACTTGGCACAATCTCTCATTCATGCTGAAATCGGTCCCATTCTTCTATCTGATCACGCTCCTGTCCATATTGATATTGATATCCTACCCAAGATTAATGGACCGAAGAGGTGGCGTTTTAATAAGTCCCTACTTTTAGATCCCAAATTTACCGCCTCTTTTCTTGACTTTTTTAATGAATACTTTCTTTTTAATGACACTCCCTCTCTTCCGACCCACATAATTTGGGATGCTTTCAAGGCCGCGGCTGGAGATTTCATCATTCGCTATGTGTCTGCAAAGCGGAGAGATGCACGCAAGCATAACAATGACCTACTCCGCAAAATCAAGAGTTTGGAGCACTCCTACTATACCTCTCACTCCAGGGAAAGCTTGACAGCACTTATTGATGCTAAATTGAAATTTAATAAGAAATCTACAGAAGACGCTTCTCTTTATTTGTTGAAATCTAGCTCCAAATTCTATGGGGGGAAAAATAAAGCGGGGAAAATTCTAGCTAATTATTTAAAAATTAAGCACAACAAGCTCAATATTGAATCTGTGTTTGACGAAAATGATACCCCTCGACACAAAGATGCTGATATTCTGGATGAATTTTCTCATTTCTATTCAACCCTTTATTCCTCCGGAACCCATCCTACTTCTCAATCACTCTCTGATTTCTTCTCTACCATTCGTAAACCAGACCATTTTCCTATTGATTTAACCCCTTTGGAATTGGATGTCTCTCAGAAGGAATTACTATCTGCTCTAAGCTCCCTCAAAAGAGATAAAGCTCCGGGACCTGATGGTTTCACCGTTGAGTTTTATCGCCATTTTTCCGCATTGCTCATTCCCAAGTTGCATTCCCTTATTGACTCCTTTATAACCTTGGGTGGTTCTTCGGGTACCTTTGCTGACGCCCATATCTGCATTATTCCCAAGGAAGGCAAAGATTCTAGATATTGTAAGAATTATAGACCAATCTCCCTTGTCAACATTGATTATAAAATATATGCCAAATCTCTCGCAGCCCGATTGGACTCCTTTTTACCTGATTTACTTGGCCCTGAGCAATCTGGTTTTGTTAAAGGTCGTTTTATTACTGGTAATACTAGGCTTTTATTTAATGTTTTATCCAAATCTCCACGCTTTTCAGACTCTCTAGCAGCTATTGCCTTAGACGCAGAAAAAGCATTCGATAGAGTTGAATGGACCTATCTTTTTTCTGCCCTTAAATGGTTTGGCTTTGGTCCCAAATTTTTGTCCTTAATTTCTTTTCTTTATTCCAATCCTAGAGCAGCGGTCTGTGCAAATGGTCTGGTTTCCTCTTTCTTTGACCTAGGCAGAGGTGTCCGACAAGGTTGCCATTTATCTCCCTTCCTATTTAACTTAGCCCTGGAACCCTTCCTATCCAAGCTTCGACAGAATCCTGAAATTCACGGCTTCCACTTTTCACAGTCTCACGTCAAGCTTGCTGCTTACGCTGATGACATTTTGCTCTTTATTTCCAACCCCGCTGTTTCTATCCCTGCTTTCCTTTCTGAGGTTCATGCATACTCGTTGATTTCTGGATACAAACTAAATAATGACAAATGCGAAATTTTACCCCTCACTAAATTCACTTTCAAACCTGATTTTGCTACATCCAATTTCACCTGGAGCTCTTCTCACATCAAGTATCTCGGTTTACATGTTACTTCCTCCATCAAAGATACGGTCTCCTTATGTCTTAATAAATGTATCCAGAAGTTAACTGATCTAACAACCAAGTGGCACCCACTTTATCTCTCTTGGTGGGGGCGCCTTGATACTATTAAAATGATGCTATCCCCTATTGTTTTGTATACCATCTCTAATATTCCTGTCTCTATTCCCATGAAGTTCTTCAGAAAAATTCATTCCATTCTTACTTCTTTTCTCTGGTCTTGCAAAAAGCCTCGAATGTCTCTTCACCGATTAACACGTCCTAAATCGGAAGGAGGTGTTAATTTTCCTGATTTTCCTACTTATCATAAAGCTTTTCTTTTACGCCAGGCCTCCTTTTGGCTACAAAACCCCGAAGAACCCTGTCCTCTCTGGGTTATTGTGGAACGTCTTTCCATTTCACCTTTTACTTTTGCTGAATTTCTTTCTTTTACTCGCAAACCACAGTTATCATCTCATCCCATACATAAATTCACCTCCAAGTTACTTCTATCCTCTCCCCCACCCGCCCCTTCCTCTGTTGCTGATTTTTTATCCTCCACTATATGGCATAATGCCCATATCCTTATTAAAGGCAGGCCTTATTATTGGAAGTCCTGGCGACAGAGAGGTTTGATTTGGGTTTCTCAACTTTTCTCTCAATCCACTTTTCTATCTTTTCACTTGTTGCGTCTTTCCTTTGATTTACCTGCTTCCTTTGCACGTAAATATCTCTTATTGAAAGAAGCTATCCTGCCTATCTATGCCCAGTTTCTGCACTCTCCTAGCCTCTCTCCATCTCCTACTCCTACCTCACTACTCCACTCTTTCCTGACCTCCCACTCCAAAGCTTCCCTTATCTATGCTTTCCTGCGGTCCAAATCTCTTCCTCGTCCGAAATCTAAAGTAGAGGAACAATGGGAAAGTGACTTTGCCACTTCTTGGCCCATTTCACTTTGGGACAAGCTGTGGATAAAACTTCGCAAATCTTCCAGAGCTGCCAATCTCACCCAAACTCTATTTTTCATTTATAATAGACTCCTTTTTACACCGTTTCTGCTTCATACCGGATTCCCCTCTGTCCCTGATCTCTGTTGGTCTTGTTCTACTCCTGCTGCTACTCTGTTCCACATGCTCTTTTCCTGCACTATTATTCAGAACTTCTGGAAGCAAATTTGGTCCCAAATTAACGATATCTTCCACACCCAAATCCCCTTTACTTTTACTCATATTTTTCTCGGTAGTCTTTCTCCGTGCTGGGACCAGGTTACATTTGATGTATGGATTATTGATTTGCTGATAGCAGTTGCATTCCAACAAATTACTGCCAATTGGAAAGATTTTACGAAAATATCGATTAAAGCATGGTGGTATAATGTCTGTCACAATCATAGATTAGACACTGCCTTTGTTTTTCCTCCTCAATTGGCGATGAAGCGCACTGTTTTATGGCTCCCTATATCAATGTACCTCGATGCCTCTGCTAAAAAATCGTTTCATTTGTTACCACCTCAACAAGAAGTTTCCAAACCTCCCTGATTGACCTACTCGTTCCTAATCATTTTCATGTATGACAGATTTCCTACTCTTTTTCAATTTTCCTTCTCAATCTTTGCTTTAACTTGATTTTTAACTGCTGCATATACTTATTGTATTTTTCTCTTTGATATGTTATTTGATTATGTTTGCAAAGATTCACCAACTTATTTTGCTCCTCTTCAATATTATTGTATTACTGTATTGACACCTTTTTATTTTCAATACACTTTACTCTGAACTTAAAAAATAAATAAAAAATAAAGTTTGAGTAATACTAGCAGCTTTGGAGGTGTTGAAATCTTTAAGCCAACATTTATCCCAGAACTGGACAGAGAATGATACGGCTAGATCAGTTTCACAATAATATTTCAAATCGATTTTTTGTGCAATCAGAGGTTGATGTTAGCAAACGTTTGTAAATATAAGCAGCTTTAGGAGAAGAGTCATGTTGAATAGTATCAATGGGTGTTGAGGGTCGGGTGGAACAGGCTGAGGTTGGAAGTTGTGAGTAGTTAAAAAGGAATGAAAAGTAGAAAACATTAAATTATATTCTTTGAAAAAAGTGTCTGGTAGGATGTATTATGTATGCAACTGCAGAAAGGGTGTAAAAAATGATACCCTTTTCTTTCCAGTGTTTAAAGTAAAAGGATTCATGTCAACATTTAAGAACTAATTATACCTCTATTGAGTAGCACAACAAACACTGTTGAAAGTCATAATGAGCTGTAATCACTGTCTGTTAAAAGATGCTGGGAATATTTTAAAATAGGATGCTTAGAAATAAAGGTACTATTAGACATATGGATCACATCCCTGAACAAAAAATCTTTCAAGAAGGATTGTTCATATACTGGTAAGGCATAAAATGATATATTTAAAATTTTTATTTATTTATTTATTTAATGCGATTTTATATAGCGCAAACTTTACCCGAAGCTGTCAGAGCGCTTTACAGAAGAACTAGTTGCAAAACATAAGGACTAAGGATTACATGCGTTACATAAAAGATTCAAACAGAAAAAATTGCAAATGTACAAGATGTAAAGTCACACAAAGAAGAGACTGGTGATTATAGGGAAGGGCTTCGTATGGATATACTCTAAGAGTCACATAGGAATGGTAGAGAGTACAAAGGTCTACTGCATATACTAGTGATTAGAGTTATCTCTATATACATAGGGAAGGTATACGAATTAATATACTCTAAGAGTTACATAGGAGTGGTAGAGAGTACATAGGTCTACTGCACATACTAGTGATTAGAGTTATCTCTATATACATAGGGAAGGGCTACGAACGGATATACTCTAAGAGCCACATAGGAATGGTAGAGAGTACAAAGGTCTACTGCATATACTAGTGATTAGAGTTATCTCTATATACATAGGGAAGGGATACGGATGGATATACTCTAAGAGTCACATAGGAATGGTAGGGAGTACAAAGGTCTACTGCATATACTAGTGCTTAGAGTTATCTCTATATACATAGGGAAGGGATACGGATGGATATACTCTAAGAGTCACATAGGAATGGTAGAGAGTACAAAGGTCTACTGCATATACTAGTGATTAGAGTTATCTCTATATACATAGGGAAGGGATACAAATGGATATACTCTAAGAGTCACATAGGAGTGGTAGAAAGTACATAGGTCTACTGCACATGCTAGTGATTAGAGTTATCTCTATATACATAGGGAAGGGCTACGAACGGATATACTCTAAGAGTCACATAGGAATGGTAGAGAGTACAAAGGTCTACTGCATATACTAGTGATTAGAGTTATCTCTATATACATAGGGAAGGGATACGAATGGATATACTCTAAGAGTCACATAGGAGTGGTAGAGAGTACATAGGTCTACTGCACATACTAGTGATTAGAGTTATCTTTATATACATAGGGAAGGGCTACGAACGGATATACTCTAAGAGTCACATAGGAATGGTAGAGAGTACAAAGGTCTACTGCATATACTAGTGATTAGAGTTATCTCTATATACATAGGGAAGGGATACGGATGGATATACTCTAAGAGTCACATAGGAATGGTAGGGAGTACAAAGGTCTACTGCATATACTAGTGATTAGAGTTATCTCTATATACATAGGGAAGGGATACGGATGGATAAACTCTAAGAGTCACATAGGAATGGTAGAGAGTACAAAGGTCTACTGCATATACTAGTGATTAGAGTTATCTCTATATACATAGGGATGAGATATGAATGGATATACTCTAAGAGTCACATAGGAGTGATAGAGAATACAAAGGTCTACTGCAAATACAAGTGATTAGAGTTATCTCTATATACAGAAAAGCAGAGTTCCATTAAGTGGGGCTGGAGGGGGGATGCAGTCGGAGGGGGGATGCAGTCACAGCACCAAGGGAGGGACAGAGAAGGGCAGGAAAGTGAGACAAACGAGATAGGGAAGCAGATAGTAACGTGTAAGACAGCGAGGAGTGTGTCAGAGGCAACAGGAGAGACAATAGAAGGTTCGCTAGGACAGAGGGGGAGGTCAGAGATTGCTATATGGCAGAGGAGAAAGGTAGAAGAAGAAGCGAGTCGTAAAAAGAAAATGGCGGGGAGCACAAAGGTCCAAGTCCGAAAGTCCAGGAAGAGGGCGGCCATAGCCAGCAAGTCAGGGGGGAGAAAGGCAGTCCACAGTAAAGTCACAGCCTCATCGTCCATGAGGAGCTGGGGCAGAGGGGTTTGATCCGGAGATCAGGCCCGTGCTGCAGAACCACAGGGCATTCCGGTAATGGCAATGGCCCCAAACCGGCAGCAGGTCAGGAGGCAGGCCAGAAAATCCGAGAGAGGGCTGCAGGATTAACAGGAGGCCGGAGAGAGGTTAGGCTGAGCCAGTGGAAGCGCCGATCGCCATCTGAAGGTCGCCGCCGGCCGCCATCTTAAAGTCAGGCACGCGCTGGGAGGATTCCCTCGGTGGGGGTCGCCGCCAAAGTGAAGCTGGATATTATGTCCCGTCAGCTGCGAAAATCAGCGAAAGTCTCGTCAGGTCGGGAGAGCGCAGGTCTCAATCCTACCTCCCAGCGGCGGCCGCAGTTGGTGGAGTCCACGGCGAGGTGCCGCCTGCCATTTTGAGCGCCGTCCTCTCTTCGCCACCTCAGGGAAATCGAACGTGTCCGCAAACTCAGGAGCGATCACTGTTGCTCCGCAAATGCCCCACTCGCTCCGCTTCAGGTGGGGAACATGAGCTGTAGCCGCCTAGAGCCGGGTTGGAGCAGTGCGTGGACCGGGAGCCGAGACGATCTACGTCCGCTCGGCTCCCGGAGTGTTGAGGTGTGCAGAATGATATAGTTGAAAATTGGACACCACCTTCACTATTTGGGCATTTTAATTTAGTGCAATGCATGGATGTTTGTTATTCCAGAGAAACTTTGTACAAATGGAATCAATTTGAGAGAATTCATAATTGGGGATCTTGAATGGGAACAAAGAAAGTGTATAAAGGACGTGGTACAATCATCATTTTAAGAGTATATTATCTACCCCAAAATGATAGACGCATAGGAGACTAGGGTGTAATACATTTTTACAATTTGAGTTTTACAACACTGAAATTATGTTTGCTAATATTGGAAATAGTAAGTGAAAATCAAAACAACAGGATATTTAATTCTGGATTGGAACCAAGTGAAGTTAGAGTTTGCAAACATATACTGAAAGTAGCGGAATTTAGTGGTATAATTTCAGTTTTGGAAAAATTAAGTTTATAACACAAAATGCTGGAATATAAATAAATCTGTTGTAAAAAGGTATCTAAAGAGGTTAAGGGACTGGACATGTAAATAAGAATAACATCTGTGCATGCTGAAAGTTTAGTTTCAAGGGAATTGTGTTTAAATCCAGAAATAAGTGTATTACAGCGAATACACTCAAAGGAAGAGTTCTAGATGAAGGATAAAAAGAAAAGGGGAGAGAACCTTATCTAGTACTGCTTTGTAAATTGAAATATGCAGTGAAATTACCATTAACAAAAATACTTGCACAGGGATCTGGATATAATAGCTTAAAAAATGAAATAAAAATAGGACCAAAGCCAAACAGTTGGAGATTGGTAAACATGAAGTGCCAATTAATATGGTCAAATACCTCTTCAGCATCAAGGGACAGGGCTGCAAGGGGGTCTTTATGCTTTTTAGCTAATGCAAGAATATTAGAGAACATTCTGTAATTATCCTTAGCATGTCAGCCCTTAATAACACCAGATTGATCAGGTTTGACAAGAAGAGGTACAACAGTTTCTAGGTGAGATGCAAGGATCTTAGCAAATATTTGGTAGTCATAATTAATTAACAAAATAGGTTGGTAATTATTGTTAAAGGTGTGATCTTTATCAGGCTTGGGTATAAGAACAATTAGTGCTTCCATGACGGAACCATTGGCTTTTGAGGATGTAAGAAAAGAATCGAAGAGCTCTAGTAGTTTGGGGGCAAAAATAAGATGAAAAGAAGGAAATTAATTCAATGGAAAAAGCATCTGGGCTAGGTGCCTTAGCTCACTGTAAGGATTTGAAGGCATCTATAATTTCTTAAAGGGTAATATCAGCCTCTACTTTTTTGAAGATGTTAGAAAGGGAAGGGGGTTTAGGAAGATTGGTGAATTTTTTTTGTATATTAGGGTCGAATGGGGTGGTATCCTCTGACAGGGTATGGTCAACATTAGAAAAAAAAGTAAATTTACTTACATCAGGGTTACAAGTTTTCAAGACATCAAATAATGGACGAGTGGTAATGGTTGTTTGGAATGCCTTATGGGATTTGTCAGGAATGAATATGCACTCATATTTCCTGTCCATGAAGGGATCTAACACTGATTGAAATTGCTTGCTACAATACCATTGGGGTTATCAATAGAAGTAAGTTTTAGTTTGATACTATGCCAGAAGTCAGGATCAGTTTAACTGGGCCATAAATATTGCATAGAGAAATCCTTGTATTGTGAAAGGTAGCAGTGACCAATACCCATCGTCCATCAGTGTCACATTCAGGAGATAAAGTCTCTATTTTTAACGATTAATGGCAAAAGATGGCAACACAATCTTTGCTATTAATACCTGGCGAAACAAATACCTGACCATCTCACTGACATTTCAGTTTAAGCGATTCAGCATCATTACAATGGGTTTCCTGTAAATAGGCAATATACGGGTTGAGTTTTGACAAATACAAACGTAAGATGGCGGCCGATTCTGTGGCTGAGTGAGCTGACCTAACACCCCCTCCTGCTGAACCTTGCCTCTCCTAGTTCTGACCCTGTACAGTATCTTGAAATTACTTACCACATCTATTGCCTCCTCATGCATGATTTGGCGATCCTGATCCTGGCTCTAGGGAGTGCCGCTACCTTGTCCGCTGGTGGCATGGAGAACTCCCGGTGCTCTCTCCCCGCTTGCCCGCTGTCCCTATCTACCTGAAATAATGCAGCCGAAGGTCAGGGCGAGAAATGCCAAGAACCGCGTTCTCCCGGAGAGCTCCGGCGGTCAGCAGCAAACTGCTATGGATGCCGCGATGGTGGTGAATCCCGAGCCCAAGAAACGCTGCTCAATCAGTACACCAGCGGGAGGTTTGGTCGGCCTCGGGGAACAAAAAAAGAACCTCTTCAACAAAACTGTTCCTGCCCTGTTCAAAGTACAAGGTGAGAGGAATAAAATATCATGGGAGCCTCCTGTCAGTCCTAAATGCAATGTGAATGTGAAACCTGACACTCCTTTGCCGGCATCCACTGCTGCTGCTTCGACCCTATGGGAGACAGCCTCTCAAAACATTGAGACTGCGCATGATGAACTACACACTTCTGGTGCGATTGTGGGCGCTACAAAGCATGTAAATGGAGGACCGATCGTAGTTCAGGGTACTGGGAGGCTGACCTCACTGATAGCCTCCCCCGTTGGTAACTCCCCTGTGGACAATGACAGAATCGATCCTGCAGCAAACCAACACAGCTGCATTATGGGACCTGAAGTCTCTTCTGAGTGCTGCCAGATCAAATCATCAACGGACCTGCCACTCTCAGTAAACTCTGGAGGGAATAATTCAATAACTTCTAAAGATGAGGAGGCTGTCGACAAGTTTTAGTCATTGTCGGATTATTCAAACTCCTCAGGTGATGAACATCCAATTAATGACTAGGCAGCTGACTAGAGTGACAGTAATAGCCTACATTGGGAGGAGGAGAATGATAAAACACTGCTGGTCCAAGGCGCGACGGCAAGTCCACATGACCCGGCTACCCAAGCGCTTCAGTCTAAGGGTGTGCGGTCTAAGTGACCTGGGATTATTCTTTTTCTCCTTGTTTGAACGGCAATGAAACCCCGGTAGAGATCCAACCTGGTGGTAGCAGCAAGAACACTGACCCAAATCCAGAAGGAATCACACTTCCTATAATATATTCAAACCATTATGGCCCTAAGAGAGGTAACCAGAACTGAGAGCACAAGAACTCAAGGCGCTTATCATAAACTCCAAAATTCAATCAGAAGAGTTGCCAAGTCAGGCGCGGACTTTGCGTCAAGAATGGGGGAAGCTGAAACCAGAATTTCTCAGTTAGAGGATGAGTTAACTGCGCAAAAAAATCTTACAGAATCTATAAAATCCATTAGAGACGATACGGTGTAGAATCTCACTGACATGGAAAATCGCTCTAGGAGAACAAATCTCCGCATTCTAGCTGTCCCTGAGGGTAAAGAAGGTGGAGACGCTCGACAATTCATGGTGGAGCCCTTTGACAAAACATTCCCTGAACTAAAACATTGGGACCCGAAAACACAAATTCAGAGGGACCATCGTTTCCCCTTTAATGTTTGCAAGAAAATTGGCGAACAGACTGATCCTAGACCACGGGCCATCCTTATATCGCTAAATAACTTTCTAGTCAGAGAAGCTCTTTATGAATTGGCTCAACCTGATAGAAAGCGAAGGGGCAAGGAATGCAATTTCTTTGTGCAACCTGATTTTTGTCAGGCTACAGTGGAAAAAAGATGGCTCCTGTGCCAATTGATGCCGGCATTTCAAGCCAAGGGGGCACAGGTTTTCCTTCTTAATCCCGCAAAATTGAAGGTTATTTTCCATAGGCTAACACATTTTTTCTTGTCCGAGATTCAAACCAAGGAATTTTTGTCCTCAATTTAGCTCTGTCAGGGGTATTTACTTACTTGCAGTTAGTAATATATAGCGGGTGAGGTACCTTATTGTTTCAGTTAAGGAGTAATTTGCAGGATACGACCTCTTAGACACCTACTTTTTTATCTCTTTTTCTTTGATATGTAACCTGCCAACAATGACAAGCTGTTCTGATACCTTTCCCGAAACAGTCTGATATTGTGGAGGGGTGGAGGTTCGGTGTGGTGTAGGGGGTGGAGTCTTGCTCTACATCACCATGGACTGAGTTCCCTATGCCTCATGAATAGGGGGGTCGAGGGAGGGGCTTTTTGGGAGGGAGGGGCACACGGGCATGGGGTGTGGGGTGGGGAGCACACTGCATGATCAAATTGTTTAATCAGTATGCACACCTTTATTTTAATAGAGACACAATCATAATGACAAATTCACCAATGCTTTAAACCTTTTCCGGAAACTATACTGTGAGGCAAGTGGATATATTTCAATTCAATATGGAATATGGCTAGGGATAAATTACATGTGTGTTCCATTAATATCTGCAGGCTTAATGATCGTAAAAAAAAGGAATCTATTTGCCAAAGTAATTGAGCATATTCAAATAGAGGTGATGTGTGTACAAGAAACACACATCTCTTGGTGCAATCGTAATTGGCTTTGTGACACCGGTCTTGATTTAGTAGCCTGTACTCATCAAGGGACCAACACTCGTGGTGTAGCAATCTTAGCGAAACATGGGGCAATTGTTTGTAGACGTAAGAAAGAAGATCAACTGGGACGGTGCGTGATTTTAGAGGTAGATATCAAAGGTTCTTTTTTTACTATCTGTCCAATATACGGCTTAAATCTAGACAACCCGGTACTTTTGAATTTTATCAATATCAAATTAGCCACCTGGCCATCCCCTTTGGTTATGTGTGGCGATTTTAATATCCACTTAGAGCATAATTTTATCCTAGCTGGTGTTACGCCATATCCCGGCCATAAGAATAAGACATTTAAGGCACTACAGGGGCTAGTCATGGAACGCGGTTTAGTGGATACATGGCATAGACACAGATTCGGGGAGCCAGGATACACCTATTTTTCTGCGCCGCATGAGAAATTGGTACGGTTAGATTATTTTTTTTTGTTCGCAACAGCTAACAGAAAAAGTTGACCTCAATCTATATCTGAGAATTATCTCTGACCATAATCCGCTAATTATGGGGATTCCATTATCTGGGCTCTCTAGGAACTTAAAATCATTGACATTTGACAAAAAACTGTTATTAGATGAAGCTTACTGCCAATATATGGTTAAATGGATTTCTGAATTTTTTTAATATTTATAGGCGCACTGCCCCCAAAACTATTGTATGGGCTGCATTTAAAGCTGCTTTATGCGGCGAGACACTCAGTTTTTCTTTACACCGTCAGAAGGAGATTAAGGATATGATTAAACATTGGATTGATGAACTGACGTCTGCAGAGGTAGAGCTTATTAGGAAAATTGGTCTTGCTCAAAACACTGATGAATGCTTAAATTTAATATCCGTTATAAAATAAAAAATACATTCATATTATGCCAAAGAGCTTGCTGCAAAATATATACAGCACAGATCAGAAATGTATGAACTTGGGGAAAACACCTGGAATTTTCTGGCTAAACACATTAAACAAAGAACTGTGACAAATGCTATTAGCCGGATTAAAGACTCGCAGGGTCTAATATCAGACAAGGAATACTTAATGTATTTCATAATTTTTATGGCTAACTGTATACCGCAGAAGCAGAGGCTACTACCAGTAGTATTATGGAATTTTTAAACAAAATAGAAACGTCAAACGTCGCTCCTGAGCAGAATGAGGTCCTTAATACCCCCATTACCTGGGATGAAATTGAGTCCACGATCGTATCTCTATCCTCCGGCAAAGCAGTTAAGCCTGACGGAATTCCCCTCGAGGTTTTTAGAACATTCCTGCAAATGCTGAGGTCTATTCTAACATCTTTATTTCAGCTTGCTCAGCAGGGACTGACTCCCAAATCCTGGCAACAGACCACAATCATTGTGTGTAAGAAAAAGGGCAAATCGGAACTAAATCTAGGATCTTACAGACCGATCACACTCATTACTGCTGATAGCAAGATTTATGCAAAAATAAATGCTTCAAGGCTCTGTGCAGTCATACCTCCTTTAGAATCTCTTAGACAGCATGGGTTTTTTCCTGGAAGAGACACAAGAGGCCATGTTAAGAGAGCAATTGCCCTCTTTGACTGGACACAGGCCACAGGATCCCCGCTCGGGATGATCCTGTTAGACGCGGAAAAAGCGGTTGACAGGGTCTCTTGGCAGGTCCTCTGGTCTGTTTTACATTGGAAGGGATTCACATCTGAATTTATTCAAGCTATCCAAGCTTTATATGCATCCCCAGAAGCAACGATTTGAATAGCTGGACAAAACTCGTAAACATTCAATATTACCCGGGGTACAAGACAGGGCTGCTTCTGTTCTCCATTACTATCTTCACTATATATTGACCCCTTTTTAGAAAAACTTGAAGGCGAAACCAACATTGAGCCCATAATAGTGAATAATATTGCCAACAAAACATTTGCTTAAGCTGATGACATCGCCATTTACATTTAGTCCTTGGGTCTAAGGCTTGGAACACCTTACCACCCCCCTTTCGACATATTCCTACTGAAACAATCTTCAGAAAGACTCTTAAAACCTGGTTATACAACCTACCTGATACATACTGTAAAAACCTCATCTAATCCACCTGTTATGCTCTCCCACATGAACAATACCACCTGTTCTCCTCTTTTGAAAGCGCTAAGATGCTCCATGGAGTGTAACCCGCGCTATATAAAAGAAGTTTACATTTACATTTACATTTTCACCAGCAATTTAAGGTTAGCTTTTCCCGTTGTCGGTTTCTGTACAAAATAGTTTGATGCAATATCTGGTTACAAACTGAATGTGGATAAAACGCGGTGTCTACATTCAGATAAACTCCGTCCATCCAACATCGTAACAGTTCCAGATGCTACTTATTTGGGGGTTAGAATAACATCTGATGTAGAATGCTTCCCAGCACTTAATGTACTACCTATTATCCATTTTCTTAGTAACTCTTTGGAGAGATTAAACCATCTGCACTTATCACTACATGGTCGATGCAATGTCATCAAAATGTCTATTTTCCCAAAATGTGTTTACTTTTTCTGAACAATTCCATTTATTTTTCCTACTTCCTTCTATTCTAAAATCGAACAGGTCTGATTTAGATTTTTATGGGGCTACCGGAGGCCTAGAAGAGCAAGTACATGGATGACTCTCCCTAGATTAAGGGGTGGTTGGGGCATGCCAAACTTCTTACTCTATCATTGGGCAGCCCTATTACACCATATGGAAATTTTTGTGACCGCTAAAATAGCCAGATCAGATGCCACCAATCCTTTTATTTACGAGATGCTCTTAGGGGAACATGCGCGAGAAAGGTTAGTTAAGACTCTGGAACCAAGCTACTTCAAGAAAATTAGATTTAAAACAGTACAATCTGCCTATTCTGTATGGAAGAAAATTCAGAAAAGATTCAAAATACCAAACATAAATGCATACACTCCCTTCACTGCCTGCGGTCTTTTACCCACAATATTTCAGGACAGGATTACGTTTAGATGGAAGATACAGGGATCACGGTTCCTGGGGACTTAAGCCAAGGAGGAAGTTTGATGTCATTCACCTCTTTACAAGAGGAGTTTGGTCTCCCCAAGAGTGATTTTTTAAACTTCCTACAAGTCCGGAGTTTCCTAGGCCCTAGAGTACAAAAAGATCAGGGGAATCTGGATTCAATTTGTATAATTGAAATGCTGCAAAGACAACCACGCATCGGGGTAATTTATCAGACATTATTAGCCCAGTTTCCTGATGATTTAATATCCCAATGTGCTCGCTGGGAAAGGAAACTAGGGGGAGTAGTTATAAATTTGGTTAAATCGCTCGAGCTGGCTCACGCTGCAATCCTGTCTGGTAGCTTGAAATCGCAACATTTTATGTCGGTGTTCGATCTATATTACTCCCCTGCTAAAACCTCTAAATGGGCGCTCATGGAATAGATGTGGACTACATGGAGCTGATTCTTTACATATGTTTTTCACTAGTCCCAGGTTAGGGACCTTTTTTCAGGATATAAATCACTTTTTAAACCTAATTTTAGCAACACCAGTTACACTTACTCCAGAGTTGGTAATCTTTGGGGTTGAGGGGGCCGCAGTAGGCACATTTCGTGTGAATGCAGAAACAAATGTTCTTTTTATCGCTATGTCAACTACGAGACTATGTATAACTTCCCAGTGGATTATGACTGATGCTCCTACGTTTACTAATTGGAGGTCTAGGTTACTTGGGTTATATAACCTAGAACTTTCTGTTTATAAAGGGCGTGGCCTAAAGAAACAAATCTGGGGGCTAAAAATCTGGTCCCCAATCACTAACTGGTTAGACAGAATTGTATAGACCCAGATCATGACTTTCCCTTTTATGTAATTCTTAATAACTTTTTCCTTTGTTGTCGATGTAACAAATGATCAGTTCTACGTCTTTTTTTTATATGCATTGCTGAATGATTTGTAATTGAAGCTGTACCTACTGTATAATTTACTGCGAGAAAGAAATAAAAAATGTAAAAGAAAAAAAAAAAAAAGAGTTTTGACAAATAAGAGATTACCTTCTGTCTTTTAACTGGATCTCCCAGACCAGGAACATTCCATGAGACAACATTAATTATATTGAGCAACAAACATTGGGGAGCAGGACCATGGAAGACAAGCTGCAGAAAACAAAAAAGTAAGGCAAAATTACACCATTGAATAACAAAAAAAAATATTAAATATACACAGAATAATATCGGGGGACATGTAACACTCACATATTGGAAAATGAGGAGAGAAAGAGAAAAGAAAGGACAAGTATATATGAAAAACAGCAGATCAAGGAAAGAAATCCAGATCTGAAAAGAAAAGCATGAAGACATATCCTGGGATGAGTCAACACCAAAACAAGAACTGCACCAGAGAGAGTGAATATAAGTTAAGATAAAGAAGCCATATATTAAAAAGAATAAAGAAGAATCAGCGAACATGCACAAAACTAGAATTCTTAGGATTGGTGAACAATAATGTTCATATTATGGGGTGAAAGAGTTTGAAGGAACATTTTTAACAGGTTTGTCAAAGAATCTTGGGGTACTCTCATAAGTGATGATGTAAAAGAAAGGATGAAGAATGAAATTGCAGAGTCTCATTTGAGGTTTCTGAGCAAGAAATTCCTTTATTCTGGCATTAGTTGCATTAGAGAGATCTTGAGAGATAAAGATGTTGTGACTAGAACATTTAAGGCAACGGTTTTCCTTTGCAGCTCTCAAAACATGCAGAAATCTGTGATTTCCAGGAATAGTCGAATGATTCCTCTAGGTTTGAAAGAATGCAGTTGAAGCTGCCCAAGGCGATGCCCACGTTGAATGCTAAGAGGAGGCGTGTTTGAAATAGCAAGAAGACCTGGGAGAAATTGCTTTAAAAATCCAAGAAGGTCATGACCCTCGATTGCTTTCAGCAATCTGTATATATAGAGGTTATTCCATCTATCCCCATTTTCAAGGTCCTCTGTGTGTAGCTTAAGCTTTAAGATTTCCTGCTCAAGAATAGGAATTTGTATAGCCACATCCTGCTGATTGCTAACAAGCAGTTCCATTTCGACCATCTTACACTCCATAATAATCCAGCGGTCCTCAATTGTTTGAAGTTTTTCATTAGTGGCATGTATAAAAGGCTTTAAAACTCTTACCTCATCCAAAATGGTGTCTACAACAGGATTTTGAGAGGACATGATGGGCGATAGAGGATAGTTATTTGCCCTTTTAGACTTTGTGATAGAGGAAATGGCTTTAGCAAATGTGAGAGGATCACTCATCATTTTACTGTGACAAATAGAGCAATGAAATTTCTGAAATGCATTGGTCATTGTTATGTCACTCCTTCCCAAACAAATGTCAGTTCTTACCATACAAAGAAGGTAAACTCAAACAGAGTGTGAGAGGACAGCGAAAAGATCAGCATGTATTGAACAATATATTAAAATTGAATAGTAGCTGAATAACCTCTGAGCTTAATAGGTAAAACATAAAGTATACGCACAGCAGTAACATGCCGAGTAGAGTTCACAACAATGCTGGAAAAGATACTGAAATAGTAGTTCACAAATGTAATATTTTCCATACAGCAGCTGGGTTCAGGAAGAGAGAGAAGGTTTACAGCAAATACAGCTAGTAAAAAGACCCACATCATATTATGGCAGTTATTTAAGGGTCATTTTTCTATCAAGCACATGATTCCTATGACAGGAGGGCTCAACCGTGCAAAAATTGAAGAGCAAGCGGCATGGGAAAAAAATGGCAACTGCTTGCTAACAGGGAAAATTCACCACCACAGCACCAGGTAAGGCAATGTTAAGTGAAATTAAGAAAAAGATTTCACAAATTTTTTAGGGCATTCTTCAGAGGAGCACAAATGAGGAAAGCTTCATGAGGAGAGTAAATTAAAACAAAAATACTGGTGCATGTGCCATAAATAAGGCGGGAGCACATCGAGCGACGTGCTGACAAAAGGGCACCTGTTAAAACCGGGAACACTCCACCATGGCACCCGAGACAAAAGAAGCTGCATAAAAGGTACCTGCAAGTTCAATTATGTTGCAAAGGCATAAATAGTCCATAGTTGTGTCCAAAGTAGGTATGCGCTGACTAACAATGGCTGTATTCACGTAAAGAGCTCCGCGTCGCGTTGGAGCTCAGGAGTCCGCTGCCATCTTGTTTGGCGCGGAAGTCATACCCCCCTCAGAGTAAAATCATGGAATTACATTCTCTTGTCTATTCCTAGATGTTAGTCCTGCATTACTCATTAATTGAAGTGACCCATATACTGCTTCATTGCAAATCCATTATTGTTATCAGATTTATTTTATTTTTGTTCATCTGGTGCTTAAAAACAAGGATGCCAAACACTTTATCAATATTTTCTAAGCTATCAATATTGCAATCAGAACGGCTGTTGTGATACATTATCTGAGATACCTGAGGCAAACTTGAGAAAGCCTTAGCTTACACCAACTGGGATATCAGCCAACCCACCAAGGAGGGCATGTCCTAGACCTCCTGTTCACTGATCAGAATGAGACAGAGGTGATTGATGTCCTGCCATAAAGCTGGACCGACCATTTCCTAATCCATTTCAGGATAACACTACCTAGAGTAGTGAATAATATGAATCGGTCGATGACCTATTGTAAGGGAAGAGAATAGGTCAATTTAGTAAAAAACAGATTACACTCGACAATCCCAAATCAGAATCTCTTTGCCCCTAATGATTCAGTAGGAAAAAACTATCAAACGTACTGTAATTACATAAATGGTACCCTGGACATGCTTGTCCCCATAAAAAGACTGACGAACAGGAAGAAACCCTCCGCTCCTTTAGAGAGTGAGGAGTTGAAATCAATGCAGAAAAAATGCAAACAGGCTGAGAAGAAATGGAGAAGGTTATACATGGAGTCAGACAGGAAAGAGCTGAAACTACTGCAGCCTTTGTATAAAGAGACTATTTCTAGGTCCAAAGCAGATTTTTATGCTAAATCCATTCTGCAAGCGCCCAACAACACTAAAGCACTTTTTAATATTATAATGGATCGCTCTAATCCAGTCTGTATGGGCAATAAGGTGGTTGCAACGCAAATACTTTGTGATGAGATTGCTGCCCACTTTAATGAAAAGATCCCCAAAGTTGTTGGAGGTCTTAACCCAAGTAACATTAGCTGCCAGGATGAACTACCTCAGACACCAGTCAAAGAACCACAGGTACAAAAGCTCTAGAGTGTTTTCAACCTCTTACCCAGGACACCTTTAATAGCCTTGCTCAAAGTATATCCTCCGGCTCTCCTAAGGGACCCTCTTCCACATGGGTTTGGAAGGAGCTTAGGCAAGACTTATTCCCCTGGCTGCTGTAGATCTGCTGCCAGTCACTGGAAGAAGGAATGGTTCTAGAGGTTTGGAAGCAGGCAGTGGTGACCCCGTTGCTTAAGAAATCGTCCCTGGACCCATCAAACACAATTAATTTTAGACCAATCTCTCTCTTGCAATACCCAGTAAAAATCCTGGAGAAGGTAGTTAGCAAATCTCTGTCTCTATATTTAGAGGAAAATCACCTGCTAGATAAGGACCAGTTTGGGTTTCGACCAGGCCACGGAACTGAAACAGCCCTAGTGACCGTATTGGACAATCTACGAATGCGAACCGACAATGTTACTCCATCTGTACTAGTGTTACTAGACATGTCGGCCGCATTCAATACGGTGAGTAAAACAATACTGGTGGAAAGACTGGAGCATATAGGTGTGAAAGGATGGGCACTGAAGTGGCTGCAATCATACTTGACGGGTAGACAACAGGCTGTGACCATGACACAGTTCACATCCACTAAGACCCCGGTATGCCATGGGGTGCCACAGGGCTCTGCAATAAGCCCCATTCTTTTCAACTACTTGCGCCCTTTGATCCCTATTATCAAATCTATTGGAATTGACCTGGTTAACAACGCTGCCAACACCCAACTGGTGTCCTCCCTGGAAGGTAATTAAGCAGTTACTATGAACACATTCCAGGAATGTATGCAACAGACCTCCAATTGGCTTAGGAGAAACTCCCTCTAATTTAATGGGGGGAAAACAGAGGTTGTACATTGCTCCACTGCTAAAATGTCTTGGCATTTGCCATTGGATTTCAGACTTACCCCTTAGGACAAACCTTTGGTCCCAGTTAAAACTGCGTGTAGCCTAGGGGTTTTGGTAGATGACAACCTCCAAATGGAGTCACAAGTCAACAAAACGGTTAGTGTCTGTTTCTCCCTTCTAAGAGCGCTTGGACAGATTCTCCCACTACTGCCTAGTGACACTAGACCCCTTGTAGTGAGGAGTTTAATTCTGCGTAGACTGGACTACTGCAACTCCCTGTATCTGGGAGGACCACAATCTGTTTTATGGGGGTTGCAGAGAGTCCAGTCTATAGCAGCAAGACTGGTGTTAAATAGGCAGCGCAGATCCTCAATGGCGTTGGCTCTAAAGGATGTTCATTGGGTACCCATCAAGGAGAGAATTCATTTTAAGTCTCTCTGTATTCTATTCAGAGCAGCACATGGTCTTAGCCCAGTGCCTTTGCAGGAGAAACTTACCTGGTATAATCCTGGGAGAAATCTTCTTTCATCAAGTGTAAATCTGGTAACGACCACCAGATTTAAGAAGTCCAGGATGGGAGGCAGAGCATTTGGTGTAGCAACGTCACGCCTCTGGAATGATTTGCCCCAGAGTAATCTAATTCCCTTTTTCCTTAAAAAAAAAAGCTTAAAAACCTGGCTTTTCCCTAGGAATGAGCAAAATGAGCTTTCTACTTGCAAATAGAATCTTTGCTTACTGAAGCCATCTGTTAAGTCGCAGCGCCAGGATACCTGTAGGGTGACAGTTCGCGCTATATAAGTCTATAATACAATACAATTGTTATATAAGTGCAGGTTCTGCAGCATTATACAACTTGAGTGCTTTTTGTTTGTATGTAAATGGGATTCATTGGTTGAAGAATAAACTAGCACAAACAATATTTATGAAAGGGATTCATTTTTAGCAGTTTTACCACATATCATATTTGTGAAAGAGGTTCATTTTGAAGGCTTTTGGAAATGATAATCTTTTGCATGGTATTGCCCCAGATTCTTACCTTCATTACCCTAATTTGTGCTGAACCTGTTTTTATTGGCATTAGGATTAAGTGGTTAAGTGCTTGTGCCCATCATTTCAAGCATGGTAAAAATAGTATACACCTAATTGGCACAGTTAATTTACTTGTAAGACCATAGTAAATGGTATTACATATGCCCAGGGCCTGTAAATGAAATTCTGCAAGCGGGCTGCAGGACTCATTGTGCCACCCACTAAATTAGCACTACAAAACATGTGTCAGGCCTGCTACTGCCACCTGTAGTGTACTTTTAAACTGCAATTTCATCCCAGCCATATACACCTTTTACTGGGCTTAAACCTTCCTTATTAGGAGGATGGAGCATACCTGAACTCAGAGTATATTACTATGCAAGCCAATTGCAGTGGTTGTCCTACTGGACAGCTGGCCGTAATTTGCGAAAGATTGGTTATACGGCACAAGACATTGACCAGGGTACCCTACACATGATGCTACTACCACAAAGCAAAACCCCCCCAAATTTACCGCCTCAACTGCGTACAGCTCTACGGGTGCTGGAAAGCGGTACTACATTACACATCCCTCCATTCCCCACACGCAGGGAATATTCCGTTAGTGGGGATACCTTTAACTAGTGGCAGGCTAACAAAGTGCATGATGAAAGCTTGACTAGATGAATGAGTTAGTGCAGTAGGGGACTTCTTCAATAATGGGATACTGATGGACCATGAAAATTGCGTGTGAGAAACTTGAGTACCAGATCACTTGAACTTAATGCATACCGCACTATTGAAATACATCAAAAAATGCTGGGCCCCTGAGAGACAAGAACCCCTCACCCATGAGTTAGTAAAGGCCCTATCAGCCATGTTATACCATGTTAATTTCCTACAATATGGCTACATTACAAATTGTACAGAACTCAGCAGATGCATGACTAAGACATATAAAACGTCAGTGACCAAATGCACAATGTGAAATGTATTCTATACTGACTACTATGCTATGTAATATTGCCTTCTGATTGTTATTTAAAATGCATAGCAAGCCATTTCGAATGTTTTACCGAAAAAGCAATAAAAAATTGTTTTTTTTAAAAACCTTCCTTATTAAAATGCCATTCCTAAGGCAGACCCTAAAGGCTCATAGAGCAGGGTGGATGACTGTTAATGAGTACGACATATGTACTTAATTTGTATTTGTCCTGGCAGTCACAGCTACCCAACATCATCTTTCACTATAGCAAGGCAAACTCTTCCATGAACTAACATTAGGTTACCAATATCCAGCGGATAGAGGAATAATTGTTCCACTCATTTGAGTGATTATTCAAAATCCTCTTTAATGATAAAGTCAGATTTTAAGATTCTGTTCTGAAAATGCCACTTTTAGATAGAAAGTTGACATTTTCCTGCATAAACAAACTCCAGGGTCACATGACAGTCAAAGTCTCTCCTGTGGTGTGATGTGTTTTCCTTCAGACAGTAGACAACAGGGCCCTGGGAGTGGGGACGTATGTTCCTCTCCAGAGCAGGATGGCTTGGGGGTGTGTTCAGCCTTTCTTGAGCTTCAAAGTATAGTTTGGGGGCTGTGCCCATCCACTTCTTGATTTTTGAAGTTGTCTGCCCTCTTTCTGCAAATTTTGACCCCTTTTCTGTAAATCACTCGAGGTGTCAAGAGTCATAGGTCTTTCATTCTGATGCACCTTTCACCTCGGTATTCACATTGGCACCCTAATGTTTGCTGATTTAACTTGTTAACTATTTAAATAAATCACAATAATTGTATCGGCTATGTTTGCTTTTTGGAATGTATTGGTCAGGTCACTCATTGTCTAAATTGTAAGCATTTTTCGATTACTGTTTCATTCGGGAATAGTGACTGCGTCCACAAAGTTAACCAATAGTTAGTTTCAAATGACTCTACAGTGAACCACTGTTGTTTTTTTTATATTCTATTGCCCCTGGTTCCTAGTCTAAAGGATTGGGCATACCAGTAGTTCCTTCATATGAAGAAATTGTTAGACATTCAGTGGGAGGGTGGCAAGTTTCCTATGCTTATAGTAATAACAAATATGATCTAGGCACAACAGTCTTAAGGGTTAAACAACAATATTTTGTGAGGGTAAGAATGTGGGAGAAAGTGTGCAAAATCTGTACTGAATAACGCCCATGCACATTTATTTTGCTCCACAGATTTTCATCATTATGATTATGAAATCTCCAGTTGGTAAAACAATAAATCAGGCCAATTTGTCGACAACATTGGCTGCTGATTTTTTGTTCTGTGTGAAAACCTCTGAAACTTACTATCTCACACAAATTTGGCTTTCTAATTTAATTGTCTTCCAAAAAACAGAATGAATCACTAAACTGTATGTCTGCCTAGCAGCAGCTGGACATAATATGTAAGCAAATAACATTCCGATGTGCAAGGTTGTGCAGCCAGAATTGCCACACGACTGTGGGAATGTGAAGGCAAGCGTGCTAATACAGGCATTGAAAGCAATCAGGGCAACAGGAGAGAGGGAGCACAAGAACATACATCATTTATCAGAGACATGGAAGAGCAGAATCCCTCCCTCGCCACACACATTACCATTTCTTCCCAAATCAAACCTAACGTGTGCATATTTAACATAATGAGATGATTCACACATGAATATTATTTATCAAATGGAGGTACAGTTCGTAGGATACTAAAACACACCTTCAATAATCCAACTAAAGTCATAGAAATACAAACGTATTAACAGTTATCTACACAAAAAAACACCAAAATGCTCATCCATAAATGCTGTAGTATTACACGGTGATCGGACCAACACACTGTTCTGTGCATGTATTTGGACATTCGATACATAATTAAGTGCCTATATACAGGTGTGTCCCCTCTAGTAATCCAAATGGCATCATACTTTGTTCATGTTCAGCAAATCAGGAAAAGGAAGAGTTGATAGTTCCTACATGCTTCAATACAAGGCTATGCAAAGATGAACTTCACCTAGAGTGGTAAGGGCCAAAATCCACCACAGCAAAAAAAACAACCTCGATACAGTGCTATAGTGAATCCAATGGGAATGAAGGTGATTAACATTAAATAGAGCTCTCCTGCAGGAAAGACAGTTTATGTCAATGTATGAGGCAGTATAGAGAGGAAAAAACTGAAGTAAATCATGGGATGCCCATGAGATTGTAGTGAACAGGCGGGTATATTAAGGACAGATTGTCATTTACGGCATGTTAATGAGCTTCATCGCTTTGCCACTTTGAAAGGTAAGAAAGAGAGGGGATCCACTCAATACCATTTAGACTACCTTTGGAAGCAGGAGAAATGACATCTCGCCAAATGTGAAAGGAGTAATCAGGTCTAAGGGCCTGATTTAAAGTTTTGTGGACATAGTACAGTCCATCAAGGTGGCTGAGGGCACCATTCTCTAAATTTAGAGAGGACTACTGACCCAGCTGTCATCTCTGTGCATTGAAAGGAACAGCAGCCAAAGTAGTTCCTTTCAACATATCAAAGGTTTGGTGGATGGTTGCAGTTGATTTTGATAGTCAGTCCCTTAACTTGTTCTATTTTTTTGTTATTCAGAAACAAACACCCAAAATAGGAGTTTGTTCCTGAAAGCAAAGAAACTAGTGACCCTCACATTCTGAGAGTTTTCTCCCAGAATGTGGGGTCAATGTTTTTCCTGTCCCTCACCTCCAAGTTTTTACTGGCAGTGAAAGACAGGAAAAAAGAGGGTGGAAAGAGTAATGTCCTTCTGAAAGCCTCTAAATCATCGTGAAGTTGGAGGAAATATTCTAACTATGAAGCCAATGAGGGCTCCATTGATGGACTTTTCAAGGTCTTAAAATCTCTAAATGAGGTGGGTGCACCAAAAGTTTGGTGGGCAGGGTACTTATGATGTCCAAAAACAAGGACCCCCTGACAATAAGAATCTTCTAGGACAAGGAAAAACAATATGTGGGTATCTTCCTAGACAGTGGGCAGTGTACAATGCGATAAACAATAAGATAATAGAAAATTTCAAACTAACAAAAACATGTATATGTTTATTGTAATTATTGAAATAGATATTTTATAAAAAAAATATACATAGAATGTAATTTATCTCATTCTGTTCCCTTGCAATTTTGCCTATATCGGTGAAACAGCTAGAGCAATACATGTTCCTATAGAAGAACATAGATCATCAATTAAGACCTCTAAAATGATGGCCCCACTGACTAAACATTTTTTTTTTTAAAGCATAAGCCGGAGGATCTACGATGGAGGATTTTGGAAAAAATTAAAACATCTGACCCAAATAATGGCACCAAAATAAGAACGAAACTTGAAGTATTTTGGATCTTCACTCTAGATACCCACAAAAATGGCCTCATCAATGAGCTGCCATGGGAAAATGCCATAATTTAATCCACCCACAGCACCAGACTCCCATATTTCCAAGCCACACTCTGTTGTTGGCTTCACTGATACCCCTGCTTACATTTATTTTTAAATATTGTTACACCAGTAATACTTTTCTCATCTATTTTCACTAAAAGAGGCCATCAGCAAATCAATATATTAAAAAAAATCTTAGCACATCTAATATATCCTATAAACTCCCCTAATTTGTTTTGCCTAATATTGTAGTCTACAATTATTACAGCTATTAATTTACTTATTAACTTTAATAATATAATTGCATCACCCATACTAATTTATTTTCCCCTCCAATATTTACATACATCAAACCATAAGTTTGCCTACATATCCATCCATTACGGTTACAAACCTCATCAACCTCCATATATTTCTCTTGTTTTACCCACACGCATATGTCCATCCTCAGTCCTTTTCCTGCCCCTTTGAGAGATCACTGGTAATACTGTAGGACAACCTAGTATCTTACATTACCCATTTAATTGGGCCAAACGCAGAATCTCGCTCGTCTATTTCCATATTTCCCCCATCACGTGATACTGGCTTTTCCCACGCGTCGATCACGTGATAAAGCTATATATGGATATCGACGTTATCATATTATTAGACTCCGCCTCCCTCCTTTATTCACTGGACGTCGCGCCTCTGTTATTTTATCATTAAAAGTATTTACATTGCTGCTACACCATCGGGACATTTATACACCAAGTCCCACATTTGTCACGTGATATGGCCGCCTTGCTCTCGCAGATCACGTGATGAGGGTAATTGTAGACTTCCTCAATATTACGTCAGACACCCTGCCCTCTGCCCTTGTTTTCGTGGCAAATTTACCGTTCAAATACAGATGCAGGGTTACATCATTTCTATTTCACAAGGGCAGATCAGAGCCGAGGGGAGCCGCCACCAGTATCGTCTGCACGGCATTCTGTCAGCTTCAGTAAGTACCCGGCAATAACTGAATTCGTAGTTGTAGTATTACTCCATTTTCCAGGTTAGCCTTGTCATTATTTGCATCGTTATTATCGGCTTTTGTTAAGTAGGTGCTCTGTTAAATATACAGCTCTTACAGATTTAAAGACACATATATACGGGCCCCCGCGATCATTTACATTAAGGTTATTTGATTTGCAAAGCTGACGTTTTGTTCATGTTTCAGCTGATAAAAGTATGAAACACCCTAGATACCGGCCCGTTAAAAATATATTTTGCCGATTTAGCTATGACATAACACAAAATAAACCATTCTTGACTTTTCTCCATGGAACAACTTTTTGAAAATTCATTATATATATCCTGGTCATCACAATCTTATTAATAGACGCTTTCATGGTGAGACTACTTAGCCCCTCCAGCAATATCTATATCACCATACAAATAGCTACATTAGCCCTATATGCCTTCATGCTATTTACTCATATTGCCAGGCCTCTTTTTCAGCTTTGAGCTAGGCCTTAGCTATATGTCATCATCCTCACTAGGAGCACATCAAAAAAGCTTTTTTTTAAAACATTGGTCTCCTAGCCAGAATAGTCATTGTCACACGTCTCCATATATATCTAGACAGTTCATACCACCTTTCCCCATAAAACTTTCCTCTAAGATATCTTCGCTTATTCCACCCACAGGACAATCATCCTTGTCGTCTAGAAGTATCGCTGCGCCATATGAACACTTTTAACAGGGTTACGTGATATTCCTTACCACTGGCAGCCCCATAATACTATATTGAAGGTACTATATATTAATTTAGACCATTATGTTTATCTTTTAATATGTAGCATCATACTTTCAGTGCTCCGAATAGTCTTAAGGTTCCATTCTGTATATATTTTATAGATCATGATCTTCTAAATCCTGGCTAGTCATTTCCCCATATAAATTTATCAAGTGCTGCTCCCGTTCTGAAGCCTTTCCATCTACACTGGCCTAGCAGCACACTATCCTATTCAGAGTAAGTCCCGAGTATCCACTCTTTTTACCTAGCTGCTACCTACATCTTTTGGATTTGATACCTGTCTTAATAACCTGCTATACATTTCCCTTTGATATAGCCTTGACAACCATGATCAAACCCTCCAGCATTCTAAGTTTTGCTGATTAATCAAATAGATCCTTGCTGACCCAGGTATTACTATAACTAGATAGTGTTCATCTTACATCTATCTTCTCTCTCTAACCATGGTTAGTCTGGGTTTATCACACTATTTCTTGTTATATCACCACATTTTGTGTTTATCTATCTTCTCTTACATCCATTTCCACAGTCCATAACCTATGATAATCATTCCCATAATCATCACCTCCTTAGCCTAATAATATATAAGGTCTACATAATATTACTCTCAACTAACATGCTATTCCTCTTGATTATCGAAAATCCTCAATTCTATTTAACTCTATCTATCCCTAGCCCCCTCCCCCTTTTTTCCAAGTTCCATGATCTACTTTTCTATATAAGCTCTTAATACTCTAATCTTCCTTAATTCTGACAAATCTATGAAGGTAATATATCTGACCATTAATTTCTGTTATAATGTGTATGTTATTGAAGACAATAAACATGTACTGGAATTTTGAAATGGATTATGTTATTTATGAATTTTAGGAATATTGTGGCCTACAAAAAATCCCTTGACGAAGGCGTCCACACACGCCCAAACGCGCGTCGAAGAATGAGACACTAACTCAGCCACAACCTTTTAATTGGATTGATCGTATCTACATGTTTTTTAACTCATGATTATTTTTATGTACTGTATGATTTGAACATTATTGTGATTAATAATCCATTTTATATGTATTTTGTTTTATAAAATATCTATTTCAATAATTACAATAATATATTTTCCTGTACATGTTTTTGTTAGTTTGAAATTTTTTAATATCTTATTGTTTATCGCATTGTACACTGTCTAGGAAGATACCCACATATTACTTATGATGTCCACCAGTCTATAAATCGGACCCTTTGGGCCCGATTTAAATTTTTACAGATGAGATACTGATTGCAACAGTGACAAATATATTTGTCTGACGAAATATAAATCTCATAATGCCTGATGGGATCTATATTTCGGCTGCCTGGATATTCGTTAACCACTGTGACAGAGTAACCCATCCACCAAAATCTAAATTAGGCCCTTAAACTTTCTTGAATATATTCTCATTTACTAGGCTAAACACTCACCTTTTCTTTATTCTGATATTCAAGACTAGGCATAGGAACAATAAGTCAATATGGACAAGATTCTTTGTAGGCAAATCAAAGACAAGAAGACTGGTTAGGTGGATAGAAAAACAATTTTGCACCTTTTCAGAAGTACTATGCCAGATTAATATGAAGTAGTGCAAGTAGTATACATACATCTCTGTTATCTCTGAAAATAATTGCCATGCTTGAAAACAAAGATTTCATTATAAAAGATATTGTCTTTGAAAATTTAGCAAAGCCAAGGCATAAGAAATTGGGTTATTGGTTGGGGGGCTGTGAGCCTTTCTCAGTATATGTACTTTTGGAGAACACAAAACTTTCTTTATACTGTTCTACGTGAAAATAATTACAGAATTTATGAAATATGTTATTTATTTACATCCTCACACACGCATATATATGCAAAAAACGTATTCAAACGTAGATAAACAATGTGCCCAAGGAGTCATAGGAAAGGAGGTGGGGTAGGTAAGTGGTTTTGTGAGGGTTGAGGTTAAGTGAATAGTTTCAAAGATCGATGTGATCACAAAAGGAATAGTTGACATCACATAGGCATGTTTTAAGCCAAATAAACAACATTTGCTGGCCTATCCCATACATAAACACACAGTAACAATAAACTGTTGTTCATGGGTAGGTAAAGATGTAAAAGTCGACCTTTCGACCCCCAGATGACGCAGGTTGAGTTCCACCTTACTATGGGGTCTTCCTCAGGACTAGAACGTGAAGTGGGGTGGGGGGGCACCTAGGATTGATAAAAAGTAAAGTAAACTGACGAAGTTGCATCTAATTAGAGCAGGGCATAAGGGGGTGTGCCTGTGCTGACAAGATGGCTGACAGTGATGTCCTGGTGTTTTTTGGTGCCCAGTTCCCAGCAGGGCTTTTAGCTCCCCATAACAGAGCTCAGTCACAGAGTTCTTGTCAGTCCATTTCCACCCCCTGTGAGAAGAGCATGGTTCAGTGTGACTTGCTGGGCCATGTAGGTGGGAGGATTGTCAGTGACTGCAACTCCTATCTTGCTCTTGGCTACACCCCCTTCCCAGCATGCCCTCACTTCCTTCCTTTTGACTCTGCTTCCCTGTGAGGGGGTGTGCCTATGCTGACAAGATGGCTGACAGTGCAGTCCTGTTGTTTGTTGGTGCCCAGTTCCCAGCAGGGCCTTATGCTCCCCACAACGGAGCCCAGTCACAGAGTTCTTATCAGTCAATTTCCACTCCCTGTGAGGTGAGCATGGTTGAGAAAGGTGTTGATGGTCCAATTGGGAGGGGGAGCATTATCTGTGACAACAACACTATCATGCTTTTACATACACTCACTTCACCAGCATATCCACTGTTCCTTCCTGTCACTCAGCTTCACTGTGAGGTAGTGGTTGTGGTGGCAGAAATGTCTGGCATTGTTTATTTAGATTAGTGCCACTGCCTTGCTCTACTTGTTGTAGGTGTGTACATGTACATGTCATGACACTGTTACAAATCACTATGATGTGGCCGGTATTGTGTTTGTCTGACTAGCATACACTTCTTGGGCTGATTAGCTTTTGTTTCCTGTGCCTTTGCTATCATTGCATGGTTTCACTGTCCCCTTAACGGTGATGTATGTGTATTGCGACACAATATTGAGTATATTGGTTGTGTACTCACCAGGCTCTGGTATGTCTGATAGGCCACGAACGCTCTCTGGTGGGAGGATGTCCTGCACCTTCTCCTCCCAGAACCTGAAGTATAATGGTTTGGCAGGAGGGCCACCACCAGTGCGCTGAGTCAAGGCGTGTTTCTTCTCGAGAAGCTTCTTGACCCTCCTGCACACATCATACCACCTGTTTTGGATGTTGTCCTTTGTGCACAGCATTGGTGCTTGTGCGTTCACCTTGTCCACAATCCTTGCCCACATCTTGGTTTTTGTGACAAGGGGGTCCTTTGTACCAATGTACCAAACACATGTGGCTCCACTCTGAGGATTTCATCTACCAATACTTCTAACTCACTATCTGTGAACTTTGGATTCTTCTTAGGGGGCATGGTGATGGGTGGTGGTGGGGAGTGATGTGTGTGTGGGTGCAAGTGAGGGTGGGTGGGTGTCAGTTTTGCTAGGTATATGTGAGAGTGCTTTTGGAGGGGTGCTGATGGTGTGAAGGTTGTGTGATGGGTGAGTTGTGAGTGTGTCTGTGGTTGCTGTCTGAAGTTGTTCTGTGCTGGCTAGTCTGTTGTATTTGGGAAGGAGTATGATAGTGATGTTTGGCCTTTATATAGGTGGAGTTGTGGGTGTGTCTTTGTTACACTTTTTTTGTTAGTATTTATGGCCATTGCTTGTTTGGTCCTTTTTTGTGTTTTTTCCTTTGTGTTTTGAGGGCATGTAGGAGATGTTCTTCTGACCGAGTCGGACTCTCATGTTGGCTCATGCGGGCTTCTCCGAGTCTTTCACGCTGACTTTCTTCTGTGTTGCATACAAGTCGGTCGCGGAGGTCTCTCTCGCTTCAGGTACCTGTTTTCTGTGGGTGTTGGTCATGCGGCTTGGGCTCCATACGAGTCAGTCTGGTTTGATACGCATTGCAACGTACTGTGCGTGTCGGACTTCGCGGGTACGTGTCGGTCAGGTTCATTCCTGGTCTGTGTCGGTCGGTGCGACTTGTGTCCCATTTCTGGACGAATTACTCATTTCTGTACGGCTCGGTCGTATTCCGTATGGGTCAGTTGTAGGTCACGTTGCATCGTACTGCACGAGTCGTACGGTGCCTGTAAGTGTCAGTCGGAGTCCGTTCCTGGTCCGTGTTGGTCGGTCTGATTTCCAACCGGAATTGGAATCGGCCCCTCAGAGAGGTTTTCAGACAGCACTGTTCATTCCTTGACTTGTTCTAGTGTCATTCACATTTTGCTTCTGTCCACCTCAGCATACACATGGGCAGTGGGTCAGCTCACTTCAACCATTGTCTGTCTTTAATGTGATTGATGGAGCTTTGATTGTTCACAAAGTACATGTATACCATAAAATAAAGTTCCTATCAGTGCTGCTTGGGCCAATGTGTCGTTTATTTTTTCAATAAACATTTGTTTTAATTTCAGACAGATACAATGTATTTTACTTTTGAGAGTACAGGAAACAATGCCTCGGGTCATATAACATGCAGTGAGCACGTTCTAAGTGACACATCAATTGTCTTTCAAACTTATCATAAAACAGGGTATGAGACCAAACCTTCAGCCAGCATCTCAGTAGATAAATGCTGCAAAGCAGATCAAAAATGCAGAATGCTGTTTGTGACACAATCCTTATACATAGAATATGTTTAGTAATATACAGTGGGCCAATGGGCCAGGCTACTTCAGCCACTGGCTAACTTCACTCTGACTGTTTACATTTTGCTTTTTCACAAAGAGCACATCCCCACACAAGGTCCTTCCCTGCAGTGCTAGTGTGTTTTTGTTTTCCCTTGATTATTACTTTAGTATTGCTTTTGTGTTTAGAGCCTGATTTAACAGCAGGATTTATGTACCAGCTATTCATGCTGTTTTAATGTGAGCACAGGGCACATTGCAGCTTTATCATTTCATGTCTCTTGCTACTTGCTATTGTTGTAAACTCCTTTTGGAGTGGCCTTAGTTTGTCTGACTGCTGCTATTTTGCAGCAAACCAGATTGCGTACATCGGAAACTGTTCTCTATTAAGTTATCCTCTGTTTAGTATGCATGTCATTAAATACACTGACAACTACACTCCCTAATGTCTTGCTTGTATGTATTTTTATGGGGGACTACAGTTATAGTTGTAAACCAATTTAGTCTGTATGTCCTTATGGTATGTTTTTCTAGTTTGCTTTCTGTGATCTTGTATGTCATGACAATTATAAGGAATTGGGTTACTTGTTGAGGGGGTTTAAACCCCACTCAAACAGCAATCATAATTCTTGTCAGGGTGAAGTCTCATGCAAATCCCAAATTAACCTCCACTCAACCCTCTGGTAGCTTGGTACAGAGCAGTAAGGCTTAACTTAGGGGCATTGCATTAAGTATTTATGCAGCACTGTAAACAGTGATAAAGTCAAAACACAACACAAGAAAAATCCCACACTAGATTAAAAACACAGAGTAATGTTTAATAAATACATCAAGACCAAAATAACAAAAATCTAATGTGTAGAACCGGGGGTATGCAATTTAAAAGGTTACAGTGAAAATAGTGCCAAAAAGCACAAAGCGCCGACTGTGGTTATTTGGTCGTGCTGGTCTGGGACAAAGTGACAAGTTCAGGCCTCCTTTGATGGAGCACGGGGGTCTACAAGGACCTAGTATGCTTGCTGAACAAGAGTTCTTTAAATCCTGGTTGTGGAGCATTGTGAGATCCTGCAGCGAGGATGCACCGCGCAGCCAACACAATTGGAGGTTCGGGTCTGAAATGCACTGCACAGTGTTGGTTCCAGGGCACTGTGAAGCTGTGGTGCCAGATCTTGCTGTCATCATCAATTAGGTGCCATTCAATGTGAAGTCCTGCATCATGGATACATCGCACATTGGTTGGTTCCAAAGAAGCACTAGGGTTTGCAATGCAGAGACCTTTGCCGTCACCGAGGTGACTGTTGATGAGGTTGTTGCAATGCGAGGGTCTGTGTCAGGTTGCATCATGCAGTGATGGTTCTGATGAGGCTGCCTGTTGAGAGGGCCATGCAAAGTCCTGGCAAAGTCCATGCAGCAGTGGAGATTCTGTTGGGTTCACAGATGGGCTGGCAGAGCACCTTTAGTCACACTTCCAAGGGTCCAGGGCTGAGGTGTCACCACTTGGTACGATATGACTTACAGTTGCAGAGTCGAGGTGCTGGTTACAAGAGTCTAGCTGTTGGAATCGCTCTGGTGGTTCTGCATACAGGTTGCGGTCCAGTCTTCACACCCAGGTAGGGGGGCAGCAGGGTAGCACAGCAGGACATAAGTCCAGTAAGGCGGCAGTCCTTTCAGCAGCACTGCATCTCTTCCTGGCAGAGTCTTCCAAATATTTATACCTAGTGCCTTCTAGAAAGTGAGAGAAACTTCTAGAGGATACCCTTTGGAGTGCTCAGGGTACCTGCCTCCCCTGCCCCAGCACCAGAATAACTACAAGGGGCATGCAAACCTTTGTATGAAGACAGGACCCAGCCTATTCAGGTTTAAGTAGGGCTTTGCCCAGCTCTGTCCTCCCATCCTGTCAGTGGTGGCTCATCCAACTGCACCTAAGCGCTCTATTGTGTGTGGCTGTCTGGGAGGAATACACAAAGGCCAACTGTCAGAGGATATTTTATTACAATTTCAAAGACACCAAACATGAACTGTTTACCTATTCTAGTTTGGAAGATATCCTTTTTACATACAATATGGTAACTCTAATGTTATCCTCTCTATCTGTCTTTGCAAGCCTCTCTATGTCTATCTTATCAATTCTATTTGTAACAAAGATCTACATAAACATTGCAACAAAAAGTTTTCAGAAACATGAGGGTAGCAGTCAATGTCGGACTGATTGTTTTTTGTCCTGATGATCGCCAATACCTTTTAATTTTACAAAAATGATATTTATAATATAGTTAGTAGTAAGGGTTGTCAGCCAGACTTTATCCATTATTCTGTTGTTGACTCATTCACATTTTGTCTCCCACCCACTCCAGCATGCAACATTGGACAATGGGTCACCCCACTTGATCCACCGGCTGACTTCTCTGTAAGTTATGGCATGCTGCCTTTCCACAAGGAGCATATCCTTACAGAAAGTTGTTCCTTTTAGTGAGAGGCACTACTATTTTAATGTGTGTTTTTTTCACACCAAAAATATGTTTGCCTTCACCCATTTTGTTAGATTAGTGTGGGTCCAGCAGATTCCCCAAAAATAATGTTTTGCAAAAGACATAACACAAAAAAATAAGAATTGCCAAAACTAAAAGGCTGGGGGCTTTGCCAGTGACTTTTACATTCGAAAACAAAATTGGAAAAAGGGAACAACATCAACAATTCTGCATAATCAAAACTTTTCTTTTGAACATTACAAAAAGAACAAAGGATATTGGAAAGACTCCCCTCTCCACAGAAGATATGGCACATAAGGTGTGAAAGCACCATTTGTTTTTTGATGTAATTGGTAGGGAAGTAAAATGATTGCTAAACAAAGGATGTTCTTCTCCATTTGCATTTATTGACGTAACAACATATGACTCTAATGGCACAGCAGGATCCATGCTAATGTTTTTAGAGGTACATTTCCAAGAAAAATGGGATGCGTTATTGAAAAAAATATAAATATCGCCTGAGTCTGTTCTCTTAACAAGAACAGTAGAATCATGACAAGTCTAAAGGATGAAATACTCCTGCAGAACATAATTGAACTTTTGAGTGTGTTTAAAGATATACCACACCCCACGGTGTAAGAAAACATGGAAGCATAATATTGAGAAAATGTTGGAGACATTTTCAAAACGAAGGGATGCGCATTTTCAAAAGAATATGGCGCTCTCCTGTGTATTTCCGAGAGCTAGCGCTAAATTTAGCTGCCTTGCATCAACACAGGCACCCCTGCCCTATAGTGCAAGGGTACCTGCATTGTAGGGAATGATTGTTTATGTGCATACCTGTTTATGTGGATTCCTTCCTGCACATAAACAGTCACTGATGGCGGTTTGTTACTACTCTATGTGCTGCAGAATGCAGCACACATAGAAGTAGCAAATTGTCATTATTTAATGATTCTTTATGTGCAGGAAGGGACATCTTCCTGCACATAAACAATCATTAATGGCATTTTGCTCCTTCTATGTGTGCTGCAGAATGAAGCATACGTATAAAAAAACAGCAGGGAGAAATAAAGGTATTTCTCCTTGTTTCACTATTTTAATGCCTGCTCTTGCATGGCACTAGTTTATGGCACTGCCTCAATTTTACACCTCCTTGTGAATCTGGGCAGTGTCAAAAGCAATGAGCTGTGCGTTGGAAGGCCCACAGCAACACCCATTTGCCTTATTATCGTGTGCACCGGAATCCAAGTGAGTCTCATCGACACTGTGTGTGTGTGCGTTGAGCACTGTGAGACCTTCATGAGGATTTGACTTGTTATCGTGTGCACCGGAATCCAAGTGAGTCTCATTGACTATGTTGGCGTGTGCGTTGTACATCGTGAGACCTTTGTGAGGATTTGCCTTGTTATTGTGTGCACCGAAGTTAAAGTGAGTCTCAGCGATGCTGTGTACGTGATCTTCTGCCAGGCTGAGACCTGTGTGTGGGGTGCCCAGTGATCGTGCACCCAAAGCATAAGGAAGACTCAGCGAAGCTGTGTGCTTTGTGGCAGCCTGAGATCTTCGTAACTGATGCGTCCCGGACCTGCAGTCCCAGAGGAGCTCAGTTGCCAGCCCAAGCCGCCGTTGCCAATTCACAAAGCTGCATTGGAGGCCAAGCTGCTGGACAAGGAGAGAAGAGTATGTTCGCGCCGCCCCAGATTTCATTTGTCAACTCCTGGGGTGGGGCAGGGCGCGGGCTCGGAGGGAGACTCTTTCGGCCTCTCTCTAGTGCTGGCAGCGCGATCCTCTGCTTCGGCTCATATTGCGGCCCGTGTTGCCAAGGGAGTGGCAGTACAGGGGCCGAAACACAGAGCTGCACTTTTTATTCCATCGTACCCATGGGAGGGGGGCAACTGTTGAGAGGCTGACTGCAAGTCAGAAGGAGAGGCAGTGAGACTGCCTAAGACCCGGTGATCGGGGCCTGAGTGCATTATGCATTATTCCATTTCTGCAGAACAGAGTACCTGACCACCATATTACACATTGCATCTTTTTTGCATAATGGAGTACCTTATTAGAGTATTACGCATTGCATTTTATCTGCATAACGAACTACCTGATTGTCGTATGACATATTGCATTATTTCTACATAACGAACTACCTGATTAGTGTATTACGCATAGCCTTATTTTTGCATAACGACCTACCTGGTGTTTGTATTATGCATTGCATTATTTTACCTTGCAAAGTGCCTGATTGCTCAGTTATGCATTGCATTCTTTTCATTGCAGAGTGTCTGATTGCTGCGGTACGTCTTACAGTATTTTTACATGGCAAAAGTGCCTGATTCTAGCATTACGAACTCTATGACATGATATTAGGAATATAGGAGATTGTTTAGAAGTGCTCATTAATACCGCCAGAACTTACAAGGGCTGGCTGGCCTAACAACCGGCCAGGAGAAATAGTACACCACCTCATATGTTGGATTTATATTGGGTGGTCTTATCGTATGTCTTTTTATATAAAGTTTATGCTCATTTTTATAAAACTCGTAAGGAGTCTATTTGTGTGTCATCATTGGGTTATTGTAAGCGTGGTTGCAAATACTTTACACATTTGCCTTGAAGATAAGCCTGGCTGCACGTGACAAGCAATCGAGGGGGTGAGCAGGGCTATGTAAGAAGGTGACCTTCCTTTCCCTGATGTTGAAACGCGGGTCCCTACTTGGCCTAAGGTACCTACCTCAGCCAACCAGGGATCCTGGGTCAAACAGTATTGTTAGGTGTTTGTCTTACTAGGGGTTCATACATGTAGGGGTACTTATAGTGTTAGATAGTTTATAGTTTAGGCTGCCCATTTTGATTCGTGGTAAGGCAATTTTCAAGGACTGTTTATGTTGATTGACAAGCTTATAGAGCGAGAGGATCGAGTGGATTGTCTTTTTAAGCTGTTGGTGGCGGGGGATTTTAATATTTGCTGCAATTTACGAACCCAAGCGTTTTGCACTGTTACTTTAGTCTACATCTGATAAATCTGCTGCTACTTATGAACCCAGATGTTTTTGCACTGCCACTATAGTTTCAAGAAAAAGTACTGTATTTGTGAGCTGTTGTATTCTTTGAGTTTGTATTTTCTGTGATTGATTTTATATGATGTTTATATCAATGTATACCTTTTATGTACTGTCTTTGGAAGGACGAATAAAGAAAGAATTTAATTGAATTTAATTGATTTGTGGTATGTGAGGGAGGAGAAGATCCCTTAACTCATTAGAGCAGTGGTTCCCAAACTTTTGACTCCTGAGGACCCCCATTGAGTCACCACTGGAAGCCGGGGACCCCCAAGCAATTTGTATGAGTTAAATTTCAAATATTAAAACAGTAATTAAAAAAAAAACACACGTTCACAAAAACAAATACTCAAAGTACTAAGGATTTTGGGGCCAGATGTACAACCATTTCATTTAGCGCCTCGCGATTGGGACACAATGCAAGTCGCTAAATGAAATGTACAACAGTGTGTTAACACTGTTTAGGATTCCCAATCGGGTCGCAAATTGCAGGGCTCATTAATATTAATGAGCCTCTCGCAATTTGCGAGCCCATTGGAAATGCCCGCCCTCCCAGGGATGGTGGCGTGCTGGGCTCAGCAGGCCACCATGTCTGGGACTGCTTTTAAATAAAACAGTTTTTTTTAAAATGCATCCTGTTTACCATGCATTTAAAAAAAAAAAAATGAAACGTTTTAGTTTCATTTTTTAAGGACAGGCAGAGGTCCCTGGGACCCCCTAAAAATAATTTTGCATGCATTTGCAAAGGGGAAGGGGTCCCCTGGGGACCCCTTCCTATTTGCAAATGCATTACCATCTACTTGAAGTAGGTGGTAATTGCAAGTGTTTTGCGACCGAAAAACATTTGTACATGGTTTTGAGACTCGCTATTTGGAAGGGAATGCCCCTTCCAAATAGCAAGTTGCAAAACCTATTTAGCGAGTCACAAACAAATTGCGACTCGCGAAATAGGCTATGTACATGGCCCGATAGGTTTTTGCATGCGCAAATGGGTTCACGAACCCATTCGCGCATATAAAAAAGTACATCTGGCCCTTAGTATTTTATATTGAAGGAACAGCCCCTTTGTCACATGGATTTCATTTGTTTTATAGCATCTCTCATACCATTGTAGGATGTCAGAGCACTTTACATCACACACATATAGAGACATTGAATCATACATGTAAATCAGTGTGTATATAAAATGTTACATAAGGTAATGGGGACTACAAAGATTACATGTCATTCATACTGGTAGGCATTTTTAAAGAGTGCGTGGTCTGGAAAAGCACAAACTCAGGATTCAGAGCATAACACATTGGCTAGTAACATTAAAAATGTATATCCGCCCACATAAATCTTTTTAGCAGCATCAGGATAATGAATAACTGGGAAAAAACATAAGTTACTATCTGGTACCATGCAGTTTGCAAGCAGCTCTTTGATGATAGTTTATAGGCCCCTCTGCTAGATTACGATTGCCACTTATGAAGTGCACAGTAACAAAATAATCTCTGTGACAAAAGCAGTAACCACGAACCTATGCACATAAAATACTGCTTTTCTAAAATGCATGTTACACGTTCTTTGCAGTAGGCACATTAACCCTCTGTGCTACATTAGTTAAGTCAAAGCTGCCACTGAACAAAACTCGCCTTGCTCTCCAGCAGGTACATTAATCACTGGAATTATCTTGACACTTTTATTGTTGCTGGAAAGCTTCTAATTACACAAGAAACTTTTCTGTGCATTTAAAACTGCTGCCTACGGACCCCCTGGGAATGTGTCACGGACCCCTGGGGGTCCGCGGACCACAGTTTGGGAAACACTGCATTAGAGGATGAACACTACCTAGCAAATATGTTAGCCACAGTTGATAGGGCCTTGCAGTTCCATCTTGACCGTGTTTTCGAGGTGAGCTGCACCATCCATCAACTAAAGCAACGGTGGGCGGATCTCATCAGCCGGGAGAAGGATCTGATTGATCATTTCGGCCTGTAAGTTGGTGGGTGTTATGTTGCTGTGTCTTTAAGGCTGTCATGGACAGTGACATCACATAAAGAATGTTTACATTCCAACTAATGTAAGAGCAGTTTGCTGTGATCTCTACTGTTGATGGTTGTACTAATAAAGCTCCTTCTACGATGTATCCTGATTATGAGCTTTTATCACTGGCGACGAGGGTCAAGGCTTGATTGGGGACAAGCGCCTACAACCATCAACTCCCCTACCTTTGGATTTCGTTTTGAACTTTGAACTTTGGATTTTTTCAAATTTTCGTTTTTTTGGAACATTGGATCGTACTTTGGACATTGGATTTCTTCATATATTGAATTTGCTTTAGTCAAATTGGATTGATATTTCTTTATCATTTCCTGGTCATCAATTTTTCCTCATCTACACCTTTTTGGACACATTTTGGCTGACTATTGTAGACCTTCTCGTTCTACACGACTTTGGAAATTGCGCTGGAAATTGTGCTACCTTACTTTGCTTTGGAAGCTACCTAACTCATATCGGACATCGCACTCAAGTTTCGTTTCAAACAACAAAAAAGGTAAAAAAGGCACCAGCGCTCAGCTACTTGGCGCTTACCGTTACACCTTGTTTATCTTTCAAATATTGAAGCATCGCGTGTGACGAACTGCAGGTGCCACCGCGCGTGTCTGGAAGCGCTTCGCTGCTCGCTCTCCTGCTCGTGGATATGTAGACTTTGACCTCGCGTGACATCGCGTGTGTCTGACAGCGCGAGTGTTTAACTCACGCTCCTGCAACATCATCACACAGCGTCATCACGCAAACGGCGGCCATCTTTATTACCATAGCAACGCCGATGCGCACGGCAGCGCATTATACTTAATTTCACTTCGCCGATACACATGACAGCGTGTTTTCAACGATTAAAACAACGTCAAGGTGCAGTATCGCATTCTACACAGATTAACAGCGCTGATACACACAGCAGTGTATTTTTAGACTACCACTTTAAGGGGAATGACAAATATATCAGAAGTAAAATATTTTTTACAGATTAGCAACGCTGGTATACACAGCAGTGTACTCTTGGACTAGCAGTTTAATGTGATTGACATTACATTGAAACCATTTTTATTATTTAATTATTGCATACGACAACCTGACATTCCCCAGTAAACTGTGTCTTACTTATTTTCATAGCTAATATGTACTGCATTGAATGGAACTCACCAATGCACTTGGATTGTGCACATATGTAATGTAATGTAATTTAAAGAATGATTACACATTACTGTTCAGTCTAAGGTTTAAATCAAACTCTAATGCTATAATGAAATGTAATTAGTTGGTTAATTAGTTATTGATAATACTAAAAGTAATAGTAAGTAGTGAGTTTTCAGTACATATTATTCTATTTACGTTTGGCCAACAGAATATTAAATTCAATTCTGTCTGTTTTAAGGACATACTTTTTAAGACATCTCTTCAGTATCTAAAAAAAAAAAAAAAAAAAAGAAAAAAATTCCTCACCATGGCCACTACGTCTAGTATGTCACAACCACCTCCATTTCTTTCGGAGGAAGGTGAACCCATTCTCCCTTGGAAGAGGTGGAGAAACCTATTCGACTCGTACTTAGTTGCCATTGGAGGAGAAAAGTTTTCGGCTTTTAGGAAACAAGCCATCTTACTGCACAATCTAGGGGTGGAGGGCAGACACACCTATGACAGTATGGACACCATACCTATTGGTGGAGCTGATGGGGAACCTACAGACATTTTTGAAATGTCAATGACAATGCTAGAACAATATTTTGGTCCGAGAATTAATGTTGTTCTAGAGCGACATAGATTCTTTACTCGTGTCCAAGGTTCTCGTGAACGCGTGGGCACATATGTCGCAGCTCTGAAAACTCTCTCTCGAACTTGCGAATTTGGCGACTTGTCCGAATCTCTAGTTAGGGACCAACTAGTTCGATGCACGAACAGTTCAAGGGTTCAAGAGAAGTTATTATCCAAAAACCCTACATTAAAAGAAGCTTTGGACATTGTAGAAGGTATGGAGAATACCTCCACATGGGTAAAAGAAATTAGAAAAAATAAAGAAGATGATAGTCACACTGTCAGTGATAGTAAAAAAAAGGTTTCTGACTCTGTACATATGTTGGAAGATGATGATCTACTTTGTGAAGATCATAACGAAGTAGCAAAAGTCAATGTGAATTCAAAGAACAAACCTTTCCAAAAGACGTTTGCTCAGAAAAACACACTCGATAATCGCCGTTCTTCATTCAAAGAGTCTACACTTCCTAAAGAACGTGATTCTCGCCAACAACGTCCCATAAGTAATCAAAGGATGCGTTGTTTCAGATGTGGGAGTTTCTCCCACTCCTCTAATTTTCCCCATTGTTTCGCTAGGGATAGCATCTGCAATAATTGTGGTATCAAAGGACATTATGCACGAGTATGTAGGTCTGGAAAGAAGAGAGAGGTTAGTGAGCCAATTTCTGATGTTGTACGCACACTTGTAGTGTCCAATGTTAGTGATGCGATGGTTGACACAGAACACAATTTTTTGCCAACCTCGGTCTCCAATATTAAAGATGGGATGGTTGACACAGAACGTATCTTTATGCCATATTGTGATGTAAAAATTGACAAATTTATGTTTAAACTCATGGCAGACTCTGGATCTCCCTTTACGTTAATTGGTAACAAAATTTGGGATGAAGTGGTTGGGTTAGAAAATGTTCAATTGTTACCTTCTGACATTTCTCCCCTTAGCTACAATAAGTCAAGAATAGAGATCTTAGGATATGTTGTGGCCAACATTTCTTTTAGTGGTATGTGTATATCTGGGAAAGTTTATGTAGCTGTCAGAGGTGATAATCTCCTGGGATGGCGACATCAACATGACTTAGGGATTATTCTTAATCCAGGAGCTGAAGATCCAAAAAATCAAGTCATATTGATGAAAGATTTTCTTTCCAGTTATCTTCATTCCCAAATAGACCTTGTGTGTGAGTCTAGTAAATACTTTGATGATTATCCCAACGTTTTTTCTGACAAATTAGGATGTTTAAAAGGATTCGAACATAAAATCATTCTTAAGAAATCTGCAAGACCGTGTGTACACAGAGTCAGGAAAGTACCCAACATGATGTTAGAACCACTAAAACTTGAAATTGAAAAATTGTTAAATTTAGGAGTGATTGAAGAAATTGAATCATCAGAATGGTTGAGTCCAGTGGTTCTAGCACCCAAAGATGGTGGGAAATCAATTAGGATGTGTGTGGATCTTCGCGGGTTGAATGAGTGGATCTGGGTAGACCGTCAGCCTTTGCCAAACATAGCTGAGAGTATCAGCATTTTAAAGGGAGCAAAAATATTTAGCGTTCTTGATCTCTCATCTGCTTACCATCAAGTTGTGCTCCATAAAGACTGCAGGCACTTGACATCATTTGTTACACCTTTAGGTGCTTACCGTTTTTTAAGAATGCCGTTTGGTTTAGCCTCAGCTGCCGCATGTTTCCAAAGAGTGATGAAAATGGTTTTGGGGAGTCTTCCCAATGTAATGTTCTTTCAGGACGATATTTTAATCCATGGTGTAAACACATGTGAACATGATAAAGTATTGAGATTGGTATTAGGTAAATTAAACGAGAGTGGGCTCACAGTAAAAAGGGAGAAATGTCGCATTGGCTTAGAAATCCGTCACATATTTGGGACACGTTATCTCGGGGAACGGGATTCAACCCAAATTAGAACTAGCGGAAAGTATAGTTAAAGCACCCACTCCAATAGATAAAGATCAGGTCAAATCATTTTTAGGGATGGCGGAATTTTATTCCAAATTCGTTAAAGGTTTTGCTAGTCTTGTTGAGCCCATTAGATCCCTTTTGAAGAAAGGTGTACATTTTTCCTGGTCTAATGATTGCGAGAAAGCTTTTGTTATGGTTAAGAAAGAAATAGGTGAGATGCCAACCCTGGGTCATTTTGACACTAAACTCAAAACCATAGTGACGACCGATGCCAGCCTTAAAGGTTTAGGTGCTGTGCTTTCCCAAGTTGTTAATGGTGAAGAAGTTGTTGTTGCTTTCGCTTCAAGGGCTCTAAAAGAAGCTGAACATAATTATTCTTGTATTGAAAGAGAGGCGTTGGCAGTATATTGGTCTATTTGTCATTTCAAATTTTACTTATGGGGGATACCATTTATAGTTAAATCAGATCACCGTCCTCTAGTTCAAATTTTTTCATGTCATCAGAGTGATCATATGACGCCAAGATTGAAAAGGTGGAGCGAAGGTTTACAAGAATTCAACTTCTCTGTGCAATACATTCCAGGACTAAATAACAAACCAGCTGATTGCTTGTCACGACTTCCCATAGATAGAGATTGTGTCACTGAGGTTACCACGTGTATAAATTGGATTTTGGAGTCTACCATTTCTGAAGAGGAATGGTCACGCAAAGTTGATGAAGATATTGTTTTTCAATCGCTAAGGAATGTGATTAGGAGTGGCTGGCCAGATCATCATGCTCTAGAGAATGCATTGAAACCATTTTGGTCCGTGAGAGATGATTTAACTTTTTTCCAAGGGAATTTGATGAGAGGTGATAGAGTTGTGCCTCCTAATGAATTGAGAGAGAAGATTATCAACCTAGCCCATGAGGGACATTTGGGAAGGAATTTAACGAAGGCTCGCATCAGGGAAAGATATTGGTGGCCTGGAATGGATCGCATGGTGGAAACGGTGGTTAAAGATTGCCATCTGTGTGCAGTGAATGACAAATCACGTACTACTACTCACTCACCGTTATCACCTGTGGAAGTTCCGGTAGCTGTTTGGACAAAGTTAGGTCTAGACATAGCCGGCCCTTTTGAACTAATGCCCTCACATGAGAGATATGTTGTTTTACTGGTTGACTACACTTCTAAGTGGGTTGTGTCTAAATGTATGAGTGTAGTTAACTCAAGAACAGTAATTGAATTCCTAAAAGATGTGTTTGGGTCTGAAGGTATTCCCAAAATTTTGCTCACTGACAATGGGGTACAATTTACTTCTGGTGAGATGGACAACTTCTTGAGAAGTCTTGGTATTATCCACCAGAAAACAGCTCTTTACTCTCCTCAAGCAAATGGTCTCACGGAGAGGATGAATAGGGTTGTTAAGAGTTGTGCACAAAGGGCTTTAGAATCCAAGATGTCATTCAGCAATGTGTTGAGGGAGACGTGGTGGGCACATCGCACGACTCCCAATGCTGTTATGCAAAGGTCTCCTTTTGAGGCTCTGAGAGGTAGATTAGCTTGTTCAAAGCTAAATCCAACTTGGCTTCCAGAGAAATTAGTTGAGAACAGTGTGGAAAGAGAGGTGAGAAGGAGACTTGTGTTGACAGAATATCAGCAGAAATACAAACAACGCTATGATACAAAGATGGCTGTCAAACACAAGAAATGGAATGTGGGTGACAGTGTTCTTGTGAAAAAACCGAAATTTGGTCACAAAGGTGTTTCTAATTTTATGGGACCTTTCACCATTATTTCCATAAAGAAGAATGTTGTCACTTTAGATAATGGATGCACATGGAACATGTCTAAACTGGCCAAAAGTAATAATGTCAGGAACCATTACTGTAATGACTCCAAACTTCCTTGTGCTCCCAACATTCCCAATGTTCCTCCTTCCACCAGTCACCAGAGAGATACTCCAAAGAGATCTTCTCAACTTCCAAAAAAGTTTAGTGATTATGTAATGCATTAATGTTCACAGTTCCTCTTTGCTCTTTTTCCTCTTAAAAAAAAAGTTTTATGTTTTCATCAATATTCAATTTGTTAATTCATTATGTAAAGGGGATGTGTTATGTTGCTGTGTCTTCAAGGCTGTCATGGACAGTGACATCACATAAAGAATGTTTACATTCCAACTAATGTAAGAGCAGTTTGCTGTGATCTCTACTGTTGATGGTTGTACTAATAAAGCTCCTTCTACGATGTATCCTGATTATGAGCTTTTATCAGTGGGGCTGCCGGTAAGTACAGATATACCATGAGCATGTTGATGTGTTCCCTTGGCAGATACCTGTCAATGATGTCATGGCTCTCCTGGCAGATATGAGCTGGTCTTAGTAAGCCAGGCTATTGGCCAAATCTGTTTATTTTCAAACATGGGCCAGAGCATTTTTCCCAGTGGCCTAGTAGTAGCCCAAACTGACCAAGCTGTGCAGAGAAGGTCCAAAGGTGCTTGGGGACCCATCCGGCAATGTGAATGGACTGTTGTCACCTGTCCTGGTGGCTCATTATTTAAAAAAAAAAATCTTTTTATTATGAATAAAACATAAACAAACAAGGCAATAAAGGCAGTACAGCTGGATATGTGTTTTAGGAGGAGGGAAAATGCGTTACAAGTTAATACAAATCATCAGTGCAAGGGGGGAGGAGCAGGGGAGAAATCAGAGTCATAATACATTGAAGCTTAAACAACACTAGGAATGTCGGGTCAGGGGGAAAGAGGAACATCCGGAATATCTGCGAGGGGAGGTGTACATATATCACCCCGGTAGGTGTTCCATTGGCCCTAGAGTTTACCCCACTTCTTAGGTCTGCCGCGTGCCACATACACCGTCTTTTCTCTAAACATACACCAGTCCATATTCCCCTTCCATGCCAGGACCGTGGGCAGTCTCTGGGAACCCCACAACTGCGCAATTTCTCTCTTGGCCACCATATTCCCAAGGGTCGCCCACTGAGTCTGCACCACATCAAAATGCACTCCAAAATTATATGGAGAAAAGTACCAATTAAACCGCAGCCACGCTTACACAACCCATCCACAGAATAACCCATACAAATCAGGCGGGGGCCAGTCACATTACCCCGATGCAGGATCTTAAGTTGTACGAGTCGGAGACGGGCCGGAATCGCGACCTCCTTATGTGAGGATATCTCCGATTGCCAGTCCTCGTCATCCAACTCTAGGCCATCACTGGTCCAGGCCTCTCTAAGGTGCATCAACAGGTCAGCTCGATCGTTAATCAATTTCTTATATATCAAAGAAATAGTGCTGTCGGGAACATATCCGTCAAGCACCCGATCTTCGAGCGGGGATGATTCCAGGATAACAATACCTTCAGGAAAAACCGAACTCAACGCGTGGCGAATCTGTACATAACGGAAGAATTCCTTGTCACTCAGCTCATATTCTACCTTCAACTCCTCAAAAGTCTTAATCCTACCCTTGGCCCAGAGATCACTCACCCTGCAAATACCGATCATATCCCACTTCTCAAAACCTTTCGTTTTCCATAGGCTACCCGGTCTTTCAGACGCATAGAGCGGAGTCGCCCGGGTCAGTCGATCTCTCCATCCCATTGCCGCAGTCGCATATTGCCACACTCGCACCGCTATCTTGGTGGGTCCCAAAGGTTTCCCTCCAGCCGATTTGGAATAAAGCGCCCTTTTAAAATCTCCACCCGGTAGCAGCCACTTATCCATCTCAAACGCAGGATTTAACGCAGGATCGTACATTCCATGATTAATCGCTCCCAGCTGAGAGGCCCAATAGTATTGCCTAATATCCGGAAGTGCGATACCGCCATCATACCAGGGAAGCGTCAGTTTGGCGAGGGCAATCCGCGAACGCCCATCCCATGTCAACCGCCTCTGCAGACTCTCCACCTCCCAGAAATAGCTCACCGGAATTACATCAAACGTGTTTTGGAGCGCGTATAAAAAACACGGCAAGGACATCATTTTAAAAAGGGCTGCGTGCCCGAGGGGGGAAAGTGGCAGTCTGCGCCAGGCCACAACGTCAGATTTTAACCGTTGGAGTGGAGGAAGCAGATTACGATCATAACGGACCCCGGGGTCTAATGTAACAAGGATCCCCAAATATTTAAATCACATCTGCGTCACCTGTATGGGGCAACCACGCGGCAAAGAGGGAGTGTCACCCAAAAGTACGTAGACACAAGACTTGGTCCAATTAATCACAAGGCCGGAGTTCCTCCCGAACGAGTTCAACACATCAAACAGTACAATCAACAACTTTCGAGGCGGCGTGAGATACAACAAGATGTCGTCTGCATAGAGTGATATTCGATCCCCAAAGTCTGGGGTCCACTGAATACCCCTCATCGATGGCTCCCACCGCAGCCATGCAGCCAGGGGTTCCAAGGCGAGTGCGAAAAGAAGCGGGGACCCCTGCCGCGTACCCCCCCCAAGAACAAAGGACGGAGAAAGCCGACCATTCACCACTATCTGAGCCAATGGTTCAACATACAAAAGCTTCCCCCAGCCAATGAAACCAGGACCAAAACCAAACTTTGCAAGGGCAGCCCAAAGATACGGCCATTCCACTGTATCAAAGGCCATCGTAGCATCCAAGGAAGCCAAGATGGCCGGTTCACGCAGTGAGGCTGCTCTCGCGAGAACGCCATGTAAGCGCCGCAAGTTCAATGCTGTTTTACGATGTGGAATAAAACCAGATTGATCCGGATGGATCAGGTCACTGATAACTTTTATCAAACGGTTTGCCAGCAACTTTGCGAGGTTCTTGGGCTCCGCATTTAGAAGCGAAATAGGCCTATAAGATGCACAGCGATCCCGCGGCTTCCCTTCCTTGTGAATCACCACAATGGTCGCAAGTTGCTGATCACGAGGGAGGGAGCCGATGTCTCGCGATTCCACGAGCATATCATGAAGATACGGCGCCATTTTGTCCGGACGCAGCTTGTAAAGCTCGATGGGGAGACCATTAGGGCCCATAGCTTTTCCCGAACGGACAGAACGAATAGCGAGTGCCACCTCGTCAACCGAAAGTGCTGCATCCATCAGATCCCTATCTGAATCCGACAGGCAAGGCAACGCAATGTCTCGTAACAGCAGATGTGAGTCTTCCTCTAGTCTATCGGAGACTGGGGAATACACAGTCCGAAAATGTTCAGCAAAACACTCAACAATCTCAACAGGGTCAGTCACTCGCACTCCATCAGCTCTCTCAATCACAGGAACCACACGACTCGCCCTCTCTTTTCTGTCTAACCAAGCAATCAGTTTCCCAGCCTTGTCTCCCACATCATATAGCCGTCCCTGCTGCTCTCTACTCATGACTCTAGCAGCATCCGTCACCAACGCCCTATAATCAAGTTGTTTGAGACTGAGGACATGAACCCTATCATGAGTAATACCCAACTCCAAATCCCCTTCCAACTAAGCTATTTCAGTCTCGAGGCGGACCACCGCCTCATTTTTGCTTTTCTTGGCACCAGCGATTAACAATATCGCCTGCCCACGGATGACCGTCTTGAAAGCCTCCCACAGTGAAACAGAAGAGGACACAGACCCCACATTCTCAGCAAAATACAGATCCAGAGACTTGACCAACTCTGCCCGGGTTTTGGGGTTATGGAGATACCAAGGATTAATCGGGGCCACACGACCCTCAGCCCCTATCCTCGTGTCTATCGAAAGCCACAGTGGGGAGTGATCTGAGCTACCCCGAGCCAGGTGTCGAACTTCCCTAACTGACGAGGCCTGTGCTGCTGGCATCAAGACATAGTCAAGTCTAGAGTGACTACCATGAGCACCAGAGTGGAAGGTGTATTGCTCCTGTCCCGGATGCAGTAGCCTCCAGCAATCTACCAGTCCCAGCTTCTACAGAAAGCCACTCAGCCAAGACTGTGATCTCGTAAGGTCCCTGGGGGGGTAGCGCTCCTCCCTGCCAGAGACGACAGAATTGAAATCTCCACCCATCACCAGAACGCCATCTGGAAATCCCAGAACTACTCTCCCCAAATCAGCAAACGTCGTAGTCTGCAGACCAGGAGGGACATATACAGAAAGCAGTGAAACAGTCTTCCCCTCCCACCTACCAGTGAGAGCAGCATAGCGCCCCCTGTCGTCGAGGATTATGTTGTCTACCTCCAGGGGGAGGGAGTTCTTGACTAGAATACCCACCCCTCTAGAACCAGTAGTGAATCCGGAGTGTGCAGCAAGACGATATCCTCGCCGATTCATAGCATGGCATGCGTTTCCGATCAGATGCGTCTCTTGCAGTATCACTACATCAGGGGAGAGGCGTCTCAGTAGTTGCAACACTACCCCACGTTTTATCCTATCCCCCAACCTGTTAACATTCCAACACAGTAACTTCAACCCCCTACCCTCCATCCCGGAAGTGAATGCAGAACCCACCTCACAGCGAACACAACACCCAGAACCATAAGTAAAACAATACGTTGCCTTGAGAAAAAATAAAACATACCCAAACCTCCCCTCCCCCAATAAACACCCGATACAACCCCCCCCCACCCTGCACCCCTGCGTTAGACTCAAAAGCCACCCCAACTTGCAGTGTGCCTGTCACCCTTACATTAAACTAGTCTACAAAAAGAAACCCGGAGGAGGAAAGAGTCTCACCCCCCCGCCACCCCTGGGTCTCCCACCATAAGTAACGCAAGTGTAAAAGTAATCTAACCACAGCTTCAAGTTATGTACCAGGAACCACTGCTCATTCTTTCTCCAACGGGCCACCCTCAGCCCCTCCAGAATGTTCTGAGCGATCACGCTGCGTAGGCAAATTCATCAAGCCAGTCACTCACTCCCTCAGGGCGGTCAAAGAAAAACGTCCGATCCTCGTATTCAACACGCAGCCGAGTTGGGAAGAGCATCGCATATTTCATACCCATGTCCCTCAGTCGTCGCTTCACCCCCTGAAACTCCATCCTTTGCTTCTGAACGAACTGGGTAAAGTCTGGGTAGAAGGTCACTGTAGTGTTTTCGAACTTAGTGGGGCCGCCCACCCGCGATGCCTGCAGGATAGCGTCTCTATCTCTGAAGTTGAAAATTCTGGCAATAATATGCCGCGGAGGGGCACCCTGATTCGGCTTCCCACCCGGCACTCTGTGTGCACGTTCCACCGCAAAGAAGTTGCTCAGGCCTTTGGGGGCGAGATGATTTAGGATGAGGTCCTCCACAAGGAGATCTGCAGCTGGTTCTTCCGAATTTTCAGAGACCCCAATAATACGTATATTATTGCGTCTGGCCCGACTTTCATAATCCTCCAGCCGACGAGCGAAGAGATCATTGGAGGATCGTAGGTTGCGAACCTCCGTCTGTAAATCGGACACATCAGTGGTAAGGCTGGAGGTCTTCAAATCTAAGGATTTGACCTTTTCGTTAGTCTTTGATAAGTCCACCCTGATCAAATTGACGTCGATTGCCACAGTGTCAAGCTTAAGGGCCAGAGCCTCATATTGCTGGCCAATGGAGGTCTTCATACTAGCAATGGCGCCCATGACATCCTGTAGAGTCAAATCATCCGACTCGGCTGAGCCGTCACATGCCTCCACCAGAGTCCTACTCGCACCACCGAGGGACCCCTTAGGATGGGTATAGCGATCCATAACATTCGATTGAATAGTACCCCCCGGTGAATGGTCTTGGTCTTTCACTTCTCGCTATCGGGTTTGCCCGCCATAGTGGGTGTTGCGCCCCAGAGAGGCCTTTGAGACCTGGTAAAAATGGCTCCACACGATTCACCCAACGAGATCTCCAAAAGCGAATTTCAGCAGGATATCACCACGACGATAAACACTCAGCAGTTGGCACGCGATAAAGTTGCGGGGCCCGGCTGCACCCCGGGGCTAGAGCGGTCCTGAGATAGGAGTTGGCTGAGGGACCAAAAGCGAAACCGAAAGTCAACTCCAAGGTTGTGAACAGAGCCTCGCAGGCCGTTGTTGTTCAACTACTGCCTGGGCTCCATAATGACTCGAGCTCGGGGTAGCTCCATGGAGCGGGCCACAAAAGTTCAAACGCGGCCATCTCGGATGGCGCGAAGCTCCTCCTGGCAGCTCATTATTGAGTTCAAACTGGGTGGCCCACTCTCCATGTATATTTCAAGGGAGCACGGTCACATGGCATAACATTCCAGGTTGGAGAGGTTCTGATTTGCACCACAAAAGATTTGACATGCAAGTAAAATTGTTGATGTGTAATAAGCCATAGCATGCCTGTACAGGGCCTGTACAGGGCCATTATGTACATTGCTCATACACTGTGCAGTAGGGACAATTAAAAAGGAAAGTAGATCTAAGGAAGACAAATGGCTGCTATATGATGCGTGTAGCATAGCAAAGGACACGTAGGGGCATATTTACTACGAACTGGCATAGGGCAGTGTTGCAAATCATTTTGCTGTGCTGCCTTATGACAATTCAAAAGGACAGGAATGCACCATATCTTGTAAATACGATGCATTTCTGCTCTTTCTAGTGGCATATGGAAGCACAGCAAAATGACTTGGCTCATTGCCCTATTTAAATTCTTTGTAAATATGCCCCTCGGTATGCAGTCTGTGCAGCTGAGACCTTATATCCCTGGTTTCACCCACTGACACACGTCATACCTTTGTTCATCATTAGACCATTTGAACTTTGCTTCATGCTCTTTGTCCAATGTGCCGATTGGATGAGACGTTTGTGGAGAAGTGTGGCTCACTGGTTAGAGGAGGCAGACCTGGAAGCAGAGGTCAGCCCGGGACCAGGGTTCAATTCCTGGCTCGGCGGGGTTTTGAGTCCTAAAATGTCCATGGACTCGACAATTCTCGCTCCGGTGCCTACTGGATTCACGGGTTCACACTCTGCGACTCTGGGCAATAGCTTGCTTAATCTCCACAACGGCCCCTCGCGGTGGGATGCCTGGCTTTCACCTTGCGGATACCCTGCTGGGGTTATCTCACAGGGGAATACCAGGACGGGTTCCCTAAGCAAGCGCTTAGAGACCGCTTGGTGATTTGCGCTATATAAATTCCTGTACATGTACATGTACATGTACATGTTTGTTACGCAAATGATTTGAGCTTCTCTTGTAAGGCGTGTACTATAAAAACTTACACAGAGCTTTGTGCCATGTTTTGCGTGTTGTAGGTGCACCTAAGTCATGCACAGTCCGAGAGGTGGCAACATTCCAGAATCCCAATGATACCAGTGAGTGTCATCTGAATATTTCCAGTGCTATGTGAGGATTGTGTGTGAGTGACCCTTGAATAGATGTTTTTGGAAACACTTATTAGACCACATGTATCCAGATATGTGTGAACTGTCATCCTGCATCATGGGTAACAGAGCATCTCTCAGATATTTGCATGTCAGTGAAGTAAGTGAAGTATGAGAAAGGGAGGCAGAGGATGAATGTGCAACATTACTTGGTGTGTTTTATTCTTTATAATAGGACAACTATGTGAACTTGCATTTGGATTGCTCAAGTGCAATCTGCTTGTGTGTTGCATGTTGCTACTGTGGTCATACACATGGACATGCATGCTAACAATATAAGCCAGGGTCACACAGGAAGTGAGGATTCATACCTCAGTGCAGAATGGTTCGTTATTAATGGATGTGCCACATGTCACCAATCCACAAAGGGTAAAGCTGTCAAAGGCATGACTTATGTCCTTCTATGCCCAATGACCGCTGAGCAAAACGTGATCATACTAATTGAAGGATGTTGTAAGTGAGAGGACAATGTGTACCTATAGATGTGTATGCTGTGCTGTCAGCATACAGAGCATTGTACAGTCAAAATACTGGTACTGTTACCTATCCTGTGTCATTATGACAAATGTCTGCCTTGATTATCAGTATGAAGAGACCTGCAAGGTACAACACAGGATACTCACATATCAGAACAAGAGCATTCATGCACACACTCATCACATGGCAATGGGTTGACGTGATGTGCATCGCGCTCACAATCCACACTAACTTATGGGAGCAGACACTAGGGGATGCATAGAGCCCCATGGTTTTGGTGGAATTGCAGTACTTGGATCTTGTTGTATGGTTCCATGTATTCCCATGTGTAAGGATTCTTGAAGTGTTCAATGGGGCAACGTGAAGGCTGGATAGCTAACAACACCTCATCTATGTTTCAACCCTATCGCATGCTGCTTGAACCACCACATGGAGTAACTTGTGTGACAATATGTGCCATGTCTTGTGTACTCAGCATCACACATACTACTCTGTCTCAGTACTATTATGTATACAGGTATATGTATACATAGGCTGCCTTTTTGTATACATGCTATCTTGAAACATGGGTACCTTTACCTCATTTTTTTGTAGGAGTATGTATTTCAGAAGACTGTCATTTTTGCAAAGCTAATTGTAATTGTTGGCTTGAACAGGCCAAAAGCAAGATTTTTCTTTACTAAAGGATGTTGTTGAAGGAAATCTGTTCAGTGTCAGCTATGTCTGATACATATTACTATCTTTTACAACAGACACCATGGCACCACACAAGGCCAAGACTTATGGGATCCGGAAAGAACGTTACCACCACCTCATGCATGTTGCGTGGGCATTCTGTAGGATGAGTCTGCGATATGTCGATAAAAAGGCTGCCAACAAATGGCCCACTCTCTGACAGTCCCAACAGAGATCTTACAAAGCAGTCAGGAAAACAAAGGAGAGAGTAAGGGATTGTGCCCACTTCAAATGGGCGAGAAATACTCCTGTTCCCCTGGACAAGGATATGAAAAAACACAAGAAGGAGTATATTCCGACATGGAGGTCATTCAAAATTGGAAAATTAATCCATTTTTTATAATAACTTCACAAACCTGCTCCACTGTACTACAGGTGTCGTAGCACACCCTGGTGACGCTAGGCCACCAGGTTGGACCCCGATGATGAAGCATGTCACCACTAGGTGGTGAGTGAGGGGTTTATTATAAAAAATGGATGAATTTTCCAATTTTGAATGACCTCCACGTCGGAATATACTCCTTCTTGTGTTTTTTCATATCTTACAAAGCAGGACACAGCCGGGCAGCCAATGTTCCCCATGGTGGGGAGATGGCCCCATTCCAGGAAGATCTACTGGACAAATTCCCATTGTGCCACACACACAACCAGCAACTCCTGGGTAGCCATCTGGCACTGATACGCAGGTCTTGTACGAGCTAGCTGAGCTAACTAGATTAATGGGAGGTAAAAAGCAGCAGCTGGATATGATCACGGGCAGCATTAACAGTTTGCAGTAGGTGATGAACCGAATGGCCTGCTCAAATTTGAGACACTGTGTGAAATCCTGCCCTTCCCCATTTGCTTTATCATGATAATATTATACATGTGGCATAACTTAGTTTAGAATTTAGCATAAGGTTAGTTTAGTATAGTTTCTTGTTATTAGTTTTTACAATGTTTAGCCTTAATCTTGTTAGGTGGAGAGATGGGTGTGTTGTTTCTAAAGAGGGGGTTGATTTTTAATGTATGTATAAAAATGAAAAATACAAAAAAGTACAAAACATTTCTCAAAAAGTACAAAAGTAGGTGCAACTTATAGCGGTCGAGGTGTCCTTATTGGGACTAAGGCACCTACGGACTGCCTCTAGGATGCCCATCATGGTCTCCATCCCCACCCACACCACATCTACCATCTCCCGCTGGTATACTACCGCACGATGTTGGAATTCAACTTGGGGGTCCCTGGAGTCAACACTCACCGCCTGCCAACCCACCGCCAGGTATGAACCTTGGGGTGGGTTGGCAGGTAGTGATTGTTGGCTGCTGGTTGGATCCTCTGGAGTATGATTGAGTGCATGTTTGGCTTCATATTTGTGGACAGTGGGCACTGTGAACCAAATCTGAGGGGATGGGCCTTGACACACTAGGTAGGTTGCTAACACTGACACTAACCAAAGATGCCAATAGCCAGAGTTGGTTATCCACATAGTATAACACATCCTTTCACTCAGCTCCCCTCACTTGCACATGTACATGCCTCCTAATCCCACACAGTGATATAACCCAGATCATACATCGACTCTCCTGTGCCAACAACACCATCAATATGTGTGACCATATCCAATAGAGTGGTTGGTTGTAATTGAGATCTATGGTTCAAGCTGTACCTCACATGGTAGTAGTGCTGGAATTGGTGAAATGTATCTACCCAGATTTGCAACATAATTGGCAATATCCACCTTAGTCTCCAACCATTACTGACTCATGCTCTTTCTGGTGGCAGACTAGTTTTTCATGTCAATTGGTAGATCACTATTTCACATCCTCCTACTGAGCCATAAGTAGCATAGTGAGACAACTTCCCTTTAGAATCCCCTGTGGCACATGCTACATCTTCACCCAGCACCACGTCACATATAGGATGCTGGACTCCAATGGGCTCTTCTCTGCCATCCCTACATAGCTGCACTACAAGTGTGACAGCAACGCAAGTGTATTATTCTGCCTTCCTTAACAGATATCCATTTTGCCCTCCTTGCTATGCAGACACAGTGGCAGTTCAAGCTACTCAGCCAGCACTTACAATGCATTGCACAACCTGGGCTACACATCATCTTTGGTTTCAATACACAGGGTCCCCCTGGGTTGCATCGCTTGCATTCAGGATGATACAGTCAGATTTGGTACATGACGTGAGTTCTGGTGACTGCTACTATTGCAGCTGATACCTGTATAGTGTCACCCCACATGCCAGGACTGCTGTGTACTATGTATTATCATGCCAGATAATGTATAATAATGTACACTTGGCTCTGGGCATGTTCCTATATGGTAATACTTCACATACCCCACACCCGTCCCCCTCTTAGGGGAGCTGTTTCTCCTCAAATAAGCCCATGCCATTTGTTTGCTTTGCATTGCAGATTTGTGTGGATGACCACAAAAAACACACAGTGGCCTCATGGTGCAAGATGGCCTGCATTGTCCTTGTCAGCCTGAGTATGGTTCACTTTTTGTGATGCACCAGCAGCGCACAGTACAGACCCAAATCTACGATGCGACGCAAAGCCACTTAGCATGGCTTTTCATGGCCTTGTAGATATGAAGTAAGGGAAGACAGTGCAATTCGCTGCATTGCCTCACTCTGCATCAGGTGCGTACCATAGATGCTGCAGTAGTTTTTCACATGCAACACCCAAGGGTTTTGATGCATTTCTTGATTAACAAGGATGTGTGCACCAATGAATGAATCAAAAGCCTATTCCTCTCCAAGCATGGGGTGATGGTTGTTTTTGTAACAGAAGGTGTCACTTCCTGCACAAATACAACTTGATTCTAACACAGGCACCCTTGCAGGGGTGCATGCATTGGCGCTAGGCAACCATTTGAGCACCAGCACAAACGCTGCCCTGTGTTTTTACACAGGACAGCACAGCAAATTGACATGTAGTGCTGTCCTGTGTCAATTTCTTGTATGTGATCCCCTTATTTGTGCAATCAATTAGATGTGCCATTATACATAGGTGGATCTGGGACTGGTGCTGCATGCAGCACATGGAATGGATAAACAGGAAGGAGCTGGACAGAGCTGTGCAACATGTAACTGTGCGGTGCAAGTGACATTTCTAAGCCTTTTAATGGAACACGATCCAGCTTCCTGCCATTTGCACTGCACACAGTACAGTGGTGCGCTGGGACACATCTGGGTGCACTGCACAATATGACCCTTTTGCCCACATTGTCCCTTGTTAATATTTACCTTGCAGCTGTGGCTGATCCTCACGTGCTGCACTGTCATATTGAGGGACTCCAGATACCAACTCATCTGGGATGGCAACTGCCACCCGCTCCTCCATGGCATCCAGCCCCTCCTTGGGTGCTGGGCTCTCTCTTCAGTCTGCATTGCTGTCTTCAGGTTATTGGCCAAATTCTTCTTCCTCTTGCGCTTATAATCTTTCCAACACTTTTTGCAGTTGGTGACAGTCCCCTTTGGTGGCCCCACACAGTTGATATTCTCCATGATGGACTGCCAAAGGGCCTCTTTCCTCCCTAGTGGCAATTTTGAGGTGACAAACAGCTGATGTTGGTGCTGTGTCACCTCTGTGATTAAGATATAATTTTCCTCCTCACTGAGGTTGGACTTTCTCTTCCTCTTTCCCTGGGACTCTGGCTGGTGCTGGGGTTGTTGTCCTTGCTTCTGCTGACTGCTCTCTGCACCATGTCTGACTTCTGTGAAGTGCGCTATAGTTTTTCCCAGATGCATCAGTTTTTGGACTTTTTTCTACGCTATCCACACTCAAAAGTGACATAGGGCCGATTTGCGTCACTTTACAACCCGTGGGTCCACTCTGTATCATTTTTCCAGCAGAAGTGCCTGATTACCTTATGACATGACACACACAGATATGTCATTTTTTTATGAAACAGATACTTATGACATGGTGCGCTGTATTGTAAATACGACAAGGGGTGGTGATGGACAGAGTCTCTGAATTAAGCAGAGTACTCTCACCCAGTCAAGAGATCAGGGCTAGATCAAACACCGTTTTTTAGCTCATTGCACCATCCCAGTTTCAGAACCTGGCTGTATGCAAATTAGTCTGTCCCTGGCCCAGTGCATCATGGGAACAGGGCAGACCAGACTACAAAAGCCAATTCTTACACTGGGAAGGAAACAAGCTTCCGGGGACCGGTTTCTGGCATTTCAGCCGTCTTCGGCCCGGCTTGCTTGAATCCTGATGGTGCAATGAGCAAGGGACTCACATCTGAGTATACCCTTCCACGCTTAGGGTGGACAAAATTATTTACAACAAGGGGTGGTGATGGACAGAGTCTCTGAATTAAGCAGAGTACTCTCACCCAGTCAAGAGATCAGGGCTAGATCCAACACCGTTTTTTAGCTCATTGCACCATCCCAGTTTCAGAACCTGGCTGTATGCAAATTAGTCTGTCCCTGGCCCAGTGCATCATGGGAACAGGGCAGACCAGACTACAAAAGCCAATTCTTACACTGGGAAGGAAACAAGCTTCCGGGGACCGGTTTCTGGCATTTCAGCCATCTTCGGCCCGGCTTGCTTGAATCCTGATTGTGCAATGAGCAAGGGACTCACATCTGAGTATACCCTTCCACGCTTAGGGTGGACAAAATTATTTACAACAAGGGGTAGTGAGCTAAATAACGGTGATGGATCAAGCCCTGATCTTTGGACTGGGTAAGAGTGGTCTGCTTAATTCAGACACTCTGTTCATCACCACCCCCTTTTCTGAATCGTATTGTAAATACGATGCATCCATTATGTAGGATTCTGACGTACTGAGGCACAAGTTGTTTTGACGCATTGCTGATGGAACACAGCGATGCATAATTTCTTGTAAGTATGCCCCCTCACCTACACTGAACTGACATGCTGTGATCTTGTCTGAGCCAGCACGGACAGATGTGACGGCCACCACAAATATATGTTTTTTCTCTCATTGCTCATTGGGCTAAGGCACTAGTGGTAGAGATTCTCTTTGTGTTATAGAAAATGATGAGCAGTCAGGGGACCAATGCATTTGGGGAAACTGGCAAGGGGATTGTGGAAGGTGTAATCTACATTACAATATGTAATGCATCCCAACATAACAATGAAAGTGATTTGTTTCTTGCAGAGGAATCTTGCATGTAGTTTCTTTGAAAAATGCCTTCAGTTCCCCCATGAATTGAATCAATACAAGCTGAGCAAATCCAACTAGTGTATTACTGGCCTGTGCTGCAGTCACCAGCTTCCGAGATAACCCTAAGTGCCAAGTTATAACTAACCATGTGAGTCACTTTAAGCAATTCTAAACTCTTTAGCCAGCAGATCGTTGCACTGTGGGAGCTGTAGTTTTCAATTTGACATTTATATGAGACACACCAAGTTAAATTGTCTAAAAAAACAGGACTTGTTAAGGTGTCTCACATAAAACGAGGTCATTTCACTGTTATGAAATGAGGTACGTTCTTCATTCCATGACATGAGTGTGAAATGAGTAGGCTTTCTAGAAAACATCTTATCTTCTTTAATATATTTGATACAGTTTTCTGGTATTGTTTCACCAATCTCATCAACCCTTTGGGTGTTAGAGGCAATTTGCTTAGATTGTGTCTCTCCCTAAGTATTGTCAGATGAAACGTGGCATGATCTGTCATACTTTAACCTTGCCCCACATTGAGTTTAGGTATGCACCTCCCTAACCTGAGTTTCTGTTTTTAATCGGCAAACCTACCACCTGCTTTAGGGAGATATCTCATGGGAGTGATTGTGGGCAGGTCTTTGTTGCCTGGGTGGACACTGGAATAGGGGTTAAATCTTTAACTCTCTGTGTCCGGATCACTGCCTTCCTGCATTCAAAAGAACTGTACTGTGGCTGTTTTTTCTGCTACAGTGGGTGTGGACACTTGCCACTCTGTGTGGAGTTTATCTCTGCATAGCCTTGTGTTGAAGCATGTGGGATCCTCCAACCAATCGTTTTCCTGATTTGCTCAACACGTAGCTTGCACCTCTGCACACTTGTCCAAAGCATGATTGTGTTTCATTTACTATGGAAGTGTTTATATGAGCAGAGTTGAAATGGTATACACCTGTTACAATGCATTTTTTACTCCGCACTACCATTACAACGCGACTTTTACTCCGCATACCATTACAACGCATTGCGCTGGGGGGCGCTGTAGGATAGGGAATAAGTTTAATTTTCTATCCAACACCTTCCCTAGTGTCCACGGGGACTGGTGTTGGAATAGAAAATTATACTTACCACTATCCAGCGCCCCAAGGCGCTATGCGTTGTAACGGTATGCGGAGTAAAAGTCGCGTTGTAATGGTATGCGGAGTAATAGTATGCGTTATAACGTCATACATCCAGTTGAAATAGATGTGTGTAGGCACTTGGTTATGTATTGATCGCTGAAATGCGTGCACATAACAGACTATTGGTCCAATAATCGTGCGATGCTACTTGCATTTGTGGATTTGAAATTTAAGTATGATGATTTTGTTCATGTCAGTATGTGATTTTAAATGATTTTTTAATGTACTCTTTGATGTGTTTGTTAACGGAATAAATATTTTCTTGACTTGTGGATGAGCATTTTTGTGTTTTTTGTGTATGTAACTGTTTATGAGTTTGTATTTCTATGACTTCTGGTGGACAGTGGTCCACAGGGATCTTCCCTAAGCCCCACTGTGTTCAACGTCTATAGGAGTTCGTTGGCTGAAACAGCACATTCATTTGAAGTACTGATCGTCACATATGCCGACGACACACAATTATCTCCTTGAAGCAATCCAACCAACCTGACCCGGATCTATCCATCTGCCTCCAGAAAGTCTTTAACTGGATGCGTGGTTCTTTTTTGAAACTCAACGAATCTAAGACTGAACTCCTGCTTTTGAGGAAGCCTGCTCCCCCAAATGTAGATCACCTATGGCCTAGTTGCCTAGGTCCCCTCCCTGTCCAAAAAATGTATAAAGAGTCTAGGAGTCTGGATTCATTGCAACCTCTATTTTAGAGAGCAATCACGGATAGTGGCAGCGAGCTGCTATGGCTTACTATGAATGTTTGGAAAGTTACACCCCCTGCTCCCGTTTGCTGCCAGACGACTTTTGGTGCAGGCCCTCGTACTATCACGGCTCGATTACACCAATGCTATATACCTGGGAGCCCCCCACGCTACCATAAAAAAACTACAAATAGTGCATAACTGTGCGGCCCGTATGCTGCTGAACATCTCTAAACGTTCTTCTGCAAGGTCTGCCCTCACTACCTTGCATTGGCTTCCTGTCCAATAAAGAATTCAATTTAAGGCTTTGTGTATTACCCACAAGTCACTGTCAGGAAAGGGCCCACCTTTGATTCGACCATGGACTCAACCTTATGTACCCAACAAAGCCCTCAGGTCTGGAAATAAAGGTTTAATCCTAGTCCCTAAGAGTAAACATGCACGTAGTGGAGGCCGACTGTTCACATACAATGCATCTAGACTCTGGAACAGTATTCCCCTCCACATACGCTCCGAACCTGATTATCTCAAGTTCAGAAAATTGCTGAAAACCTTTCTCTATCATTAACCTCCTCTTAGTGCACTTGGCTTCTTAGCGCTGGGATGCTCCAGGGTAACCATGCGCTCTAGAAATGTTCCTTCATTCATTCCTTCATCCATTCATTCATTCATTCATTCATTCATTCATTCATTCACTCATAACTGAAGTTGTCTTTTAGTATCCTGGGAACTGCACCTCCATTTGATGCATAATAATCATGAGAGGAGTGTTTCATTGTGTCAATGTGAACAAATTAGGTTTGACTTGGTAACAACAGGTAACATGTTTGGCGAGGGAGGGACTCTGTTCTTCTGTGTCACTGATAATGATGTATTTACTTGTGATGAATGTTTCCCTGATTGATTTAGTATTTTCTACGCCTGTATTAGCATGTTCCCTTTTTATTCCCACAGTGATGTGGCAGTTCTGGCCCACAACCTAGCTCATTGTCTGTCCAAATGGTATTTGCTTGCATATTACATCCAGCTGCTGTTTAGCAAACATTCTACCTAACATGATTCATTCTGTTTTTTGGATGGACCAGTAAATCAGAAAGCCAAATTTGTGTGAGATAGTTAGTTTCAGGAACACACAATCAGCTGTCATTGCTGTGGACGAATTGCACTAGTGTCTGGTTCTGCCATCGGAGATTCAAAATAATAATGAAAATCTGCCAAGCAAATTAAATATTTTTTTTATTATTATCATTATTATTATTATTATTATTATTATGCATACATTTTAAAACTAAATAAATATTACTAAATGTCTGATTCAATATCCGAAACAGTATCATTTTTTCAAACTAATAAATATATATGAAATATATTTTTTAAATATGGAAAATATTTGTACTAAATAATGCAACTATTTTTACATTTTAACAATATTTTCAATTTCGAACCTAAATTGACTTTTATTAAATAGGGCACCTCCATTTTTTTAAATGATTCAGTACATGTTTCTTCTTAATTCAAAAATCGAATAATTTAATATAATTGTTGACCTGACAACCTTGCCATGGTACTCCTACAAACTATTTGCTTTCACTCGTCCTCTATTGCTGAATTTGTTTATGTCAGCTTTAGAACTCTGTGCACTTTGCCACTGCTCAACAGTGCTAACGTGCTTGTGCTTTCTCCTTCAAACATGGTAAAAAAGACCTTTAACTAATAGGCACATTTAATTCACTTGTAAGTCTGTAGTAGATAGTACTACATGTACCAGGGCCCATAAACTAAATGCTAACGTGGGCCTGCAGCATTCATTGTGCCATCTGCCAAATTACTCTTTTAAAACATGTCTCAGGCCTGCACTGCAGCATGTAGTGCTTTTTTAAACTGTCATTTCGACCTGCCAAAATTATCCTTTTGCCAGGCCTGACTCTTACTTTTTATGACTTCTAATTTACCCCTAAAGTGACGCTCCTAGGGCAGGGTGCATTGTGTTTTAAATGCAGGACACGTGTGCTTACATTTTACTTAGCCTAGCAGTGAAAAACCCGTAAAGTAATTTTTCAATGTTGTAAGGCTTATCTCTTGCATTGACTAACACGGGGTTACCTTGCTACGTTTATTAAGTGCTAACTTTGGATTGGGAGAAGATAGAGATATGCTGTTTAGATTCAAATGAATTGTATTTTAAAGTCCTGTTTAATGATAAAGATAGATTGTAAGTCACAATTCTGAAAGTGCCATTTTTAGAAAGTTAAAGACACACAATTGATGGACGGAATGCAGAACAAATCAAAACATTCACCCCCAGTCAATAAATCTGGGTTAAATCCATCATTCTTTTGCTCATCATGCCACCCCAGTTTAGACCTGGCCATATGCAAATCAGTCTTGACCCTGTGCCTCATGAGAACAGTCCAGCCCGAACTGCCAAGCCCGGTCCTCCCTGGACCGGAAACCAGCATCCTAAGACCAGGTCCGGGGTTTCACCCCTCTTCAGCCAGGATAGCTTGATTCCAGTGGCACAGTGAGCCCGGGACACACGTCTGGGCATACCCGGCACACTTAGGGCAAGAAAGCAAAAGACACACAATCAATGGACGGAACGCAGAACAAATCAAAACATTCATCCCAGTCAAGAGATCTGGGTTAAATCCATCATTCTTTTGCTCACCATGCCACCCTAGTTTAGACCTGGCCATATGTAAATTATTGTTGACCCTGTGCCTCATGGGAACAGTCCAGCCTGAACTGCCAAGCCAGGTCCCCCCTGGACCGGAAATAAGCATCCTAGGACTGGTTTCGGGGTTTCACCCCTCTTCAGCCAAGATAGCTTGATCCCAGTGGCACAGTGTGCCTGGGGCACACGTCTGGGCATGCCCGGCGCACTTAGGGCGAGAAAGCAAAAGACACACAATTGATGGACGGAATGCAGAGCAAATCAAAACATTCACCCCAGTCAAGAGATCTGGATGAAATACATCATTCTTTTGCTCACCATACCACCCCAGTTTAGACCTGGCCATATGTAAATCATTCTTGACCCTGTGCCTCATGGTAACAGTCCAGCCTGAACTGCCAAGCCAGGCCCTCCCTGGACCAGAATCAAGCATCCTAGGACCGGTTTCAGGGTTTCACCCCTCTTCAGCCAGGATAGCTTGATTCCAGTGCCACAGTGAGCCTGGGACACACGTCTGGGCATACAGTTGCACTTAGGGCGAGAAAGCTTGGGTAAAGAAGGGTGACATACCCTGAAATTGGTCCCAGGATGCTTGTTTCTGGTCCAAGGAGGACCTGGCCTGGCAGTTCGGTCTGGACTGTTCCCATGGGGCACTGGGTCAAGACTGATTTGCATATGGCTGGGTTCAAACTGGGGTGGTGAAGTAGGCAAAAGAACTATGGATTTAACCGCGATCTTTTCACTAGGGGAGAATGTTTGCATTGTCAGCATTCCGTCCATCTTTTGTTTGCTGTAACACTTTTTGACTTAAGTGGGATGGGTATGCCCAGACGTGGGTCCCTTGATCACTGTGCCACTGGATTCAAGCTAGCCTGGCTGAAGAAGGGTGACATACCCTGAAATCGTTCCCAGGATGCTTGTTTCCGGTCCATGGAGGGCCTGGCCTTGCAGTTCTGTCTGGACTGTTCCCATGGGGCACAGGGTCAAGACTGATTTGCATATGGCTGGGTCCAAACTGGGGTGGCGTAGTGGGCAAAAGAACAATGGATTTAACCCAGATCTTTTGACTGGGGGAGAATGTTTGCATTGTCAGCATTCCGTCCATCATTTGTTTGCTGTAACACTTTTTGCCCTAAGTGGGATGGGTATGCCCAGACGTGGGTCCCTTGCTCACTGTGCCACTGGATTAAAGCTAGCCTGGCTGAAGAAGGGTGACATACCCTGAAACTGGTCCCAGGATGCTTGTTTCCGGTCCAGGGAAGACCTGACCTGGCAGTTCAGTCTGGACTGTTTCCATGGTGCACAGGGTCAAGACTGATTTGCATATGGCTGGGTCCAAACTGGGGTGGCGTAGTAGGCAAAATAACGATGGATTTAACCCAGATATTTTGACTGGGGTAGAATGTTTGCATTGTCAGCATTCCATCCATCATTTGTTTGCTGTAACATTTTTAGAAATTTGGCATTTTCTTGTTCCAACCATCTGTGCCTTATCCAATTTGTGGGTCACCAACCACAAGAATTGTGGTTGTTGCTTGAGTGGGGCTTCAATCCCCACTAACCAATTACCCAATTTCACACAATGTTTAAAACGTTTCTTTGTAAAAGCTTCAGAGGCTGCAACTGACCTCCTGCAACTATACCTGTCTGGACCTGCAACTGGACCTGCTGACCTCTGCTGGAGTTAGTCCCTGATCCCCAAGAGGTGCCTCCCCGGGCCCTGAACCCTTGGCTAGCATCAGAGTGTACTTCTCCTGAGGAAAACGCGAAAAGCTGAAGGCTGGGCTCTTTGAGACCATGAAAGGGCCAGTTTGCGACACCACTGTGCTGCTCACAATGACCAGCAACTTTTTGCAGTGACGACAACAGCTCATGATGACGGGCACCACAAGACCTGCACTTCGCGCAACAGAAATGTCAGTCCGTGACAACCATCAAAATGAAGCTACAGCAATGACTGATCTTGATGCCTGACCAGTTCTTCGTGCTTCAGTCACAACCATCCATAATGCTCACCCTGCTTTTTGCTCTACAGTGAAAGCCACACTCAGTCTGCTCCTCGCGGCCTCCTTCACCTCAAACAGAACTCTTCATTCCAGACTTAGTAGGTAATTGTTCAGTGGGACTAGCCTGGTCCCTTATCCTATTTGTGCTCTATTGTATTCAGCCTACATTTGTGACTTTCCCCCATCTACCATGACCAGAGGACTGCAAGTGGTTTTAGGTGCTATTTTCACATAAAACTTTAAAATTCAATATCACCGATTCTGCTGAATTTTGTCATTCTGGTATATTTTTATTTATTAAAATTTACTTGAGTTTTCTAAATTGTTTGGGGATTTTTCTTATTTTTGTGTTTTCACTTTTTTACTGTTGGTGTGCTGCATAAATACTTCACACATTTTCTCTAAGTTCAGCCTGACTGCTTTTGTGCCAAGGTACCAGAAGGTTATTTAGTAACTTTTGTGGTTCACCCTGACAAGGATTGTGGTTGTTACCTGTGGGGGCTTCCAAGTCCCTCAAACAATAACCCACTTTAATATAATCATTAAAATGTTTTGTTTTAAATAACTACCCACTCTATTCCCAATAGAACCCCTAGCCCCATTAAAAAATCATTATGAATAGATATAGTTAGTCAGTGAAAGATACATGAATTATTAAAAAATTTAAATAGTTACAATTAACATAATTAATTTACATATCAAAATCAAATATAAATTAATAGGTAATTTTCATTAAAATATTACATACCTAGAAACCCAATAAAATGCAACAAATCTGAAATAGAAATAAAGAACCTGATCCGATTTTAAAAAACTGTCAGTCAGTATGGCAGAAGACATCACTTCTGCCATCCTAATGGACTACGATCTGTCAAATTTAGAGATGACCACCAGCCCAGTGGTCATTGTGCACTTAAACAACTGCCATGATGTTGGGTCCTTTCAATGTACAAAATGTTTGGTGGATGGGCACCATCAGTTTTGATGTCCATTCAGGAAATTTTGTAGATGTTTTTGTTTTTTCAGAACAAATTTACAAAAAAGGGGTAAAGACTAATGACCACACGTAAGGGGTGTTTTCACCCAAGTTGTGTGGCTTTTTGTTTTTTCCTGCCCCATACCACCAAATTGTTCCTGGCAGTGATGGACAGAAAAAAATACATTACAATGTCCACCCTAAATAGGATGTGATGTGTTATGTCCTTCCTCTGATGGCCCCTACTCCATTGGGTTGTCTGAGGATTGTTTACATTGTTATAGTCATAAGGGATCCTTTGATGGAATACTTTAGCACTGCCTGTCACTAAATAAGATAGAAGATCAAGGGTTTAGCAGACACAGCACTTCATCACGTTTGTTACAGGGTACCCTCTATGCCAAACTGTAAATCGGGCCCTAACTTACATTTATATAAACTATTTACCATAAAACCAAAATAAAGATCATACAGAAACAATATTAAATATGATATTCTAGTACATTCTATGTAAAACGTTTATATTATTGTAAAAATAAATTCTTTACTACGAAATTCCTTTCTTTCATATCATTGCCCTTATAATATTTTGTCCTTGAGATTAAGATCAAACACTATTAATGAACTGATGTTCAGGATCCCAACCATCCTGTGCAAGTTAACAATCATTTAACATTCACATGCCAGAAAATAACATTTCTTCAGATTGCTGCTATTGTACCAAACTGCAGCCATCATATGCAAGGAGCATCTACAAAATTACAGGTTTTCAGAGAAAGCAAGTGAGTAAAGAAGAAACATCTTTAGATTTCTGACAATGTAAAAACCCAGATGCAACTTTATAGGTACCAGCAACTATATACTATTCATTCATTCATTCATGGCAACATCTCAGACCACTTGAAAATAACCAAAGTCACCTTTCTACTGGAGAAACAACTGAATGAATACCCCAGAAATCTGGAAAATTGTAGTCCCTACATCAGACCAGCTAATGATCAGTAACTGTCTATAGAACATTGTAGGATATCAGTGAACGCTCCATCAGTTGAATATACACCCCATTTGTAAATTAGGTTCTCCCAAACATCCCTGTGGGACTCTTTTGAGTAACTGTTGAGTGGAATGTACATTTACTCTATAAAAGCAATGAGTATGGCAAAGCATATTCCACCATCTCATAAAGGTGATGTTGCTAGTATCTTTACAGCTGGAAGAAATAATCAGGAATCCTATGGCACCTAGTAAATCAACACATTTCCCTACCATAACATTGTCTTGTCATGTAAAAATACCTCTCAGAAAAACATATATTTCTTATCAAACTGAAATGCAACAGAACATATATCCGGAATCTTATCCCAAATTTGCAACCAGAATAGAGAAACCTTGGGACTTTCAAAAGACATATGAAAAAGATCACTGTTCTCAACACTGCAATACCAGCATTTAGCCTTATTGTAAATGTTTGGCTTAAAAAGTAAAGTAGGATTGAGAAATAGGCTATTATTGAAAAAAATAAACATAGTTTGAGTATTGCTCACAGAGAGAGATGTTGACTACATTTTTGACCATATCAAGTTCATTTATGAAGTAGCAAGTCTTTTTGAAAATCAGTTTCCCATTTTATCTCAACCTTTGTTTTGGGTCTGTCTGCAGAAAATGCAGACAGCTGTTTGTATATGTATATATGAGAGGCTCTGACTTCTAAGAGAAAGTAAAAGTAAATATTGAATCATGATGAGATTGAACCAGTGTGTAGTGAGGAAATAGATAATGTCACTATGCGTTTAAGTTGTTCATATTTAAAAGAAGTTGAGTATAAATTGAAATTCTGTTAGAGATCAGAACATGAAAGGAAATTGTCATCTGAGAAAAGTTGATCTATTGTAATGAGTTCTTTTTGTACCCATTCTTTCCAGAACATTATACTATTGTTTATTTTAATGTTTTTATTATGCCAGTGGGGGAAGTTCTGAAAGGTCTGAAGTGGTGCAAATGATCTGATACGAAAAAACTTAGCTAAAAAGGTGGGATATGTAATGATGGGCAATGGAAATAGTTTAGGGGGTTGAGATAGAAATGTTATGCTTTTGATGGAAAAATGGGTTCATATAGATTCTTCTGATCTATACGTTATGGTGTGTGGTAGAGGAAAGTCATCCAACATCGAGGTCCAAATCAGTTTGAGAATGACTGCTGAATAATACTTATGGAAATTTGGAAAGTTGACTCCACCGAAAATCTTAGGTTGTTGAATCTTATATAAATATATACGTGCTCTTATTTTATTCTATACAAACTTTACTAACATGCTATTTATAGATGTATTAAAAGTCTGCGGACATTTCATCTGGAGCATAGAGGTAGAAGTCATCTACCACCTTCATCTTTGATTACATTCTCAATATCTAAGGTCAGGGATTTATGAAACAAAATAACAAAACCATTCTTATTAATTTTAGTGGAGGAACACAAAATTTGGCCTACCCATTGATTCTTCAGTGAATTTATATGTTTTTCCGTAATGTGAGTTTCGTGTAAGAGAACAATCTGGCTTTTTAGTCTAGATAAATGAGGGAGAATTCTTCTTCTTTATAGGATTTCAAAGACCTTTGACATTCCATGGATCCAAAGAAAGATTAGTGATATAATCATAAAAAGAAATATATTTACCTGCTTCAGATACATAAATTGAACAGTTTAGTAAGTTGAAGAGTGTATGAACCATATAAGCAGTACCTAGATAAGTAAAGGGGAAGAGAAAATAAGAACCAAGAGGATAACAGATAAAAAGAGAAAAAGAAAGGAATATGACAAATGGAAACAAGATAAGAGGGAAGACAGTAAAACTCCCATGTTAATTCAATAGAAAGGGCTAAAAGCTAAGGGCCTCATTTATGAGGCTGTGCGTCACTTTTACGCCGCCGGTGGGTCACTTTTTGTGACGCACCAGTGGCGTAAAAAATGCGCCTTGTTGTGCCATATTTACAAAGTGACGTATCTAGGTAGATGCGTCACTTTGTAAACCCCTGCGCCACATTATACCTGCGCCAGGTATAATGTATGCAAGGGGGGGCGTATTGACGCAAGAAAGGGTCATGGAAGCGACGCAGTGAAATCTATGAGATTTCACTGCGCCACTTCTAGGACTCAAATGCGTCAATATCTCACTCCTGCCTCACAGCAGGCGTAAGACTGATGCAGGCCCGTTCACATGGGGCTTGCCACATTGCTGGAGTTGCGTTACTTTTGTGACACACTCCAGCAATGCGTCACTTTTGCACCTACAGATACGTCAGAAATACTGACGTATCTGTAACTCCTTGCGATATGATGCGTCATACTGTAAATATGATGCATCACTGGTGTCGCAAGGAGGGCGCAATGAAAAGTGACGCATCGCTGCTTTAACGCAGCGACGCGTCACTTTTCATAAATGAGGCCCATAGAGGCTATAGCCAAAGAAAGCAGAGGATAAGATTGGAAGATAATGAAACCTGGAGAGGATAGTGCAAAAGAAAGAAAATTAATAAGTAATAGTTGTTAGGTAGAGATCTGCGGAGTTGAAGAAGATGCTTAAGAGAATATGTGGACAAAGAGCATAATGAAGATGAGGAAATCACTTACCATGAACAAGACAACAGATTGATGAGTGTACATGTAGGAAACTGAGAAGACACAGGAACACAAGACACTTTATTCCAAATGGCCTGAACAGAGACAAGATCTGCAAAAGAGAGTGTTGGAATAACATGTATCAATATTAGAGAGCCTATAAGTCAAAGACATACATAAGAAAGTTGAACTCAACAGGAACAAACCTCTATACATCAAGTCTTTCAAATTTCCATTCCTTCTCATCAATGGAGGAAAATAAACTTCTTCACATCTTCAGGATTGTCAAACCCTGAGGTTATATCTTTGAAAGTGACCTTAAAAAGACATAGATGTACAAGCCCAAATCGAGCATTCATGGACCTTAAAGCCAGATGGAGATCCAGAAATTATTTTTGTCTGATAGCCATTGTTCTTATGACATCTTGTGAGAAGAATATCTTGTGACCAGACCATAATATTTGTTTACGTTGGTTGGCAGTATAACAGAAAATAAGCAATGATCCCTCATATTTATTTATTTTTTTATTTTTTTATTTTAGCGATTTGTATAGCGCCTGGTGACCCAAGGGCATCCCCGCGCTGTAAGGAGATTGTTTATCCTGTAAGGAGAGGGAGGGAGGAGGAACAGTTATTTCGGGAATAGGTGCGTTTTCAGTTTTTTGCGAAAGGTCAGGTAGCTGGCTTCCAGTCTGAGGGTGCGTGGGAGGGAATTCCATCTCACGGCCGCTTGCACCGACAATCGTCGGCCTCCGGTGCGGGTCCTTTTGAATTTGGGGACGTTGGCCAGGTGCTCACTGTCTGAACGGAGGGATATGGATGCTTTGTAGGGGGTGACCAGGCTGCTGAGGATAGTAGGGCCAGATCCGTTGATAAGTTTGTGTGTTGTACACATAGCTTTGAATTCCACCCTTTGGCGAACAGGGAGCCAGTGCAAGGCCTTGAGGGCTGGTTTTGCTGACACTCTCGAAGGAAGGTTCGTGAGCAGACGGGCCGCAGCGTTCTGTGTCCGCTGTAGTCTAGTCAGGTTGGCCTCTGGAGCGCCCAGGTAGACCATATTGCTGTAGTCAAGACGGGACAATACTAGCCCCTGGATAAGAAGTTTCCTAGAGGGAGGAGGTAGTAATGGGAGGATCTTACGGGTGGTGCGCATGAGCCCAAAACAGGTGCCAGCAGTTTTGGCCGCTTGCGTCTTCATGGTGAGCTCCGGTTCGAGCCATACTCCAAGGGTTTTGATTTCACGCTTCGGGGAGGGGATTTCTCCGAATACGTCGGGCCAGACTGTTGGGGGGATGGTTGCCCATTGTTTTCCCAGGAGCATCACTTCGGTCTTAGACCCATTTAATTTTAGTGATGAATCACTCATCCAGCTGTGTATTTGGGTAAGGCAGTTCGCCAGTTTCTCTGGGTGGTCGGCTAGTTGGGATAGAGAGACGACCAGTTGAGTGTCATCAGCGTAGCTTACCATTTTTATGTTAAATGGTGTCACCACGTCTTCCAGGGGAGCCGTATATGCGTTAAACAGCGTCGGGCTCAGGGAAGATCCCTGAGGGACCCCGCTTGTGAGGGGGAGGGTGGCTGAGTGGTAGATGCCGTCCCATACCTGGAACGTGCGTCCGGTGAGGAAGGATTCTGTCCAACTAAGTGCCGTCCCGGTGATCCCTGCTGCCGCGAGCCGATGGAGGAGGACACGGTGGTTGACTGTGTCGAAGGCTGCGCTGAGATCCAGGAGGATCACTGCCACTGACCCTCCTGAATCCAGTATGCGCCTTGCCTCCTCGATGACGGCGAGGAGGGCAGTATCTGTGCCATGGCCCGGGCGGAAACCAGTTTGGGATTCCCGTAAGATGTTGTTTGTTTCAAAGAACTGGGACAATTGTCTGTTGACCAGTTTCTCAGCTAGCTTGCTGATTGCCGGTAGGAGAGAAATTGGTCGATAGTTTCCCATGTCTGCTGGATCGAGCTGAGGTTTTTTAAGGAGTGCTTTTACCACCGCGCTCTTCCAGCTGGCAGGGACAGATCCCTGGGTAAGTGAGCTATTAATGAGCTCCGTGACCGTGGGAACGATGACAGGGGCCACGGTTTTGAGGACTCTGATGGGAGCCGCATCAAGTGGTGAACCACTTCTCATTTTGGTCATGGTTCGCTCGACTTCCAGACATGTTACTGGCCTGAATGTCTCAAGTTGAGGACGAGGATGACTTTCGGTTTGACTGGGGGGTGTCGGATTGTCCAAGTGGCTGGTGGGCCCGGGAGGGGGGAGGGAAACTAGTATACGGGCGATTTTATCGTTGAAGTACGTGGCTAGGTCATTACTTCGGTCCACCGATGGGACACTGGAGGACGGTGAATGGGGTACTTTGAGCAGCTCCTTTACGATTATGAATTAGAAGATTCTGTAATCCGCGTGTCATAGTGGGAGGCTTTGGCGTGCCTGATGGCATCTTTGTAGAGTCTGACTGTATTGTGGTATGCATCCTTGCTGGAGTGCTGCCAGTCTTTCCTCCAAAGCCGTTCGGCTCTTTTACAGTTTTTACGGAGGAGTCGGAGGTCAGTGGTATACCACGGGGCGGACCCAGGTTTTCCGTTTTTATCCTCCCTAGTTCTTAGTGGGAGTACGGAGTCCAGGGAGGTGGTGATCCACTCTCTGAAACTGTCAGCGACAGCCGGATCGTCTGCGCGTGCCGGGCTGGTGTTTTTAAGAATGCTGGCCCACTCTTCGGTAGGAAGTCTGGACCAGGTCCTGTCCCTGATGTAGGTGGGCGGTTTTTGAGGTTTCCTGAAGAAACCTGGCAGTAGGAAGGAAATTAGGAAATGGTCTGTCCAGGGTAAGGGGGAGGAATCCTTCACTTGCATCGATGGAGTGTTAGTGAACACTGGGTCCAGCAGGTGACCCTTGGTATGAGTGGGTCCGGAATTAAGGAGGTGGATGTCAAGTGCTGCCAGATCAGCGATCAGGTCAGCTGCTGTCTGGTCGGTAGGGTCTTCGAGATGGATGTTAAGATCTCCTATTATCAGGAAATTCGATATGGAGTGGGCCAGGGTTGCTAGAGTGTCCAGGAGAGCGCTCGCGAAAGGGCCTGGATGCCCGGGAGGGCGGTAGACAAGGACTCCTGTCAGAGAGTTGGTCGAGTCTAGTTTGATTGTAAATTGCAGGCTTTCAGAGTCAGGGATCTGTGCATCCTCAGATTTGCAAAGAAGGTGGTCCCGGTGGATGATGGCGACACCGCCACCTCGGCCTAGGGGGCGGGGTAGGGACTGAATGAGGAAGCCTGGAGGGGTTGCTAGCACCATGTCTGCCTCAGAATGTGGGGCGAGCCATGTTTCCGTGAGGAAGAGGATATCAATCTTTTGGTCTTCAATGAGGTGGTTGATCTGCGTCGCATGTTTGGGGAGCGAACGGCAGTTAAGTGAGGCCAGTATCAGGGCAGCAGGCTTGTGAGGTTTTATAAGTAATTTGCGTTGTACTGGCTTGCAGAGGGTACAGCGGATGAAGGGTCCATTTAGGTCGTGAGTGTATTTACAAGAGGGGGTGGGGGGTCTGAGACTTAGTAACTCCCGACGTGAGTATCTTACCTTAGGGGCAGCTGTATCCGGCAGGGGTAGTGGCCCTAGGCCCGGTCGTGCGCAGACGGGCGCAGACGGGCTTGCCTTAGGCGCGCCTTCGGCACGCAAACGGCGCTCCCGCTGCGCTCGTCCGCTGCGCTGGTATGGCCGGCACATTTGTAGTCTCTGGGGGTGGGCGTGGCCTCGCAGTGGGCGTGGCTACCGCCTTGGGCGTTTCCTGATTCAGCGCTGGGGTCGCTGTGTCAGGGGTGGTCGGGGGGGTCTGTGAGGGCGCGTTCAGGTCAGCGCTTCCAAGCAGGTGAGCTCTAAGGTCTTTAAAATTCTAACACAAGTGAAAATGGTGCAGTTTTTAAAAACAGATGAAAATACAGTCCTCCGGCTTCCGCCTCAGTTCTAACACAAGTGAAAATGGTGCAGTTTTTAAAAACAGATGAAAATACAGTCCTCCGGCTTCCGCCTCAATTCTAGCACAAGTGAAAATGGTGCAGTTTTTAAAAACAGATGTAAATACAGTCCTCCGGCTTCCGCCTCAATTCTAACACAAGTGAAAATGGTGCAGTTTTTAAAAACAGATGAAAATACAGTCCTCCGGCTTCCGCCTCAATTCTAACACAGGTGAAAATGGTGCAGTTTTTAAAAACAGATGTAAATACAGTCTTCCGGCTTCCGCCTCAGAGGATAACAACAGAAAGATAAAGGTTAAGAGTCAGAGTGAGAGGAAATGCCTTAAAGGGTGTTTAAATAAATCTGTCAAGAAGTGGGTGGTATTAAAAGTAGCATAGAAAATGGGTAGGTAGTGAATATGTATAAGAAAGATATAGAAGGAAATAGAGGATAGGAAGTAGGAAGATGGAAAATGATTATTACAAAGGAGAATAATATTCAGTGTTCCAGTCAATCTGTCCAAGCCTAGCTCCATGCTGTTGTAGAATTTGTAGGCCAGAGAAGCCAACCATGAGCAGCAGATGGGGGGGGGGGGGGCCTTTCCTCGGCCGGCAACACGATCTGGCAATGATGGGGGGCAATGTGTCACTTTCTGTCCAGAGTGGCGGACATCTTAGGGTCAGGCATCATTAGTCAGCAGATTGCAGCTCAGTAGAATGATGAATTAGGCCTGAGGAGCCCATCATGTCGACAGGAAGGGGGGGCCTTGCCCAAGCTCGCTATAAGAATCAGTGAGGTGGAAAGAACCTCAAAAGTCTTCCTCTCAGAAGCTATATGTCCTGGGCGGCGGCCATCTTAGGTCCAGGCGTTGCCAGCTCTATGTGATCCCCGGCTGTAGCAGTGAGCAGAAAGGATCGGTAGTGGGGGGGTGGAAGGATCCGTCCCACCATGCAGTGTTGGTGTGGGAATTGTGAATATGGCCTTAACCCTCCTTGTTGTGACCTCCGATGTGCAAGGACAGTTAAAGAGTGTCCTGGGCGGCGGCCATCTTAGGGCCAGGCGTCGCCAGCTCTGTGATCCCCGGTTGTAGCAATGAGCAGAAAGGGTCGGTCCCACCGTGAAAGGGGGGGGGGGGCGCCGCGCCTCACCTCACCTCACCTCACCTCCTCGTGTTGAGTCTTCCGCTGCGAGAAGGGGGCCTCCGCGCTGCTCCTCAGCGGTCGTGACGCCCACAGCGCGCTATCACTGGGCTCCAGCACTCTTTCCAGACCGCTCCGGTCCCATCTCCCGCCCGGACTCTTCAAAGGCGGAGCGGCTGTCGGACCCACGGCAGATCCGAGCTAATTCCTGTCGGTAGCGCGAGATCGGCCCGACTCGCCTGGGGGGACACAGAAGCAGCTCCTCGCTCCTTGGCAGATCAGCTGCAGCTCCTCGTTCCTGGGGCGACCAGCTGATCGGACACGCAGTCCAGCATACAGCGCGGTAAGTAGAGAGCGGGGGTTAGATGTCTTGAGCGTGGTGAACGGGGAGAACGGGCCGGGAGGGATTTACACAAAAGTGATCCCAAACCCGAGAGCCCGTTTTCCCGATGCTACCTCCGCGGCCATCTAAGCCAAAAAATAAATAAAAAAATAGGATTGTATGGAGGTAATACATCAGATTGTGCAACGTAGCTCTGTGTACTTCCTCAAACTGATTTGCATTCGACTGTTCCTCTGCTCTATTGGCCTTTCAGAGGCGAAAGTGACATGTGACTGTATCTGCCACAGCCCTACCCGACTATTGACTTGTCCAGGCATCACCCATAAAATAATCATAACTTAGCTTAAGGAGATTTACCAAGGACTGAGACCCGACATAATGAGCTTGTTGTATACTGTTGTATATTGAGGGATACACCATCTTTTAAACCAAGAATCTTTGCAATATTGAGCTGCCGAAGAGCAATCATGTCTGAGCCTTCTGATCCCTCAGCAACTCTGTGAATTTGAAGATAATTTTGCTGTTATGATTTTTAATTTTGCTGTTATGATTTTCGAAGACTTATGTGTGTTTTTTAAGTTGAAGGACTTCATTTGACAGTGAACAGCTGCTCTGGGACCCTGATGGCACCAAACTTACTCCAACAAATCCATTCCCCCATCTCAGACTGCAGCGTTGTCCTAGCACGGGCCCCAACTTTGGAGGATGGTGGGGGCCACCTCTTTCACCTGCAGGTCTACATCAGACTCCACCACCTTATCTGCTATCTACAATCTTCTGCAGCAAAGTAGAGAAGAGTACCGTAAGGATTCACAAGCACTTAAAACTGCTCTTTTAAAGACTCAAATGGTCCTCAGGAAACTTTCAAGGAACATGGATACTCTTAACTCACGACTTGGTGAAAGACAAAATAGTGCAGGAAAGCCTTCAAATTGGTCAAAACTCAGATCTCACAACAGGATGACTATGCTATCATCAAGGGTCGGAGACCTCAAGAACTGGTGCCACCTGAATAACCTCAGTGTTTTGGGGATCCCATAGGCGGTGGAGGGGGATGATCCCAGAGGGAATATAGTAAAGGTGGGTGGCGAAATCTGCTCCGCCAGTGGAGTTTGCAGAGTTTTGCCAACTCTGTGCTCCCTTGGGAACGCGGAGTTTGGCAAAAACTCAGATTCCGCAGCGTGGCAGAGTTTGCCTCTGCCACCCACCCCTAGGAAAGCCGCCGCAGCTTACCTGATCCTGCCATTCTCCGCCGTGCCGGGGCTGTCCTCCTCCTCCTCCTGGCTGTCTCCTCATCGGTGGAAAACATCTAATTACTTTCATTCATCCACAGTACCTATGACTATATTTTGTAAGAATTTCCCCATAAAAATCTGGTGTCATTAATGTCCAGGAAAGCTCCACAGAGATGCGCAAGGGAGTTATTTCTTCTTGAACCACACATCTAGATTAAAAAATGGCTTTATGCGGGCGGCTTCTGCAACCTTACTCCAGCTTGCGCATCTCCGTGAATCCACGTACCGTGTGAAGATTCTCTTCTAAAAGCGGACAGAAAAGTCAAGGGACAGCCGCCACTGAATTTATTTCACATATGAGACAGGTGAAGACCCCTCTAACAAAAAGGAATGCGATAGCATAGAAGCTGCAAGCCCGGATTTCGGTTTTTCGAATAAAAACCAACAGATAAGTGACAGAGCCCTGATGACAGTCTAAAGATTGATTTCTTTGGACCAGAAACGCGTCGGCACATTGGAAGGAGTTATCCGAAAACACTAATCGTTTTTTAGATCAAATCATTACTCCTTCCCTCCTTTTGACTTTGTCTCTTTGTTCTTCTGTATAAATACTGATTTGATCATTTATGCATAAGATTGTTTTCAACTGAATGTTTTGTATGTTTTGTATTACATGTAGATTGTTTGCAACTGTATAATAGGATTTTATATATTTGGTGTTTTGTAGACAGTGATGTATATATTTATTGTGAGTAGCTGAATGTTCTTTTCTTCTTTGAAAAAAAGTATAAAAATAAATAAATACTAAAGTTGACAGGTATAAATAAATATACCAGGTCGAACAAAAAGAAGTAGTGTTTGTCCTATTGCCCCTAAATAATTGGCATTCTTTCAAAAGTTAAAAGAGGGTGTTGGCATTTTGTGTTATTTCAAAAGGAAAACAAGGCAAAGAAAGTGAAAAAGTAGAATGGAGGGAATAACTTAGATGATAAACAAATTAACCACAACAAGAGGAATCAGAAATGGCCATAATACATCTGTCAAAAGGCAACCTCTCAAAGAAAGTGCTAACAAAAGGATTGCATTTCTGCTCTGAGCTACTTTTTAACTTGGTTGAAAGCAAAATTGATATGTAAATATAAGTTTTTAAAATACTATGCAAAAAAAAGATGAGAAACAATTGATTTGGAATGTAAATCAAACTAGTGAAAAATGTTATCTGTTTACACAAGACGTGTGGCCACTAGTCAAGTCAAAACCACTTTATTCGATTTAGTTAAAAATCATAAAAGCATACTACAATCAATTAAAAAGGCAATACGATTTCATAAAAAATTACATACAGCAATAACAATTTGGTACACAGTTTAAAAACAGCTAACAGAAAAAGGTAATTATTAGCTAAAATTACAGGTACAAAGAACACATTTCATTCTCCAGAGCAAACCCCCATATTACATTTGCAATCGCCTCCTCCTAATCCTAACAGCAGCAACAAGATAGTTATTTATTTATTTATTTATTTGGCGATTTGTAGAGCGCCTGGTGACCCGGAGGCATCCCCGTGCTATAAATCAGTGGAGACCAAAAAGGGGGAGGGGAGATGGAACTATTTGGGGGAAAGGAAAGTTTTCAATTTTTTACGAAAGAGGGCGTGACAGGATTCCAGACGCAAGCTGCGGGGAAGTGAGTTCCATCCTGAGGAGGCTTTGACCGCAAAGCGTCGCCCACCGGTGCGGGCCTTCCTGAATTTGGGGACAATGGCCAAGTGTTCGTTGTCAGAGCGAAGGAGTCTGGGAGCTTTGTAGGGGTTGACCATGTCTTTCAGGGCGGCTGGACCAACACCGTTGATGAGTTTGTGGGTAGTGCACAAGGCTTTAAATTCTATTCTCTGGCGAACAGGAAGCCAGTGCAGGGCCCTAAGGGCAGGCTTGGCCGAGGCTCTGGGGGGGAGATTCATAATGAGCCTCGCCGCCGCATTTTGAGTACGTTGGAGTTTTGCCAAAGTGAACTCAGGTGCGCCAAGGTAGACGGCGTTGCTGTAATCAAGCCGGGCTAGGATGAGACCCTGAACCAGTAGTTTTCTGGACAGGGGAGGGAGGAGTGGAAGGATCTTGCGAATAGATCGCATGAGTCCAAAACATGTTCCAGCAGTTTTGGCTGCCTGAGTCTTCATGGTTAGGTCAGGTTCTAGCCATACTCCCAGTGTCTTAATTTATTTTTTTGGTGTTGGGATCTCACCAAAAACGTCCGGCCAGACCGACGAAGGAATGGAAGTCCATTTATTACCCAGGAGCATGATTTTGGTTTTTGCTCCATTGAGCTTCAAGGAGGACTCGCACATCCAGGTGTGAATATCCTGGAGGCAATTCAGCAGGTTGTCTGGGTGGTTGTCCAGGTGGGATAGTGACACGACGAGTTGAGTGTCGTCTGCATAGTTTACTATTTTTATCCCGTAAGGGGTGACGACATCTTCAAGGGGGGCCATGTACACATTAAACAGGGTGGGACTAAGCGAGGACCCCTGGGGAACACCACTAGTGAGTGGTAGTGGGTCCGAACGTGAGTTGCCGTCCCACACCTGAAATGAACGGCCGGATAGGAAGGAGTCAATCCAGGCGAGTGCAATACCCGCAATTCCTGCCCTGGCCAGGCGATGTAAAAGGACACGGTGGTCCACCGTATCAAAGGCTGCACTGAGGTCCAGGAGGATCACTGCCACTGATCCTCCTGAATCCAGAATGCACCTTGCCTCCTCGATGACGGCGAGGAGTGCGGTGTCCGTGCCATGGCCGGGACGGAATCCAGTTTGGGACTGACGTAGGAATTTGTTTGCCTCAAGGAATTGGGATAGTTGCACGTTCACTAATTTCTCAGCCATCTTGCTAATACAAGGAAGAAGCGAGATGGGTCTGTAGTTGGCCATGTCATCAGGGTCCAGTTGAGGCTTCTTCAGAAGAGCCTTAACAACAGCACTCTTCCAGTTCGGAGGGACTGAGCCTTGGGAGAGAGAGATATTGATGAGTTCCATGATGGAGGGAGCTACGCTGGGGGACACGGTTTTTAGGAATCTAACCGGGGCCGGGTCGAGGGGGGAGCCGCTTTTCATCTTGGCCAGAGTGGAAATTACTTCGTTAAGGGATACTGCTCTAAAAGTGGACAGCCGCGGGTGTAGGCTGTTAGTGCATGCCTCTATGTCCGTGAAGTTGTGTGGACTGGTGATTGGGAGGGAGGCCAGTATTCGGGAAATTTTGGAGTCGAAATAGGTGGCCAGATCCTTACTTCTATCCGGAGGAGGGGAGTGAGATGAAGCTGGTACTGGGATATTAAGTAATTCTTTGGCTATAAGATAAGATTCTTTTGACGAGTTGGTGGCATTTTTTATTCTGGCGTCATAGAAAGCGGCTTTAGCTAGCTTTAAGGAGGATTTATAGAGTCTTACCAAGCTGCGGTACGCGTCCTTACTACTGTGGAGCCAGTCCATTCTCCACAATCTCTCTGCTTTTTTGCACTCTTTGCGGAGAGATCGGAGTTCAGGATTGTACCATGGGGCGTGGCCCCTTATCCCATTTATGTTCTCACGCCTTTTTATGGGAATGATGGCATCGAGGGAGGTGGAGATCCAATCTCTAAGCTGGTTGTCGGCAGTGGTTGGGTCATCCGGGAGACTGGGGGTTGTGGAGTCCAGGGCTGTGGACCAGTCCTCCGCCGAGAGTCTGGCCCAAGTTCTATCCCTGGTGTAAGTAGTTGGATTTTTGGGGTTTCCTGAATGCCCCTGGCAGGTGGATCGTGACCAGAAAATGGTCCGTCCACGGGAGTGGTAGGGAGTTTTTGAATTGAAGAGGAGGGATGTTAGAGAACACAGGATCAAGCAGGTGCCCTTTAATATGCGTGGCTCCGGTATTGGCAAGAAGGAGGCCGTAGGCCGCCAAGTCGCAAATCAGGTCAGATGCCCCTGTGTCTAGCGGGTCATCGAAGTGTATGTTTAGGTCTCCTAATATTAAAAAATTGGATGTCAGATGGGCCAAGGATGATACGGATTCCAGGAGAGCAGCCGCGAAAGGGCCGAAGTGACCGGGGGGACGATAAACCAGGAGGCCTGACAGGGAGCTAGTCGGGGATAGCTGGATCGTAAAGAGGCAGCTTTCTGAGTCCAGGATTGGAGTATCGCTGGTTCTACAGGAGAAGTGGTCCCGGTAGATGATGGCTAATCCACCTCCTCTACCTAAGGGGTGTGGTTGCGACATGATAAGGAAGCCCGGGGGTAGAGCCAAAACTATGTCTGAGTTCGAATGTCCAGTAATCCACGTTTCGGTTAGGAACAATATGTCTAGGTCATGATCTACAATGAGATGATTAATGAGCAGGGCGTGCTTGGGTAGCGACCTGCAATTAAGTGTGGATAATTTAGGGCCCGGGGGTGGGACTAGATGTTTGGGAAGGTGTAACTGTGCTGGTTTACAGATATTACAGCTAGTAAAGGGACCGTTAGGAACGTGTATGAAGTGGCAAGTGCTGTTTTTAGAAGGTCTGAGGCTAAGGAGGTCTCGACGGGAGTAGCTTACCCTTGTGGCAGTAGGGTCCGGCATGGATTCTGGCCCTAGGCCCGGTCGTGCGCGGACGGGCGCAGACGGGCTTGCCTTAGGCGCGCCTTCGGCGCGCAAACGGCGCTCCCGCTGCGCTCGTCCGCTGCGCTGGTATGGCCGGCACATTTTGAGGCGAGGGGGATGAGCGTGGCCTCGAAGTGGGCGTGTCTACGCCTTCGAGCCGCGATGGCGGTTAGAGGGGAATTTCCCTGTATCAGCGTTAAATCGGCTGTGTCAGGGGGTTTCAGGGGGGCTGCTAGGCGCGAATAGCGAGCGCTTCAAGTACAGGTGAGAGACTTTAAAAGAAGTGAAAAAAGCAATACGTTTTAAAAACAGATCTACAAACAGTCCTCCGGCTTCCGCCTCAGAGGTCAACAATGGTAATAACAGCGGCGCTTGTATTCAGCGGTTATATAGTACTGTGAGTGGGCGTGGCCTCGAAGTGGGCGTGTCTACGCCTTCGAGCCGCGATGGCGGTTAGAGGGGAATTTCCCTGTATCAGCGTTAAATCGGCTGTGTCAGGGGGTTTCAGGGGGGCTGCTAGGCGCGAATAGCGAGCGCTTCAAGTACAGGTGAGAGACTTTAAAAGCAGTGAAAAAAGCAATACGTTTTAAAAACAGATCTACAAACAGTCCTCCGGCTTTCCGCCTCAGAGGTCAACAATGGTAATAACAGCGGCGCTTGTATTCAGCGGTTATATAGTACTGTGAGTGGGCGTGGCCTCGAAGTGGGCGTGTCTACGCCTTCGAGCCGCGATGGCGGTTAGAGGGGAATTTCCCTGTATCAGCGTTAAATCGGCTGTGTCAGGGGGTTTCAGGGGGGCTGCTAGGCGCGAATAGCGAGCGCTTCAAGTACAGGTGAGAGACTTTAAAAGCAGTTAGCCACGCTGAACATAACCAAAGGTGAATCCAACATTTGGAGATACAGGAGAGCTGGTTTTGCCTGAAGAAAAGCTTTGTCCTTCAATAAAGGCACCAAATACTTCTGTCTGGGCATATTGTAAAAATGGCAGAACAGCATTAGGTGCATATTATCTTGCAGTGAAAAATTGTCACAATTACAGACAGGTGCATCCTCTTGCTTGTACCAACCCTGGCTGTCACAAAGAACCGTATAGATCTGGTTAAACCGGAACTTAACCAGAAGCCACCTATGAAAAGGGATGTTTACTAAGGCAAGATACGGTTGTATAGCTAGGCAAGTAATAGTCAAATAATGGGCTCTAACCGTGGGCTTTATAAGTTGGTGTTCCTCTCTCTCCAAGGTCTTCACTTTAGAGAAATTAAGCTTAACCCAATCTAGATCAGATTTTTTCAAACCCAGAGGGGCGGAGAATATCTCAGGACGTCCAAGTTCCAGAGAACACTTTTGAATGTATGACCGCCAAGCAATATCGTTAAATTTGTCCAATTTTAAACAGTCCATCAGTATTTTATGATTTAGACCTAGGTTGTTATTGATCCAAGTCCTAATCCATAAAAGAATAGGTGCCATTAAAAGGATATCGGTAATATACCCTAAACCAAGCTCCTGATGAACTGAGAATGTGGCTGTCGATTGGGAGAGCCCTAATATAGACCTAAGGAACTTATTTTCCTCCCTTTGGATGGTTTCACTATTCACATATCCCCACAGACCTGAACCGGACCTGGCTATTGCCAAAGTTTTTGCCCTGTACAAGCTTAATAATGCACCGCTCGGCTTACCTCCGAGTCTCCTAGAAAAACTTAAAATTGCATTTGCCGAGCTCCTAACCGCTTTGGTTTTGGCTGTAATTTGAGGGAACCAGCTACCCTTAGTATTAAAAATTACACCAAGGTAAGTAAAAATTTTGACATTAGTGATCACTTCACCATTACAATAGAACGATTTGGTATTGTTTTTGACAGCCCCGAATGCCATAACATGAGATTTAGAATTGTTTACCACTAAATCAAGTGAGGACATAAATTCGCTAAATGCATTTAAAAGTCTCTGCAGGCCTAAATGTGTCCGAGCTATTAAAGCAGCGTCATCCGCGTACAGGAGAACTGGGATGCGAGTATCCCCTGCACGCGGTGTGTCCAAAGAAGCAGTTAAAAGGTTTTTCTCTAATGAATTTATGTAAAGAGTGAACAGCATGGGGGCAAGGATGCAGCCTTGCCGTACACCCCAGCTCGATTTGAACCAGGCTGTGCGATTTCCTTCTTGGTCCATTCTAATCGATGCCTTTAAGTCTTTGTGGAGTTCAGCCAGAAAGTGTACAAGCGGAGGATCAAGTCCCAATTTTAACAACATGGACCACAGCCGAGCTCTGTTAACTAAATCAAAGGCCGTGGACAGGTCCATAAATGGAACGAAAATTGACCCCTTTGTTTCCGTTGAATATTTTGAGATTATCAAATGAAGATTTAAACATTGGTCCTCTGTACCTCTTCCTGAACGGAACCCATACTGGGCATCTGTTAAAATGTCATTTCCAAGGACCATTTGTTAATTCTTACCAGCAAGACTTTGCCCAGGACCTTCATGGAGGAATCCAACAAGGATATGGGTCGGTAACATTTGGGGTCGCTTCTTTGACCTTTTTTGAAAATAGGGACTATGATTGAGCAAGCCCAGGTTTTTGGCAAACCCCCCTCAAGTACGCAGTTAAAAACATTGGCTAATATCTCTGCCCACATCCCTGGATTTGATTTATAGAAATCCAACGGAACCCCGTCTGGACCGGGAGCTTTATTTACAGCTGAGCCTTTTATTGCAACCTCCACTTCAGTTTTACTGAAATTTATCTTGGGTAGTGAAGTTGAAAAACAAGGTGTAAAAGATGTCTCAGCCATTTCATTTGTCCCGTATATGTTAGAGAAATGTTTAAGCCACTCTGCTTCAGGGATATTTACTTCAAGATCTATGTTATTTGATTGAGTAAATAGGGGATTATTAATTATAGACCAGAATTTAGAGCTTTGTTTGAAGGTAGTAGAATCCATTAAAGAATCCCAGGCTTCCTCTTTGATGACCTTTTTCCGAGTCTTAACTGCCACAGCATAATTCTTTCTCAATTGTGCCACCAGTGCCTTGTCTCTGGGGGAATGTTTAAGCGCTTTCAACAGAGCGGAGTGTGCCTTAGAGCATGTGTGATCAAACCAACCAAAAGCTGGGGCAGGTCCCCCCTTTGGTCTAACTGTAAGCTCTTCTTCCACTCTAGCACAAATAGCCTCAAAAGCACTAACTACCTCCTTCCCCCCCATATCTAGATCCCTACATGTCACAAATTCCATTGCCATATTTTGCTCAATTAGGCCTAGAAAGTCATCAGGGCAAACTTTACACCATTTAAGACGCCTTCCCTGGTCTTTACTCCTTACATCCTTCACAGAGGTGGCCCTCAAGGCCCCTTTGCTTAGACCAATGGAAGCGTCCATGACTAGCGACACCGGGTTATGATCACTGAACCCACTTACTATGGCATTATAAAACAATACATAGCGGAGAAGACCCGGGGACATAAAAATATAATCAATGATCGATTCACTTCCCCTCGCGTTATATGTGACCACACGATCCTTTAAGTCTGAAAACCCTGGTTCGAATAAATCATTAGATGATAGCAAATCTTCCATTGCTACACCCTTAGGGCTGTGCTCGAAATGTGGCAACGTCGTATGATCTGGGCCAGTATCATCCTCAATCTGACAATGTAGCCCACACAAATGAACATTAAAATCTCCCATCAGTATGAGTTGAACAAAAGTGGTTTGTTTTGACATATAATTAGTTAAAAATGAAGATAAACCTTCTAGAACAAAGTTTGGGGGACCCCCCCTGCATAGAATTGTAGCAGTTTATTAGTACTATCTTATTTTTATCTGCCTGGTGGATTTCCACCAACTGAAAATAATGTGAGGAGCTGGGGATTTCCTTAGCAATGCCTGCTATGTTGACTGAAACTAGAAACAACAGGCCCCCTCTATCCCTTCCCACCGTGGAACTCTGCGCTTTGACAAAGAACGATATATAGCCATCCACCCAGAAAGCATTATCTCTTGCCCAAGTTTCCTGTAAGGCCACTATATCATGTTCTTTTAACTTTTGTAGCCAAATCGGGTCATCCTGCTTAGCGCGTAAACCCGCAATGTTCCAGGAAAGTAGCCTGATATTCCCCCTGCCCAGATCTAAAGGGTCATTAACGGCTGCGGTTGCTGTATTACATGATGGGTCAATAAAAGTATTATCGTTACAAGGGGCATTCAAGCTTTTATGCTTATGCTCTAGTCAGCCAATATCTATTTGATTTGCTAGAGCCGAAAATCTATTCGACAAGAATAAGTCGTTGGTAGGGATATTCCTTACAATATTAGCTGTGCCACCAACCCTAGGTTGCTTTTTCATCCATTGGTTAACTTGTAGAGGCGAAATAAGTTTGTCTTCAGCCCATACATTATTAATATGATGTGACATAGTATTCTCTCCGCCACCTGACCTATATACTGGGGGATAGAAATAGCCAAGGGGCATCGCGCGTACACCCTTGCCTACTGGGTCCAGTGGGGAACCATCCCAAAAGAGACGGCTGGAGACATTTCTAGATTTAAAATTAACTATTACACAGTCTCCTGCTACACCTTTCTTAGTTGTGCCCACCCAGTTAACCCTTCTTCCTGTCAAAGATATGTTTAAGAAGGGTTTCGTGATGTTCAACCTCCCCATCAGCAAGTTTAGGCACATTTACCAGTATTGCTACGAATGGTGTTGCATCAGGAGGTAAATTTAATGGGGGTACCATTCCCGCCCGACCCCCCTGTGCACCTTTAGACCGTACTATTGGGGTTACACTAGGTACAGCCTCCAGCATAGGTGTAGATATACCCTTATCGACTTTCCCTTTATTTTGGGCAGGGTTATCAATGGCCAGTTTTGTAGCCATGAAGGCTGTATTAGTTGGTGGACTTTGGACAAATTAGATAAAACCTTGAAGGAATTTGATATCTACACTCAAACCTTCAAATTGGACAAACTTGCTAACGACATCAAGGCTTTTGACAAAAAGAAGGTTTATCCCTACCTAACCGAGGGATACTACAGCCAAGACACAAGAGGCACATACTCCACCAGAGGTAGAGGGGGGTATCGTAGATACAACACTTTCTCCCATTCCTCAGTTAGCAGCGGCTCTGAGACAGACCAACCATCCACTAGCACTGCAGGACAAGAAAGGGACCAGGCTTTTTTAGAACAGGACACATGGACAGATCAACGAGGCCGGGGACGCCCCTGGGGACGCCCAGGGGGACGTGGTCGAGCACCATGGAAACAGAACAGGGGTCAACAAACTTGGAACCGAGGGAGAGGGAAACAAGTACACTTCGAACAAGAATCCCATGGGGACATACGAACTCGCTCACAACACTACAGATGGTAGACTTGAACACTACACCTGTGCAAAACACCTCTCTAGTCAATCTATCTAAGTACAATCTTACAGATGATGAACAACAAGTGTTGGAGAAAGGTTTGTCATTTGTCCCCACTAATTTGCCCAATAGCTTCAATCTGAAATTGGAACTTTTCCAATTTTTCCGTAAGGTACGGTTGAAATATCATTTCAACAAAATTCCGCATACCAACACAACAAGTAGCACTGGACTGAGACCGTTATCTACCTTCACCCCTCCAACGCACATGATGCCACCGAGGATCTTGGCATACGAACAAATGGTGTTGGGAGATGTTACCAACTTACTCAAGGACAAGAAATATGTCAAATACAATATTTCTAAGAATGAAAGGCAGGTACTAACTAATCTAAATAACAACCAGGACATAGTTATAAAGCCTGCGGATAAGGGTGGGGCCATTGTAATTCAGGGAAGAGACACCTACAAGGCAGAAATCCTTTCTCAACTATCCAAAGAAGGCAATTATAGGAGACTTCCGCAAGACCCCACTGAAGAAATAGCCATATTGATCAGAGGACTAACCGACAAAGCCCAGCAGGATGGGATAATCACCAAATCAGAATACGAATATCTTAACAATGCATATCCCCGAGTCCCGACGATATATACGGTACCCAAAATACATAAGAACTTAGCGGCACCACCAGGAAGGCCAATTATCTCAGGGTGTGGATCAATATTAGAACCGCTATGTAAATTTATAGACATCTTTTTAAAGCCCATTGCGGAGGCAACCACCTGCTACCTACGAGACACTATGCAGGTGATACAACTTATAGATGGTAAACATTTTGACCCAGCCCAGGAGTTACTTGTGACGATGGACATTTCGTCCTTGTACACAAGTATCTCACAGCCAGCAGCCATGACAACAATTAAAATGGCATTGGAAAGTAGAACACGTCCGCATAGGGTACCAACTAGCTTTATTCTGTCTCTCTTAGAAATAGCAATGAGAAGGAACTACTTTGTCTTTGATGGAAAATTTTATGAACAGACGAGTGGAGTAGCGATGGGGGCAAGCTTTGCTCCCAACCTAGCGATCATCTTCATGGATGCCTTCGAGCACACATGGATTCTAAATGACATCAATCCATACAGATGGAAGATTCTAGAATGGCGTCGGTATATAGACGACGTGCTCCTCATTTGGAGGGGCACGGAGGATGAGCTAGTGCTCTTCCATACTTGGCTAAACGGAAGAGATAAGAATATACAATTTACCATCGAGAATAGTAACAACTCGATCAACTTTTTAGACTTGACAATAAAGGAAGAGGGTGGTGCTTTGTATACCAAACTTTTTAGAAAACCAACAGAGAAGAACACACTCCTCAGATATTCAAGCCACCATCCCCGCAACCTCAGGGACAACCTACCCTTTGGGCAGTTCCTGAGGTTGAGGCGGAATTGTACCAAAAAATCGGACTACTTTAGAGAATCAGACACATTAATGAAAAGGCTAATAGACCGAGGTTACCCTAGAAGCATGATTAGAAAAGCTCGAAAACGAGCATGGTTCAACAACAGAGAGTCTCTGTTGGAACCCAAGCAAAGAGTGGATAAAACGGACAACAGACTCATTTGTGTCACCACTTTTAATACACGTAGCACCGAAATCAAACAATCAATTAACACACATTGGCACCTAGTAGCGGAAGAGATAGGCATAACTGAACCTCCCATGCATGCCTTTCGCAAAGGTAGAAGTGTTAAAGATTTTGTGGTACACTCTATGCTGTCACAATACAAAACTGACAACCAAACATTGCTCTGGAACATCCCCCCAGTATTAGGGCATACCAAATGTGGAAGCTGCAAGGCATGTAAAATGACATCGGACAGGAAGTCATGTACCTATAACAATTACACCCACACTTTCCAACAACACACCAACTGTAATACCATGGGCGTCATTTACGCCATACTGTGCCCATGTGGTTTCATGTACATCGGACAAACCACTCAGAAAACCAAACAACGCATATTACAGCACTGCAGCAAAATACGCTGCAAGGTATCGGGTGCACCACTAGTGGATCACTTTTTACGATTTAACCACCAACCTGAAAGTTTCACTTGGTGGATAATTGAGAAAGTTGTTAAAAACCCTCGCGGTGGAAACTATGCGAAACTTCTAAGCACTCGAGAATGCCGTTGGATGCATTTATTCGACACAGTGAACCGTGGTCTCAATGACCGGGAAGAGGTCCTGAGACAGATGGTATCGATCAAAAATGGCTGATAAGTATTTGTCTAAATTTCCTGACTATCTGACACTTAGTAACCAGTGTACGAAATAGAACCCTCACTAAAATGGGTTCTAATTTACTGTATACGAACATAGTCCGTGGAACTAACTGTTTGTCTTCTGTATTGTGTTGATATGTAATCTAATGTGTGTACACACTTCAGTGTGTTAATATCTACAAGGAAAACAACTGTGACACACTAGGTTGTACTCACATGTTTTCATTTAAGATTCATGAATTGATGCCATGATTTGCAATTGCTTATGCCACATCATACAAGGTTGTATTCACAAGTCTTCAAACTGGTCAGATTCAATATTGCATAATTGATGCCATAACCTGCAATTGCTGATGCGATATTTCACATGGGATTGGGATCAATTATACTTTGAAATATGCAAGCTGCCGCTATCAGCAAAGTTATAGAAATGTAACCATTGAAACACTCGGAGCGGCCCACTTTCTATGTCGATTGATTCGAACTACCGAAATACTTGGAGTGGTCCGTTTTCAATGTTGATCGTTCTAAACCACCTACTCTGTAAAAGTCCGTCTATAGTGTCGAGACTTAGACTCGCCTTTCCCCCATTGGATGCGAGGCACCCCATGTGACCGCATTGGAAATACGGAAGTAGGACCCGTTTTCTGCCGCGTCCTCTCAAGTTTGGGTAATACTGCCGGTGACCTATGCCCGACACCCGGACCCAAGACAACCACATAGAGAACCACGCAGGTACCACATCCTCAAGGGGACTGTTCGCCCTTCCGTCAGTAGTCCGAATAGACCAATTCATTTTTATACGACAGATGAAGTAATTAATCGAACTTCTCTGCCACATTCATTTTTCATTTACAGGCAACTCCAGTACCTGTATTCCTACGGGAACGAACCAGTGGTGATTCCATTTCTACCTCATATGTTTGGAACCCTCATATAAACGGTGGCTTAACAACTTCCGACATTACCGGACTGCCCAGGAGGCGCCGGTAGGAAACCTCTGCTTCGCCTGATATCGGTAAGTGCAGGGGGTCACCTCGAGGTTTTCATTACATTATGGAACGCTACCATCCTTGAACCACTGATTTTAAGAGTGAGATGTGGAGAGTAATCTACTCCATTCGTCCCTTACAGGTCCCAATTTGTTTATTCTACGAGTTGATTTCTATACGAGACCATCTGAACCTGAAATAGGTGAGTCCATGTATCAGTCAAAGCGGACATGATACTCATAAACATGTAGCCCTTGGGAGATGGGCCTACACTCATGTACCCTCTGTATTTACTTGATAGGTGAATCCTAACCAGCCAGGAGGGAGACGCACCTACCCAGCTATTTTGGTAATGTACCCACCAAAACCCTATAATAACTATCACCATCCGTATAACACATTATTTCAAATCCAATCCCCCCTTTTTTATACCCCAGGTGGCTGATCAAGACAACGGGTGTGATCACGGCCAGACATATCCCCCCCCCCCATGTCCTGAAGAAGACCCGCAGCCGAGGAAGCCAAACTCCCTAGAGCATTAGGGTCGAAACGTCGACACTTTTAGTTTGTGTGCCTGTACCCCTCATTGTCCCCCTGTTTTTCTTTCCCCCAATAATAATTGGGACAGGCCTAGCTAACCAGCGGAATTCAACCGCTTGTTTGTTTTTTGTAAATAATTGAATCTTATGCCTCAATCTTTTTCTTCAATTCTTCTTATCACTTGAGCACCCTCTTTTTTCACCTTGACTATAGCTCTTTTAGTCTTTGCGCCGTGTATTTGAATTATTGTTTCTTTTTGATAATGTAAATAATTGTGTCATTTCGTTTTTGATAAATACAAATTTTGAAATGTGGGTTTGGTGTTCATTGCCTATTCATAAACTTTTTTCTCCCATGTAGCTTGATTCCTCAAATGCAGATTGAATCGCATTACCAATCTATAAATCACCAAATGGATTAAGTCAATGTAATTAATAGTCTAGGGCCATTGTTGTTAATATCATTGATACCCAGGTCCTTTGATTTTGTGGGTGTTACCCCATTGATTTAATGGTTAGTTGGTGGACCGCCAACCTTAGGAGCAGAAACCTGTACAACTGTTGGACATGACGACATTTGTGTAGCAGAAGAAAGGGCCCGGGTATTTAGAACGTCATTGATGCGCTCACATTTTGCCAATAGGTCCTTAACACAGTCCTTCAAAGTTTCAGTAATATTAGTGGCAATCTGGATTAGGGCGGATTCAAGTCTGTCCGAAAAAAGTTTTTCTAGTAAAGACGAGATACCCTCCTCAGTAACATACACTGCGCGTTGAGCCCCAGGCTGGCTGCTTGCTATGCTTCCTAGATCACCCGTAACCACCGGTATAGAAGGTATCACTGTTTCAGACAGTACCGGGATCGGGAGAACAGTAGGGGATTGTGGCAGAATGGGTCTGCAGGACTCAATAATGACCCTAGGTTCCAACGGGATACAGTTAATGATGGAGGTGTTTAGTGTATCAGCGCCCACTGGGGTAGTTTCAAGACCCAGCTCACGCTCTGACTCAGCAATCTGGGTAGATAGTTCATCCACTTTCGTAGTCAGGTACGTAATTATGCTGGTAGTATACTTAGGAACCTTAGCTTTTACTTCGCCTACCGCCGATGTCACATGTTTACGCTTACCCATGATGTAAGGGATGTGGCCCGTCACGTCCCTGGTCGGCCTTGGACGGCCTAAGACGGCCCGCCCTCTGCCCGGGCTCCGCCCGGCGTTGCCCGCGCGCGTCCCGCGACGCGGAGGGAGCGTCTGCTCTTTGTAGCGCCTCCGGGCGCGAAGAGTGCGGGAGGCAGGAAGTGCCCGCAAAGCTCGCTGGGAGCTGTAGTCTCCAGCCGCGTGGTTGGAACTGTGGCGGCGAGACTTAATAACTATTCTGGATAATACGGAGAATAACTAAAATGAAGAAGACATAGACAAAAGTGAATGTACAGTACTCCAAGAAATAAACGTTGACCAGGTGACAGCAGGATGAAGTAACCTGAGAGAAAAATCATAATTTTGTCTGGCCCTTCCACCTGGGAATAAAGTGCATTTGTTCTCTCAGTGTGTAATGAAAGATATTGAGGATATAATAGGAAACCAAATAACTTTAGCAAGGATGAAATAAAGGTATTGGACCAAATGAAAAATGATGACAGTATAATGATAAAAACAACTGTTAAAATTGGGAATATGGGTACCTTCTCTAAAGAACAATACATGCATGAAGCATATAAGCAATTAAGTGATGAAACATGCTACAAGAAGGTTAAAGAAAACCCAATTGGACAGGTTAAAGAAAACTAAGAAGAAAAACACATGATCTGAACAAAATAGGCATCTTTAGTGAAAAAGAAGTCTGTTTTTATAATGGTGGAAAATCCTATTATGCCTACTATCTACTTTTTGCCCAAATTACATATAAATGCAAAGAATTCCCTTGACAGACTGATAGTCTCCAATATTAGTTCTTTATCTGAAAGGAAATCAAAATATAAGATATATTTTTGGCACCAAAAGTGAAACGATTGAGCTCATATTTACGAGACACTATGGATTTCATCTGTCACCTACTATATATACCTTGGAACTAAATTATTACAAGGAAACGATGGATGTTCCCTCCCTATGTACAAGTATAAACCATGAGGTAGGCTTAGAAGCATGCAAATATTTTTTTGAAAAGGAAACAACCGTAAGTTGGAACATATGAACATGCTATAGGTGATTACCCTCTGATGATATTTAGGAAAGCACCATCACTATCTTGGGGGCATATTAACAAGGGCTTTATCTTAGCTTTTTTGGCTTTAAAAGCCAAAGAAGCGGAGATAAAAATATTGCCCTATCAACAACAGCAAAATCACATGTTAGCACCCTTTTTCACAACGCTTCCCTTTGCATCTCTAGTGAGATGCAAAGTGAGCGTTCCAGAGCGAAATAATAGGAGAAATGTCGCTAAGCGACATTTCTCCTATTATCAAGCTTCACGCTAACCCTGTTAGAGACAAAAAAAAAAGCAGCGCTAACCACGGTTAACGCTGTTTTTTTACACATGCTAATTTTCAGACTGAGCCATGTAATCCAACGGGAGGTGGATTACATGGCTAAGTCCACCATGGGCTATCAACAATGATATCCTTATCCTTGTAGTTTTATCACTGCATTACCAGCGATAACCTCCCAAAATGCAGCTATCGCTGGATTTTTTTTCACCTAGGCGGTTAGCGTTGTTAATAACGCGATAACCAGGTGATGTTATCCAGCGATAGCGTTAATTTTTCTGTTCCTTGTTAATATGCCCCCAAGATACTTACTAAGAATGAATTTCAGGAAATACAGCAACAAGGCTGATGAAAATAAAAATTGCTTTTTGTAAATGTCACATGTGCAAGGCCTGTTAGAACTGCTTGACTATACATCTATATGAAATAATGGTATAAAATATGCAACTGGAAAACATGATATGCAAGAGCATATTTGCCATGTATGTTCTGAAAGAACCATCTAACATAAATGATGTAGGAAAACACAATCTACCAAATTCTGAAGCAGATTCTTGAATGCATTTGGGCCATAACCAACCATGACACAAGCTATGCAATGATGAGATACCTTCAAAAAGAGCACCACAGTGACGCCAAGTCACTCATCTTCTGGCCTGTTTACTTGGTGGAAAAATGTATTTGTGGGTAAATGTTATAATGATCATATTTTTTCTGAGCATTCAAAATAGTTAGGTTATTTATTTAGATATAGATTGCTAGGTACTTTATTGCACAGTTAATTAAAACCATTACAAAAATGAGTATCTTAATGTGAGAATAAAAATCATCAGAATACATGCATCAATCTCTGTTTCTTTGTGCAATTACAAGCTATACTTTTATTACCTTTTTAGAAATCATTCCAGGTGGTACTTCAAACAATTTCATTAATTATCTCTCTTTATGTTACAGTATTATATTTTGTTAGCATACGGTTGTCCAGAGCCGTGAACTTAACAAATTTGCAATTCAGTTTTATGTTTTCACCAGGCAAACAAAATATTAGCTCTTGGTGAAAAGTTCATGCCCATTGTGCATGGTATTTAAATGTATGACATGTAAATGTTTAATGTTAAACATCCTTACTGTGGCAAGGCTAACTGTTCTATAGGATAGCATTGGGATACTTTATTAAAACTGATAATGTTATCTTCACCAAGAGAAAAGATAAAAAGTTAATTCTCTGGCTTCTTAAAATACTTATTACAAAGCTCATTCATTGGTTGGATTTGTAGTACATATAAAAGGGTACTTTTAAAATTTTACCTTTACCCTGCATAAAACCTCCTGGAGCCTCCAGAAGCTCATATGTCTGAGCTTCCCATGTCACTCAGGAGATGAATAGCTCTTTGTTTAGGTGTGAATTGGCTCTCAGAGCTGAGACAAAGGGTTTGGTGGTGGGAAGGTGTCCTGTTCTGTGCCCATGAACTTAATTTTCTTCTTCTTGTCACAGGCAGATGTAGCTCAGACCCGGGCCTATCCCCTCAATTGTCCTTCTAGTCAGCCAGGCACCAATCCCAGTTGGAAAACAGCCACTCCAGGATGGGTTTTGAGTGACTACAAAGGAAGGTTTATTAATTTCGCTCACCACACATCTAGAGTGGTCACCTGAGCTCTGCACAAGATTTGGATTTAGGTATGGAGATATGCACTGTGGGTTTGTTTTCAGTAGAACAAACAGGAACCGCTGAAAATGTGGGTTTGGATACCCCTGAAAACGTTTTCCCTATTGGTCAGGGAGGGACTTGGAGTCACCACCAAATATAGACTAGTGACAGGTGTTAATGGAATGCCCTGGGGCACCATCTTCAGAACACTGCTGGACCTGTGAAAAACAGAAGAGGGACTTCACCTGCAGTTGAGGCCTGTGAGGAGAACCCTAAGGATTGGACATACTCTCAGGTGTACTCAAAACAGAAATGTGGACTCAAGGGTCATTTGGATTGCATCCTGTTAAGCTAAAGGGACACAAATGTTGCAAGAAGCCCACTCCCATGAGAGAGCCCAGGTGACCATTTTCAACTGGGCCTACCCTGGGCTCTGCTGGTGGCTTTTGTTGGAGTGAATCTTGACCACCGAGAGCTGTTTCTGAGGTCCTGGAAACCTTGGCTGATGTTAGAGTGTACTCAAACTGCAAAAGCTAGGAATAGAATTTTTTTTGCAAACTTTCTGCCTGGACAGCCGACGGAGACCATGTCTCCATTAAAGCTATAACAGTTGACATTGAATCGCCATTCGGGCTCGGCTTGCTGGTTTGCTCTGCTGATAGAAATCTGACTTCCAGAAAGGTCTTTAAATCTGAACGTAGAGGGCTTCACCTGGATTGAAGCTGAGCATCCTTCCTGTGCATGCACTATGAACTTCATCTATTTGGAGTGTTTCCTCCTTCTTCGATGACTGCACCAGGACCCTGTGATTCAGCAACCCACTAATGTCAAGCCAAGCTTTGGATCCAGCTTGCCCAGACGACAACTTGACAACAACAACGTTTACTCTGTAAAGGTTTCCAAGTCTAAAGGTAACTCTTTGACTGAGACCATCCAGATCATTCTATCTGACCCACGCTCCTTCGCGGTTGGTCTTAAATGTTGTCTTTGTCTCGGTCAAGCATGATCATTTGCCCTTGGTTGTTGCTTTGTGATTTTTGATGCTATTTCAATAAAAAACTTTAAAATTTCATATCTCCGTTCCCCTAATTGGATTTTTGTCATTTTGGTATAATTGTATTCATTAATTTATTCTCTATTCTTAGAAATTGGTATGTGTATTTTTTCCTGTTGTGTTGATCACTTCTTTACTGTTTTATTACTTCTAAATGCTTTACACATTTTTTTAAGTTAAGCTTCTCTGCTCTGTGCCATTTATACCTTTACATTATTGAAACCATTACTGGATACAACAAGAATAGTGCCCTTATTATTTGTGGTGGACTACCATCCATCCCAATAGGGGCAAGTGCAAAAAAAGGGTTTGCAAAATTGTCTCAGTCCTCTAACCATCAAGTCTACTGTTGCAGTAGTCAGTGCAATTTTCCATTTCAGTATTAAGTACTTCACGGGAAAAATACATAGTCTGTATGCCATCAGTGCCAACTTTAAATATAAACAAAAATAAACACTTAAATGTTTTTGTGGTGTTGATGTGTTATACGTCTCAATCACTGACCAGGCATGATTCCTTTCCACAAGGGATGTTGTCTTGGGAGAATGAAAGCAATTTGACAGATTTATTCACTATTTCTTTTGAAGGTGGCATTGGTCATTGTAGCCTCTCAACTTCCCTGAAGTTGCAAAGATTACAAGGCTGATCTTAGGTAATTTCCCCAATAGTTTGCAGCTTTCGCACATTGTATTTCCACCCAAAGAACCTGTTTAGCATGTCATTTCCGTTTTCTGGATAATGTAATATTTGCTCCTTTTTATTGCGAGCTCCATCGTAGGTACGCAAAATTCCACGTATATCTGGGCCTGTGTAGTCTTTTCTGCTGGCGAAACACTGATCTATATAAGTTACCTCGTAGCATATCTAATAGTTTGGCATCGCTTCCAGGCAGGATTTTAGAGCCATATATTTACATAGGTAGACATTTGCTATTACACCTAGAATGGGTTCTAGTGAGGGGTTATTTTGGAGATTTAAATTAAAGTTACTATCTAAAGTAAGTTGAAGGTAATTATATGTCTTTAAAATCCTTTCCCCCTCTATGTGCCAGCAGACCATTTTCTTAGTGCAATGTTTAAACTATTTTTAAAGGATTATTATTTTCTGTAATTAAGTTACCCAACGCAGTGATTTGCCTCTGGTAACCTATTACAGTGTGACTCATTAAGACAATGTCATTGCTGTATTGTAGTTTGGTTAATATTTGAATTCCAACCCCGGGTGAGTGGAGACTACCTTATTTAAGGCATAGTGTGGATCCGTCATGTATAGGTTGAATAGTGCAGACACTGATACACAGCCCTGTTATAGCCCATCCTTTGGTATTTCTTCGATGGTTGGCCAATTTATTTTTTACCCAGGTACTAAAGTATAACGATTTAATCCTCTGCAGGAGATTTTCTGGAAGGCCCCTCAAAACTAATTTGACCATAACTTCTGCCTGGGTTCTTTGTCAAATGATGACCGTAGATCTATAAAAGACAAGTGCAAAGTTTTTTTTATTCGTTTTACTTCTTTCAGTAATTATTGACAAGGCAAAAAGGTTTGACATGATACCGTTGCCTTGTTTAAACCTTGTCTGACTCAATGGAATAAGGTTCAACTTCTCAGCCCATTTATCTAGATTCTCCAAAAGCCTGCTTGCAAAGAATCACGCCTCTACATCAAGTAGTGCTATAAGTCTATAGTTCACATGTTCCCCATGTCTGCCGTTCTTGTATGTTGGATGCAATTTGCCACCTCTCCATAAATCTGAAATTTTGCAAGTTATTAAGCATTCAATAATTAAAGGTGTCCACATTTTGGTCCAGATATCAGGTTCTCATTGGAATAGTGCATTAGGGTCAGGGGTGCCATTCGTATTTACGTTTCGAATGCTTAAATGGTCAAAGATCTCGGGTTTTTTTCTGGGAAAATATTCTGATTCAGCGTGTGAATTCCATAGAGGGCTGAGATATGTCTAATCCATGACTGTTCGTTTAAATTGGGATTGTAAGACCTATGCCTCCCATATGTTAGGTTACTAATGGATTCCCAAAAGGGCTTTAAGTTTATACTATACATTTTGTTTAGCTTTGTCCACAATTGGAGTTTCATGGATTTGTTTGGCAGCCTATATAGCACGCTTGTATTGTTTGTTTGCTATAACATTTTTTGATTGTTCTGGACCTACTGATGCTAGGTTTTTTAGGCGTCTCGTCTCTCTGTTTGATCTGCCTTTTTGGGTATTTTAGTGTGCTAGTGTACAACTCAGTTCCAGGTAGAACATCACACAATTGCTGGGCTTTTGAGTTAGATAATGCTGGAAAGTCTTTTGTTATCTGATCTATGGAATTTTGCCATTTCTGACTAAGGAACAATTTCTGTCCATGTTGAAAAATATTGTCTGTAAAGTTGCCTGTCTCTAAGATTATTTTCATATAGATGATAGTTAGTTTGCTATTTGATGTGTTCCATTTTAGATGCTTAAGGAGTCAGGTTGGGTTAATAGGCAATGATCTTTTCTTGCCTTTTTACTTGGCCATTCCAAGCATATATCTTGTGGAAAGTGATCACTTTCAAACCTCGTAATTATCATATACTTTTGCTTAATTTGAAAGAAGAACAAGTTTGTTAACCTATTCTCCTGAATTGAGTTGGGGATGTTTGAAATGTGAGAAATTATTGCTGCTGATTGTCCTGCTGGAAGAGGACCATTAAGTGAACCTGAATCTCGGTGAGTGGAGTATTGAGATGAAGATATCATGCAACATTGCCATAAGCCACATTTGGAATCCTTGCGCCACAATGTTCCATTGGTGAGCCTGTAATACTGTAATATCAGATTCTTAAGAGAACTTCATGAGGTGCATATTAAATTACCTTTATGAGCCAGGTCACTGAATATACCCAGCCTGCACTCCATCACAGTCATCCTGAACATGTGACTTTGCCCCAGTCCAGCGTGACCAGATACTCGCAGTTATCCCTCTTTTTCTAAATTTTTTGGAGATTGTTCTTGTGTTGTGTTTTCACTTTATTACTGTTGGAGTGCTACAGAAATACTTTACATATTGCCTCTAAGTTAAGCCAGGCTGCTTTTGTACCAAATTACCAGGGAGTTAAGCATATCTTTATTTAGTGACTTTTGGAGTTCATCCTGATAAGGATGGTGAATACTACTTGAAGTGGGTCCACATCCCCTTCAAAAAATATTCCAATTCCTTGCAATATTGTATCGTATTGTATTGTATTGTACTTTTCATGTTGCTGTGATCTGTTGTGTGGCTATCCTGTTGGTTTAGTGAGTTATAGTGATACTTTTTGTGGCACAATTTTCTTAGTTTTCTGTTGCTTCGCCTAATTAAGTTCTTTTTTGTGTTGCTTTGTGTTTTTCATGTTGCTGTCTTGTATAGTAGTGTATTTTTGTTTTGTCCTATTGTGTTGCATTGGGTTTTGATGGTATTGTGCTGTTTTATGTGCTGCTGTTCTTTATTGCACTGCACTATTCTGTTTTGCCGCATTTCCTGTGTTGTGTTCCATTTTGTTTCTTCTATTATGTTTTGCCATGTTGTGTTTTTTATTCTGTTGTTATTTTGCTTTGTGTTAAATCATTGAGTTTTGTCAGGTTGTGCTCTGTACATACTTCTTAGGGGGCCACCATGTGCCACAAAAAGCAGCACATTCAATCATTTTCCACTCTCCAAGTTGGTAATATACAGCTGCTCTAGATTTTCAACTATTTAAAACATGAATCATTCCTAAGTCTGGTAAAGATCATGCATTACATCAACACTTCCCAGGCGCGGTTTATGTGCCCATTCTTCTAATCAAAGGAGGCCTGCCTTAATAGTGTGGTTGGTTTGCCTCAGCTAGAACTTGGGCATGGCAGAGGCCGTGTCACAGTACTTAACGAAGCAGCTTCAACTCACTGAAAACAAAGCAGCTCGACCCATATGTTCCAAGCAACCACCAGATTTACAATAGGTAACAGATGGCACTTAAATACCTCGGCGAATTGCCACTGTGCAGACACTGAAATTTGAAGGCCAGCTGCGCAGGGCTCTACCCTTTGGAAAGACCTTCCCAAATTTGCAAGAGGAGAAGAACCTCTGTAGGAGTTACAAGAAGCTAGTCATTTACATTTTTAAGCATTCTTAATGCTGACATCTTGCTTTAGCCTTGTCCACAGATCTTGTTGAACCTCCTCTACTCAAGCTCTTAAACAACCCGACTACACTTATCATTCAATACACTCTTATAATATAATATAACATGTTTTATTTTATAGCTGCTGTGTGGAGGTTTGAACACGGCCACAAACATCATGAATAATCTCACAAAAGGGCCTACATTTGCCAAGCAGAGCAAGAATATGACACCAGGTATATTTCCATGGATACTCCATTTAATTTAACAAATACTTTGATTAAAAACTTGCAATCACATTTTTTGTCATTGCAAAGAACAGATGTTACTGTTACCCAAAATCCAACTTGATGGCTCTTACATTATCATCCCCTGAAGGATGAAAAGATTAAATACTGAGGAGCCATTAAAATTCTGAAATAACACCCTTAGGCTATTCACAAATCTTCGCAGCACACAATCACTGAGCCATCTTGTGGCATACCAAAATATCTTCTTAATATATTATTCTGAGGGAGATGCAAATTTTATCAAGGGGTGAGTGGGGGCAGAGCAGACTTTAATCATTTATATCAAAGTGTCCTTTAGAGTTTCATTCAACAGACTGGCGCCAGCAGCATATTACACGGATGTGCTCAACAAGGGCTGTTCTCAATCTTTTAAGTTAATAGGTAGAATCAAGGATTTTTTAACATGAGCATGCTGTACTTTTAAAAATATAAAGTACCGATATTTCCTTGCAGGTTTGCAATTTTCTGATTAAGGCAGCACTGTACTGTCTTTGCTGCTCAATTACAAGTAATATTATGCAAAATTAGTTAATCCTTTCTATATGTTACTATTGTGGCAATCTTGTATTTGTATTATATATTTTACTGCAACAAAACTTTGCACTTCATGGAACAGTACACTTATGATTACAGATACAGCTAGCATTACGAGTTCCCCAAATGTAGTTGCAAGAACACTGTGAGGGCAGAATCTTCATTCTGAGCAGTTTCCATCAGCATGAGACATGCCACTCAGACCCAGGAATACCAGGTGGAATCCCCCCTCTTCCAGAGGTGATATGGGCCCCAATGAACATCCATTTCACACCTGCTTGCAGCAAGTGGTATACATGGGTAAATTCACAGGGCCCTGCTGCGGAGGGGGCGGGGCACACCTTCGGGGGACTCCAGGCCCTTTGTTGGACTTCAAATCAGTCCGAATCCAATGACTGTGATATATAAGAGACTCAGGGGGCCCTCATCATATTCTGCAGGGCCCGAATCATATTCTGCCACCTCCCTTCTCTGTTCGAAGCCCCCATCCCTACCGGCTCATCTGGAATTTGAAGATACGTTCATACAGTTCAGGAAGCATTTAAATACCTGGCTATTCACACAGACTATCACTGCAGGTTCTTGTTCCTCTAGGACCCTCTCCTTTTCTCCAGCTACTTAGCACCAAGAGACCTGAGGTAAGCGTGTCCTTAATTAAGTTTTCCTAACAGCATAACATAACATAACATAGCATGGCATAACACAAGTCCCTGCTCTCCCACACCCTGCTCTATCCCCTGCTCATCTTGCTCCTCCTCCCTCCCCATTTCCCCATCAATGTCCCCTGCTCGAAGCCCTGCCTGCACAGGCCCCAGCCGGAACCCAAGCCTTTCTGCACTAGTTGATGCACGATCCTTGGCCTGTGCTTCATCCTAGTTTTCCGCTGAAGAACTTCAGGTAGCAGGGAATCATCAAGCAGGTGTGCTGGGAAGTTTAAACTTTGCTCAGATGAGGTCGGATAAAGTTGGATGAAGTAGGATAATTTCACCCACCTTCACCTGGAAAAGGCAACGTCTCCAAAGTTCGCTCAACTATCATTAGTTTAAAAGAGGTTTATTTGATATAAACATAAGATGAAATGCAGTAAACAAAACATGATATATATGTGTAATTCATCATTATAAAAAATGGGAAGAAAATAGAGAGAGGAATGAGATCGAAAAAAGAAAAGGAGGAGGGGGAACATCCATTTTATGTGTAATTTGAGAAAAAAGTAACACTAGTGCATAAAAAATTCCTAGAAGCAATGTAAAACCAGAAGATAGTTTGTAGGTAAAACAACAATAAGTATATACTCAAGGGGGTTTGGGAACCTCTTCAGTGCGAGGGTTAGATACAGGCCCTTTTTTAGCAGACTTATTGAAGAATTCAGTAACAGGTATCCACAAAGTTTCTCTTTTAATAGCAAGCATGACTGGATGTACATAAACACTGTCAAGTCTATGGTTATAACAAACACCATACTACCATCCTTGGAAAGATACTGTTGAAGTGTCTTTCCATGATCTAGTGATTTGCTGAAACACAACCGCTGTAAGGAGATCAATAATGTGAAAAGATGTAGACCAAACTTCAGAGACACTACCTAGAAAAATGTGTGAAAAAGAAAAAAAGATTTGGAAATGACAGATAATGTTAATCTGACGCCATACTTGAGCCCAAAAACGATGAATTTTTAGACAATCAAAAAGCATATGTTTAAGATCCGCTGATACAGCAGAATACGACCAACAAGAAGAAGGTATGGTAGGATCAATCTTATGTAATTTAGCTGGGGTGAAGAGTGATCTATTGTAAATTAGAAATAAAGTTTGAGTAGTATTAGCTGCTCTAGAAGACCTCCTCACCTTAGTCCATATTTTGTTCCACAGTGGGGTATGGAAAGATGTACCCAAATCAGATTTCCAGCTACCTTCAACCTCAGAATTATTACGAGAAATTGGGATATCCATTAATTGTTTACATATTTGGGAAGCCGAAGGGGAATTGCTTAGAAATTATGTAGTGATAGGGGATAAAGGAGTAGAAGTGAAAGAAGTAGAGAGATAATTGTAAGAGGATTGAGCAGCTGCTGTTAAAGATCGATATTTTGAATGAAACGAGGGAAGAGAAAAGCGATATTGCAATACCGAAAAAGGTACAAAAAGACCATCTTTAAAAAGTTGATAAGTCCATTTGAGACCACATGGTAGCTAGTCTTTCCAAAAAATATATTTAGTATTGAGTTTAATATGTTTATTGTATCAGATGGAGGAGTTCAGAAATTATGCATGTTTGTCTAAAGAAGATGACAAAAGTAGCTGGAACAGTTTCCGAGCATTTTTAAAAATGGGTAAAGAAAATTAATTCTTCGAAAGAGAAAGAATGAAAAAAGGCTCTCTCAATGTCTACCCACAATGGAAACAGATGAGAATCTATTTCGCAACCAGACAGTAAGAAAGAGGAATTTCTAAGATAAAATGAGGAGTCAAAGAGTAAAAATCTGGAAAGTTAACCCCACCTATGTGTTTAGGCTTTTAAGTTTACTAAGAGATAGGAGGCTTAATATGCCATTGAAATGTTGAAAGGATGCTATATATAGTCTTGTAAAAAGATTTAGGAATATTAATGGGTATATTTGGTAGGTAGAACAACGTTACTGGAACAAGCATGTATAGAATCTGTCTACCCCAACAGGATAAAAATAAGGGGTACCAGCGAGAAGTAGAAGAACGCAAAGTGGTTTGTAATTCTTTCAGGTTTATAGCAACAGTATCTTTAATAGTGGGGGTAAACCAAATTCCAAGATATTTTATTTTCACTGGATTCCAATGAAAAGAAGAAGATAAAAAATCAATGTGAAAACATAGTTTATTCAAAGGGAGGATCTCACATTTGTCAGCATTGAGTGTGTAGCCTGAAACCCGGGCAAAATCAGTAACCTCTGATAAGAAAGCTGGTAAAGAGAATTGCGGGTTTGATATGAATAGTAAAATATCATCTGCATATACAGAGATTTTTAACTCATTGGCTCCATATGAAAAACCAGTAATGTTTACATTAAATCTAATTTTTGTTAAAAAAGGTTTGAGGAATAGAACAAATAAAAGTGGAGACAAAGGGCAACCTTGTCGAACTCCTCAAAGGAGGAGGAAACAAGGGGAAACAAGGCCATTAGCTAAAATAAAGGACCTGGGAGAGGAATAAAGTAAAGAGACAAAATTAATGAATTTAGGGCCGAAACCAAACCAAGAAATTGTAGAAAAATATAAATGACCAACTAACCCTATCAAAAGCTTTTTCAGCATCTGATGAGATTGCTGCTAATTATTTTTTATAAGATGTAGATTTACTTAGAATGTTAAAAATTGATCTAGTATTATCCAATAAATGATGACCTTTAATGAAACCACATTGTTCTTTGCCAGTTAGTTGAGATAGAAAGGAATCTAAACGAAGTGCAAGAATTTGTGCAAAGATTTTGTAATCCAAATTAATTAAAGAAATAGGTCTCTAGTTCTTGCAGAAAGTGTGATCTTTGTTTTCTTTTGGGAGCAAGTCAAGTCAAGTCAAACCACACTTTATTCGATTAATAAAAATCATAAAAGTATACTATACAAATAAATAATGCCAAAGTTACATAAACATAATAAAAAACAGTTTAAAAAGCGATTTTACATAAAAACATCAATTCATTATTGTTCCATTAAAATCACATACTTATGGCACCATTATATTATTTTCGCCAGTCTAATCTTCCTGCTTCGGATGGATGCTACAACAAAAATTAGCAACACCAAACATAATCACTGGGGATTCCATTAGTTGCAAGTGAAGAAGTGCTGGCTTAATTTGTAAGTAACCTTTATCTTTTAAAAGTGGGAGAATAAACTTTTTCCTGCCGTTGCTATAAAAGGAGCAAAAAAATAAAAAGTGCGTTATATCTTGAGGTGAGTGGCCATCACATTTGCATGGCACTACTTCCTCTGGCCTACACCACCCCATGGGATCAGACAAGAAGAAATGGATTTGGTTAAAACGAAATTTTGTTATCAACCAACGATGGAATGGGACAGTTATGGTACTGAAGTATGGTTGAATAGATAGAGACACAATTAGTAAGAAATGGGCCCTAACGGTAGGTTTGTTTAACTGCACATGTTCCCGCTCCTGGTCTCTAAGTTTCTTAAAATTAGTCTTAAACCAATTGATGTCATCCTTTAACAGCCCTTCTGGGTTAGTAAAAATCTCAGGGCATCCCAAATCCGTAGCGGTTGTCTTAATAAAGGACAACCACCGGATTTCCTTTGATTTCTCCAATTTCAAGCAATCTCTTAAAATCTCATGATTCAGGGTGAGTTTCGGGTTCAACCATGTTTTTATCCATAATAAAATGGGGGCTAAGCTTATGATGTCTGAAATATAGCCCATCCCTAGCTCTTGATGAACCGAAAAGGTAGCTGTTGCTTGGGGGAGAGCTAGGAGGGCACAGAGGAATTTATTTTTCTCCGTCTGAATAGGCTTATGTTGTTTGTACCCCCATATGCCAGCCCCGTATCTTGCAATAGCAATAGACTTGGCTTTATAAATGGATAAAATTGCTTCGCACGGTTTCCCCCCTAACCGTTTAGCAAAACCTAGGATGGCAGCAGAGGACCTTCTAACCGCATTTACTTTGGTGGTAAGTTGTAGGCCCCAGGTACCTCTGTCGTCGAACACAACTCCCAGGTACGTAAAAACTTTCACCCTGGAGATCGCACAATCATTACAAAAAAAGGTTTTGGAGCTATATTTATTAGAACCCAGTGTCATAACGTTTGATTTGCCGGTATTAATGACCAAATCTAAAGATTTCATGAATTCTCCAAAAGAGTTTAACAGTCTTTGAAGGCCAAGAGGAGTCCGTGCAAGCAAAACGGCATTGTCCGCGCATAGGAGTACAGGGATGGACATTCCTCCCATACGCGGAATGTCAAGAGATGCCTTTACCAATGAATCTTCCAAGGAATTAATGTATAAGGTAAAGAGCATACAATGCACCCTTGGCGCACTCCTCTGCCAGACTTGAACCTAGCCGTGCATTTGCCCTCTTGCGTCATTCTTATTGTTGCATACAGATCCCTATGAAGATCAGCCAGGAAGTACACCAATGAACGGTCCAACCCCAGGTCCAGTAATAAGGTCCACAGCCTTGACCTATTAACTAGGTCAAAGGCTGTGGACAGGTCCATGAAACCCAAATAGATTTGAACCTTTGGCTGCCACCGTATATTTATTTATAATTAAGTGCAGATTGAGGCACTGGTCTTCCGTGCCTCTGCCGGCTCCAAACCCATATTGGGCGTTTGATAGGATGTTGTTTTCTACAGCCCAGTCTGTTATTTTCGCCAATATCACCTTCCCCAAGATTTTGATGGAGGAATCCAGTTGGGATATTGGCCTATAACATTTGGGGTCACCTCTTTGGCCCTTTTTAAACACTGGAATGATAGTTGAACAGGACCAAGTAGCTGGGCGCCTTGTTACAACTGAAGTATTAAAAACATTCGTAAGAATTTTGGCCCAGTATTTAGGGTTGATCTTATATAAATCGGAGGGCACACCATCTGAGCCAGGGGTCTTTTGGCCCGCGGTATCCTCTATCGCCTTCTCAACCTCCTCATTAGTAAAAGACAATGATAGCCCGGTCGGATTAATTGAAGGGACCTCAAAGCTTTCAGTCTCCAAATTGCTCCCATAGATTGACTCAAAATGATTTAACCAGTCCCTTTCAGAGATATTAATTTCCAAAACGCCGTTTTCGGCGCCTGAAAATAGCGGGTTGTTAACTATTGCCCAAAATTTACAGCTGTCCCTTATAGTAGCCTTATCCGTCAATGCGGCCCAGGCATCCCTTTTAATTTCATTTTTGCGGGCTTGTACTGTGGATTTATAAGCTTTCCTCAGCTGCATAACTTGCAGTTTATCCCGAGGAAACTTTTTTAGGGCCCGGATAAGCAGATTATGTGCTCTGGAGCAGTTTCGATCAAACCATCCCTTACCCGATAATTTTTTGGGCCGGGTTTTCACTGTGAATTCTTTGGCCACTTGGAGACAGATTTTCTCATAGGAGGCAATAACGTCCCCCCCTGACTTAAGGGGCCCGAGCAAACATTAAGGTCAACACCAACTTTCGAGCTGATGGTATTAAAAAATTCATCTGGAATTACTTTGTTCCACTTTAGTCTCCTCCCTTGATCCTTAGGTTTAGCCTCCAGTACAGCTTTGGTAGCAGTCTGTTTATTAAAAAGGGAGAAAGTGTGATCCAGCTCCAGTACCATCGGGTTATGGTCACTGTACGTGGAGGGGACGGCATTATAGAAAGTTACAAATCCTAAAAGGCCAGGTGATATAAATATATAATCTATAATAGATTCACTCTCCCTGGCTCTATATGTCACCACCCGGTCATTCCTTTTAAAAAAGCCAGGTTCATACAGATCCATAGTTGACAGGAAGTCCTCCAGAGCTTCCCCCTTTGAGGAATATTCAAGTGTTGAACCTAGCCGTGCAAAGTGTTGGGGGGGTGAGTAAGGAGGGCCATCCTCATCAATATACTGACAATTTAGATGACACAAATGAATATTAAAATCTCCCATCACAATATAATAAACAAAAGTGATTTGACTTTCCATATACACTTTTAAAAATGTAACCAATGCAAAAAGGTGCTCATTTGGACTCTCCCCTACCATACAGTTATAAAAATTAATGAGTAGGAGGGTTGTGTTGTTAGTCATGCTGACTTCTACTATCTGGAAGTTGGGAGAGGTGGATTCTAACTTTTTTGCTGTGCCTGCTAGATTCACCGACACCAACAACATCAAACCCCCTCTGTCTCTCCCTGCCGAAGAGTGGCAAGCAGGGACAAAGTATGATGTGTAGCCAGTGACCCAAAACCTACACTCCCTTTCCCAGGTCTCTTGGAGGGCTACAATGTCATACTGCTTCAGGAATTTTACCCAGACCTCATCATCCCTTTTTGATCGTAACCCTGCAATGTTCTAGCTTAGTATTTTGGCCGTCTCCCTCAGCCCCTCTTTGTAGTTAGGGTCAGGTGGGGGCAACTTGGTCGAGCCATCCAGTCAATCTACCTCTTCTAACTGGGAAAAAGGGGCGAATCTGTTTTGAAGGATCAGCCCCTCCCCTGTCTCTCTACTAGACCTTGTAGGGGGCTTGGGTAATAACCCTGGTTTATATGTTATCCAGCTGGGTGGATGGACTCTGGCCGCTTGTACTGGGATATTGGGAATGTGCCCAAAAGTGTCACTCCTACTCCTACTCCAGGCTTGTTGTACTATCTGCTGCCTGTGGCTAGAGTAAGGACCAGGATAAAAAAAGCCCAACGGGAGAGCTCTTATGCCCTCTTCTTCAGGATTTAAAAATGAGGCATCCCAAAACAAACGTGATGCCTCTGTAGGGTTATTAAAATTTACAATAAGGCAGTCGCCCTTCAGGTGTTTTTTTGTGGGGCCCAGCCAACCCACTCGTCTACCCATAATGATACTAGAGGAGATCGGTTTATCACCTGTACAGTTGTAATTACACCAGTTTTTAATGAATGTTAACAGGGAGTCTGGGGATTCTATCTCAGCCTCCCCCAGAGGGGTGGACGTTCACCAATATAGCAACTAAAGGGGAGGCTTCCGGGGGAAGATTAATGGTGGGTTGATGGACCGGGGTTATTTCCGTTGTAATAGCCCTCCCAGTCTTCGTTGCCCTAATGTGGCATGTGGGGTTCTTAGGGGCTGAGCCCAAGAGCGAATCCTTGGTGCCAATCCCTCCCTTGGGGAAAAGTAAATTACAGTGTGGAGGGGCAGGGCATTGGTCCTTAATAAGAGGTGTCAAGGTACATTTCTCCCCCCTCACATGCTCTCGCCCCTTTGGGACCCCATTTAGTTGCTCGGGAGGAATTGCAGTCAGCATCTTAGGTTGATCATTAACTGACATAAAGGTGTTAAGGCGCTCACACTTTTTTAAGATCCCTGCCACACATTCATTCAAGGTGTCAATGATGTCTTTGGCAATCAATGATAGTACAGATTCAAGTTTCTCCGAGAAAATATTCTCCACCATGTCTTTGATAGCTCCTTCAAGATGGGCCATTGATTTTGAACCTCTTTCCACTCGGGTAATGTATCTCTGCCTTGGTTTTCTGGGAGGTCTCTTAACACATATTTTAGTAGGCACATCCCGTATGGATTCGCTCGGGGTTTCAAGGTTGGTACAAGTTTCAGGGGCAGGACTCAATGGAATGATAGGGTCAGATGGAATAGGGATACTGGGGGCTTAATTACGACCAACGGATCCAGTGGCACCTGTCTGGGAGATAGATTACCATTAGACGTCAAGATCTGTGGAGATGTTGTGTTAATGTCCAGCCCCAGTTCACGTTCAGTGTTTTCTATTTCCTTGTTTAGAACCCCTACAGCTGAGTTCAAGTAGGAAATTATGCTGGCAGTTTTACGTGGAATTTTAGCGTTTGAGCTCCCACCATTCAAAGATGCTTGTAGTTTCCGCTTACCCATGTTGGTTTGGACTCCTTAGGGGTTTGGCCCGACCCGTCCCTTGCCGTCCCCGGACGGCCACAGATGGCCGGCCCTCTGCCCGGGCTCAGCCCGGCGCCGCCCGTGCCCGTCCCGCGCGCGTCCCGCGAGGCGGGAGGAGCAGCTCGCTCTTATGCACCTCCGGACGCGGGAGTCTGGTGCGGCTGTCGATGTCCCCGTATGCCAGCAGGGGATACTGGGAAATGTTGTCCTGAACGCGCTCCCCCCTCTCGGCAGCCGCGATGTGTGGAGCGGCGGCGGGGGAGAGCGGAACAGAAGAGCAATGTGTCCGTAGGTCCGCACAGGTTGGACCAGGCTTGTGGATCCCCCAACGAGCTTTGGCAGCCGCTCGGCCGCTGCAGCAGCTCGCTCTTATGCGCCTCCGTGCGCGGGAGTCTGGCGCGGCTGTCGGCGTCCCCGTATGCCAGCAGGGGACGCTGGGAAATGTAGTCCCGAACGTGCTCCCCCCTCTTCGCGGCCGCGATGTGTTGGACCAGGCTTGTGGATCCCCCAACGAGCTTTGGCCCCTTTTGGGAGCAAGCACATCAACGCTTTTCGAAAGGATCCTTCCAATTTTTTAGCAGAAATAAAGTGTCTACATTTTTGGTGTAGTTGGGGCGACGAGAGGAGACAAAATGTGAATCAAATTCAATGTTGAATCCATCTGGGCCGGGAGCTTTGCCTTTTTTAATAGCTTGTATAGCATAAAGAATATCAGTGGGCTGAATATCCTTTTCCAAAGGGGAAAAGTCTACATTAAGGGATGAGGATGAAGGAATAGAGGATAAATAACTGTCAAAGGAAAGAGCTTCAGGGGTATACAGTTGTTGGTAAAAATTAGAAAATTCTAAAAGAATATCTTCATTTTTATGAACTATAGTATTAGATGAAGTGGAAATAGATTCGATCTTAGTGCGTTCTTTTTTGATTTTGAGATAATTGGCAAGAAAATTTCCTGCTTTATTTTGCGCACTGTAATATTTAGTGCTAGACTTAAGTAAATCTAAATTAGCAGATTCAGTAGAAAGTTTATTAAAAGTGAACTTAGCTTTGATAAGTTCAGTGAAGTCAGAGGGGGGCTTTTGTAGAATAGTAAGAATTTTCTAGTTGTTTAATACGGGAAGTAAGTGAATTTCTGACTTGGGTAGAAGCTTTCCTCTTTTGGGGTACATATGAAATAATGAAGTCTCTAGAAGCAGCTTTGAATGTGTCCCAAATGAGAGGGGGGAAGCAAGAGGAGATTCATTTTCCAAAAAGAAGGTGTCTGCGAATGTCAGAAAAGTAGGAGTAAATTTAGGATCAAGGAGAAGGGCATTATTAAATCTCCACCTTCTAGTAGGAAGGAGTAAGTCTGAAGCTAAGGTTCTAGGAGCATGATCTGAACTTAGTGTAGATCCTATGTCAGAATATGTAATATGTTGAGTAAGAGCTTTTGAGGTAAACATTTGATCTATACAGGTTTGTGAGGAATGAACGGGTGAAAAAAATGAATACTCTTGGAGAGTGGGGTGACATAATCTCCAAGAATCAATTAGGGACCTTTGAGATATAGCAGGTGTAAATTGAGTATGCCTAGTGGAGGGAATACTTTTAGATTTGGAACATCAATCTAAAAAAGGGTCAACAACCATATTACAATCTCCTCCCAATATTAAGTAATCATCAGTAGATAACATCAATTTGGATAAAATGAAAGGCCAGAGGAGTTTACCTGGTTTGGTGGGTGCATATATATTAAAAATAGTTAGAGGAATTTTATTAACAAGTAAAGAAACTGAAACCCATCTTCCTTCCAAATCAGCATCTTGATGCAAAAGTTGAATAACTAAATGTTTGTGACAAAGGATAGCTACACCATTCAGTTTGCCTAAACATGGGGATGCGTAAACATGACCTACCCATTGGCATTGATGTTTGGAAATTTCTTTGTCTTTTGCATGATTTTCTTGAAGTAAAACAATATCACCTTTTAAACCAGCAATGTGTGATAAACTTGTTGCCGTTTGTTGGGGGAACCCAAACCTTTAAACATTCCAAGATACTACTTTTAACGACATTTATAGAAGCAAAAATCTTAAATAAAACCTAGTATGAAGTGCAACTAGTAACATAACATAATACATCATAAATACATGCCTAATAAAAAGAGATCAAGAAGAAAAGTATTATGCAGGGGAGAGATACAAAGTAGGAATACAATATCATAATGAAACAAGAGATGAGTACAGATGAGAAGAGAAGAAGAAGACCAGCAAATAAACAATGAGAAAGAAATGGATGAAAGGGAGAATGTAGAAACTGAGAGACAAAAGCTGAAAACAGAAAATAGGAAATTAATGAGAAAGGAAGAACATGATAGTAGGAAAAGAACCAGGAGATAGATATGTAGTCAGAAAGAAAAAACAAAAGAGGAAAAGAAGATGGAAAAATAAAATAAAAGGACATACCACGACCATACAATGAAAAATTGAGGGTGGTGGAGCCACATAAGGAAGACGGCACAGCCACTCGAAAAACTCCAGGACGAGGATGGTGAAAGGAGGTGATAACTAGACTGAAGAATGGTCACAAATTCAGGGGGTCGTGAGGAACATACCTGCTGAATAGAAAAGAGAAAGAGTACATTATAATAAGCATAGAATCCGAAACATAAACAACTAGAAGGAAACAAATTACAAAAGGTTAAAACAGAACAATCTGATCCAAGGAAAAAGAACTCGCAAAACAGCTGAATGACATCAACTGCAAATAAGTAGAATAACAAGATTTAAAAATTAGGAGAGAGAAAACAAAACAATGATATGAACGCAAACAACATTCAAGGCAGTGAAGAGCGGGGAATGTCCATATCTTCTTCTCTGCAGGTATCCAAAAAGTGTTGTAGTAGAGCAGGATCCTCATAGTTGGTAGTTTTGTTTTATGTCACCTTAAATAGGCAAGGATGAAACAAATCATATTTGGCATTCAAATTTCGAAGTGCAGGCCTCATGTCCAGAAACTGCTTCTGACAATCTGCTGCCGCTTTTGCATAATCTTGAGCAAAAAACAGATTAGACCCTTGCCAAGATACTTTTCCTTTAATTTTGGCTGGCTGTAACACTTTAAGTAAGTCAGTATATTCCAAAAAGTAGAAAATAACGCCTCTTGGTCTAGATAATGAGGAAAAATGTTGTGGGACTCAACCCAAATGATGCGCTCTTTGGATATTCAACGGTAGAGAATCTGAGATATCTAGAAGTTTTGGGAGGAAAGATCAGAAGAAAACAAGAGAATCAGTGCCTTCAATACCTTCCACAAGGCCATAAATGCATAAGTTATTACGCCGGTTTCTATTTTAAAAGTTTTCGACTTGTTGTTTTAGATGCCAGATTTCCTGTTGCATGGAAGGTACTTGGTTGACAATCACTTGAATCGAGTCAACTCTATTTTTCAAGTGAATAACTTTTTGATTGGAATGGGACCAATTGTCTTTGAGACTTTGAAGATGGGTATTTGTTTCCGTCATATAGGGCTTGAGAGCACGAATTTCACCCAAAAGAAATTCCATGGATATGGATGGTGGAGAGCTGGAAGGAGAGGGGTGTCTTTAATGACCCATTTCTCTGTTGCTGTTGCTGAAGCATATGGTAACTTGGAGACTGGTTTATGTACAACTCGTGCAGTAACAGGAGTAGATCCATTTATGGCCGAGGAAATTGAGGCAGAATCAGATTCTTCCATGTTGTCCTGTAAAATATTGAAATGATTGTAGTCCACCAAAGTAGCAGGATCGAGGGAAGAGGACGCACCACGTGTGACTCGTGCCTTCGCCATTATAATTGTACTCCAAAAATATTCACACCTCGTAAGAAAATGTTGATATATATAACGTTGAGTTGTTTGAAAAAGAATTAGCTAATGCTCCAAAGGGAGAATTAACTTTTGGTTAAATTTAAACAGAACAAACAAAAGTCCCAAGACATCAAAATATGCGGAGTAGTTTCATACAGCGCATTAGTATTAAGCATAGAAACAGCATTCAGAGAAAAAAGGCTCAATTAAATTGATGAAGCAAGTTCTTAACAGTGTAACATCCCAATTCGTCATATGCAAGTCATACTAGGATGAAGAAAGACAGGCACTCTTTCTCAAGGAAAAATATCAAAAAGATCCATATTGCCAGTAGTACGCATCATCTTTTATGACAAATATATGAAGGTATATACTGAGGCACTAATAATATGTTCAGGACTCCAAAAGCATAGTTTATGCCGCCAAATGCCAGAAATATCCAAAAAAGGAGTCAAAAAGGAGGAAAAATGGCAAGGAGGAGCAATAGCCAGCTATTAGATGAGGGGAGCGCACATTCTTTAAAATTTGCGGAATTGTCAGGCGCTGAGAGCAAAAGTTGAGCTTGAACTGTAAACACAAAAGGGCAGCTGTATACTGAGCTGACTGGAGCAGAGTCAGCTCAAAAAGAAAGGAATTTGCTCACCCACGATGGGTTAGAGGACAGATTCATATCAACTCACACATATATTGTTAGATCTGCTAAATCTAATGCCTTCAAGCACATTTAAAGAGTATTTAAAAAGGCAACAATGAGACTGACAAAACAACATGCCAAAGCAAGCAAACTAATGGGTAAAAACAACATCCCACTTCACCTGCATCTATGGACGCATTCTTCTGTTAAAAGGCAACATACAGATATTTCCTCCTACTAGGCAAGCCCAACGCCATATATGCACAACTGAACAACAGTGAACAAACTCATGTTAGCCCTAATACACCACAACTGTAAAGTCACCGATGCTTATATAAATGACCCAAGTGGAAAATAATTACCTACTCTCAGGTAAAACGTTCACTCTCTGAAGATCACTATATAAATACTATAAAACCAATGTGGCCCTCATCGCTGGTTCACTGATTTTTATAAGTGCTCCTCTTGGCAGTAGTTTGCATGAACATTGTTACTACTTTTTATATTTTACCACAGATGGATACTTGGGGTTTTCTTTTTTTACAAATATGTCTCTTCATTGGACTTTCTGTTTCTTATTACATAAAACAATGCAAGTACAAATTTACAACCACAGTACATCGTACAGTTTTTTAATAGTTGGCAACAGTACAGCTAAAGTTATCAGTGCCAAGAATCAGCCCTCTACTGACCCGCCTGAAGTTACAGAGAGCTACACAAGTGCCCTTCACGTCAAATTAGTAACAAACATCAAAAGTATCTGTAGTAGTTCGGTTTCCTGAAATTATGGCAGATTTTAAAAAAAATTATACGGATCATTACATTTCTTTGGCTAGAGTTGCTTGAAAAGGGAGAGGTGTGGCGCAGCGGTCAGAGCAACTGACTCCCAACTTGGGAGTCACCTTCAATCCCTGGTGGCACCTTAGCTCAGTTCAGCATCATGTGACTCTGGGCAATAGCTTACTTAATCTCCCCAACGGCCCCCAGCGCCTTGAAAGTCTTAAGGGTGATATGTTTGCGGTTTACAAACAGGAATGATTACTATCATTGTAAGAGTACTGTCTCAGACATTAGTAGCTTACTTAATCTCCGCAACGGCCCCCAGCGCCTTGAAAGTCTTAAGGGTGATATGTTTGCGGTTTACAAACAGGAATGATTACTATCATTGTAAGAGTACTGTCTCAGACATTAGTACCTAACTGTAGCAAAAGGATCTCACGTTATTGTAAGCCGAGCGGTTGAGGCGAGATGTGAGTCGTGAATGGTGGCTGGAAACTGGGAGCCGGGAGCCGGTGCCGGGTGCTGACAGCTCGCACACCGGGGAGGGGGGCGTTGGAGACTGAACACACAACAATTTTGGAACTTCGGGACCCTTTGAGGGTAGAAACAGTGGAAGAAGCAGCGGCAAGAGGCAGAAGCAGAGGGTAAGGGTGTTCGAGAGACCATGGCCGCCATTGACCTCTAGTGACCTCTAGTGGCCGGCCTCTGCTTTCAGTGCTGCTCTCAGTGTGCCTGGTTTTCTGTTCTCCACCCTACTCTCCTGTGTGATATGGCACCCCAGTGGCTCCCCAGTGGCCGGCCTGCTGCTCCTAGCACTGCTTTCTGAGTGCCCAGTTCTCTGTTTCTCCACCCTGCTCTCAGGTGCCCCAGATCTAGCAGAACCCTCCATAACTCCTCCCTAGGAACCAGGTCGAAGGCAGTCTTAAGGTATATAAAGGCCAAATATAGACTGCCCCCGCCCAGCACCACCACCTTCCAATGTAGAAGAGCCAATCTGAAGGCCTGTTCAATGGTCCCGGTGCCAGAACGGAATCCGGCTTGGAGGTCCGACAGGATATGATTGTCGTCCGCCCACTGGAGTATCCTTCCCAGAATCACCTTCCCTGCCACTTTTTGGGAAGAATCAATCAAACTTATAGGCCTGTAGTTGGCAGGGTTGTCCCGACACCCCTTTTTGAATATCGGGACAACCTCTGCCCCCTTCCAGGATTCGGGTACAGGCGCACCTTTACTAATGGCATTTAACAGTGATGAAACAATCTTCCCCCACACCTTGGGATTTGCCCGTAGTAGGTCACCCGGTATCCCATCAGGTCCAGCTGCTTTCAAGGGCACCAAAGTCTTAATTACATCCTCCACCTCTCTAGCAGTGAAGGGAAAATACTCAGAACCCCCTGGGCAGGCAGCCAGAGAGAGTGTGGTGAGGGTAATTGACTCAATAGAAGTGTAGAGAGATGAGAAGTGGTTGAACCAGCTTTGGGCAGGGATGTTGCACGTCATCAAGGTGCTAACTGGCCTATCCCTAGATCTTATAAGGTTCCAGAAGCTTCTAGCATCCCTATCCGAGCTTGTTTTCCTGAGATCCGACCAGAACCTGTCCTCCCATTCTCTCTTGGCTGCAGAGGTGATCTGCGAATACTCTTTCCTTGCCAATCTTATGGCAGCCAAGGATTTACTTTTAACAGCACCAATCAGAGAATATTTCTTCTCCCGACATTTTTTGGTGTATCAGCCATGTGAGTTCAACATATTCTCACTCTTAACAGCTCGAGAGTCCTTACTTGAGAGATGGAAAAGCTCACTCAGAGCCTTAGTGGTGTCACAAAATAGCACTGAGACTCCCTCGGGCTGGGGGATCATTAAGTCCAGTTGAGACTGTGCAGTATCTAAGAGAGCCGCAATAGCTGACACTTTCTTTTCATCCATAATGAGCTTACTCCATTTTAGGCGCCTACCACAGTTGGAAGGATGTACTTCCTGATGGGCAGACGCCGAATGGGACGTAAGCACCCCCAAGTTCCCCGTCCACAGGGGACGGAGGGCAAGAGAAAGGGGATTATGGTCACTCTCGACCGAGGGGAGTACCTCCATGTCCTGTAGATAGCCCCAAAGTTTTACGTCAAGGAGGATGTAGTCTATCCTGGACATGTGGTCCACCCTGTTGAAAGTATGGGCTCCAGATAAATCCGAGGTCGTCCTTCCATTCACCGCCCTAAGGCCAAATTCTATGTTTAGGGAGTAAATTTGGACCGCCACTTGGGACCACCTTCTAATGGGAGGTAAAGTTAGGGCAGGTATTCCTCTCCTAGTATCATCATCAACAGTCCCCAAAGTGTCCTCCAATCCAAGGGGCCCAAACGTACAGTTAATGTCCCCTGCGACCAGACCGTGAGAACTATTAGTACCCTGCCTAAGCATGGATTCCAACTCTGTCACAATGGGCGAACATGAACCTCCCTTCATGCTCCTAGCATAGATGTTGTAGATATCTAGGGTCAGCCCTCTCCTGAGTCCCTTAAGTGATATACTTAGAAGGTCAAATGAGTTTGACACTTGCTGAGTAACTTGGCAACCAAGTGAAATGGCGACCCATATGAGGAGGCCTCCTGAGGGGCGGCCCTTCCCGGAGGGAGGTAACAGTGCTGCTAGGAAAAAAGACGACAAGCCTACCTTGTGGCAAGGCTCCCTACTCCAAGTTTCTTGGAAAATACAAATAGAGTAGCCTTCCACAAAGGTATTCCATTCCGGAACAGCCAAGTTCCTTGAAATACCCGCAACGTTCCAGCTGAGAATCCTTATAACTGTATCTGCCACAGCAGGCTCGCTGCAAGGTACGAGGTTGGGGACCCACTCCCCCTCAGGGGGTATCCGAGGTGCACTTACTCCTTGCTTAACCCCATCACCCTGATTGGCATCCTGTACTTGGGGACTGCATACAGCTGTAGGGGATATCAGACTGGTATTGGTAGTCTCCAAGACGTAAGACTCCGTCCAAAGTCCCAAACCCGGGGGCAGGGGAACCACCCCGGGGAAAATTTCGTATCAGTATCCTGGCAATCTCCCATATGACCCCATCCATGCAGCTGGCTGGTAAGTCATAGGGTAGGAATCATTCCCGGGGAGGGTAAAGTGACACCTCCCTCTTCCAACCGAGTTAGTGCTATAAAAATTGCCTGCTGATCTCGGGTAGAAATAGCACAAATCTACTACTCCAATGCCGGCACCGCCAATCCCTAGATTCTGATCGCAAATTATCTGGGCGACCCTATCATCCTTAAAATTTACCACCACACAGTCCCCCTCGAAGCGCTTATGCCCCTGGCCCACCCACCCTACCCTTCTAACGCCCAAAATCAACCCATCTATTTCCCTGGGCAGGGGTCTATTTATCCTTAACCAGTGCATAGTTTTGTTTTTTAACATCTGGTAGGATTCTGGATGCCCAGCCAACAAGGGTGGTACGTTAGTAAGAACAGCAACATAAGGGTGACAGGCAGGGGGCAAATTCATAGGTGGTATTCTGGAGGCCTCTTTGGGGGGGGTGCATCGGGCTGAATAATGAGAGGAGGAATGGGACTAGATCTTCTAGATTGGACTAGCTCAGGACCTTTACCAGTTCCAGAGTTTCTTGAATTAACAGAGCCCTTTTTGCCAGTGGCCTCGGAACGTGCGGGCTTCTTAGGGTCGGTGTTTGTAGCCTTTGGAGAATCTGGGTGTTTAGTAGGATTTTTTGTGGCCAGCCCAAGGTTCCGTCCGACCCCATTGGCGGTGACAGCAGGTAGAGCTTGAGCCTCTGCCACTGGCACCGCTTCGACCGTTCCATTTGCATTAGATAAATCCTGTGGGGTAACAAAGGTCGCCCTAGCAGCAAGTTCCCCTCCTAAATCTTCACCCCTAATCCTAGAATGTAGTTTGATTAGAGATATGGTGGAGAAGAAGTTATCCAGTGTCGCTTGTACAAAGCTATCCAATCGCTCCGCCAACCTTTTCACTCTTTCTACAACCGGAGACAATAGAGATTTCATCATCATCTCTATCTGAGCAATCAGGGGGATCTCGGGGGGTGTGAGCTCGGCAGAAACCGTGGTCAGAGCAGCGCATGGTTTTGCTGGTAACGCGCCGAGGGACACACCCCCCATGTCACCCTGTGGACGATCTCGCCCGCCCCAGTGGTCTTTTGAATCACTCCCACCCTAGTGCCAAGTTTCCTAATTTTCCTATGGGGGTTAGGATGACGACCTTTACGAGGGCTAGCAATTCTTTTCCTTTTGGTGTGGACCATTCTGGCTACTGCCCGTGGTAATAAGACTGGTGGAGGAGGGGGTTCCCCGTGACTAAAAGTAATATTAGGGGCAAGCGTGGGGGCTGGGACGTTAGTAGGCCTCGCAGCCAGGGCTTCATCCTCAATAGGTGGGACTGAATCAGTCATACACTCCACCCTATCAGAACTAGGCATCAAGGCAGCTACCAGTGATTTATCCAAGAGTGGACAAGCATTCAGTACAGAATCAATTGCCCGTGCTGGAGAAAGGGCCGGCACCGGAAAACTCAGACACGGCCGTTTCTCTAGGGGGTGTTTAAGGAGTTCAACGGATAGCCGGCGCTCAGCTCGTCTCTCAGCTAGTGCAATTCCACTGTCTATCTCACGGGTAGCCCTAAGAAAATATTTGTCTAATGGACCTAGTATTGCAACCCCTACCGTAGAAGGTAAGGGATTTGGTGAATGCGTGGACATGTTTAAACAAGCTAACTATGGTGAAATCAATCATATTCACAAAATACCACTGGACAGGGAGTCACGTCAATATAAATTACTTGTAATACTAACGGTTTGTATAACTCAAAAGGCTAACAACTCACTGCAGCAAGACGAGTCAATGTCCAAACATTCTGAGCCCGATGTTAGAGGGTAGGCCCAGCCCAGCCTCCTGCAGCCCCTGACGGCCACAGACGGCCTTGTCCCGGGCTTCTCCCGGGACGCTCCCGCGCAGCGGATTGCTAAGTCTGCTATAAGGATGTGGAAGTGGTCAGGGGGCGGGCAAGCAGGGAGAGCAGGTGCAGTAGATTGGATCGTGCAGGGACTCCTGGGAGATGGAGTCCCTGCTGCACTGCTCGCAGCCCTGCAACAAGTCCTGCCCTCGCCTCTGTTGACCTCAGCGCCTCTGCCCCAGTGACAAAATGGAAAGCTCCTCCAAACCGCAAAGCGGGACCCGCGGAGCGGGTCCGGCGAGCAGTAGGTAGGCAGGCAGGCAGGCAGGTCCCGGAGGGAGAAAGGCAACGGCTCCTCCTAGTGACGGGCAATCCAATGCAGTGTCCCACGAAGGTAGCAGGGACTGGGCTTTTCACTCTGGCGTGGTCAGGAGGCGGGGCAAGCAGGGAGAGCAGGTGCAGTAGATTGGATCATGCAGGGACTCCTGGGAGATGGAGTCCCTGCTGCACTGCTCACAGCCCTGCAACAAGTCCTGCCCTCGCCTCTGTTGACCTCAGCGCCTCCGCCCCAGTGACAAAATGGAAAGCTCCTCCAAACCGCGAGCGGGTCCGGCAAGCAGTAGGTAGGCAGGCAGGCAGGTCCCGGAGAGAGAAAGGCAACGGCTCCTCCTAGTGACGGGCAATCCAATGCAGTGTAATTACTCATCCACTGTGACTCATATATGGGTTGGATATGGGTTGGATGGGTGTTTCAAAAAACCTAATGGATTATGTCTAGACGCACTGTACAATTTTGTTTTACAGGAGCACGCAGTATTGTAAAAAGGATACATACCTTGTTGGTTCTCCAACTTAGGGTAAGCGCAAGGCTCCCCTCTTTACTGTGTTTTTGATTAAATTATTATCGCCACTACCATTGGGTAATACCTCCCTTTATTATTACATTCTTGTAGGGTCATCGACACCCCTTGGTTGCCCATCATCTTCTTCTTGTCCTGATGAAGACTCGCATGCCCCAGGTTCAAATGACCGGTTGGACCTAAGTCGAGTCGAAACGTCGACGCTCCTTTCTCCTTACCTTGGACCATAATCTTGTTTTGATATAGTGCTTACTGAGGGCATAAATGCCCCTAAAAATCTTGAATATAATGGTTTTATAGTAATTTCTGTTTGGCCAGGTACTCAATACGGCAAATTTAGGATACCGTTATTGATTGAAAATAATGTGATTTTGTGAAATTTATTGCTGTGAATTTCCTTTCTTTTCTTCATTAACTTAACACTCTGATCACCCCCTTTTGCACGCTCTAATTGGGCAACCTATCTGTTGGGTTTTTTTACTTATTGAAACAGCTCATTATTGTAAAAAATGATTTCAAAATATGAGACAATGAATTAAATACATTGTATTCTCTGTCGTAGGTTGTAGTGGCTTGTTTGTGTTCTTTCACCTAAGATTATTAATTTACATTGGAGTAGATTCGGCTGAAGTGCTCTTGAATGTTTAAATGATTTAACAAGGATTGATTGGGTCAATTATTTTGATCAATAGGTCTAGGACCACTGTTTATTTATATCGTAATATACCCAGGTCCATACCTTGTGGGCTACCCCATTGTCTTAATGGTCACAGATTTCTTTCGGCTGCACTCGTGAATTTTCCTGGAGTGAAATGGACATTTCTGGAACTACCTTTTTCACAGCTTGTGGATCTTTGTCTGAACGGTGAAGGGTCGTGGGTGCCCATCATCAGCTGTTGTCACCCAATATCCTGAATGCAGTGAGTTTTTGGGATGTTTTAGGGTGTCTTGCAATATTCTTCTGAAGGTTGGAGTGTGCTCGATCTGTAGTGAATGTTTTGTGAGCTTTCTATACCCTCACAAGTTGGTCTGCTGTCCTTTCATCATATGCTGTACCTTCACGAGCTGATTGAGCATGCTGGGCATTGTGGAGTCCTCAGAGATGCATCACGTTGTGGTGAAGTGGTGACTTCTGCAACTACTTCTATTGCCTTACAAAACAAGGGCTTTGGTGGCAAAGCAAGCCCTAATTGCTAACGAAATTGGTGTTTTGGTTCTCAATCATGTTTACAGTGACTGGTTGACATGCGACCAATGGAAGTACCTCGAATGCCGCAAAGGCCCTGCCAGTGCAACCTGTTTCCACACAACTGGCAGAGGGCCCTGGAACCTGTAAATCACATGAAAGCTCTGCACCAATCCAGTGAATTTGGCATTATTGGCGAAGGCGTGTCTGAGGTGACACGCTCACCAGTTTTGACTGCAAGTGAGAGTGTGCCTTCGGTAATATACTCAACTTTATTATTCATTTGTATTTAGTGCATTTTGAAAGCACATTCTTTTAGAGCAGATCCATAGATATACTCACTCGTTATTGCTAATTATTTTCACCACCATTTCAAGGGATTACGGGGCGCATCTGCGGTGATACGCTCACCCTTGTTATCTTCATTGTTTATCATTATATACAATTACTTGCATTATATATTCACTGTATAGACAGGTGTATTTTGAGTGATGGTTTCTTTTAATTCATTTATGCATTTAGAGGTTTATACTGTTTTTCACACCTTAGTCTGAATTTCTAAAGCGTTTTTAGGTATGTCTACATCTGAAACACCCTTGTTAGCATTTAAGTTCCCCTAAAGAGTTCTTGTCTTCACCAGGAGAGTACGCTATACAGTGGAAGGAGTGGAAGGAGTATTTCTGAATTTCATAACCATTTTGGATGATTGTAATGTATTGTTTGGGACCTGAAGGTTTGAAAATGTAAAACCAGTTACAGAAGTGTGAAAGCAGCTCTGGGGATTTAGATATTTTCCAAACAGCTTTGCTAGATTTGGATGAGCCCTTCTCGCCTACAGTATGTGTCGCTGGTATGAGACATGCTTTCTTTCAAAGAAAAGAGGAAAAACATGAGTCAGTTGAGGATTATGTGTCAGCACATAAAAAACTTGCTATGACTTGTGAGTCCGGCAAATGTACCTGATGAGCTATTAAGAGACCAAATTGTTATGTATGCAAAGAACAAATCTATTCAGGACAGAATGTGGGTTGAAGGAGAATCTTGTCTGAAAGATATCATTGCTATTGTGGAAAAAGCAGAGTTTTCTGAGAAGTGTGCTAAAGTCATGCTAGCTCAGGATAAAAAAGGTGGGGGTGACACTCTTGGTAAAATATCTGATGGGAAGAATAAGTTTGAACAAAATCCAGGGCAGTTTGGCACGACAAAAGACAAAGATAAAGAGAAGACGTAACAGTTTTCTGGCTTAAAAAATGCTAATTATGCATGCTAAAAGTGCAGTAATAGTTCTCATTCTGCTAGGTATGACAAATGTCCTGTTAAGTCAGCTAAATGTATGGAATGTGGTTAGATAGGTCATTTTGCTAGGGTGTGTAAATGCAAATAAAAAAAGAAGGGCAAAGGTAGTAAAGTAGCATGTGTTGAGGGAAGCAATGAAGCGATGAAGAAGATTCCACATTGGAGATTAGTGCTGAAGGAAGTATTTTAACGCTCTAGCTCTTTTCTGACACACGTTCAGGGCTCCATAAAATCCCCAATGGCGAGCGTGCGCCAAAGGCAGGCCCGTCTGCGCCTGACCGCGCTAAGGAAGCGCTCAGCGCCAGCCATGCTGCCCATTTGGGCGTCGGCGGGGGCTCTAATGTGGAACATGGCCACATCAGATATTCTAGGGATGTCCTCTATCATATAGGTGAGTCATGCAGAGATAAGGGGGCTCTTTGGTTCACTGAGTCTGCGGCTCCCCAAGGAGATTTCTTAGACAAGGGTCTTCTAGCTTGTGCGCTTCTAATTGTGAGGTCTTTGCCCAAGCATAGCGTAGAAATTCAGCTGTTGCTGGAGTCACACAAACTTGATGTTCTGTTTATGACAGAAACATGGACCTGCCCAGATTGTGAAGTTGACCCTGGCAGGGCTTGTCTGCCCGGCTATAAAATCTACCACCAACCCAGCCTGAATGGGAGGGGAGGTGGTGTTGGGGTAATTTATAAAGATACCTTGAAGATGGGACTATTGATATTGATGTGGTTACAGGACTGGAACTATTTGTCATGACCATTAAAATGATTCTGGCCTTATTTTAACGGGGACTATCTGTTACAGACCCCCGGGGCTTTTAGTGTACAGCAGCAGCAATCACTATTGGATACTTTTACTAATGTGGCAGCCACGCATCATAGACTAGTAATTTTGGCTGATTTTAATTTGTGGTTAAATGGCTCTCTCGACTCTGGTTTTTATAATGTACTTTACTCATGTGAAGGTCTTGGGCTCCTACAGCAGGTGTCCAAGGCCACTCATAAAGCCGGGCATATTCTTGATTTAATTTTCTCAGAAACCCATCTTCTGCATATTGGCGAAATTCTGCCTATGGAATGGACGGATCACTTTCTGATTAAATTCTTTGTTAATGTTAATACCCTTAATACTAAAGTATCTCGCTCTATGACAGAATATATCAGTTGAGATTGGAAGGCTCTCACTCGGATGAGGGGTTCTGATATTGTGTTCAAAGTCGGGGATTGTTTCTCATTAGACAAGCAAGTTGAGGAGAATTATGCATCTCTGTGTCTGAAGATCACCTCGGCCTTGGACTCTTGTGCCCCCCTGAAAAAACATACATGTAGGGGCAGAGCCTCGGTCCTGTGGTTTAACGATACTTTGAAAGACCTGAAATTAGCGTGCAAACAGGCTGAGAGGAGATGGAGGCGAGGCTACAAGGAGATGGACAAGCTCCTGTGGAAACTTAAAATTGTGGGTTATAAGAAGAAGATTAGAAGGTCTAAGGCTGACTATTTCTCTTCCTTAATCTGCAATGCCTCTAACAGCTCTAGAAACATTTGTAACATCCTGAACAGTCTTACTAGCCCTGGCTGTTCTAAGAATGTGATGCCCCCCTCTCAAGAACTCTGTGAGAACCTGGCCAGGTTCTTCCAGAAGAAACTCCAACTGATCATTGATGATCTGAAGGGTGGCCATCAGGCAGCAGGGAGTGTAGCCTCTGAGGTTTGACGGTCCTGTGGTGAGTGACTCTGAGGGTGTGGATACTAGCCCCGCTTTTCAGGCCGCTGAATATCTATCTGAGTTTGTGCTTCTGGTGACGGAGGATTTCAGTAGGGTAGCACAGGGTATTTCCTCCGGCTCTCCCCTGGACCCGGTACCACACAAGATTTGGAAGGAGTTTGAGGAAGAGCTGTTTCCTACTCTCCGCTTGATTTGTAATCAGTCTTTAGCTAGTGGTGTGGTCTGTCCCCAATGGAAGCAAGCTCTGGTGACACCTCTGCTGAAGAAGTCTTCTCTTGATCCAGAGTCTTCTAAGAACTATAGGCCCATTTCCTTGTTGGCGTTCCCGGCCAAGATTGTGGAACGTGTAGTTAGTAACACTCATTCTAGGCACCTGGAGCAACATAATTTGCTAGAGGAGGTGCAGTTTGGATTTGGGCCAGCCCACGGTACCGAGACGGCCTTGGTGACCATTATGGATGAACTTCAGAGGAGGGCAGACAGGGGTCAGGCAGCAGTGCTGATCCTGCTCGTCCTGTCTGCCGCCTTTGAAACGGTCAACCATGAGATCCTGCTAAGTAGATTAAGCGAGGTGGGGGTGAGGGGCTCTGCCTTACGATGGTTTCAGTCTTTTCTACAGCACAGACAGCAGGCGGTGTCCCTCCCTCCCTTTCAATCTGCTTCTCCAACGTGTCGCATGGTGTGCCACAGGGCTCGGCAATTAGCCCTATTTTATTTAATATTTATTTAAAACCCCTGATTGGGGTCATCAAAGCATACAATATTGACATAGTAAACTATGCTGATGACACGCAGCTGATTCTCTCCTTTGAGGGAGAGGACTCGATGTCAGTGGATGTGTTTCACAACTGTCTGCGGGACACAGCTCGTTGGCTAAAGGACAACTCATTACAAGTTAATGCAGGGAAGACTGAGGTGATTTCCTGCTCAGTGACTCCTCATGTCTTTCCTTGCAATTTTTGGCCCTCTGGTACTTCGACCGCAGTTCGGCCTGTAAAAACGGTCCGTAACCTGGGCATTAGGTTTGACAACAAACTTAGTATGGAAGCTCAGGTTACAAAAACGGCAGCTTGCTGTTTTTCGATCATTAGATCCCTGTGGAAAATCTTCCCCTTGCTACCTCCTCAGGCGCGTGCGCTTGTGGCAAGGTGTACAATTCTCTGTAGGTTAGACTACTGTAATGCCCTATTGCTTGACTCCCCGAAGTACCTTTTGGACAGACTACAGAGGATCCAGTCAGCAGCAGCAGCCAAGCTAGTCCGAGGGTTGTCTAGAAGGTCCTCCACATCTGCGGCTTTGGCAGAACTGCACTGGCTCCCTCTGAGACAGAGAGTTCAATTTAAATCTCTCTGCCTTGTATTTAAAGCCCTTCATGGGATGGGTCCTGTGCTTATGCGGAAGAAATTTGATTGGTATATCCCTACAAGAAGGCTCCGCTCCTCACCAGCGAGACTGGTGAAGGTACTGAGGTTTAGGAAAGTCAGGTCAGGGGGTAGATCCTTTGGTGTGGCAGTGGCCAAACTGTGGAACGAGCTCCCGTGGGAGATCAGACAAATTAGGGAGCTCCTCCCATTTAAAAGTTGAAAACCTGGCCGTTCCCCAAGACTTAGTCGCCTGGCCTTGTATACAACATACCTTTCCTGTACTCTGAGTTGCTTAGTGCCAGGATGCCTGTAAGGTGACAGTGCACTTTGTAAGCTGAATAAATAAATAAATAAATAAATAAATAAATAAATAAATAAATAAATAAATAACAACTCCAAATGGGAGTACAAAAAAAAGAGTGGTGCTAAAAATCTCTGGAGATGGAGATAATAAACCCCTGTGTTGGATCTTTTTAGGAGGAGTAGTAATATAAGTGGTGGCGGACTCAGGCTCTCCATGTACCATTGTGGCAGAACCATTTCATTAGAGGTATTGGGGAACATTTGGAACCTTAATCTGGAGAGTTATACTGGAGTTAAAGATTGATATGCTGGGCATGAGACAATTAGACTTCAGATTTAAGAATAGATATGCTATTTGTAATTTGTATGTGCCTTAAGAGGTCTTTTCTAGGATGGTAGGATCAGAGAGAGCTTAGCATTATCCTAGATCCAAATAGTCCGGAGCAGGTGTTGGTTGTGTGTGAGTTTGAGGACACTAGAAAATAGGATTTAGGTGAATTCCCAACTGTGTTCAGTGGGAAAATTGAAAACTTAATGGGTTTCGTGCATGAAATAAGATTGTGATGCTATTCCTAAAATACATAAAGCATGCAACATGCAATTTATTGTGAGGGAGGAAGTAAAGTTGGAATTAGACAAACCTATTTAAGCCCCATTATTGAGCCTGTGGAGGCGTCTGAATGGATTTCTCCTTTAGTGGTAGCCGGATGAGCTAACTGCAAAGTTTGTTTATGTGTGGACTTTATGGGGGCTTAACAACAACATAATTGTGGACCGATTTCTGTTACCATGCATTCATGAAATGTTGTCGCTCACTTAACTTGCCAAGTCATTTTTGATTGGATCTTTCTGCAGCATATCACCAGGTGGTACTGAATCCTGGCAGTAATCACTGCAGAGTGTTCTGCATGTCATTTGGATGCTACCAATTGCAATGCATGCCATTTGGTTTTGCTTCTACAGCAGAATTTTTCCAGCGGCTCATGACATAATATAAGTGAAGTAACATTTTTCCAGAATGACATATTTATCATGGGAAAGAGAAGGAGACACTGAGATGAAGCAATAAAGGTAATAAACGTAAAGAGAAATTGGTAGAGGCCATTAGTAAAGAACCTTGGCAGAAATACAAGGATGAGCTTTGTTAGATTTGGGAATAGCGGAGTTCTACTCCAAATTTGCAGAAACATTTTCAGAAAAAATATGTGAACTGCACTTGTTCTTTAGAATAAAAGCAAGTTTGAGTGGTCTGTTCAATGCCAGAAATCCTTTGTGGAAATAAAACAAGCAGTTGGCAGTGCGCCTACATTCCAAGGTTTCAATCCCACTGTGGAAACGTTTGTCACTACTGATGCTAGTGAGAAAGGGTTAGGAAGTGTACTTAATAAAAAAATTGAGAATGGATGTGAAGTTGTTATCACTTTTGCATCTATGTCTTTGCCACCCATGGAGAAGTACTCTTTGATAGAAAGAGAGACATTGGCTTGTGTGTTAGCACTTGAACATTTTTGTAAATTCTTGTGGGTAGAAAATGTATTGTCCGCTCTGGTCATAAGCCGTTGACAAAGTTGACTATGGAGGAGTTATCCATAGCCTCTGCACTTATCACTAGACTAGCCATGAGGTTACAAGATTTATTGTATGAAGTACAATATGCTCCGGGAAGGAAAAATGTTACAGTAGATTTCTTAAGCAGGTTATCCATGCTTCTTAGGGAAGTGGATAATAATTTTTCGAATGATGTATGCGTAGCAGGGATTTGTATCACTAGTGAAGCCAAATGTTTATAGAAAGATGAGTGGGTAGGGGAGATTGTGTGAAGACAGAGCTCCTGGGAAAAAATGAAAACTATTTAGGAGGCTAGACATGAATTGGGACTAGAAGAAATGTGATATGTTTGTAATGAGGGGTGACAAAATTATACCCTGATGCAATATCAGAAACAAAATTATTTCATTGTGCCACCAAGATCATACTGGTATTATGCATACCAAATGTAACATTAAAGCACTGTATTCGTGACCAAAGATTGAAGCTGGAATAGAGAGATTTGCAAGATTTGCATGGAATGTGAATGGGCCAATAAGTCTCTGAAGACTTTTAACCCTCCTCTGAGTTCAATAGGGTGTCTCAATTTGCAATGGGAGGAAGTGGCATTGGTAATCATGGGTCCAATCTTGTTCAGTGATCAATAAAGTAAATTATTTTTGTATGAATGGATTTGTTCTCTAAATGGCTTAAAGTAGAAGTGGTTGAAAGAGTTGATACAAAAACTGTTTATAAGTTCTTTAATTGGATATTTTGAGAGGTTTCCCTTCATCTGTGCTTACGGACAATGGTGTCCAGTTTAAATCGGAAGCAATGAAGATGTTCATGGAAGTTGCTGCATTACATAGAAATTCACTGCACTTTTTTCCACTCTAGGAGCAATGCTGTTGTGGAAAGGGACAACAGAAATTTAAAATATATTTTGAAGTTAGCTAGTCAAGGAAGGAAAAATTGGGAGAACTAATTAAGGAAAGGGGTGTGGACACATAGCATCACCATTCATGAGTCAGTTGGAGAAAGCCCTTTTTTGCATCATGATGAGGACGAAAAGAGGTACAAAAGTGTTATGGATTGCAGAGGAAGTTAGAAAGTGTTTTCTGGCATTCCAGGAAAGGAACAGGTCATATTTCAATTCCAAACATGGAGTACGTACTGTTGACATGATGGTTCGGTCAATAGGTAGAAGTGAAATCTGCTTGAAAGGTGCCCAAAGTAGGTTTAGCAGTCCAGTTAAGGTTTTGAAAGTAATGGAAAGTATGGTGGAATTGGAGGATGGTACTATTTGTCACACGAGTAGGCTGGTTGGGGTTAGAGAAATTGGGCATTGTGTGTCTGACCCTTACCAAGGTGGAACAAACTCTATTTTTAATAAGTATTGTTGAGGAGAATGTTATGAATCAAGGAGTGAATCAAGAAGTGCAAGAAGAAGGGGATGTTGTGGTGAGCAAGGAGAAGAGACAGGAGGAGTTAAGAGAGTGCTGAGATGCAACTTGTTTGGGAAGTCAAGTCATGGATTGTGGTAGTCAGAGAGATTGTGGCAAGGGTGGAAAGAAAAGTATCTGTGGCAGAAATATAAACAAACCTAACGAGTTAGAAGATTACATTTGCAGAGTATAGATGGTGTTGCTTATATATATGAAAGGGTGAAAGGAGTAACGCAGTTTAACACTTAGAAAATGCCAAGTTGGAGAAGTAGTTTTTCTGCAGATTTCACATTAAACTTTAGCAAAATGTAAGAAGCAGAATCTATTTCACGGCAATAGCTTTATTTGGTAGGTATAACATTCCAATCTTATTCAGTACAAAAGCTGAATAATCTTTTAATAAGAAAGCAATACATTTTGTTTGTAGTTTTATACAGTGTAAACTCGACCTAAAGGTATTGCAGCACTTTATAACTCAGGGACCAGGACTTATTTGTCATCATCAGGCTTTGACCCAGAGCAACAGGCTCAACTCTGGCTTGGCTCTCCTTACGAATGTTGGCTCGCCACCTCTAGTAATGGAAGAAAAAGGCATGAGGTAGACTTGGTATTTAATTTATTAAGAAAGACTTTGGACCCCTGTAGTTATTTATTTCACAAATTAAGGACTGTTTATGCTTCTAAGGTGATTTGTCACACATATATAGGGGCATGTCCATCACTTGGGCACTGTTGAGGTGTTTCGACGGCGCTATATCTAAAACTAACTAGGCACTGACATTGACCCTCCTCAAGGTCAAGATACAGTCCATAATAATAAAAGGCCAGGGGGAAAAAGACCAGGAGCAATGGGTGGTGGAAGGTGGAGCAGTTGGGTAATGGTTATAACTGTACGGCAGAGGTTGGAGTTGGACACATGTAAATGTAGTCCACAATAAAGCTATTTCCTGCACAGTTGTGGGGTCGCCTACTTCATACCAAGCTCCTCACAGTGCCGTCTTTCCATGCATACCCAGCTCCTTACAGTGCCACCTTTCCTATTGTCCCCAGTCTTCCGAGTGCTTTCTTTCGATGTCCTCCTAGGTCCTGACGCTGCCTTTCCATGTACTCCAGCACTTCGCACTGTCTTTGCATGTACCCTGTTCCTCACGGTGCCTTGTCATGTGTCCTCAGTGCCTCCCGCAATCTTCCCATTTCTCCACAATCTTTCACGTTTCCTCACTGTGTATCTCCAGCTCCTCACAGTTATTGTGTCCCCAGCTGCTCACTAGCTGTCCTGACAGTTAGTAGTCCACCCTGCCACTGTTCCCGGCTCTTCTCACTATGTTTCCAGAGAAGGGAAGCGGACAGCATGTTTTCTTGCTTTCTTTATTTGACCTAATCATCTGCCCGTCATCTCAAAGAGTCTAAAAAAAACAGACATTTCTTCGTTTGTGTTTTTGTGGTTTTCCCGGTCGGCGCATTAATTTTCTAATATTACAGTTTGGCCCTTTCAGCTTAGGCTGAATTGAGGGGCTCAGCTTCAGCTGCATAGCTAGCCTATTTCTGTCTGTTTCCCTTAGCCCGAGCACAGATGTGGCATAACGGCCAGCGCTGCCGAATTTGGAACTGGGGAGCCGGGTTCAAGTCTCAGTATCGGCTCAATTCAACACTGTGATTCTCGACACATCACTTAATTTCCCCGTGCCCAACAAAATACATTAATGTTCCCTTGCATAATGTAACTGGTGCTCATGTAAAGCGTTCCTATATTTTGAAGGTCAAGGAATGAATATGTGTCCCTCGGTGATGAAAATAAAAAATTATGGACATTTTAGGGGGGACATTTACACTTGATTACTATTTTATTTATTTGTATTTGCATTTTTAGCAGAGGCTGCTCCTGAAGGGGGCCTCTAGAGCTGGCTCCATAATGGCTGCCAGAGCCCACAAGGAACGGATCCAGTTTGCGCTGGTTTGAGCCCCGGGAAATGCTGCGCTGCAAAAAGCGCCCGGACCCTCTCCTCCCCTTCCCAAGAACAAAGGGGAGAGAGAAAGGGGTAAGAGGATATAAGGCTATGGTCTTCCTGGGCAGCTCACCTTTACATCAGGGAGCTGGGAGAGCAGTGCCAAGGAATTTTGAGTCCCACCCACCCACATCTACAACAGCAGCGTCGCAGTGCTGACAGGGACAAAAGGAACTAACGGTGCAATGATTGGCGATGGAGACACAACAGGCAGTGTGTGTGGGAGTAAGGCCACTCACTTTGGGATGCCTCACGGCTGAGTGAAGTGGTCTAGCAAAGGGGGCAGCAAACGGTGATGGAACTCACTGCCCAGCCCCCGCCGGACGGCAGGGCACAACAGAGTCTTAAAAGGTAGCGAGCTGTGGAATGACTCCGGAAACTAGCTACCCCCATGCGAAGAGAGCGCAAAGAGAGCGCAAATCCATCCAAAAGGGCGGAAACAAAAGGTGTATTGGTTTGGTTATGGAAACACACCAACAGGGCGGTTTGTAGAAGGAGGACCACTCACTCTGGGATTCCTCACGGCTGGGTGAGTACGCCTGCCAAAAATTGGGGTAGCTAACGGAGACGACACTTGCAGCCCAGCTCCCGCCAGACGGGAGGGCCCAGGAGAGACTAGCAAGGTAGCGAGTTGGGGCCTGGCTATGGGGAAATACTACCCCCTACACCCAACGGACGTGTAAAACAACAAAGAACAATCTACGAGCTGTCAGGGTGATTTAGGACCCTAGGAGATGCAAATGAGCAAAAGATAAACCAGTGATTTATGCCCATGCAGAATGATTTATGACAACAAAATGATTACAGATTTGTGACAGAATGATTTATGACAACCAAATAATGATAAATAATGATGATTTATGGCTGATGATTTATGATGCCCAGGCAGAATGATTTATGACAACAAGTGATGACAGATTTGTGACAGAATGATTTCTGACATCCCGATGATTTATGACCATGATTTAGGGCTACTGATTCATGATCAGGCAGAGTGATTTATGACAACAAAATAATGTCAGATTGTGGCAGAATGCTTTAGGATACTCAGTGATTTATGACCCATGATTTATGATGTCCAAATGACACTGAGTAACACCCAATTGTGATAATGTATGATAATGATTTATGGCCCCGAGAAGGTGTCCAGGGGAGTTGTACAAATATGACGTATGTAATGAATAATAAACTGCGGCCAACAACCACCACAAAATACAATGACCGTTGGCTGTGTGTAGTAATACAGATACACAAGTATGGTAGGGGTCCTGGAATGGGCACAGTGCGGCTGTTATAAATAGCGCCAACACGGCCTTTCAGTGCTTTATTTGAGCTCATTTATTTTACACAAGATCAGGTTCATTTTATGCTTGAGGAGATGGTGTGAAGTAATTTGTCAAGTATCACAAGATGTTGAGCCAACCCAGGGCCTGTTCTAGAGCTTTAAGCTCTGCCCCTAGCACCATATCCTATGAGTATGTAAAGTTATTGTGAACGTTTTGCTTTATCCCAAAAGCCAAAGCATTGGTTGTGTGCACGAAACTGAGCTCCAGACCTCTGAAGGGACATTCCCGATTTAAAGTATTGATGTGCGCCAGCACTGCCCTGTCAGCCCTCATCCATCTAGGCAGAAAACACCTCGCATCAGATCTGACACTTAACCCCACGTCCTCATCAGGTCTACAAGTAGCTGGGTTTAAGAATTTGACACATAAAATTAGACTGGGGGGTACCTAATCCGAGGGTCAATATATGTACGCCGGGCTGGCTTTGCACTCACAAAGGGACTGGGAGCCAGAGCCTGCTCTCCATCCAGCTCAGCAAGCCAGTTTGGGCTGGAGGCTGCTAAGTGCACATGTCGGTTTGGCCGTCCCAAGATGGCAGGTTATGTTATGTTATGTTATTTATACTTTTATATAGCGCAACGGATACTCAAAAGGAGTGTCCCGGCGCTTTGGGTAAGGGGAACTAATTCGGAGTAACATAACACAGTTAAAAAGAAAGCACAACACACACAAAACCAGAGAGGGACTGCTAGGGAGGCCTACTGGGTAAACAACCAAGTTTTAAGACCTCTCCTAAAATCCAGAAGAGTAGTAGCTCCCGAAGTAAAAGTGGGAGCGAGTTCCACATCTGTGGGGCCAGCAGACTGAAAGAGCGGCCGCCCAAGCGAGCTCGCTTGACACGAGGGACAGCCGCCAGAAGCAAAGATTCAGACCGCAGAGAGCGGCCCGGCTGGTAAAAGACCAATCTCTTTTGGAGATGCTTTGCTCCCACTGCGTGGAGTGCCTTATAGGCCAAAATCATGGCTTTAAAAGCGATCCGTTTACGGATCGGTAACCAGTGCAGAGTCCGCATTAGCCCCGAGGCGCTGGTGCGTCTGTTCAGACCAAAAATGGCCCTTGCCGCCGCGTTCTGCGCAACTTGAAGCCGCTGCAGCAGGTACTCTGGTAGGCCCAGGTAAAGAATGTTGGCATAATCCAACCTGTAGCCTATCAGGGCCTGCACTGTCAGCCTCCTATGCTCCTCCGACAAGAGCGGCAGGAACCTCCGCAGCATTTTTAGAAGACCGAAGCAGGTGCCGGTCACCCCAAAGACCTGGGCTTTCATCGACAGTCCCCTGTCCATCTTAACCCCCAAGTTCTTAGCCATAGGGGAAGAGCCGGACGGAGGGAACATATCGATGGGCCACCAGGCCTGCCAGCTAGGCTCCGTATCGCACCCGAAGAAGAGTACCTCGGACTTATCGGAATTGCACTTGAGGCTGTTCAGTTGGAACCATGAGAACACCGCCCAAGGCAATTCCGGATACTCTCCCCGTCAAAGTCAGCCCCTCTCTCGCAAGAGAAGAGGAGCTGGGTGTCGTCGGCATACGACACGATCCGGACACCAAAAGACTCCGCGACCGCCGCCAAGGGGGTCATAAAGATGTTAAAGAGGGTCGGGCTCAAAATAGAGCCCTGAGGGACCCCGACTCCCAATGGCGGCATCACTGCGGTGTCAGGCGGCGTCCAGATCGTTTGCCGGCGGCCGGCAAGAAAAGATGAAAACCATTTGAGCACCGTCCCCCGCAGGCCAATCTCATAGAGTCTTGCAAGGAGGCCATCATGGGGGACGGTGTCAAAAGCCGCCGACAAGTCCAACAATACCAGCATGACTTTACCCCCGGTGTCCAACACTCCTTTGATGGTTTCAGAAACCTCAAGGAGCGCGGTTTCGGTGCTACGATTTGTACGGAAGCCAGACTGGGAGTCGTGTAGGATCTCATGAGACTCCAAGAAATTGGAGAGCACCGACTGAACGTGCTTCTCCAAGATTTTAACGAGGGCCGGCAACAGCGAAATCGGTCTATGATTGGCTGGGACCTTCGGGTCAAGCCCCGGTTTTTTAAGCAATGGAATAACCATTGCCTGCTTCCACACTGGCGGAACCACTCCCTGACTCAACGAAAGATTGAGAAGAGGGTTCGCCAGTGGGTTGACCACCTCCGCCAACTTGCCCAAAAGCTTAGCTGGGCAGGGGTCAAGTGGAGACCCAGATTTTAAATTGCCCATAAGCGCTAGGGAGGCAGAGGCAGGCAAAGATGGAAACTCGGCCAAGATGGCACCCTGCCGGGCGGGAGGGGACAGGCCAGCCTCGGAAGTAAGCGATGTTACCTCAGGTGCACCCGATGGAAAAGAGTCCTGTATAAGTTTTATCTTGTCCGTAAAAAAACAGGCAAGATCCGCCGCCCAGGACTCTAAGGGCACCTCATCTGACGTGAAGGTCCGAGGAGCAATGAATTCTCTAACAATAGTAAAGATCTCCTTACTAGAGTTAGAGGCTGCTTCAATTCTGCCCGCGAGATAGGTTTTCTTTGCGAGGCGGATATCCCGATGGTAAGCATTCACCACGGCCTTATAGGCGGACCTATCCCCGCTGTCATAGTGTGCCCGCCAGGCCCTTTCGGCTACCTTGCACTGCTGCCGCGTAGCCCACAGTGCAGCAGTAAACCAAGGGGCCGAAGCCCGCTTAGATGTTAAGCGGGGGGCAGCACCGGGGCCAGGTCATTAAGCCTATCCACAAGCCATTCCTGCAGGGACTCCAAGTCACTCTCCAGCTCACCGGCAAGAGGACAGGGGTGATCCAAAGCGGCCTGAGCCAACATCTCAGGGGTCACTCTATTAAAAGCTCTAGCAGCACAAACCCGTTGCTGAGGGACAGGGATGGACGGCCTGACCGTGCCACTGATAACAAATTTGGTGAGGCAGTGATCCGACCACAAGACCGGAAGAATCTCTTTCACCACCAAAGGTGAAGTGGAAAAAACCTGGTCCAACGTATGCCCCTTAGCATGAGTCGGCCCCTTCAAATAGGGGATAAAACCCAGCGGAGTCACGGTCTCATAAAGCTTTATAGCGGCGGGGTCAGACGGATCATCCATCCGGATGTTAAAATCCCCCGCAACTATGCAATGTTCTGCTCTCAGGACCAGTCCCAGCAACACCGAATCGAGATCAGCAAAGAACGTTCCGGGCGGACCTGGTGGTCGATAGACCAGGAGTCCCTTCACTGATTGGTGCGGCGCTAGCATGATTGAAAAAGCAAGCGATTCCGAGCCACGGATATCCTCCGTCTGCAAGACGGTGCAAACCGTGCCCTTCTTCACCACCAGTGCGACACCTCCGCCCCTACCCTTGACCCTGTCCTTCCTGAGGATGTTATACTCCGGCGGAATTGCCATCGCCACATCGGGGTTCGAGGATTCTCCCCACCATGTCTCGGTCAACAATAAACAGAGAGGCTTCTCTGTCTCGAGGAGCTCAAAGATGTCTTGCGCATGACAGCACGCTGATCTGGTATTTAACAGCATACAGGCATACTCTGCGCCCACTTTGTTAGTAATAGGGACAGATGACAGTGCCCGATTAGGGCGCCAGCCACAGCCCGGACAACGAGACTTACCCCTATGGCGTGCCGGAAAGACAGAGCAACAACGGCTCTCCCGATAATTCAGAGAGCCCAATTCCTCCGATGTATACCGCACGAAAAGTGCGCCGGGATTACACATGCTAGGTGAGCAGAGCCCCGCCCGCCGCCCGAAACGCCTCCGGGACGCTGACGGGTGCAGACGGGCAGGACTCTGGCTTGACTCAGGCGCGAGTCAGGTGCCTCCGCTGCGCGTCACCGCTGCGCGGAGGCAGCGAGCTTTAAATACAGCCTCCTCGTTCTCCCCGCGGAGAACTAGAGCGCTGAGTGAGGTGGCACGCTGCAAGGCAGCAGCCCCAAGATGGCGGCCCTACTTCCTGCCCAGAAAAATTATGCTAGATGACAGCGCTCCGCTTCTGCAAGCGGTGGGGGGCACAATTATGGTGGAAGAATGTGGGCGCTACCTCGCTGGTGACAAACAGGTAAAAACCAGGTGCACAGTCTAATTTTAAACAAACACACAAAAACGAATAAAATTGCCAGTTTTAAAAGCGCTGCGCGCCTACTGCAGCTGAAAAGGAAGGCGCCAAAGCGGTATAGGTGTCCCCTTACCGTAAAGGTCGAGCAGCTCCCACCAGCTCGCCTTAAATACAGCCTCCTCGTTCTCCCCGCGGAGAACTAGAGCGCTGAGTGAGGTGGCACGCTGCAAGGCAGCAGCCCCAAGATGGCGGCCCTACTTCCTGCCCAGAAAAATTATGCTAGATGACAGCGCTCCGCTTCTGCAAGCGGTGGGGGGCACAATTATGGTGGAAGAATGTGGGCGCTACCTCGCTGGTGACAAACAGGTAAAAACCAGGTGCACAGTCTAATTTTAAACAAACACACAAAAACGAATAAAATTGCCAGTTTTAAAAGCGCTGCGCGCCTACTGCAGCTGAAAAGGAAGGCGCCAAAGCGGTATAGGTGTCCCCTTACCGTAAAGGTCGAGCAGCTCCCACCAGCTCGCCTTAAATACAGCCTCCTTGTTCTCCCCGCGGAGAACTAGAGCGCTGAGTGAGGTGGCACGCTGCAAGGCAGCAGCCCCAAGATGGCGGCCCTACTTCCTGCCCAGAAAAATTATGCTAGATGACAGCGCTCCGCTTCTGCAAGCGGTGGGGGGCACAATTATGGTGGAAGAATGTGGGCGCTACCTCGCTGGTGACAAACAGGTAAAAACCAGGTGCACAGTCTAATTTTAAACAAACACACAAAAACGAATAAAATTGCCAGTTTTAAAAGCGCTGCGCGCCTACTGCAGCTGAAAAGGAAGGCGCCAAAGCGGTATAGGTGTCCCCTTACCGTCAAAACGACATGTGCACTTACAGTGACCCACCACTCCTAATCCCCCTGCTGCAGCTGTCAATCGACGATTGCCTGGCCCGCCGCCCCACCCAGCTCATTCGGCTTGCTGGCAGTCTGCAGGAGAAAAAATAAAATGATAATAAAGTTGTTTTATTATCATTTTATTTTTCATGTTTGAATTTACTGCCTTTCAGCAGTGGGGCGACGCTCCACCACTCAGACGGAGGAGCCACCGCTGATGTTATATTAATTTGTTATGTGTAAAGAGAAGGGATGTGTAGTAATGGTGTTTCTTTATAGAATAGTATGGGTAGATTGTGGGGGATACACAGCACCAGCTGCAGGGACTATAGAAGCTGTGAGTGCCCTTCCACTATTTCTTAGAGTGCCATTTACTGGAAAAAGCCAGCCTGCAGGAGATGTGAGACAAATCTGTCCCACTGCCAGTGCTCCTGTACCTTTCACTACAGTGCATCCTTCACGGAGAAGCAGGGACTGCTTAAGTGTCAAAATAAATCTTTACGAAGATCGGAGTAGAATTTCTAGTGAGGGACTGTTATGTCAAAATTTGTGCTATGTTATGTATTTATGAAACAAAATTAAAGCAATACCATACAAAAAAAAAAAGAGATATTGTTCTGAATGTTTGTGTCAGATGATGCTGTTCTTCACCTATGCTGGGACAGGTTCACAAAGGTGTACGAGGCTGCTCAAATGAAGTACTTTTTAACCTAACTGGTCTCCTGGATGGTTACTACACTCGTCAGGTGCTCAAATACCTCAGGGTTTGTCACCGTACACCGGAGCATTATTCAGTACCACAGGAGGCAAGCAATGCACTGGGGCACTCTCCAGAATTATGCCTCCCAATAATTCCACTGTATTTTTCAATTAAATCAAATTTGTGTCGAGGGATTTGGGCTAATTGGAAAATCATCCGTTGTGCCTATTCTGATGGGTCAAATTTACTACCTGCTTGAACATTCCTGTCAAAGAAAGTAGGCGTGAGAACATGTTGAACTGTACGAGACACTTAAAATGTTACAAGGAGATTTTTATACAGTGCAAATCTGCAATAATCCATTATTATATTTGTGTTCGCGTTTCCACAACATTTATTTTCCCAATAACTGCAACAGACGTGACTAAAAGCCTCAGCACTCAAATTGTTTATCTTTTGTTTCTTTTTTAAGGTTTCTGGCTCTTTTGATCATGTTCCATTTCATGGTATTCATGGCAGTTCGGTTTATATTTTTTCAATGATAAATAGCCAGTGACTGGTGGGCGACACCAGAGAGTGGTCAGGAATGCCATTAATCAAGGCAGCTGCTAGAGGCCTGGCATAGTACATTGCAAGCTCATGTGATGGAAAGCCTCCACTAGACAAGGCCATGAACAGCCGCATTGCAACCCATCTTATAAACATTCACAAAGAATGGTGTATGAGTAAGTGTGGGATTTGTAGTATTACGGGCTAACTGGTGGAGCACAGTAATGAGATGGGAGTACTTCCATCTTACTCTGGGAATTCAGGAATTCAACAAAAATAAGTCACAGCAGATTGTTTGAGAGTTGAACCTTCAGGGTCATATTCTGAAACCATGCCTTCAGTCCAGGTTAGTAGAGAGCTGCTTGATACATATAGGTGAACAGGCTGCTCTTAGGGAAGCATCTGCTGATGAAAATATAGGAAACCTCTAATGACTGCTTGTGTTATATAAAGATGCATCTTTACAGGACTACTGTCATCTAGTCCAACCTTATCTACTTGTACAAAAATCTACTTTTCCAGTTCCTAAATGTAATGTTTTCACTTCACGAGCATCACCGTTGACTAGCCGCCTTACGCTGTCCCAAAACACTCTTTAAAACTATATAATTCTGCTGAGTAACAAGCCATTTTAGGCAGCTAGACAGAACAAATTGAAATTCTGTGTCATCTGATCTCTTACAGTTTCACTCCGGGTGCTTGAAGCAAGGTCAGAAAACACTGAACATTATGCATTCACATTTAAACTACATTCTTTAGCACTTCCCTACTCAGAAAAAGAAAATATCTGGACATGGTTTCACCAGGGTTTTCTTCAGTTTGATAGGGCCTGATTTATAGCTTGGCCAGGGCCTACTCATCACTAATGTGAGGGATATTCCATTGGGGTGTTAAGACAAAATATAAATTGAGAAAACATCGGGAAACAGAAATATTGGAAATTAAATATTGTGACACGCAAATATTGTGATGCACAAATATCGTTGGCAAGAATATAATTTTCTGAAGTGAGTAATATTGTTGTAAATACAAATGATGTTTTTAATATTATTTTCATTAATGTAGTAGTAACAAATCTTGTTTTTAAATTATTTTCCTTAATGTGTTTTAGTTGGTATATTAATTTCTTCTGTTACTATCGTTTATATAAATGTTATTAATTGTTAATTAAGTAATACTGATTTATTTTTGTTAATTGTTATTTTCAGACTGTTAGGTTTGTAGGGCTGTAGGTTGGGAAGTTAAGTAATAATTAATTAACAACTAATTATCAATTGGTAATTATTTAATTGATTTTTAATTATGTCATTTTTGGAATACTTATTTATTTTACCTATGTTTTAGTTGCTGGCTGCTAGGTTTGTAGGGATGTATGGTGGAAAGGTAATTAAGTAATAACCATTTTAAAATATATTATAAATTATGGATTAATTATGTAATGGATCTTTGTAAGACCTGTCAGCCTTAGAGGGATAAAACTTTTTGCCTTCCTAATCTATTTTTGCTGAGCTTGTTTTTCCTGGCCATAGAAATCTATGCACTTTACCTCTGCTAACCAGTGCTAAAGTGCTAAAGTGTATGTGCTCATTCCCTAAAACATGGTACCATTGTCTTATCCTCGATTGGCATATTTAATTTACTTATAAGTCCCTAGTAAAGTGGGACTACGTTTGCCATGGGCCTGTAAATCAAATTCTACTAGTGGGCCCGCAGCACTGGTTGTGCCACCTACTTAAGTAGCCCTTGTAAACATGTCTCAGGCCTTCCATTGCAGCTTGTGTTTGCAACTTTTTAACTGCCATGTGGAGCTAGAAAAATACATGTCCTGGAAGGGAAAAAAACTCTTGAATTCATTGTTCACTGGTGCAAGGTACACCTTTCCCACAAACCACCATTGGAGTTACCTTTGTTACATTTAATAAGCTGCAATTTCCAATAGGGAGAGAGTACCCATCTCATGTTTGGTGAATTTGTAATTGCAGCTTATGATGAAGTCAGATTTTAAATTACAATTTTGAAAATGCTGCTTTTGGAAAGTTGTCATTTCTCTGCCTTAGTCATTTAGTGCCTGTAGCCTGTATCTGGATCACATGACTCTGTGTACCTGGCAGTCGAGCTTTGCGTATTCCACCTAGACCGCCACACACAATTGGGAACTACTTCACTCTACACTATTCCACTCTACTACACTCCACTCTACACCAGTCCACTCTATGCTATTCCACTCTATGGCACTCCACTCTACACCACTACACAGTACACCACTACTGTACACTACTCTACTGTATACCACTAACTCTATGCCAATCCACTCTGCACTATTTCACTGTATTGCACTCCACTGTATGCTCCTACACTCCATGCTACTCCACTTTACACCACTCCAAGCTATTCCACTCTACTACACTACATTCTATGCCACTCCACCCTGTGCTATTCCACTGTATGGCACTCCACTCTGCATTGATCCACTGTATGCTATTTCACCATATGGCATTCCACTGTACGCTACTACACTGTATGCCACTCCAGTTTACAACACTCCACTCCACCCCACTCTACGCTATTGTATTGTATGCCACTCCACTGTATGCCACTAGACTCTACATTATTCCACTATATGCCACTCCACTTTACACCACTCCAGTGTATACCACTCCACCATATACTATTCTAGTGTACCCCACTATACTCGCTGGCACTCTACTCTACAGCACTCGACAATTCAATATTCCACTGTAAGCCACTCCACTGTTTGCTACTCCATTGTATGCCACTCCACTCTACGTCACGTCACTCTACACCACCTCATTCTACACTATTAGACGGTACACAACTATACTGAATCCCACTCCACTGCAACCCACTCCACACTACAGCACACCACTCTACGCTATTCCACTCTAAGCCATTGCACTGAACACCTCTCCGCTCTTCGCCACTACAGTCCATGTCACCCCACTGTGTGACAATCCTTTCTACCCCACTCCACTGTACATTATTATACTGTACACAACTCTACTTTATGCCACTCCACTCTACGTTATTCCACTTTCTGCCACTCCACTATACATAATGCTACTGTACTCTATTTCACTGTAAGCACTTCACTATAAGCTACTCCACTCCACACCACTCAACTGTACACAACTCCACACCATTAGACTCAACGCGATCCCACTCTATGCCACTCTATTCTTCGCCACCTAATTGAATTACACTGAAATCTATGCTGCTCTAATGCTTTTCCACTGTACAGAATTCCAGTGTTCCCACTTCACTCAAAGCTATTACACTGTAAGCCACTCCCCTGTACATCACTACACTGTATCCTACTCCACTATGCACCACTCCTCTGTACGCCACTGCAGGGTATGCCTTTACACTCTATGCCATCCACTCTACAACACTACACTTTACCTCACTCCACTCTGTGACACTCCATTGTTTGCCAAATTCACTCTATGCCACCCAACTCTGATCTATTCCACTCAGCACCACTCCATGCCACTCTACTGCACATCACTACACTCTACAGTATTCTAGTATATGCCACTGTACCATACCATACTCCACTCTTCGCCACTCCACTCTACTCCACTAGTCTCTATTCTGTACAATGCTAGACTTTACGACAATACACTCTATGACACTGTACTCCACAATACTCCACCACACTCTATTTAACAACACTTAACTGAATGACACACAATATTATTATTTGAAACAAATTTTGTTATTAAAAACCATTTAAATTTAACAGAATAAAACTACGTTTTAAGCTAAATTATAGTTATGAAAACGTTATTTATTCTTTCTATACAAACTCAACTGAAACTATACAAACTTTATAAATTCTAAAAATATAGTTCTAATTTACATTTGTAATTTGTGCATCCCCATTTCTAACTTACATTTATAATGTATTCACCACCTTTAATTTACTATACATTATGTGCGTGTGTACATAATCTTGTCTCATCACTCACCACACTGTATTAATTATAACGCACCCTTTTTCCATGCATTAGCTATACATACCATTTCATATTATATAACTTATAGCATGTGAAATCATAGCAGTCATAATAACACTGATTACATCTCAAATGGCATAATCTCTGAGAACACAGTGCATGGTAGAGTGGCAAACCGGGGCAATCTTACTTTATGATTATTGGAGATGGGGAAATGCCGCATCCCTCCCCGATTTTTCACAGGCCCCAGGAACCCAATCCCCTAGCCTTTCAAGAGCCAGTCACCCCATCCTCTGGCCTTTTTTCTTATTTTGAAGGGAGGGGGAATACAGCTCCTCCTCTCTGAACCGCTAGGGGCCCTGGGGACCGGGGCCCTCATGCCCAGGTCATTTCTTTTTATTAGGGGAAGGGGGCACTCAGCTCCCTTCCTGAGCCATTACAGCCCCAGTGACCCATTCCCTGGTACCTAATGTGGGTTCCCATGTGCCCACCTGATGCCCCCCAGCACACACAATTGGAGGCCTCCGGGTAGGAGCAATCTGAGTTTACCTGCCCACAAGAACACGCTCAGGGAAACAAATGTCTGCTCCCATCCAATAGGAGCATGTTTAAAGCTCCCGCCTGGTGTAAGAAAACAAATTTCCCTGGCCATGCTCTTGCGGGTATTGAACTGGTGTCCCAGGGGTGCGCTCCCTGGGTCACTATAGTGAAGCTGGTCTTGGGGGACTGGGTCACCAGTGCCCTTAGAAGCTCTGGGATGGGGGCCATGCACAGCACTTACAGGCTCAGGGAGCATGTGCCTCATTCCCCTTTTTGATAATAAATAAATTAAATTATATAAATACATTTAAATTAAATTAATATTTATATGTCTCATATTCAATTAATTAACGGACCATTTTCTACTGAGAGCCCCCACCATTTGACTGAATTGACAGTTGTCTTTGAACTTATATTTTAATGTGAGTATATCTAGGAAAGTATTCATTTACTATTGTTATCTCCACATCTACATATTCTGAAGACATATAAGTCATTAAGGTACAAACATGTGGACTTAAGAACAGTAAATATATGCATACTTAAATCTATTTAACTTCGCAATATTGTGTTACTCGATATATTAGCCTTGATATTTTGGTAAGTCTTCGGTAGGTCTATATTCAATAGTCTACTTCAGTCAAAACTTGCACCCCTTGATCCCTTTCTTTTCTGCATTTAACTTTCCGAGGCTATACCTTAAAAAAGAGAACATTAGGGGAGAAGGTAAATGTTAGTTAGACATATGTCAGGTAGTTAAGGAGACCTTGATAACACTACCTTAACTTGTAAGGATATAAGTACTGATGGAGACAAGATTCCCAATATCCCTTCATTTCGATTGTCACCTGGCCATGGGTCCATTTAGGAGATTTTAATTTTTGACTCTATCAGGCTTTGTAGGCTCCCTACTCTTCTCCAACATTCCTACCGTCTGCCATGCTCAGTAGCAATAGCCCTCTTTTCATTCTAATGCCTACCCCCTAGCCTTTCTTGGTTCTGCTGTCAACCATATGCTCATATTTTTCAATTCTTTGATAAGGTGTGATCACTCATAACTTCAAAATAGAATCGAAATCCAGCAAGTCTAGCTGTAAAAGTTTGAAACATTTCACTAGGAGAAACAGCTGGTTGTTGATGGAATGCAGCCTCCACATCAATGCCTTGGAACATCTGACCAGCTGCTTTTCCATCAAGATTCTAGCCAGGAGGGGATACCACCATTGCAACCTTTTCAGAATGAAAAATATATTAGAGCACACAAATAAACAACCTCAGTGGCACTGAGTTGAATGCTATAGTGGATCTCCCAAGGATGTCTTGGAACACTGCCTGAAGAACAACTTGACAGCCTTGCAGAAAACCTTACTGACCTGTCAACCACGATGACCAAATGAATGGTAGTCAAGGCAACAGGATATAAGGGTTAGATGTACTGGAAGGCATGTTGTAAAAACTCGTCACAATTGGACACCAGTATTTTTGTGACCGTTCTTGAACTTTGAAAACTGCCCTATGTACCAATAGATAATTTCGCAAAATCCAGATCGGAGTGGGTTGAAATATGATCTACCTCATTACAATACATGAAGTATGTCACAAATTGTGACTCAATCTATCCACAGTCACAAGGATGGTGACCTGCAATAGTCAACACACCACAATGTCTATGATAGTGTTTAAATAAAGAAAAGTTGTTTTTAATGCAGCCTCTTTTCTTTAATGGAAACAGGACAGTGATTCAAAGATTCAAAATAAGCTTTATTCGATATTCCAAAAGAAGTATCATATAAGCATACATTACAATAATTATAAAAACCAAGAAATGTCAGTGATTTTTTTTTTTTTTTAAATAATAAAAGAAATTTTTCACACAATCACAAACAAAGAAAGAAAAACAGATAAAACTTCGGTGTCGCCTAAATCATTAAAGCAATTTTCTGAGTTTAAGCAGCAGTTTTAAAAAATGGTCCATGATGCATATCACATCTCTGTCTTCTAGCTCTAGTAAGCGTTCAAAAGCGTCTTTACAGCCCCTTACACCCCATCTCTTAAGTAAGGGTCTCAATAGAGATTTCCTAGGAGACTCATAGTATCTACAGAATAAAATAATATGTATATTAGATTGTGCTGAAATTTCATTACATGGGCAAGGAGACAAGTTCCGGGACCAGTCATTACAATTGGGAAATGTAACTAATCGGAAGAAGGAGCCCAATCTAAGTTTGGTGAGCATCATTCTAGTATAACAGGAGAAATCTGTTGAAAGGTATAGTTGAAGACCTTTATGGGGTGTCACCCTTTGGTATGCCTGGATTGTTTTATTTGGTTTTTGTTTATTCCATCTTTTAAGTTCCAGGTGATCCATTAGGAGCTTTCTCAGATTTTTCCTCGAGATGTGTTCCAGTAGCGATGGATCTGTGAACAGCTCCGGACGACCGATGTCGTCTAAGAAGTTTTTGACATAGGTCATCCATTTTGAATTTTTCAGAGGTTTTAAGCCCTCCTTATTTAAAATATCTGATAATACTTCCCTGTTTAAACCAGTCTCGGGGGTGGTCCAAAGTTTATGCCAGAGAAGTGGAGGCTCCACTTTGATCAGATCTAATATGAACGGTAGATCTAATTCAATATGCATCATATATACCGAGGTTGCTTTAGATGTAGCCAGTAGGTACCTTAGGAAGCTGTTTTCCACTTTTTGTATCAAAGAGATATTATTATCGATACCCCACAGTCCGGCCCCATAGATCGCTGTTGAGGTGCATTTAGCTTTGTATATTGTGATAAGCTGTTTAACCGGCCTCCCCCCTATTTTTCCAGCAAAGTCCCGAAGGCCACCAGTTGCTCTGACAAAGGCAAGTTTCCTCTTTTCAACTGCCGACTGCCAGGACATTTTCCGATGCAGACATATACCTAGATAGGTAAAGTTCTCCACAGTCTCCAGTCTTTTGTCCTCAATAAATATAGGGCAGGCGGTTCTTTTGTTCTTTTTACTACATACCATTGAGTATGTTTTCCCTATGTTCACTTTGAGGCCCCTTTCGTTCATGAAGACGGAGAATGCCGTAACAGCTTTTTGAAGCCCCACTCTTGTTTGGGAGAGGATAGCCGCATCATCTATATATAGCAGGATCGGGATGGATTTACCTCCTACCTTTGGATAATCGCATTCAATGTTGTTCAGGTGCTCGCCTATAGCATTTATATAGAGCGAAAAAAGCAGAGGGGCTAAGATACACCCCTGCCTGACTCCTTTGTTGATGGTAAATCTAGGGGAGCATTCACCCTTTGGGCCAAATCTGACTCTGGCTCCAGCATCTTTGTACAGAGACTTGATGAAAAGGAGGATTGATGGATCTATCCCCAGATGTTCAAGAATGTCCCAAAGCTGATCATGGCGGACACAGTCAAATGCTGCGGTTAAGTCTATGTACGTGACATACAGGCTGCCCTTCTTCATGTCCACATATTTGGTCATAATAAGATACAGGTTCAGGGTTTGTTCTACTGTACCTCTCCCGGATCGGAAACCATATTGGAGGTTTGAGAGAATGTCCTCTTCTTCGATCCACTGAGTTAATCGTTTCAGAATAATGCGGCCGGCGATCTTCATTAAAGTGTCAAGCAGGGAGATAGGCCTATAGCATGATGGAGATTGCCTATCTCCCTTTTTGTAGATGGGTATTACTATTGCCTCGGCCCAAGTTGGAATATTGCCGGAGATATTTACAGAATTTAGAGCGGAAGTCAATAAAGGGGCCCAGAAGGCTATCTCTGCTTTGTAAACATCCGCTGGGATGGCATCCGGGCCCGGTGCCTTTCCAGTAGGACTCTCCCTAATGGCCAACTCGACCTCCTCATAGGAGAAAACGATGTTAGAATGACTATCGTCGAGAGGTCTTATGCTTGGTGGAGGGATTCGCTCTGGTAAGAGGTTTTTTGAAGATGTTGGTTTGCTATAAAACTGTTGAAAATGAGCAGCCCAGGTCTCACCATCAATCGCAAGGTCCAATCTCCTCTCAGGGATTTTTACCCAAGGAAGCGGGGTGTTAATAAATTTCCAAAACGCTGAGAGGTCCCGTTTTTCGGACGTTATCACCAAATTCTGCCAAGCTTCCACTTTTAGTGCTTTTTTCCTGTTTTTGGTAGCTAAACGGTATCGGAGTCTAGCCTGGCGTATCTCCGTGAGAGGTTTCGGTGTCATGTGCAACAGGTTCTTTAGTGACTTTAAAGCCCTGGAACAGTTTTTATCAAACCACCCTTTGGCGGCCATAGGTCTTGTCTTAAACTGACGTGTTAAAAGTTCTTTCAAGGTGGCCTGTATTTTCAAAAAAGCTTCACGAATGGCATGGGGCTGTTCGGTCATGGACAAACAGATGTTTACATCCTTCCCCCTCAGCTTCAGTAGATTTTTGAGTAGAGTGGTTGGATTGATTTTGTCCCATTTGATGGTATAACCGTTTGTAGCCCCCACTTTGATGGGTTGTTCGTACTTGACTTTAAAGTTGTTTTGAAAGGTTGTTGAGGGCGGAAGCATTAAAGATAAAGACAAGGGATAATGGTCTCCGTATAGATGATCAAGAGTGTCCCACGAGGATATTAGCGTGGCATGGTTCTTTGTGAAGAGTATAAAGTCTATGATGGAATTTATTTCTCTACCATGAAAAGTTGGTTTAAAAGTTTTTAAGGTGGGGAGTAAATCATTTGCAAAGTGTAAATTGAAAGAAGTCATGAAATTATTTAGTAACTCCCCTGTTTTCGAGTGTTGAAAGTGGTTGGACAGTGTTTAAGCAAATGTTTTTTGTTTCTTTAAAGTTTAACTGAAAGTTGGCAGTGAATCATACATGGAGAGGGATCCTTCTCTTTTGAGAACGGGTTACCACCCCACTTGGAAGTTGTTAACTTTTCAATAGAATTACAATAGCAAACCATTAATACATTGCTTACCAATCCGGAGGCCCACAATAATCCCCCCCCAATAGCAACTCAGTATCTTATAGCAATTGTATGTTACGAGACAGTAAACCTTTACCGACTCCTTAAAATTAGATTTATACATTGCAAAAACTATCTTTGCTGTTGCAAATTCTGATTCAGTGTGTTTGGGATAAAAAAAATCATATATCTGCTGTCCAAGTAACCGAAAACTGGAATCTCAAAACTTTTACCATCTGAATGTGCTGCTGAACCCACAGGCCATAACACTTCTAGCATTTGCCTTAGCTTTTAACCTCTAAAATTAATATGCTATGCCACCAACACATTCTGATTGACTGGGTAAATTTCCATGCCTGCATTTTACACTTCACCCTATTTTACCTCTTTTCAAGGTCCTTCTCAACGTAAGGGGAGCAGAGATCTGACTAGGCCACCTCACACTTTATGATCCTTTCAATCCTGACTTCTCATCTTTTTGGAAAAGACCATGGTTTGCCACATTTTCCTGGGGCTGACTCTCTTCTCCTGGAGCACAAGGGTCTTACTTGCAATCTGGGGCCCGATGTAGGTCGCCAATTACCGGTCGGTAACGCCCGATTTCGGCCGTTACCAACCGGTATTTGGGATTTGGCATGTAGGTAGGCTTCATTTACAGAATCGGTATATTTACTGATTCGGTAAATTTACCGATTCTGTAAAATACCGATTCGGTAAATTTACCGAATCGGTAAATACAGAACAGTGCCACAGGCCATTACCGATTCGTTATTTACCATGTAATACGAATTCCAGTGTACATGCACATATGTGCATGTACACCTGTGCCATGTGGCACACAGACATGCCCTAAGGGCATGTCTGTGTGTCACATGGCACACAAGCCAGAAACAGGGGTGCAACAGGGTGTCAAAGTGACACCCTGTCCCCCTTGTCAAATCGGTAATTTTACCGATTCTGTATTTACCGAATCAGTATTTGCTATTGAATCCTATGGGCTTCAAGGCCCATCGGAATCAATGGCAAATACTGATTCGGTAATTACCGAATCGGTATTTACAGATTCTTACCGTTCCGGTATTTTTACCGAATTTTTTACCTACATAGCAATTACCGATTAGTAAATACCGAATCGGTAAAATTCGGTATTTACCATTCGGTAATTTGCTATTACCTACATCTGGGCCCTGGTCCTTTATATCCAGCTCAAGAAGATAGAACTACTGGTCTGTCTGGATCTGCCAGATGACAACATATTTTGCATCATGCTGCAGAGATGATTTATGAATTAGATTTTCTCGGCATTCGCTTGGAAAGTCCCTATTTCACATGTTAATCAAAATATTACTGAAAGAAAAGTGTATTCAAGAGAAAATTTGAGATTACAGACAGCTGTGCATCATGTCACAACATTACAACATATGTCATAAATAGGTGGACCATGGCTGCACATTCACACAGAGCAAGTGGTAGTAAACAACATGCACTGTAGACACTGCATGGACTGTGCTCTTGTGTATTGAGGCAACTGAAGATAGAAATACAGATGGCAGCCATCTTCACACAAGTGAGTCAAAAGACAGTCTGGTGACCCTTTCTCATTGACTATTGTGGTAAGGATCCCTGCTACACTCTGGCACCTATTTATGGTGATTTGGCTTCGGGCAGCGCAGCAAATCACCTTGCTTGGCTGTCCTACCCAAAAGTGAAAGGATAGGAATGCACTGTATGTATGCAATATGGTCCATTCCTGACCTTTCCCCCATGCTGGTGGCATTTCGGCCACCTAGCACCAATGCAGGCACCCTTGCACCATGGTGCAAGGGTGTCTATGTTGTTGGCAGGATAGCTTTTATGTAGGAAGGGGCTTCCTGCACAGCAACAATCCTAAGAGGTGTTTTCCTATTTCTATGTGTGTTGCAGAATGCAGCACACGTTAAAAGAGGAAAAAATTAGGCGAAATACTAATATTTCTCCTTGTTATGCCTCACCTTGGGGTGTGAGGTTTTGGCACTTCTCCAGGTTTACATTCTCTCATAAATCTGGGGAAGTGTCAAAGTCCATGGGCGTTGCATAGGAAAACCCACCACAAAATCCATGGAATGCCTACCTGGTGCAGAGTAAGGCAATGCAGTAATTTGCCCTGCCTTGCCTTCCTCCAAATTTATGAGGCCATTCAAAGGCATGCATAGCTGCTTTGCATGGCCTCATAGATATGATTTTGTGAATTGTGCTGCTTAGAGTCACAAAAAGTGATGCTCCTGCAGCGCAAGGGGTTCGTAAATATGCTGCTTTGTTTGGAAGAACATAATCAGTCTTTCCTTTTCTCAGTTTTAATTTATGTTACGTCTGATCGGATTTTATCAGTTCTGGTTAATTCAGTAGTTATACATGTTAATACTTTTTATCTCTGTAAATAAATCAAATAAGTAATTTTCAGTTTTTAAAAGGAATTTACTATTATTTCCCTCCTTTCTTCATTCATTCCTATTGTAAATTATTCCATGTTTCCTGCTTCCAACTCCCTTCTCTGTACCCTTTCCTTGAATTTTCACCTAGGAGTCACTTTTTTCTCTTTTTCACTCACTTTACTGCACCCCTGATTATCCAGCACTCAGCCTCCTCTTTCTAGCAGTACAGCCCCACCACATGTAAAAGATGTGCAAATGGATATTTGTTTACACCTCATTAAGATTTGGTTGCAATAGATTAAAAAAAATACTGATTGGCATTTAAAACACCTTCTTGTTGCTGTATACTTGGAGAAAATGACAAGAATCAAGTGATGTTCGACTTAGGACATCAGATATGTATTATGGGGTGCATAATGCTTTTTTATTGCAAACCAGCATTTTACTGCCCGCTCTTTGTAGTGAGATACCAAGAAAGGTCTGGTCTAAAATGCTATCACTGGCTGATCTAGGCATACTCCTTCTGAATGTGCTCATGGGAGAGATATCTGCTAAGGAATTGAAATGCTTATTGTTAGTTGTAAGGATTCTGGTGATAACAAACTGCTACTGTATAAAGAAGAAGCTGCAATAGTAAATAGTAACAGGTTACCCCTATATAATGTGTCAAAATGTTCTATAGAATTACAATTTGACAGAAAGCGAACTATTTAGCTTGCCTCTTACAGGCCTTGATAGTTATTAGTCTATGATCATCCACATGGGCTTTTATTGGTCTTAAATCTGGTTCACACTGGATTACAATGTGGGTGGTGTATCCTTACTTGCAGCTCTTTGATCTTCTAAATGTGGGATTGTTAGAAATGGGATTTCTGTTTGGCTTAGACTTGCGCCAAAGCCAGGCAGAAACCACCACTCTCGTCAGGGCAAGGGAGTTACACGCTGAAGATAACCCCGGCTCACCTCCTTGGTAGCTTGACATGAGCAGTCAGGCCTATCCCAGAGGCAAAGTGTAAAGCATTTGCGCAACACACACACACAGCAGCAACAAACTAGGCACCCCTCAAAAGAAACTCCACACAAGGTTATATAAAAAAATAGCCTTTGTATCATCAGAAACACCTTAGAAGCATATTCACACTTTTACACTGTGCCAACTGGCACGGGCCATATTCACAGGGGATAATATACAGGACCGGGACAATCGGCCACGGTCAGAGCAATCAAAATGCAGGTAGTTAATGTAAAACACAACCGGTAACTACTGGTACCATAATGACCTAAGCATTATCACCTTAGACATAAACCCACACTAGGCCCAAATCTAATCAGCATAAACACATTACGCAAAGGGCCTCACTAGCATAAACACATTACACAATATCGCATTAGGCATAAATCATATTTAGGCATGAAACACATTAGGCCCAAACCTCATTAGCATAGACATCCTCCTAAGCATAAACACTTTACGCATTAAGCCTCACCAACATAAACTCATTATGCAAGACCTCATGAACATCACCATCATTAGAGGCATAAACCAGGGTGCATACATCACATTTGGCACATAATACATCTCAGGCAGTGCACCCCAGTAACACCACTACCAGGTGCATACATCACCTGAGGGTCTTGCGCCCTTTCACCATCCTACCTCTGACCCCAGGCCAACTGGCCTTCTTGCAGGGCTCAAATGCCCTATGTCCAAAATGTCCGGGCACTAAGCTGCCACTTGCAGCTGGAGCAAAAAGTGCACAATGCGCGTGCAACAATGTGCCTCTTGCGTCCCCTCTTAGAACTCCTAAACGTAGCAGCTGCCCACTAATTGCTGGGCAGCTGGGATCACCAAATGGCACCACTGTACCCTCCTGTCCCACCCAGAGACTCTCATCACTAATTGTGGCCAAATGGGCACGGGCCCCGCAGGGCCCACGGGACAGCCCACTGGGGCCCTAAAACAACTGTGCCCTCATTGGAGCCACACAGGCTCTGAACACCGAAACAGGCCCAACAACGTGGGAGCGGCACGCTCTCTGGCGGTGCTGCTCAGGGATCAACTCGGTGCCTTGGGGAAAGAACAATGGGGAGGCACCGATGGCGAGCATCGATATGCCCCCAGACACTAAATGCCTTTTTGGAGTGGCCCACTGCCAGACGGAGCCGCTCAGAATCTGAGGACAAGCCTGTGCCTCGACCGGCACCACCAAACAGAGAACCCCCTACTCACCATGCTCTTGTAGGCACTTCTCTACTCCGCCTCTTGGTGGGGGAAGCTCCCTCTTCGTGGTGCCTCTCACCGGGAATGACTCCTCTGATCCAGGCAGGTCTCAGGAATTTGTTGCGGCTGCCACCGCAGTGCTCTACCTTACACAAGGTAGCCCCGCTTTACCACTGGCACATTCAGGAGAGTCCCTGCTCCTCAGGGACTCTCTTTCTCGCCTCCCTTCAGGGGACCCGGGACTTCTCTGTCAAACCTGCGAGGCTTTGGCTGGCACTTCCGTGGGCGCAGTGCTTCCCTCCAGGATGCGGAAGTTCTGTCCCACATCAGGAATCAAGCTGCCTGATTTCCTGTGAGGCCAAACGTCCGCGGCGGTGAAACGCGGATGGGCTCCTGCTGTGGTCAAAGATGCTGGCAGGGTGGGCACCCGCCAGGTCAGCTAGAAATGCAAGCTGGGCACCCGCTATTTAAAATAAGCAAAAAGCAGGGTGGGCACCCGCAATCGAAATTGCAATAAGCGGGGTGGGCACCAGCTGCACAGCATCACTACAGGGGAATCCCTATGCTGGGGATACCCTCCTCCACGGGCAGCTCAGTGCTGCGGAGCCCTCGTGCTCCGTCCTCTTGAGAAATTAAAATAAGGCGCTTTTCAGGGGGGGCTTGGAGTCACAGCTCCATAGCAAAAAGTCTATGAGAGTTCCAGGGGCTTAGCTGGGCCCAGGGAGGCCAGCACACAAGGTCCCTCCAGCAGGGAGGCAGCCCCATGGTGGTTCCTCCTGGGCCCCAGCAGCAGCAAGCCCACACAAGTCCAGGAACGCACACCAGAACTGAACCACTTTCATGGGGTCACAGTCCCTACCTTTATATCCAGAATTCCTTTGTGTAAAGTGCAGGGCATGGGGGAACCAGATGCAACTGGTTCAGGGGGGAATTGGAGCACTTTGCTTGGCAAGCTCCTCTTCCCCTTTGTCGGGCGGGGGCTCGTCATCAGACACACCACAGGGTAATGGAGCCAGCATTCACTAGGGAAGACACCATCCTATTCAGAGTCAGGGGGTTACCCCTCCCACTACTCTTAGCCCAGGTGTCCCATTCAGCATAGCGCTGATTCACCCTGCCCCTCCTGGAGCCACCCACACCTCTCAGCCCCTGTCAATCACAAACTAAACATGCAATTCACATCAGGCAGGCAGACACCTAGCACACAGAAACGCCAACTTCTAAAAGTGGCATTTCTCCATCAGTCATATTAAATCTGCTACACCATTGTGCAGCATTTATTCTCGCGAATTCATACATACTAAACTCGCCCCTGCCGCTCCTCTCATACCAGGAATTACCACAGACACACTTATCCCCAATGCATTCCTATGGGAGGGCAGGCCAGGAGGAGGAGCCGCCACTGTACTTAGGGGAAGCTGAAATGGGAGACACCCGGGTGAGGTGCAGCAGGCAGTTGCTGTGCACAAGTGAACCCTGGAGCAAGTTTAATCTTGATCGCCGGCAGGCACAAAGACACACCTCTGCACTAAAGGTGAGTGGAGAAATCAAGAATCTTAGCAGTAGCATTACAGGCTGCGTAACTCCTACAGTGATTACACATAAGCTGCAGAAGCCTTGGTCAGTCACATGACAGAAATAGGAGATCCTCTTTAATATGTTAACAGAGGAGTTTCATGCGTTTCACACTACTAAAGACACAAGTTGGAAAGGTTTAAGAAATCAGAGTTGAATTATTTGCCATGGCGAAAGTTTGTTGCATTACTAATAAGTGACGATGCAGACAAAGACAACACAAATATCATCTCATATCAGTAACATGGACAAGGGGCAGGAGGTGAGGGGCATAAGAAGCAATGCGTGGGAGAGGAAAAAAGAAACACCAAAAAAATAGTTAATCAATCATAGCACGATCAGAGGAAGGACAGCAGTCAATTTGAAGGAATCAGCACTTGGTGTATTCTTCATCCAAGAGAAGAGGAAATGAAGGTGGCATGCGCTAGGCCAATTAGAAGGCAGCAAAGAAGAGTGACAATTAGGCCAGCAAATGGTAAGCAATGGGAGGGCTGTCAGCCCCTTGTTGTGTACAGTATCTCTCACAAGCGAGAGCGCATGCAGTGCATGCGCTATCACATAAAAGACCTGAAAAGCAGACTTATGGCAGGCAACCGGGTTCCAGAATGGCTTAATTCAATCAAATGTTTATATCCTGCTTCGTGCAAGTGCTGTCTTTTGTGCTTCTGTTCTATCAGTCGGCCAGCAGAACTCATTCCCCCCTTCCTTCAGCCACTCCCCCAACATTAGACTGCTCTGGCAGCCCTATAGTCGCCCACACATATAGTGAGGGGGTCTACAAGACTGAGAGGCAGTAAAGCTAGTTTGCCTAAGAGCCAAATCGAGCCCACTCCAAGGGGTTAGGGCGAATCCGCGTGAGGGAGCACCGAAACCTAAAACCAACTCCTCAAAACCAGCACATTAACGCTTCCATATCGACAAAAGCTGACTGCAATTTGCCAACCTCTCTCAGGGCGGGCGAGCCTATAAACCGGTAAGCTTACTGGTATACTGCTGCAGTGTTGCCATTCTGATCAATTTCAGCATCTCCTTCATGGCAGCATTCAACAACGTTCGCGGCCTTCGCCTGCCAATATACAGGAAATCAGTGGGCGGGCACGAGCGCATCTCTGTTGGACTCAAATGCACTCTCTGGGAGGAAGATTCTGGTGGTCCAAAGAATGGATGTACGGAGACCCACTTCAAGGACACACTTTTGTATTCACTGAAAGTGGATGTATCTCGAGATATATGAACAACTAAAGGGTTGTGACCTAAATAGTAACTAACAAAATATCATGAAGGAACATATATATTAAGATCAGTAAATAAATCCCTGTTCTTAACGCCACATGTGAGTTCTCTGATAGTATAAATTGTCAGGGTGCATAGATGCTAAATTGCTCGGATTATGGATTGTGCCTCCTAGCTTGTCATGATACAGCCCTTTGCTAGCTTCACAAGTTTGTTCTTCAGGTGAAATGCTGTGTTTTTAAAGTTGCAATATGTGGCCTTAGTGTTGCTATCGTTGTGGAGAGCGCCTCAGAGCAGCTTTATAGAACTGGCGTCAACGCAATCAGTCAGCTTGAAATTGGGCAGACAGCGATTGTGCTCGCTGCACCGGCACGCTGTTCCAGTTTGTGCATTGCAAAGCCAACACTTTTAAGAGGCTGTCCAGGCCAAGGTTGGCAACCAAAAGCAGCCCTGGTCCCTGGAAAAAAGTTCATTCCAGTTCCGAGTGGTGCCAAAAGAGGGAGCTTAGAGAATTTGACATTTCTGTTCTAGTATCATGTTTTCAATTCCTCTCGCTCCCTGTTTCCTCTCTTTCTCTCTTCACATTTGTTCTCACTCGCACCTCTCTGCTTTTGTACCTGCCACATCAATCCCGTAGAGCTGAAGAGAGTAATGAAAGAGCCAGCAGCGGCCATATGCCCTCAAAAACCGGACTTCAATTGTCACATCCTACTGTGGAAACCTATGTTGTTAGGTCGAGCCTACAGGCAGCGCTCAACGGCCTATTGTTATGTTATGTTATGTTACTTTAATTTAGTGCTTCTATAGCGCACGGCCACTCCACGGAGTATCCCGGCGCTTTGACGAAGGTACACACCAAAAGGGAGCAACATAACAACTGAGGGACACATAAAAACAAGAAAGCAACACCAGTTTAAGGGAAGAGCCATGTTTTAAGGGCCTTTCGGAAGGAAAGAAGGCTAGAAGCCTGTCTTAAAGAAAGCGGGAGATCATTCCAAGCTCGGGGAGCTAAATAACGAAAGGACCGGCCTCCAGCTCTAGCGCGTTTGATAATGGGAACATTTGTTTTAGATAGAAACGAAGATCTAAGAGATCTGGAGGGCTGGTACCAGGACAGTCGTTTTGCAATATATTTAGGGCCTATACCATGTAGGGCCTTAAAAGTCATGGTCAAGGTTTTAAAAAGAATCCTTTTGGCTATGGGCAGCCAATGTAAGGTTGAAAGAAGCTCAGTGGCTCTGGCTCTTCTTGGGAGACCGAAAATGGCTCGGGCCGCTGAATTCTGGGCAATTTGTAGACGTCTAACCAAATATTTGGGAAGTCCCAGAAATAAAACGTTCGCATAATCCAGCATAGAACCAACCAGTGCCTGGACAATGATTTTCCTGTGCTGGATGGACACTAGGGGGAGAAATGTGCGAAGCATCCGAAGAATGCCGAAGCATTTCCCAGTAGGGAGGAAATATGCGGTCCGAAAGATAGGTCACTGTCTATAATAACTCCCAGATTTTTGGTTTCAAAGATGTACTGGCAGGAGGAGACATGTCCTGCGGCCACCAAGGTTTCCAATCAGGCTCGGAAGTACAGCCAAAGAAGAGCAACTCCGACTTGTCGGAGTTGCACTTCAGTCCATGACGTCCAAACCACTCGAAAACCGCACTCAAACAACCCCTGACCTGAGCGTCATCAAACAGACCACCCCTGTCGCTTGCAAACAGGAGCTGGGTGTCGTCAGCATAAGAGACAATCCGGGCGCCGAAAGACTCCGCCACCACCGCTAGAGGAGCCATAAAGATGTTAAAAAGTAGGGGGCTCAGGATGGAACCTTGGGGAACCCCCACTTCTAGCGGTGACAACTCGGCGGAGTAGGGAGGCGCCCAGATTGTCTGTCGGCGGTCGGCTAAGAAGGATTTGAGCCAACTCCACACCGTTCCCCGCAGACCAAAGTCCCAGAGTCTAGAAAGGAGAAGCGCGTGGGGAACGGTGTCGAATGCCGTCGACAGGTCAAGCATAACCAGCGCAGCTTTTCTTCCCGCATCCAGCTCCTCCCTGATGGCGTCCGTGACTTCGAGGAGGGCAGTCTCCGTGCTAAAATTAGCACGGAAACCGGATTGCATACTATGCAACAGACCATTATCCTCGATGAAATTAGAAATTGATCTGTGAACAAACCTCTCGGTCACTTTCGCCAGAGCAGGGAGTAGGGAGATGGGTCTGTAGTTGGCATGGACCAAAGGGTCGAGTGCTGGTTTTTTCAGGAGTGGCAGGATCATGGCGCTCTTCCAAGCCAGAGGAACGACCCCGGATGAGAGCGACAAATTCAGAATGGGATTAACCAAGTCATTTAAGACTGGTGCCATATTTGCTAGACACTTGGCAGGACAAGGATCCATTGGGGATCCGGATTTAAGATTTGCCAAGATGTCTAATGAACTCTCATGATCAAGTGGAGGAAAGTCGCACAAGAAAGGACCATGGTCTGGAAGGGGGCATCCCAAACTCGCAGTGTGCTGCTGAAAAGTAGACAAGAGAGAATCTTGGATGGTGGTAATTTTATGTACAAAATAAACAGCCAGTTCCCTCAGCCAGGATTCAGAATGGGCATGGATAGGGGTATAAGCAGATGGGGAGGTGAAATTGTATTAAAAAAAGCCCCTCTCTGTAAAGGAGCTTCAAGGCTGCCCATTACTTGCCATTTGTTGGCATCCCTATTCCTCTTCTATGCTGCCTCCTAACTCAGCTGCCCTTGTGTCGAACATGGATGAAGTACAGAATGATGTAACTTAATTAGTGTCTGTTGCTCCCGCTATAAATTGAGGTACTATTTGTTTTTGCTTTTTAATATAGCACGAACTCGACCTGACCGGAAAGTATTGAGCTCTTTGCATGAGCACTAGTTACACTTTACAAGTTGAAATTCTTTTTTTATATGGGAGATTAATTGATTTGCAATTAATGCGCCACAGTGGGCGGGCTTCAGGCAGTGCCGTTTCAGTCAGCAGTAGTAAGCAGGCTACCCCTGTACTTTCACTGTTCACACTACAAAACCCGACATGGAGACTGTATTACCCTGGCTGGATAAACAACAGAATTGCTGGAAGGCACCCTGTTGGTAGGACCAGCTGCATCTATGTGACCTCGTCAGTCATGCAGTTAAAACGGTTATCAACAATGTGGCCCATTTGTATGTTCCACTGGGACTGCTGCTGCTTTGTAATCTACTGGAGGAGTGTGGCTCACTGATTAGAGTGGCAGACCCTGATGCAGAGGTCTGGCCCGGGACCAGGGTTCAATTGCCGATGCGGCAGGGTCCTGAGCCCAAAATGTCCACAGACTCGATAATTCTCGCCTCGGTGCCTATTCTAATCATGGGGTCCCACGCTGCAACTCTGGGCAATAGTTGCTTAATCTCCACTACGGCGGCCCACCCGCTGCGGGATGCCTGGCTTTCACCCTGGGGATACCCAGTAGGGGTTATCTCACCGGGAAAAGCCAGGACGGGTTCCCAAGGCAAGCGCCTTGATGCCTTCGAGTGATACGTGCGCTATATAAGTCGCAATACATACATATACATACATATACATACATACACATACATACTCCACTCCAATCTACCCACTCCACTACACTCTATCCAATTTACCCCACTCCAGTCTACCCCTCTCTACCCAAAACTATCCCAACCCGCTCTACCCCAATCAACCCCCCTCCCCTCCCCTATGACAATATACCCTACTCCACTCTACCCCAATCTATCCCACTCTACCCAACTCTACTCTATCCCAATCTACCCTAGTCACTCTAAGACAATCTACTCTATCCCAATATATCCCGATGCACCCCAGTCTACCCCACTCCACCCTACCTGAATCTACCCCATTCTGACCCAACGTTCCACACTCCAATCTATCCCACTCTAATCTCCACCACTCTTCTCCACTACAATCTACCCCAATCTACTCCAGTCTACTCCCACTCCACTACACTCTACCAAACCTCAATGTACCACAATCTATCTCACACCACTCCACTATACCACAATCTATCCCACTCCAATGTACCCCAATAAAACAGGGTCAGACTGGGAACCAAAACCGGCCCTGGCAAAGAGGGCGGGGACGGGGGTGGGGGTATGTAAGCAGAAGGAAAGTTTTGCGCCACTTTTGTTGCTGGGACTGATATTACAGCTATGCTGCAAAACCGGCCACTGGTAACAATAGCGACCCCCAATGGTTCTAAAACCGGACCCCACCTTGGCGGCCCACCGGGAAAATGCCTGGTGCCCACTGCAGCCAGTCGGCCTTGCAGTCAAATCTATCCCAATCTACCTCACCCTATCCCACTGTACCCCATCCTACAGTGCTCCACTCTACCCCAATCTACCCCACTCTCCAATCTAATCTACCCCACTCTACCTCTGTCTACCCCACTCCACTCTTTCCTACCCCACTCTAACCCAATCAACCCTACTCCTCTACGACAATCTACCCTATTCTGCTGTACCCTATTCTATCCCACTCTACCCAACTCCACTCTACCCCATCTACCCTACTCCACTCTACCACAATCTACCCCATCCCAATATACAGAAATGCTCCCCACTCCACCCGACCTGAATCTACCCCATTCCATTCTAACCCATTTTACCACATTCCAATCTGTCCTACTCCAATCTCCACCACTCTACTCTACCACAATCTACCCCAACCTACTCCACTCCACCCCTACTGCACTCCGCTCTTCCAATCTACCCCAATCTATCTCACTCCACTCCACTCTGCCACAATCTATCCCACTCCAATCTACCCCAATCAAATCTACCCCAATCTACCTCACTCTACCCCACTGTACCCCACTCCAAAGCACTCAACTCTGCCCCAATCTACCCCACTCTACCCTTTTCCAATCTACCCCAATTTAATCTACCCCATTCCTATCTACCCCAATCTTTCCCACTGCACCCCACTCTTCCCCACTCCACTCAAATCAATCACACTCCACTCTATCCTAATCTACTCAACTATACCCCAATCTACCCCACTCCAGTCTATCCCAATCTTACCCACTCTACCCTAATTTACCCCACCCTAATATACCCCAATTGACCCACTCTACCCCGCTCCACCCTACCCAATCTACCCACTCCAATCTAACCCAATCTATCTCACTCCAATCTCCACTACTCTACTTTACTGCAATCTACACAATCTACTGCATCCCAATCGAGCTCACTCTACCTAACTCCACTTCACTCTACCACAATCCACCCCACTCCATGCTACCCCAATCTACTCCACCCCAATCTAACCCACGCCAATCTACCTGAATCCAATCTACCCCAATCTACCTCACTCTACCCCAGTGTACCCCTCTCCATACTACTCCACTTTACCCCAATCAGTCCCACTCCACACTACCCCAATATATTCCACTCAACTCTACCCCAACCTACCCACTCCAATCCATCCCACTCTATCCCAATGTACCCTACTACTCTACCCCAATCTACCCTACTCCACTCAAACCTACCCCAATCCTCCTCACTCTACCCTACACTATCTGACCCACTCCAATCTAAACCAATCTACCTCACTTCAATCTACCCCACTCCACTCTCCATCACTCCACTCCACTGCAATGTACCCAATCTACCCCACTCAACCCTTACTCCATTCTAAATCAATCTACCTCACCACAATCTACCCTACTCCACCACATTCTACCCCACTCGACACCAATCCACTCCACTACAATCTACCCCAATCTAGTCTATCCCACCCCTATTTACCCCACTCCATACCACTCTATTCTATCCATTCGATCCCACTCCGCTCTCCCATCTCAACTGTGCCCCAATCTTCCCCAGTCCAATCTACCGCATTCAACTGCAACCCCAATCCAATCTACCTCAATCTACCCACTCTACTTCACGACATTCTATCTCAATCGACCCCACTCTAATGTACCCCAATCTCCCCCACTCTACCCCACTCCACCCTACCCCAATCTACCCCACTACACTCGACCCCAGTCTACTCAAATTTACCTTAATCTACTCCACTGCAATCTACCCCAACCAAACGCATTCAATTCTACATTAATCTACCCCCTCCAATCTATTCTACTCCACTCAACTACAATCTACCCACCCTAATCTCCCCACTCTATTACACTCTTACCCATGCCCCAAACTACCCTACTCCACTCAACCCCAGTCTCTCCCACTTCAATCTATCACAATCTATCCTATTCCATTCTACCCCACTTCAATCTAGTGTGCTCCACTACAATCTTCCTCAATCTACCCTACTCTATCCCAATCTACCCCATTCCACTCTGCCCCAATCTCTCCCACTCTACTCTAACACAATGTACCCTACTCCCCAATCTACGCCACTCCAATGTACCTCACTGTAACCCACTTCACTCTACCCCAATCTATCCGACCCCAATCAACTATACTCCACCCCACTTTAGCCCACTTCATTCTATCTCAATCTACCCCCCCCAACTCTACTCCAATCTACCCCACTCCAATCTACCCCATTCTAATCTACTTCAATATACAACTCTCCACTTTACCTCAGTCCACTCCATTCCAAACCATCTCACTCTACCCCCACTCTAACTCACTCCGCTCTACCCCAATCTACCCCACCACAGTGGATACCAATCTACACCACTCCTCTATACCCCAATCTCCCCAACTCCACTCTGCTCCAATCTACACCACTCCACTCTACCACAATGTACTCTACTCCCAAGTCTACCCACTTCCCTCCACTGCAACATACACCATCCACATAACTCCAATCTATCCCACTCTAATCAACCCCTCTCTACCCCAGTCTACCCCACTATTCTCTCTCCCAATCTACTCCACCCCACTCAACTCTGCCCCAATCTACACCCCCCACTCTGGTCCAATCTACCCCCTCCACTCTACCCCAATCTACCCCCTCTACTCTACCCCAATCTACCCCTCTCAACTCTACCCCTATCTCCCCTGCCCCACTTTACCTCACACCACTCTACCCCACTCCTCTACAGGCTTCCCCAATCTAACTTGTGATTAACATAATTTTATCAAATCATGCTTGACAGCATAGCTGTCTGCAAGACCTATTCTTAATAATGCTTTACAATTTGACTCTGTCGAGTAGGATATTGCTATTTCACGTTATCAGTGCTTAATCTCTAACAGGAATGAGTGCTGGTGCCCAGAGGTCTGCTCAGAACAATTAAATGTTGGAGCACCAAATACCTAAGCTATGTAATCGTGAATTCACCTCATGCATATTTATTCCTCTACCAGAAACTCCCTGCCCCTTAATTTAACTATTGCAGGTTCCTGCTTTCGCTCTTTGTGATGATTTTTCCGTCTTTCACTTCCTCCATCTGTCCACTTTGTGTGTTTTTCTCTCTCTTGCTCTCATTAATGCCAGATGTGGAAAAGTAAATGCTGGTGGCGCCCAACGGCAACCACCGGCTCAAATTAAGCACTAGTCTATACCTCAGGCTGTTGATGTTTCATTCCACCTCCCAATCTGCAATGCAAGAGAAACAGTTTAACATCTCAAAAGTGTGCTGTGTTGCCTGATGGGCCCAGTTGGCCGTCACTCTCTGTTAGAGTTCCCGCCGGCCTCACCAAAGCCGACTCCATCCTTGTGGTGGTAGGATGCTAGGATGGCTGGAGCCTGCCAGCAGTGATTTCCCGGCACTGCAGCATGTTCCTGTTGCCATGGGGTGCCGGCAATGATGGTCCTGCCTGGAGTGTCTGCGGTAAAGGAGCTGCAAAAGCCCAACATGGAGTCCGCATAAAGTGGCATCACCGGCAGCAGCCTCCAGACCCTCGGTTTGTGCAGTGGGGGTCCTTGGGGGCCGGAGCCTCCCTCCCTCCCTCCTTCTCTCCTCTCCTTTGAGGTGCCTTCGGACTGTGGCGGAGACAAACAGGCTGCGCGAGCCCTAGGACTGGGGTGGTTTGCCCTTTTAAAGGTAGCACAAGCTGTAGTTGAAGCGGAGCTGGGCCGCGTGCAAGTGGCAAGCAGGCCCAGACTATTGAAAACAATGGAGTGGAGCAGCTCTAGAGAATCTAGAAGCACCGCAGTCTCCTTCTCGTCCTTTCTGCCCCCTCATCCCCTACAGCTAGGAGGACCATAGTTGGTGCTGTCCCACTTGGGCCTAACAAAGGTACAGAAGCCTGTGAGGCCTGGGGAAAGAACAAGACCGGATGCAGGGGTGTTGGTGGAGGGCCCTGGCCACAAGTAAGGCAGTGTAAGGAGAAAGATCCCAAAGGGTAGGTTTTTATTCAATAAGGAACATGCACTCAATTTATATCGGTCTTGATAAAGATGGAATAACATTTGGAAACCATTGAAACGGGTCGACGCCTACAATAAAATACACAATCCCCTTTTTTCTCATTACTTGAACATTAGAATATGTTAATGTTGACAAGCATTGATTGTAACATCTTTGAATAGCGGATGTGTAGTCTATCAAGACTAATTGTATTGGTCTGTTGGTAAAACTCTCTATATGAATTTTTAATGTGTTTATTTGTTAATTTGTGATGATGATTGTTTTGTATTGATTTTATTGCAACTGCCATTATTTACAGCTGTACATCAGTTTTTAACTTTGTGATTTTAAGTAACTTGAAACTAATAAACTACATGTAAATTCAATTAGTGGTCCTCCAGGTATATATGGCCCAAGCTACTGTGGGATGTTGAAAAAGAGTGTATGGTGTGGTTACTACTAGATATAAATTGAGTGCATGTTCCTTATTGAATAGAAACCTACCCTTTGGGGTCTTTCTCCTTACACTGTGAAAGTGCCCCAGTCCCACTGGGAGTTCAAAGGGGCCCCTCTCTTTTCTAAAACACAAGTAAGGCAGTGACAGCCTTTCTCTATAAGGGCCTTCCCCTCCACCCCATTGGACAGCTGGGGGATTATTGGCAGACATGGAATGAGGAAGCATGGGCCTGAAGGCCTACACTTGTCGGTGTTGGTGGGGGATGAAAACGACACACTCCGGCTGCATGTGCTGCTCATTCAGACTTGGTGATGTAAGTGGGCAGTGAAGCTGCTGATAGGCTTTGCCCTGGACTCTGGTGGTGGGAAGCAAGTGACGGGGCTCAGTTGCTATTCAGGGGCCTAGTGGAGTTGATTAGCCAAGGGGTGTGACAGACCCACTGAGCACAGAGGCAATTCAAGCTGGACCGTTTCATGACTTCATCATTGAGTGCAAGAGGGACGCGGACCCTCGGCTGGTGCTGGAGACCAAGATTGGTGAGGTAGGGGTGGAGGTGTCCCTCCTGCGACAGGACCTATGAGGGGTGGTGGACAGAGTGACGGAGGTGGAGGGATGGCTCTCCATGGTTGAGAACATGGGGGAACTGCTGGATAAGTTAACACAATTGCTGAGCCCAATGCAACACCTGAAGGAGAGGACTGAGGATGCAGAGAACTGGACACATAGCTGCAACCTGTGCTTTGTGGTTTCTGCGGAGGGCATGTAGGGGGGACACTGGAGCATTTGCTTGAGGTATGGATTTCATTTTGTGTGCCCTCTGACCAACTGTCCTACGTTTTTGCGATTGAGTGGGCTCATAGGTCCCTGGTGCCCCATCCGATTATTGCCAAAGGACTCAACTATGGAGACCGGGATCATATCCGGCAAGAGGGGCACAGCGGATAATAATGTTCCCAGACTATACTCGGCAGGTGCAGCTGGCCAGGAAATCATATGAGTAGATCAAGGCTCAACTTTGCACCTTAAACATAATGTATATGCTAAAGTTTCCAGAGTGTTTGCAGGTTATTCATAGCTCTAAAACTGTTTTCTTTGCATACACCGGAGGCCATATGAGAATAGGCAACAGATCAACGGACTCCGAGGCTGCACCTAGTGCTGGTCTGTGGGATCCACTAGGCGGTGACAGGGGTGGACTCGCGACCTGCAGGGAGAAGTTGCAGCAGCAGGGCCACCAAGGGTCTGGCTGGGAGTGCTGCTGGGAGCTGACATGGGGCGGGGGAGGGGCAGGGTGGGGTGTAGTAAACTGTGGATTACGGCCAATTAGTGGTAAGTAGACATATAAATAAATGCAACAACTTTTGTTATGCACTCTGCATCGCATTTGGCAATGTAGCAAGCGTAACAAATTCCACACATTTGTGCGTGTGCTTCACCCTAACCCTAAAGGCCGAAGTGCGGCTCAATGGTCAATGCCCCATGTTTGTTTGGTTGGGGCACCCGTCAGTGATGCCCCCTATCTCCACTCTTGTTCATGCTGGCAATTGAGCCATGGAGGATTCAGACTGGAGAGAAGCTCATATGGCACCGGAACACAGGTTATATCCTCTAGGCTTTGGATCATATTGCTTAAATATTTGCATATGACCTACAAAACACGTGAGCGTCTTTGGCACGCAGCTAAACTGCAGTTGCTGGCGGGTTGGCACTGCACCGAGACCCCGGCCCATTTTTATCAGATGGTGTGGGCCTGTCCGATGATTGCGAGATAAAAGGGCTAGATCATTGAGGTCCTATCCAAGGTGGTGGGGAGGCCCATTGACACCTCACCATTGCCCATTCTGTTGGAAGTCCTGGAGAGACAAGACAATGGTGTGGATTGGAATATCACTGGCAAAGAGAGATATTGCTAAAGGGAGGCAGCTGCCTTCCCCTCCCCAGCTAACTTTGTGGAAACAGGCGATGGATTGGTGCGTGATGAAGAAGAAGGCCGTATATGAGGCCAGGGTATGCCACAAAAAAAGTGCAAAGTTGTGGGGTAAATGGTTGGAGTACCGTGGAGCGTGGATGGATATGTGCGGGTAGGATGTGGGGATGTTGTGTACTGTTGTGCATGGGGACATGTTGTGCATTGTTTTGTGCTTCCAAAAACAATAAGATTCAATTCATAAAACAAAAATCCCAAAAGTACACTATATCATCAAACATCAATCCTTTATCTCATTTATGCATTTGTTTTGTTTTGTTTTTTCACTGCAGCAGACTTTTTAATATATTAGTTAGGTCTCGTATTGCACACCAGAACTATTGGCTTTGCCAATGTTTGTCTTTTTATATGATGATCGGGCCAGTGGCACCTGCGTCATTAATGACATATTGTTTTAATTGTGTAATTTCTTCGACCTCCATAATATCTTCATTTGATCGAATAAAAGTAAAATTTTGTTTGTTTGTAATATATGTTTTGTGTGCCTGTATTAATATTAAGATTTTTAAATGTATCTGTGTTTAGCATAGTTTTATATAACTAATACGAATATTTAACTTGAAATATTATATTTGAAGTAAGTTAAATGAAAGTGGCAAGCAAGTCTGTGGTGTTCCTGATTAGTCGACAGGTCCAAGGATAAAGCCTACACTAACCTAACAAATTAAGTACAGCCCCTCAGAAAATGTGCGCACATTAAACACCAAAACGACTTTGTCTGATGAGCTTGTGACTTTCTTGCTTTGGTTTCCTTAGAACGGTTTTCATTTAAATATATTAAAGACCAGTCATAGATGGCAACCAATGCATATGCATGTGTGTGGTTACACAGAGAATGGTATTTGTTATACTTTTTCAAAAAACATTTTAAGGTGGCTGGTCATTTGTGCATGGATGAATACAGGTTGCTCTCCTTAAATGTTGTTTGGCTAAACTATTACAATATTCTTTAAAGGATAGGTACGCAGACGTGCATACATTGATTTTTGGAAATGTATTACAAAAAACAGTCAAAGAGGGCTGCCCGTTCATGCAAGCACAAGGTATGGGCGGCCAGCTTTGATTGGTTTTAAATAAAACGATACAAAACCAATAAAACAGGGCCATCAGTGTGTGGGCATAGGCGTCTGTATTGATGCAGCACATTGAAGGTGTTGGGGAGCTGACAGGAATATATATATTCACTGAAAAAACCATAGGTTATAGACCACATATAGTTAGGAATTAGCATTTAAAAAACCTTATTTTACTCACACAAAACCATTGAAATTCCATATATAGTTAGTTGCACTAACTATATATCGCGCACCCGCAATCCACTGCTGATGATGTCACATATTACATCATTCATGACATGGTCAGTGACATCACTGATGACATCACTGATGACATCTCAAATGACATCACTGATGACATCCCTGATGTCATCATCCATTGACTGTGTGTTTCTGTAAAGTTTAAATATGTTTTACATATTGAAGAATGAGTAGATGTATAAGTGTCTGGATGAAGGATTTAGGTGCGTGACTGACTGTATGAGTGAGTGATTAAATGTGTCTCACTGAGTGCATGGGTTAGGGACTAAACTGTCTTAATTTGTGCATCATTATGTCGGTTGTTCTGTAAACTGCTGCATGTGTTGATCAGTAGCTATATGATTAACTATATGGGTTATTGATTGATTGTCCAAGTATTTGTATGGGAGACTGAGTGTGTGTGTGGCTGGCTGGGAGGTGTGTGACTCTGTGCAGATCAATGTGTACTTGTATCAATGATTGTATAAGAAAGTAAGTATGTGTTAGTATATGTTTGAAAATGTAAGGTGCTCTATGTTTAACTGTATAGACAAGAAAATGGAAGTGTGATTGATTCTTTACAGGACTGACTAGGTGTGTGAGTAACTCCATGGATGAGTGGCAGAGTGTGAGTGTCTGTATAGGTGTATGAGTGCATATGATAGTGTTGTAAAGATGAGTGATTGTATGTATGAATGATTGTATGGGTGAATGAGTGAATGTGTGTGTAGACGTAGGAATCAGTGAGTACGTATGTAGTAACTAGTATTGGTGTGTCAATGGTTTCAAAAATTATACTCTGTATTTAACACTGGGTGAAACAGAGGTTATATTAAAATGTGAGGAGATGCATTGTATTGTCACATGAATTATATCATCAGTGATGTGGTCATTGATGTCAAATGAGATGTCATCAGTGATGTCATCAGTGATGTCATTTGAGATGTCATCAGTGATGTCATCAGTGATGTCACTGACCATGTCATGAATGATGTAATATGTGACATCATCAGAAGTGGATTGCGGGTGCGCGATATATAGTTAGTGCAACTAACTATATATGGAATTTCAATGGTTTTGTGTGAGTAAAATAAGGTTTTTTAAATGCTAATTCCTAACTATATATGGTCTATAACCTATGGTTTTTTCAGTGAATTTTCAAGGTTTTGTAAATGCTAATTCCTAACTATATATGGTCTATAACCTATGGTTTTTTCAGTGAATTTCAATGGTTTTTTAATAGCAAATATCATAAGCTGTCGAATGTCAAGTACGTGGTAATTGAAAACATTTTCGTGTTTATGCACACTGATCTGCTTTGAATGGTGCCCCCCCCCTCATTTCTATTAGGAGTACTCTCTCTTTGCACATAGTGAAGGGTACTTAACGCAGGCCTTTGCCCCCGTTGTAATACGTCGTGCCTGCTTCTCTCTCCATTTGATTGATTGTTATCCAAGTATTTACTGTTTTAGAATTGGTTCTCTTTCGTTCATTCTCTATTTACAAACAAACACAGAGTCGCAATACTCTGTTTAGTCTTTGCAGATAACGAAAAATCGTGTAAAAAAAAAAAGAAAAGGAATCGAGCAAAATCAGTAGGCCACTAATGGGATCTCTTTTTGACCTCGCTAAAATAGAAACATTAGGAACAACCACTCATGACAAATACAAAACTAGTGAAATGAACTGAACTCCACACAATGATGGCTGCAAAACAGCTCGACTCCGCCACCCACCCCGCCCAAAATAACGATAAAGAGCGGCTGCCATGATTGGTTGCGAAATGGCCACGACGGAGCTACGAAATGGTGCTGCTCTCATGCTAACCCCAGCTTCAGTCTGAAACATCCAGAAACACTGTAGACTACCAATTCGATCAGTTCCGGTAGCGCCCCAATGTAACCCGGTAGAGAAGAACTAGCCCTCCCCTCTTTGACTAATGGTTCTTGTTGCCTGTCCCTTCTGTTGTCATTTAACAGAACTATTTAGCCTGCTGAAAGGGGTTGTGTTCCGACCGCTGGTTGGTGGAGACATTTTGACTATATTCTGGACCTGCGTTGTCGCGTAATGCGTCATATGACGCGCCGCGTTAGCGCATCCGGAAGTCATCCGGGGCGCGACGCGCAGCGCGTAACGTAAGCATAACAGGTCATATGACTTGTTAATAAAACTTTTCATTGGTTCATTTTACTTTTCTTATTCTAATGATGAAAGGCTTGGTCATATGACCTAACAATTACGCTTTTTATTACTTCCGAACATTATTTTTTCTTAAATATATGTTATAATGTTCCAGGCTAATGTACTTTCCCGGAAAATTTACAACTGTCCTGCAAGGAAAATATATTCTTTTTTCGAGAAAAAGAGCGTTTCTTCGTCCCATGACGGAGCCGTTGAGCAAAAGAGGGTCGACCTGCTGTCTTAGTCGCCGATACGCCTGAATATGAGATTCTTATCGATCACTTTATGTTGCAGGAATAGAAAACACAACAGCCCTTGACCATTTATCTTTACTGCGTTCCTTCGTATTATACCTTTTACCCTTCATGTAATTGGTCTGCTTTATTTCACTTGCCTTTTAATGATTCTAAAACAGTGACTATTATTAAAAACTTTACCAATGTATATACTACTACCATGTTTTCTTTTAAAAACCTTTATTGTGAAAATTTCATTATACAAATACGGGCCTATAACCACGTGGGCCGGCCACGGAGCGAACTGTAATCGTATATGATGAGTAGACATTTACACTGTAGAGGAACGTAACGGGCGGGCCATTAGGTTGCAAGAACTAAGGTCTCTAACAGTTACGGAATCGGTGGACGTACATTTTATAATTAAAATACGACAGGGCCAGTTACAATAAAATTACCTAGATATACATTTGCGGGCAAGTACCATGGGTGACGTTAATTCGAACTTTCAATAGTACAGTAATCAATAACACATCAGAACTTAATATCAATAGGGATGTCGAAATATTCAATCAATTCTCGTCCCCGCCCGCCATGTGCTTCAAAACTGCATACGTATCTCGTGATTTCAAGGTTCTGCAACCAGTACACAACAAGGAGTTACGAGTCCCATTTATTCCTGGACCTGCCTGGACGGGCAGGTCCAGGATATAGTCAAAATGTCTCTACCAACCATCGACTATGATGATGTTCATATGCTGTATTTATTAGAGTAACACTCATCTGTCCACATGAAATTAATTTGCCACAATCTAAACATGTCATTTTAATCTTTCCAAAGTTCTTCTAAATATTTGGGACCGTTTCCCTTGCCTCTGATACTGTCAGTGCCACTTCTTTGATGAATGTACTAGCAGGTCAGGGGTTCTCCTCCAAATCTCTCTTTTATGCAGCACTATAATTAATTGGTGCCACCTCTCCATATGACGATGCATGGTATAGTTACCATAACTATATTTTTTTTCGGTTCCTCTGGAGAGTTCATCGTGGCAGATGAAGCGTGTAACGTACCGGGCATTTACCTTTTTTTGCATGTACAGGAAAGGAAAAAAAAATCGAGCGTCCGAGTTCTAAGGTGTCCCAGGGCCATTTTAGTGGACCAGGCCCAAATCCAAAGAACAGGCCGCCATTTTGAGAGTCCTGTTGCAGCCGCCTGTCGCTGTAGCATCAAGAGCAGCCGAAACTCAGCTGAATGGCAACTGAAACGGTAAAGGGGCGCCCCACTACAGCAGACGAGCCTCCACCTAGGAAGGCCCGTTCACGCCGCCCCCCCCCCCCCTTCGGGCACCCCACGCCGTTATTCGGAGCAGTATTGTAGGATGGCCACACCAGTGCGGCAACTTGCTAGACATCACCTCGGTGGTAACCGAATCTCAGCGCCTGGTGGTGTCTCCTCTTCAGAAAATATTGTTGCGCTGCCTTTGCCCCATTCACACATCGGTCCGCTACTGACGCCATCTCACAGGCTAATGGGGCGCCCCACGCCGAGTTTCAGCATTGTAGGATGACCACACCAGTACAGCAACTTGCTAGACACCACCTCGGTGCCATCCGGATTTTGGCATCTCAACGCCTAGTGGTGTCTTCTATTCGGAAAATATTGTTGCGCTGCCTTTGGCCCCATTCGCACATCGGTCCGCTACTGACACCATCTCACAGGCCAACAGGGCGCCCCACGCCGACTTTTACCATTGTAGGATGACCACACCAGTGCGGCAACTTGCTAAACACCACCTCGGTGCCATCCGGATCTTGGCATCTCAGCGCCTTGTGGTGTCTTCTATTCAGAAAATATTGTTGCGCTGCCTTTGGCCCCATTCGCACATCGGTCCGCTACTGACGCCATCTCGCAGGCCAACGGGGCGCCCCACGCCGACTTTCAACATTGTAGGATGGCCACACCAGTGCACCTTACTAGACACCACCTCGGTGCCATCCGGATCTTGGCGCGTTGTGCTGCCTTCGGCCTATTCGCACATCGGTCCGCTACTGACACCATCTCACAGGCTAATGGGGCGCCCCACGCCGAGTTTCAGCATTGTAGGATGACCACACCAGTACAGCAACTTGCTAGACATCACCTCGTTGCCATCCGGATCTTGGCATCTCAGCGCCTTGTGGTGTCAGTCAGAAACTATTGTTGCGCTGCCTTTGGCCCCATTCGCACATCGGTCCGCTACTGACGCCATCTCACAGGCCAACGGGGCGCCCCACGCCGACTTTCAACATTGTAGGATGGCCACACCAGTACAGCAACTTGCTAGACACCACCTCGGTGCCATCCGGATCTTGGCATCTCAGCGCCTAGTGGTGTCTTCTATTCAGGAAATATTGTTGTGCTGCCTTTGGCCCCATTCGCACATCGGTCCGCAACTGACACCATCTCACAGGCCAACAGGGCGCCCCACGCCGACTTTCAACATTGTAGGATGGCCACACCAGTGCGGCAACTTACTAGACACCACCTCGGTGCCATCCGGATCTTGGCGCGTTGTGCTGCCTTCGGCCTATTCGCACATCGGTCCGCTACTGACGCAAACTCACAGGCCAACGGGGCGCCCCACGCCGACTTTCAGCATTGTAAGATGGCCACACCAGTGCTGCAACTTGCTGGACACCACCTCGGTGCCATCCGGATCTTGGCGCGTTGTGTTGCCTTCGGCCTATTCGCACATCGGTCCGCTACTGACGCCGCCTCACGTGCCAACGTATTTTCTCCGCATTTTATACCCTATGCCGCATAACAGGTCATGTGACTTGTTTATAAAACTTTTCATTGGTTCATTTTACTTTTGGTTTCCTAATGATGGAAGGCTTGATCATATGACCTAAAAACAACACTTTTCATTGGATGAAAACTTTTTTTTTTCCCAAACGATGAAAGCCCCACCTTGTTTCTGGATGTTTCAGACTGAAGCTGGCGTCAGCATGAGAGCACCACCATCTCGTAGCTCCGTCGTGGTCATTCCGCGAGCAATCATGGCAGCCGCTCCCCACCAGAAGCCTACAGGAGTCGGGGGCCCCCAAAACTTTTGATGAATCCTCAAGGCGGAGGGGACGCTTTCGAGAATGGGGTCCAAGACCTAGCAGACTAGCGTCCGATTTCCAAGGTGTCCCAGGGCCATTTCAGTGGACCAGGCCCAAAAGGGAAACAGCCTGCCGCCATTTTGAGAGTCCTGTGACAGCCGCCTATCGCTGCACCGCAAGAGTGGGCGCAGCCGCCTATCGCTGCACCGCAAGAGTGGGCGCAACTCAGCTGAATTGCGGCTTTTGACACAGTGGACCAAAAGCGGACGGAATGGCAACTGAAACGGTAAAGGGGCGCCCCACTACAACAGATAAGACTCCACCTGGAGAGGCCCGTTCACGCCGCCTCCCCCGGGGCGCCCCACGCCGTTATTCGGCGCAGCATTGTAGGATACCAAAACCAGTGCGGCAACTTACTGGACATCACCTTGGTGCCATCGTTCTGCTGCCTTGGAACTATTCGCACAACAGTTTGCTACTGATGACCCACCCCCCGCGACGCCCCACGCCAGAAATCTGGACGTTGTGCTGCGTTGGGACTATTCGCACAGCCGACCGCTACTTCGTTGTTTTTCCCTAAAAATGTTTATATGTTATTACTGTTTTTGTTTTCTTGTATATATTTATAAGTTATTAAAGTTTTATAATATTACTACTTTGTTGGAGTGCTATATATTTTTAATGTGACACATAATTGTAAAAACTTTGATGCACAAAGAGTCATCCCTGGAATCTTCCGCTTCAGGCTCGGTCCCCTCCCCAATCACAATACAGGATGGTTTTCAGATAATAGGAACGCGTCTGCTGTGACGGATCTCATCGAGTGTGGGCCTTGATCTACTATAACTCCTTTGAAGAGGGGTGATTCTTTACAGCTGGGGCCATAAACTACATCTGCAGGGCTAGCTGATACCCTAGGACCGGCCTGGACAATCGGACACAGAGGAAAAGGAGTGTCAGAGGGTGCGGTAGTGAATAGGGCGAAAGGGAGGTGTCGGGCGGGCACAGGGTGTGATTCTCAGGGAAGAGCAGCGCAGATGGGGGGTGGTTTATTACCCATGCATAAGACAGAGAGCGGGGTGACCACTGCCTGGGGGAGATGCTTGCGAGGGTGGGGAGCCATGCTAAGGATCGACAGCGTGCACAGAGTGGGTCTGGTCAAGGCATCTAAAATGACTGCCGTGCACGACAAAAGTGGCATTTGAAAAAAGGCAAGATGGCGCAGACAATGTTTTTCAACACTTCCTGATTTCCTTCGAATCGAACGTTAACAGACGTTGGGGCATATTACCAAAGTTAAGCGATATTTATCCCTAACGATGCTTAGCAACGATTTATTTACCGCTAAGCATCGTCAGAAATTATCGCAGATAAACCTTGCTATTATCAAGGTTTATCGCAAATACGATAAAAAACGACCGCAATGCATTAATATCACTGAAAACTCCGCGATATTCATGCATTACCGAGCTAATGCTCTTAGCCATGTTATCCACCTCCCATTGGATGACATGGCTAAGAACTGCTCAGGGCAGGTGCTAGCTTTTGGAGATATTCGTGCTTATCGCGAATATTTCCAAAAGTTGATAATAGGAGATAGCAATGTTAGCGACTGTTTCCAGTCGCTAACATCTTGGCATCCCCACTTTGCATGTCATTAGTGATAAATATCACTCACATGCAAAGTGGGGCCCAAGATGGTCGCTATCTCCTACTAGCCGTCGCTAACTGGTGTTAGCAACAGCTAGATAATACAGATATAATTTTATCTCCGCGAAGCGGAGCGCTGTTACAGATATATATCTTGTTTTTGAACGTTAATTTCTCAAAATCCACTGAAGCACATATATTGACACCTAGCAAAGGCACATCGAGCTACCAGTCCCTACAATTTTGCCAAGTTTCGTGCAAATCCATTCAGCCGTTCGATTATTATTATTATTATTTTTTTTGCCCCGCGGGGCCCTTTTAAAACCTCCACATCAAACCTAAGAGGTCAAGGAGGATCTACTATGCCCCCTTATGGTCATTTGCCCCTTCGCTTTGGCCTCCTCTTGTCTCTCGATCCTACCGAGAGACAAGATGGCGGCCGCTACGGACTGTTTGGAATGTTCACAGACGCCGGAGAACCAATCAGCTTCGCTTCACAAAGCTCCGTACCGCGAAAAGTCCGCGAACCGGAGCGCTGCCCGGTCCGCTGTTACAGATATATATCTTTTTTTGAACGTTAATTTCTCAAAATCCACTGAAGCACATATATTGAGACCTAGCAAAGGCACATCGGGCTACCAGTCCCTACAATTTTGCCAAGTTTCGTGCAAATCCATTCAGCCGTTCGGGCTAAAAGTGAGGCCAACCGCCCTATGGGAAACTCAATGTTAAAAACACGTTTTGGGACCCCCTTTTTTCTCGGCCCCCCCTTGACGAAACCCCCCCAAATTTTCAAGAGCTGCTCAGAAACAAAATGTGCCATTTTCCTGACAATTTCAGCCAATTCCGTCCACAAACGCCAAAGTTATTAGACATAGAATTTTCAAAAATCCCATAGAGAAAAAATCCTAACTATATATACCTACTGGCGACCGCCAGTAGGTAATATATATATATATATATATATATATATATATATATATATATATATATATATATATATATATATATATATATATATATATATATATATATATATATATATAAAAATATATTTTCTCAATCCTGACTTAGGCTTCAGAAGAACAGGCACCGACTCCGTGGGTCAAATCAAAGGTTTTATTCACCAATACATACGATCAAAATATATATATATATATATTTTTTTTTTTACCGGATATTTTGGCATACCAATCCCTGGAGGAGACTAGTTTTTTAAACATATGTCCATTGTGCACAAGCAAATTGCTATCATTCCCAGTAAGACGAGCCAAAAGCTGAACAGGGCTGACTCATTGCCTCGTGTTGTGGTGGGTGGAAGCCATATTTGAATGACACAACAAGAGCAATGGATGAAGAGGAATGGCTGAAACCTAATTTAAGTATTAATACATATGTATAAATGTATTATAATTTTGGGGGGAATGAGAAGTCTCTGCTATTGCCTGGTGAAGCCAATGCACCTGCTTTTAATCTGCTAATACCTACAAACACAGCCATGCACAAAGCATATTTTCTATGCAGGTTTTTGTAACCTCTTTTTGTATGGTTTTAGACAGTGCCCTGTGTTCATTCCACGTTTGTGGTGCTGCTGTTTTTATTTCCTATACTTGTGGTTATGGTGCTATGCAGCAGTATACAAGAAACGATGGACAATCTAAGGAAAGGGCCCTGCGTACTTACCCACAAAGTCTTCATTTTCATTTCCTAATTCTACTTTTCTTTGTCTCTTTTCTGCTTTTCCTTTTCAGACGTATTGTTTTCCTTTCAAGTGCATTCTTTTTCTTTTATTCTTTTCACTTTTATTTAGGTTTTCTGATGGTCATTGAGCGGGTTCTGTTTTCCACCTCTCTTGCTGAGTTCTTGATAACACGTTCAGGTTGCGCACACTGTGATATGTTCATGCTCATTGCTACTAATATCTGTTAAAGCAAGAGTATTAAGTTGTATTATTTTATTCCCTGCAGCCCTGAAGAAGTGGAATGTAACAGTGAAACACGTGTTGGCATCTTCAGCAGCTATGTATAACAACTTTGGCCTGTTAATATTTGACTTGCTGTGATATTATTTTTTCTCTTGATATGTGTCATATTATATTTCCAAAGGTATTGATTCTGAAATATGTTTGAAAATAACAAGTTAATCAATGTAAACCATACAAGCTAATAGCACAGGAATAGATTTCGTATTACTGGTGGTTTGTGTTCTGAATGTGTACCCTTACTCCCCACTACCCCCAGCCCCCAATGTTAATTCTGTGCAGAAGTATAAGCCGGTGGAGTTAAAAATAGGGCCCAGACATAGCAGGCACAGACCTTTACCATCGTACACATAAGCAACACAAACATAGGATAAATCTCTGGGCCTTTGACATACACAACTGTTTCCTCAAGTTAAAGCAAATTAGTCAGTTACACGTTATTAAAAACATTTAAGCAAAACCACTCATCACAATCATTCGGCTATTTATGGAACTGTCACAGAATACCTACCACAAGCCCAGGAACACAATGTTTTTTTTTTCTGTAAGTAAATGTGACTCTCTCAGAAATTCAGTAGTCAGCCACATTTAATCACATGACACATTTGTACAACAGACCCATTAACAAGCATTTGCAATGCAAGAGGTCTTGCATTTACAAATGTTTGAGCTATTGGCATTGTAAATGACAAACCTTTTATCTATGTGTTGGTTTTGAAAACATATAAATACATTTTTAAAGAATATCATTTATAACAGAAACAAGTTGAGAAATTGTTGAATTTGTCTCGACATTGGACTAGGGGCCATATGTATCAACATTACGTTTTGCGATTTCTAAATAGCGATTTTTAGGGAATCGCTATTTAGAAATCGCAAAATGGTATGTATGTAGAAAATCGTTTTTGTTTTTGCGATTCCTTACAATTCCTTAATTGCGATTAGCAAATTGCTAATCGCAATTAAGGAATATTTTCCCATTCATTTCTATGGGCCAGGAGGGGGGAAGGGGAAATTTGCGAATCGCAATTTGCAATTCGCAAATTTATAATATTTTCAAGGGTGCAGGGGTGTCCAAAGGACACCCTGTTGCACCCCTGAAAAAGGCATGTATGTGCGTCACATGGCACTTTGAAAAAAGAAAAAATATGCTTTTTGAAAGAAATTCGCAACTTACCACCATCTAGAAGTTGGTGGTAATTTGCGATTCCTTAAGGCCAATTAGCTATTTTTTTTGGGCTTCATACATTGCATTTAAGGAATCGCAAAATTTGTGATTCCTCAAATGCAATCGCAAGATAACAAATCGCAATTTTTGCGATTCCTTATTTTTCAAGCATATTTGATTGATACATACTATTAGTCCAAATTGCAGTCTGCGAATTTCGGCGTTTGCGAAGTCAATTTGGCTTGATACATATGGCCCTAGAACAGGGCCAAGTAAAGTGTGGGTTTCACAGCGCCAGAATAGGAAACTATTAAAACAATCTAGGTATTTGACAAACAGTTTTATTCATTTTCACTCTTAGCACTTACATTTCCCAATTATGTGCGTGTATATTGGAAGGCAATAAGAAGACATTCGAATTTTGATTTGACATTGACGGAAATATTTCTCGTTGCTACGAATGTGCAAAGCAACCTTTAACAAACTAGTTCTTGAAGGTAGTCTTCATGCCATTCTTGGCTTCATGCACTTTATTTCTCGTTGTATTGTTGGAAAAACTACACAATCACTAGTGGTTCGAGAGCAGCAAGAATATCATTCCACAACCTATTGTGTGACTATTCATTCTGTTTTACTAGACCCTTGCACTTCCCCAAATATAAAAAAGGGTACTAAGGCTAGCCTAGGAAGGGTGCAAGACCAGAAGTGATCAAGTTGTGAAAAGTTCAGCATGACCATTTTTTGGTTTCACGGGGCAATGGAGGTAGTTAACTGGGCTCTTCAGAGGGAACTTGAAGAAAAGAAAGAAGTCACAAATCCCAGTAGGATCCACAGACATGATAAGAAGGCCCAGTTTATTTCTCCAATTAACATACATTGGAACAGAAAGTGCTACCTTTTTACTGAGAAATAAATGTGAGCTGTTGCAAAGGGGTTCAATATAAGTGCTAGGATTTACCTAGTGTGATCAGGTAAGTCTTGTTGTGAAAGGGCTAGTGAAAACCCCAAGTCTGCTACAAACCAGCACCTGCACTAAGAGCAAAGAATAAGCAGTTTACATACTGCAACTTGACAAACACATTCTCTGTAACCTTGCCCTCAGGGAACACAATGTGTTCAGTGCTGCGCCTTGTAAAGAAGGAGCACCATGTTACACCTGAAAGGGCTAATTAACTACCTCACATTCTGTCCTAAAAAGCTTTTGAAAAAGTACATTATTCCCCAAATACAATACAATAGACATTAAACGTAAATTAGCATTGCAGAGGAATGCTGCAGAGCAAATGCACTCAATTTGTATCTGTTGGCAAACAGAAAACACCAAGTACCAGCTGGGTAGGCCTCTCCTCCCATCAGCAGAATTATACAGCATAATGCAAAGTAAACTTCTTAACAGGCTCATTCCAGCTTCAAACTTTCCGGATATATACAAATGTCTTTTCAACTAATGCATTGCCATGGATTTTACATTGCAGTAAATAAACAAGGATTTGCAATGCAACGGTCTCGCCTTTAGAATCTTAAAAGGATTTAGCCATTGTTGTATGCTGCTTGTGGGCTTCCCAGCACGCAAGCTTCTAGAATGTGGAATGTTCTATCTCTGTTCTGGGTCAGTTGGAGCTGGACTGTCCCTGTGGGCAGTTGGTGGTTGTTAAGCTGTTCTCTACCTGAGAATAAACCTTATTTATGAAGACTACTTTATGTGTGGACCTCCTATCTTCTCAACATACTGGCGACAGTGGGAGCAACCTTGCATGAATAACAAGTCTTCAGGTTTGAAGAAGAACAGCGTTCACGTCGTGTTCCAGCTAAAAGTAAGACTTTCTCATTTTTGTGTAACTGCGCACTGATAGCGCCAGCGGCGGATTAAAAAATATTGTGCCTTGCTAGCACCAGCGCCAGAGTAGACATTCTTAGTAATTGGGATATTTTATCTGAAGCTAGCGCAAGTGCAAACGCTCCTCCGTTTCCGTGTTCAGCGGCGGTTTGAAGTCAGTGCAATTGATGGCACCCGCGGCTGACAGTCAACATAAAAAACCACACGGAAAGCGTATTATATAAAATATACGTTGTTACACTTAATGGTAACTCACTTGTAGGGCTCGAGCGCCTCGCATTTCCAACTGCGCAGTAGAACGTCGAGGCTCACCATTCCCTTCGCTTCACGAACGTCAGGATCAAGTCTCCGGGCAATCGTCACTATCACAGAGCATTGTGGGTGTGACGCTTCACGTCTCCTCACCTTTTTCGGCCATCTTGGTTTGGGAGAGTTCGTGAAACTTGTGAGCATCATATTTTAAACACTAGAAACGTGGTTTTCCTTGCAATTTTAAAGTTTTCAACAATTTCGAATTCCACAACAGAGATTTTGTCAAATAAGAATTAAACTATTCTATTAAAAAAAAAAAAAAAAAAAAAAAAAAGAGAAAACTTTTTTTTTTTTTTAGGGTTCTACAGCCATGGCAAATATTATGGTTCCACCACACTTTCTACCAGTAGCAGGTGATCCTAAAATGGATTGGGATTTGTGGTATCCCATGTTCCTGGCCTATGTCAGTGTTTTAGAGGAGGAGGGGTGTGCGGCAAAAAGGAAATTAGATCTATTACGCTTGTCTTTGGGTGGCCAAGGTCTAAAGGAGTTATCAGATTTGCCTCCTTTGGAAGACTCTGAATCTGAAACTGATGTTTTTGAAATTGCTGTTAAGCAACTTACCATTAGATTTGGAAAAAAAGTTAACACAGTAATGGAACGTTTTAAATTTTACTCAAGAGCGCAAAAGGAAAACGAGTCCATTGAGAACTATATATCTGCATTACGTGCTCTGGCTGGATCTTGTGCTTTCAACACTATCAACTATGAACAGGTTCTTAGGGACCAAATCATGATGAAGACTAAAAGCAAGAAGATACAAGAAAGGCTGTGGTTAGGAACTGAAACTTCGCTTAAAGCTGTGGTTAACATAGCTAAAGGGATCGAACAATCAGAGAAGTTCGTGACTGAAATAAGAAGTCAGAGTCAGGGCATTTCAGTCAAGATCCAAGAATCTGTACCTGAAGTTTCTGTTGTCAAAGGTCAAGCTTTTCTAAAGAAACCTGTTGTCCCCATTTTTAAAAAAGAAGGTTTCACGAAAGAAAACAGGTTTAATAATAGACGCACTTTCATTATTTGTTATAGGTGTGGAAGTTTTGACCATGTGGGGAATTTTAAAAGTTGTCCTGCTTTAAATAAGATTTGCGTAAAATGTAAAAAGACTGGTCACTTTGGGAAAATGTGTCGTTCACCTCAAAAAGTTAATTGTATTTCTGTAGACGAAGAGGAGTTTGATGCAGAATTCAGTGAGTTCAACTGTATTTCATGTATATCTTCTGATGAATGCAAAAGCTTTCCATCTGCCTTATTTTACATTGATGGAAGAGAAGTTTCAATGTTAGTAGATTCCTGTGCTTGGTATTCCATAATTGGGAAAGATATTTTTGAGGAGTTGTGGCCTAATATGTAATGTAATGTTTGTATTTTATATAGCGCACTTCTACCCGGAGGCCTCGTAGCGCTGTATTCATACCGCTGCGGAACCCATCCTGGCTTTCCTGTGAAATGTCCACTCCTGGGCACCCCCAAGGTGAAGCCAGGCATCCACAGCGCTGCTGGGGCCGTTGTGGAGATTAAGCAAGCTATTGCCCAGAGTCACAGAGTGGGACCCATGATTAGACTAGGCACCGAGGCGAGAATTATCAGGTCCGGGGAAATTGAGCCCAAGACCCGCCGAGGCGGGAATCGAACCCTGGTCCCGGGCCAGACCTCTGCATCAGGGTCTGCCGCTCTAACCATTGAGCCACACTTCTCCACAATAGAGAATTTGCATGTCCTGATATCAAACCTGGTAGCTATTCGGGCCATAAGATTGAATTAATTGGCTTCTTTTGGGCACAGGTTGAATTTAAGGACAGGTTCACTCAAGCTAAAATCTATATCGCTAACAAAGGGGAGTCGCTTTTAGGTTGGCCCCATCAGAAAGAGATGGGCATCAAATTAGATCCCAATGCCTCACCCCCTGTATATATTGACCCGAGTATTCCATGGCCTGTTTGCATGGTAGCCCCGAGTGACAATGAATTTGTAGATAGCATTAAGAAGGACTTCCCTAAGGTATTTGATGAAAAATTAGGCGAGAATGCCCAATTCAAACATAAAATCATTCTTAAGGACAATGCGGTACCTGTAAGGCATAGGGTCAGGAATGTACCTTTGGCTTATCGTGACAAAATGAAAGGTATTCTCGATGATTTAGTTAAATCTAACATCATCGAACCCATCGAGTCTTCTCCTTGGGTTTCCCCCATCGTTCTTTCCTTAAAGGCCAATGGCGAGCTCCGCTTATGTGTGGATCTTCGCAGCCTTAATAAAGAGATATGGACTGACATGCATCCTTTACCAAAAATCAATGAGATGATCTCCACCCTCTCTGGTGCAAGCGTATTCTCAACATTAGATCTTGCTAGTGCATATCACCAGGTTGTTTTACATGAGGATTCTAGGAATCCTACAGCTTTTGTTACTCCTGAGGGTATGTTTCGCTATTTACGTATGCCGTTCGGTCTTGCTAGTGCCGCATCAGTTTTTCAGCGCTTAATGAAGGAAGTGTTGAGGGGCTGTGAAGGTGCAATTGCATTCCAAGACGACATTTTGGTTTTTGGCAGTGATGTTGTAGAACATGATAAGAATCTCAAAGCTGTTTTAGGGGGGATACAATCAAAAGGTTTGACTCTCAAGTTTTCTAAGTGCAAATTCAGACAAGAGAAGGTAGATATTTTGGGACATGAGATTTCCAAGGAAGGGATTAAACCTAAATTCGATCATATTACCAGTATCTCAAAAGCCCCTGCCCCTATCAATAAGGATCAATTGTTTTCTTTTCTTGGTTTAACTGAATATTTTAGCAAATTTGTAAAGAACTATGCTTCCAAAGTGGCTTCCCTTCGACTGTTACTTTAAAAAAATGCTACGTTTGTATGGGGAAATGAACAGCAACTACAATTTGATGTGTTAAAAAAGGAAATTTGTTCTGCACCTTTTTTGAAACCATTTGTTGTGGGTCAAGAATGTATTGTTTCAGTTGATGCATGTAATACCGGGTTGGGGGCAGTTCTTATGCAGAAAGGTATGGGTGAAGAAAGCATTATTTCCTATGCTTCAAGGACATTGAAAGGTGCTGAGTGTAACTATTCGACAATTGAAAAGGAGTTATTAGCATGTACCTGGGCAGTCCAGCATTTCCGACAATTTTTTTGGGGTACTAAATTTGTGCTCAGAACCGACCACAAGCCATTAGTGAGTATGTTGGCTGCGGGTGGTGGAAGGATTTTGACAGCCCGTTTGGCCAGATTGGCGGCCAAACTGCAGGAGTATCGATGCACTGTGGAGTATATTCCTGGTAGACTCAATGTGCATGCTGACTGCATGTCCAGATTAGCTTTACCTTATCAAGATGATGAACATTCTGTTGAGTGTGACGTAGCTTACACTATGAAAGACATAAATGTGGATGATTCAGAAGTCATCAGTGAAGATTTTTGGGTGGAAGCTATGTCAGAGGATAATACTTTGGGTTTGGTCAATACTTATCTTAAATGTGGTTGGCCTGAAGAAAGGAAGTTGTCGGGCGATTTGAGTTCATTCTTTAAGGTTAAGGATGAGCTCATGTGTTCTAATAACATTATCACCAGGGGTGACAAAATCATTCCTCCTGTTTCAGTCAGGGAAAAATTAATTAGGATTGCTCACGAGGGTCACATGGGCATGTCCACCACCAAGACGCGGTTAAGGGAGTACTATTGGTGGCCCTCTTTAGATGCTTTTGTGGATAGATGGGTCAGGAATTGTGTATCTTGTTCCAATAGTGACAAAAGTGTGAAACCTTTGTCCTCCTCGATCACTCCCATTGAGTATTCAGAAGGACCCTGGAGAAGATTAGGGATTGATATCATTGGTCCCTTAAATTTGCCTGGCTGCAAGGAGGTCTATGGATTAGTTTTAATTGACTATTTTTCGAAATGGCCAGAGGTGAAAATTGTTGAAAGAATCACATCCAGGCAGGTCATTGATTTCCTTAACAATGTTTTCAGTCGAGAGGGTCTTCCCTCTGAGGTTATTTCTGATAATGGAACGCAGTTTACCAGCAGTGAGATTGAAACATTTTTTAAAGAACATGGTATATCTCACAAGAGGGTTTCCAATTATAATCCTCAAGCCAATGGCCAGACCGAGCGCTTTAATAGAGTGGTCAAAGAATCCATTCAGTTAGCGGTCAGGAATGATTTGAATTGGAAAAAAGCATTAAGTGCCACTTTGCTTATTTACCGCACATCACCCAATTCTGTGACAGGGTGTTCCCCTTTCGAATTATTAAGAGGTCGCAAAGCTGGATCTAAGCTATTACCTTGGTGGTTCAAATCCAATGGCCCCATTGTGTCTGGTTTCAATGTCAAGGAAATGAGAGAACGTGTCAAAATCTATCAAGAGAAAATGGGTAAATGTTCTGCGAAAAGTGTTTCACGCCACAAGGTCAAAGTTGGCGATCTTGTGCGTGTGAAATTTGGAAGTTCCCTTGCCAAGAATTGGGCTAAGTGGTCGGATCCTGTTAGAGTGATTGAAGTATTTAGTAAGGCTGTACGTGTTGAAGGGGGGAAAATTTGGAATTTCAGACGCGTCTCTGTTGTTCGATCTGACAAGTTTTTAATGAATCCTAAGAAATGTTCTTCTCATTCTTATGCTGAGGATAATGATCAATTGTTTTTGAATGATTTCAATACCATGCAAAGCTCACAGAAGTCTCTGCCTATTAATTCTGATGTACCTGTTGTCACCACCCTTGGCCCACAGGAGATTTTCAACGACACTGATGGTTTGGTTGATCACGGTGTTGTTGAATTGGGTCCTGTTGCTCAGGATGAGTCTGTGCAAAGAGCTGCAGACGTGGTACCCAGAAGAAGTGTACGTGTTTCGCGTCCACCTGCAAAAATGAAAGATTATGTTTGTGCTTAGTTTTTTTTTGTGTGTTTTGGGGGGGGAGGTGTGTTGTATGCTGCTTGTGGGCTTCCCAGCACGCAAGCTTCTAGAATGTGGAATGTTCTATCTCTGTTCTGGGTCAGTTGGAGCTGGACTGTCCCTGTGGGCAGTTGGTGGTTGTTAAGCTGTTCTCTACCTGAGAATAAACCTTATTTATGAAGACTACTTTATGTGTGGACCTCCTATCTTCTCAACAGCCATGCAACACATTATCCTGGATGTTAAATTAACTCTTCTCATTTAGCCTTACACAACTGCTATAACCGGGTGAAAAGAGCATTTGTTGTCAGTGAGGCGCCATGGAAAGGGGTTAAGGTAACTGTTAGTCCCAAACAATAAAGTTTTACAAAAACCAACATGCATTGACAAAGCTAATGCATTGACAAAGTCAAAAGGCTGGCAGCATAAGTCGGACCAGCTAGCCTTGCATATGCTTGTGTTGCTTTGTCAGGGTCGTGGAGCAGCAGAGAAATGTGGAGGTAAAGAACAGTGTGGTATGAAACTGAAACTGATCATGAGAAATAGCTAGACTGAAACAGAAGAGTGTTCTGTACCTGAGAAAGACAGCAGCCGAACTTGAAATAGGATCTGTGAAACAAATATGATCTGCGAAACTTATTATGGTTTGAGATTGGGCTAACCTTTACTGAAATGTCAGGGTTGAACAAGCACTGGCAACAACATTAGGTCTGGCTTTAACTTTAAAAGAATGTTGTATTGTAATGTGAAGCATCACAAGTTGATATCATGGAATTGTATATGTATTGGTGTGGATGTAAAGAATTGTAGAAGAATATTAGTTAGGATTAAAAGGTCGGGTGCCAAACCTGAATATCCTTGTAGGTTATTGACTGCCCTCCTACTATCCGTTCTGATGACAGAGAAAACCACTATAAATTATTTCGTTATCGGAGACATGTTAATATACGTGGTCATGTGTGTGCCCCTGAAAGCTGAATTCCATGCAGCTGGATAAATAAACAAAATTATTACAGTTGTGTGGAGGGCAAGCACATAACTTCTGTTCAATCAAAACATAATTGACTGGTGATAGCTGCGCTAACAAGCCAGCCAAGGCCATTGCATTTTTTTTTTTTAAAGAGAGCTGATCGAAAGGGTTGTATTTTAGTAGTGAGTAGTAGAACCATGGGATGAAACCCCAATAGGTTGTGGACTAGATTGTGAAACTTTCTATTTGGCTTTAGTGATATGAAAAGGCATTCTGACCAGGGCAAAATAGCCTTGACACTAACTAAAGGCATGGTCCCTGATTCTGCTAGGTTTGCTTATCGCTTGTATTATCAAGTTGTTTTAAAACCTATTTATTTTTTATTCAAGATCATCATGAGACAAGAGTTTTAGCATTTGCTCAGAGGCCAGCAGAAGTCTGCAGTATTTTAATGTTATGCCAATGCAGAAATGACAAACAGAGAGCGAGCAAGAGAGAATGATAGGAGGCAGAGACTGACAGAGAAAGTGCGTAAGAAATAGAGAAGAAGGAAAGTGACTAACAGAGAAAGTGTAAAAAAAGAGAAGAAATTCATAGACTATGGTGATTAACTGAAGAGGACAAGGCCAGACTGATAGAGAAAGAGTGCGTATGGCAGAAATTGAGACAAAGCAAGACAGTGAGAGAGAGCGACTGATAAATAAATAATGAAAAAAAAGAGAGATGTAGATGGAAAGAGTGTCAGGCCAGAGCTAAGGCAGAGTTAGAGAGTAAGAAAGTAGCAAGCAGGTTCAGAGTGGGGTGGAGCAGTAACGGGGTGGGGGGAGACATGTGGAAGAGGGGATGGGCGGCAAGGAGCTTTAGAAACAGAATAAGAAAGACAAGTGAGAAATCAGTGATATGCTGTGTTAAACTGTGAGAGTCCAACGAATATGGGACGTGGTAGACGGAGAGATGAGACTGCTGGACAAATGCACACCAGGGAATAGAAAGCGTTTTCTCACTTTTAGACACACACTCGTCTGTGACGGACGCAGTGCATTCTCGCTGAAACAATGTTGTGTTGTTTGTTGGAAGGGAATGTGTTTACCTTTAATAGTTGATCACTTGCGCTGAATGTCTATATCCACCGCTATCATACAGTTACTACTAAGGGTATTAGTGATCTACGACAGGCTGTTAATATTGCAGATAGCGGAAATGAGGCTCTAAAACGATTTGCACAAGATTACACAATAAGGGAACATGGGGGCTCTAGGATTGGAGCTCAGGCTCACCTGGTACACGAACAGCTAGGAGAGGAGAGCTAGCTGCCAGAGGAAGATGTGCAGAGGGGCCATTCGGGTGTAGCTTTCATTTGTGCAGTAGGTGCAGCGGCACCAGGACCAGAAGCCTGGTGAATCCTAGTTAATGCTGTATTTTACAAATTAAACACAATTTCCTTCCTTGCACTGGGGATCATGATACAGAGGCTAATAGCACAGTCACTTTCGGGTTGCAGGGATGCTTAGCATATGCCACGGCCATTAGGCAGAGTGGCCACTTGTAAACCGATCTCTTGGCCCCGCAGGCAGTACTTCCTCCATGAGCTGGAGGAGGAGGAGGATCCCCCCCTTGGCGCCAGTTAGCGCATCTGGACCCCCCTCTGGGAGCTGCCATCGACGGATCTCCGGCCAACTTGTGACCGCTCCTTATACACAGAGCTCTGCTTTCAGCACATTAACCCCGGGCCCTCACATACCTTTCTAACGTTGGTACACGTGACTGGGAAGTTTCTTTTTTTTTTATTTCAAAAGATTTTATTAGAAGAAATTTTTACAACACAGTACAGAGTAAGCCGAACGAAGGCGATACTGGTTTGCTGTAGTTACACGCATGGATAATGATACATACTGGCTTGCTGAAGTGTTTTAGTGATGGTTAAACATAGACAGCTTGGATCTTTGGCTTTACGGACAGGTTCATATGCTTGCCCCCGTCTTATGGAAGAGATAGTGTAAAGAGGTAGGTAGGACGAAAGATGAGAGGAAGAAAAAAGAAAAACGGATGCAAGTGTGTTGGGTTGTAGGTTGCTTGACTACTGAGTTTGTTGACGGGCGGCACCAGGGGTTTGGGGGGGGAGCCAATGGGGGTGTCTGGCCGTGTGGTGCGTTCACAGCGGTTTTTGTGAGTCAAGGTATTTGTCCAGGGAGAGCCACATCTCATTGCCCCGTCCAACTTGGGGTGTTTGATTTTTTGTTATGTTGTCTGCTCCCCTTAGGAAGGTGACCCAGTTGAACCAGACTCTGAAATTGGCCTTCCCCGTGTCCTTCCAGTTAGAAAGGATTGTCTTAGTTGCCGCCATGAGGAGTAGGTCAATGAGGCTCCTGTCGTTAGTAGAGTGTATCTCTGGGGCCATGAAAGCGTTTGTTATGCTGAGGATGTCTAGTTGTGGAGTGTACCCCCGTTACGTTATAGATTAAATCTCTTACTTTCCCCCAGAATGTTTTTACTTTAGGGCAGTGGACAATCATGTGTGCTAGGTCTCCTCTCTGTTTCTGGCAGTTCCAACATAGGTCATTGTCTACGAGCCTGACCGCCGCTAGGCGCGCCGGGATCCAGTATGCTCTGTGTAGGAGCCATAATTTTGTTTGTGCTAGTATGGTGGTAACTTTGTTCCTGCTTGCCGAGGACCAAAGATGAGCTTTTTCTCTCTCGCTAAAGCACCCGGCATGCAACGTTTCCCAGTATTCTAGGGCCTTCCTGTTTATTCTGGTTGTTTTTGCACTTAGGAGTTTGTATAGGTGTGATGTTTGGTGCCCAAGTTTGTTGAGGTTGGTCAGGTATTGGTGGATTGTTGGTGTTTCTTTGCTTAGCCCTGCTTTGGTGATTGCCGCCTTAATTTTAAGACAGTTATACAGTTCTATGTCTGGGAGGTCGTGCTCCTGTTGTACACTGGCAAAGGTGGTGGGGGACCCGCGTTTCTCTAGTTGGGATGGGGTGGAGATACCTCGCTGGAGCAAGGAGGTTGAGGTGAGTATGCTGTTTTTGTATTTTATTTTTGTGTTGAACCAAATGGATTCCCATTTTTGTGTTTTTTATGCTTTTTTCCATTCTTTTGTCTACTTGCAGAAGGGCGTTTCTGGTGTTTCTGAGAATTATGTTTCTTGCTTCTGGGTGTTTGTTAGCAGTGAGGAGAGCCGTAGGGTTTAGGCCGCCCAGTAGGGCTCTTTCTAGTTCCAGCCAAGCTGGCGTATATCCCTGTTCTGGCATTAGCCAGTATATGCCTTGTCTGGCAAGGCAGGCTGTTTGGAAAGTCTTAAAGTTGGTGACGTTGAGCCCCCCTAGGTCCTACTCAGCCTAAGTTTCTGGAGGCTAATCCTGGCTTTCTTACCCCTCCAGAGGAACGTGTTTATCATGGTGTTCAGTTTTTTGTGAAATTCTTCTGTGACTATTAGTGGGAGCATGCTTAGCAAGTAGTTAACCATGGGGTTAGCATCATTTAAATTTTTTCTACCCTTCCCCACCAGCTGACGTACTTGGGGGACCACGTGTTCAGCCTGCCTTTTATTTTGTTTATTATTGATTTTTCGTTGTGGTCAAGTGTGGATTTGAGGTCCCTGTCAAAATAGATACCTAGGTATTTTAGGGCCCCCTTTTGCCAGTGTAGGCCTGAGGATCCTATTACATCCCTAGTGGTGTGAACGTTGAGTGGTTTGCATTCGGACTTACCTCTATTAAGCTTGTACCCTGCTACTTTTGCATATTCATCGATGGTATTTATTAGTGCATCTATCGAGGGCTCTCTGTCATGATGAGAATGTCATCAGCGTATGCTGCTAGTTTGACCGTGTTGCCTTTGACGGTCATTCCTTTTATCCCGGCGTTGTTTCTGATCATGGCCAGTAGGGGTTCTAGGGTCAGTAGGAACAGTAGCGGGGAGAGTGGGCAGCCCTGTCTGGTACCTCTTTCCAGAGATAGGGCCTCTGATGTGCCTCCATTCACTACAATTCAGGCTTTGGGGTCCTTATATAGCACCATCACCATTGATCTATAGTTCTCACCTAGGCCGAACTTCTGCATACATTGGTCAAGGAAGGGCGATGAGACTCTGTCGAAAGCCTTTTCTGCGTCCAGAGCGATCATTACCGCTGGTTTCGTGCTGGTTGAGGCGTGGTTTATTATGTGGCATAGGAGTCTTGTATTGTCTTGGGATAGTCTGTCTTTAAGTTGGCCCACCTGCGTTTTGTGTTTTAGGCTTGGGAGCTGTGCGTTGAGTCTTCCCGCCAGTATTTTTGCGTATATCTTGCAGTCTACATTAATTAGGGAGATAGGTCGGTAGTTCTGCGGGAATTGTGTGTTTTTCCCTATATTGGCCTCCGCCATTGAGTTTGTCATTTTCCCTCTACTGATGCAGTGTGTGAAAACCTTTTTCATTGTGTTCCTGATTAGGGGGAGGAAGTGTTTGTAGAATTATGCAGTGTAGCCGTCCGGCCCCGGTGCTTTGTTTTCTTTTTGGGCCACCACAGCCATGTCTATTTCTGCTCCTGTTATGTCTAGTTCTAGTGTTTCACGTTGAGCCTCTGTCAGCTTGGGTAGGTTGAGCTTGCCCAGGAGGGCTGCTCCCCCATCTGGGTTTAGATCTTTGTCTTCTTTGTATAGTTCCTCATAGAATTCTTTAAAAACGCTGAGGATCTGCTTATTGGCTGTTTGGGATGTCTTGTTGGAGTCAGTCATGGCTGCGATGGCGTGTTGTCTCTGCTTACTTTTAAGGTATGATGCCAGGGCTTTTCCTGCTTTATTCGCTGAACAGAGGTTTATGGCTTTGTACCTGTTTATCCATGTGCCTGCCCTCTTGCTTAAAATCTTATTGAGTTTGTATTTTTTCTTCGTTAGGGTCGTCAGTGTGTTTTTGTCGGCTATGTTGGCGCTGTGGTGCATCTCCAGGTCCTTGATCTGCCCCTCTAGTTCTAGTATTGTTTTGTTTCTGTCCCTGTTCATTCTAGACTTGATGCTTATTATTTTCCCACGGATAGTGGCCTTCATGGCGTCGCAGAGTACTCCTTTGTCTGTGCCTGGCATATCGTTGATTTCTAGGTAGTCTTTAATGGCTTCCTCTATGGCGGCTGCATTCGCTGGGTCCCTGATGACATCACTGTTGAATCTCCATCTACGGCTTGTTTGTTCGTTATGACGGCCGCTAAGTGTTAGGCTGATGAGGGAGTGATCTGACACCGTTCCCGGTGCGCTCTCTATGTGTTCTATGAGGTGGGTGTGTGTGGCGGAGATAAGGGTGTAGTAAATTCTGCTATACAAGTTGTGGGGGTGGGAATAAAAAGTGTAGTCTCTAGCCTCTGGGTGTTGGTGTCTCCATGGGTCCCCGAGATGGAGTTTGGCGCATAGGTTCCTAAGTGTGTGTTGGGATTGGGTTTGGTGGCTGGCTCTTTGTGGGTGTCTGTCTATGGCTTGGTCTAGCACCCGATTTAGGTCCCCTGCTACTAACAGGAGCTCATCTTGGGGGAGACTGCCCAGTTTGTCCTCCACCTTTCTCCAAAAGGCCTCGTCCTCTGTGTTTGGGCCGTAGATGTTGGCGATATGTACTGTTTCTTCCCCACATTTAAGACTGGTTATTAGCATTCTCCCATCATTGTCCGCATAGCACTCATGTAGGATCAGTCTGGCTTTCTTATTTATTAGCGTTATTACCCCTCTCTTCTTGTGAATAGCTGGTGAGCATAGAGTTAGACCTATCCAGTTCACCTTCAGGTGATGTGAGACCTCTTCGGAAAGTTTGGTTTCCTGAAGGACGCACACATCACTTTTTAGTTTAGTTAGGTAGTCTATTACCTTCCTTCTCTTTACCGGATGGTTAAGCCCTTTAACATTAAGTGAGGTTATTTTTAGATCTGAGAGTAGCTGGGAGTGCCTATGTAGGGTCATGGTTTGTGCTTATTGTCGCTTTTACTTGGTGTAGTCTGTGGGTAGTTGTCCCCACTGCGTTTCGGTCTGCCCTGCCTACTCCTGGTGCCTCCTTATGTTCCCGGTCGGGTTGGTCTGGTAGTCGTGCTGGTTGAATGTGCGTGTCCGTTAAGAATGTGAGAGTTAGAGAAATAGAGAAATAGAAGTGTATGCTCTGTACTGGACTGCCCTCCCCCCGCCAGTTCGTCCGGGTCATCGAAGATCAGGATTCGCCCCTTGTCCAAGAGTCTCAGTCTTGCCGGGCCTGCAAAGCTGAAAACAATGTTGTCCTTCCTCATTCTTTCTCTCAGTGCCAGGAAGCCTTTCCTCGTCTCGACGGTTTGGAGCAAGAAGTCTTGTGTGATTATTATTTTATTGTCTTTCCACTTTAGGGTCTGGTTTTTCCTAGCCACTGCAAAGATAGCCTCCGTTTGCTGCAACCTAAGGGGTTTGCATATGATTGGGCGAGGACCACGTGCGTTTTGGAGCTTCATCGCTGGCACTCGATATGCTTTGTCCAGTTCGAAGTGTCTGTCAAACTTGAGGCCCGTAATTTGGGGGATGAGCTCCTCTAGGAGGGCTGAGCAGGATCCTGGCTTATCCTCTTCCCCTTCCGGTACTCCTGTAGCCTTATGTTCCCTCTTCTTGTGCGGTCGTCTTGTTCCGCCAGCTGCTTCTGTAGGCTGCAGGTGGCTTTGGAGACTGAAAGTAGAGTCTTGCTTTACTGAGTGTTGGCATCCTCAATGTCGCTGATACGCAATTCTGCTGTGTCGATCCTGCTGTTTGTATTGTGTTGGTCTGCCCTTATGGCTGCTAGCTCTAGCTGCATGTTGTCGATTGAATTACAAACTCGAACCACTGTAAGTCCACTGTCTCCTTCCTACAATTTAAAGACTTTGTGGCCTTTGAACCCTACCTGGACCTGATCACCCTCCCCCTTGACCGAGCTCTTTATTTTAAATTTAGAGTTGGATCTCTCCCGCTAGGTGCTGTGGTATCGAAGTGGACATCAGCGGCCCGATCTTCCCCTAACTGTGCTTGTTGTCCGCACAAGGTTGAATCCATTGCTCACGTCCTATTTGAATGCCCGGACTATGCAAGGCCCAGGAGCTTCTGGTTGAAACCTCTCTTCCGAAATATGGGTACACGTAGCCACCTAGTAGCCTTGCGCATCCTAATTACGGACACTTCCCCCCCTATTGTGTGTGGAACAGCAAAATTTTTAAAACAGTTTTGGCTTATTCGTTGTAAGAGATTGTCAGTAGCGGTTTAATTCTCTTTTTTAGCTAATTTATCTACGGGCACTTCATGTCCTTTTATCCCTTTTAAATGTGTTTTATACTGACTTCTTAAAGCAATGTTTTTTTGTACACTGTAATGATTATATTGTAAATGTGCTTATAAGATATCTTGCATATCGAAAAAAGCTTATGACTGACTGACTGACTGACTGACTGATTGTTTGTTTGGTGGACTTTACAACCTCATTGCCTTCGTTGACTTTCCTGAGGATTATGTCCAGAGTTGTATCATTTTTAAACTTTAAGGGGGAGTCTGGAGGGTGTTTTTTATACTTCTTTACCTCCTTTGCTCCTTTCCCTTCGCGGTTTGACATTTCGCTCAGACGCCTTCTGGCTAGGTAGCTATCTAGCCTGCCTCCTTTCTGTTGTGCTGTTGCAGCCGAGCTGGTGTGTTCTCCCAGAGACCCCAGTGGGGCTTTCTTTGTGTGCTGGCGGTCAAGTCTGTATCTGCTTGGCTCTCAAATCAACCTAGTTCTTGTTTTTGCTCCTGCCAGTTCTGCCCATCAGGGTGTCAGCAAGAAGCTTAAAGGTGGGTTTATCTTTTTCGTTTCGTGCCCCTTGCCTTGTTACTTTAGTTCTTTCGTGTCCTGGGTGGTGTTGCGGAGCGCAACCTCTGCTCCCCCCGTATGTGCCTGCGCCTACGCCACCGCTTTTTGGGTGAGCGCGCTACTGTCGGGGTGCCTCTGGCTGTTTGCACTTCTAGTTTGGTTTACTCCACGGTATTTGATCCACATCTGCGTTTGCCCTGCCGGCTCTCACTTGTCTGGACTGTTAACACGCCTGCTTATACCCACAGTGCTGATCACCTGTTTCGCCTCCGTGCGATTAGCTCGCCGGTCGTTTTGGCCTTGGGTTGGTGAGTTACAGCCAAAATGGCCGCTGCCTGTGTGCGCCTTCAGTTTCGTTTTCGCCTCAATAGTTGTTTCTCCCTTTCGGCTCCTGCCTTTGCCGCCCGCTGCCCCTGATTGCACTCACTTGTCTGGTCTGTTAGTTAAGTTCGTCAGCTTATGCCCTCATTGGTAATCGCTCGTTTCTGTCCTCTGTGCTTTTGGTCGCTGATCGCTATGTCCTTGGGTGGGTGTGCTCCCGCCCAGAGGGCCGCTGCCCGTGTGCACCTTCAGTTTCCTTTTACGCCGCAATAATAGTTCTTACTTTCCTGGCGTTGTCGTCTTCCCTCTCTGGCTCTCACTTGACTGAGCTGTAATTGCTTTTGTTGTTTGTTGTCCTTAGGGTGGGTGTGCTGCGGCCCAGATGGCGGCTGTCTGTGTGCACCTTTAGTTTTGTTTTCGCCGCAATAGATGTTACTCTTTTTTCCGGCTTTGCCGTTGCCACCACTGCCCCTGGTTGCACTCACTTGTCTGGTCTGTTATTCGTGTTCGCCTACTTATGACCTCGGTGCTTGTCTCTCGTTTCTGTCTTCTGTGCTATGCTCGTCTATAGTTTTGGCTTCTGTGCTTTTGCTCGACGGTCGTTTGGCCTTGGGTGGTTGTACCAAAAAGGGTGCTGCCCGTGTGCGCTTCGGCAATAGTTGTTCTTTCTTTCCGGCATTGTCGTTGCCTCCCACTACACTCTCTGGCGCTCACTTGGCTGGACTGTAATTGCTTTTACCAAGATGGCCGCTGCCTGTGTGCACCTTCAGTTTTGTTTTGGCCGTAAAAATTGTTTCTCCTTTTACGGCGTTTGCCGTTGGCGCCGCTGCCCCTGTTGGCACTCACTTGTCTGGTCTGTTAGTCGTATCCGCCTGCTTATGTCCTCAGTGCTGATCACCCGTTTCTGTCCTCTGTGCTTGCTCGTCGATCGCTTGGCTTTGGGTGGGTGTGCTGCTCCCAAGATGGCTACTGCCCATGTGCACCTTCAATTTTGTTTTTGCCGCAAGTAGTTGTTCTTCCCTTTACAGCGATTATTGTTTACGTTCTTTACCCTTGCTGGCTCTCACTTGGTCTGATAGTGCATGGGATTACTTTGCTGCCGGATTCTCTCTCTCACTCAGTCGCCCGGTCTCCTCCTTGCGCTGGCTAGCTCCAGTGCGTCGCCATTTTCTCGCCCCCTTGCGCTTATCTTGGTCTTGTGTTATGGATGTTTCCCGGCGTTGCAGCTACCCATAGCTGTTCTGGCGTACACCTATGCGTCCTCCTGGTGTTCCGACGTCCTTGCTTGTTAATTGCCGGTTTTACTGTTGTCGTTTCGCTAATGTAATCGCGGTTATTTCCCTCGGGTCGGTGGAGGTAATGGGCTCAGGCGCTCGTCCTCATTGCTGTCCAAGCCACGCCCCTGACTGGGAAGTTTCACACAGATATGTGCATTGGACACTTTAACCCCCTCAGCGACGTTACAGGGAGTGCGTCCTGGACAGGAAAGTTACATAAACATGCATGCCAATAGTTTACAACAGGAAAGTGGTACATTTTAAATTAAAAAAATCGGGACAACTTAATTGGGGCAAAGTGGCTGCCTTTGGGGCAATTACTGCGTGTGGGTTCTACCACATCCGTCAAAATCCACTTATTGTTTGCAAAGCGCTGTTTGCTTTTAGGGGGAAGCTATGCGTCAGTGGGCTGTCGCGCGAGCCACAGAGGTAGTAAATGAATCAGACAGTTACCTTACTTTCTTTAACTTTCATTCCGAGAATGGAGCAAATATTCTGTTTTTTGCTCACACCCATGTGTCAACTCTCCTCACGCAAAACTATGCATACAAAGAATACCACGTTCACTTATAAAAAAAGGTACAGGGGGAGTCAGCGACCACTTTAGGGCCCAGAGGGACACACATTAGTTAGTACATGTGAAGGCAAAGGTGTAAACTGTGGCCAGTGAGTTTGGAACAATGAGCTTCTGATAACAGCAAGGGGTGATTTCTGGGATGGTTGGGGACATATGGAAGGATGAAAGGAGATGGTTATTTAAGAGGTGCTGGTTTAAGTTAATTCTTTGATACAAGGGGAGAGCAAACAGTGAAGACGCCCTGCAGAATAGAAAAAACAGCAGCGCCTAGATGCCACTTTGGCAACTGTGGGAAATGAATACACTTATGCTCTCAGAGTTGAATTTGCCGTGTTTCTTGACACTGGTAAAGCTGTCTGAAGAACCCAATTTCCCTCTCATGTGACAGGAGTTTTTGAAAGGTTGTCATCACCCCGGGCAAATCAAGTAAGAGAATTCCAACACTGTCCTGGACAACCTAGGGGCAGTGTTTAGAAAGTGGTAGCACACTGCCCCCTCCCCGGCAGCCTGCCCTATGAACAACACGTACCATAATATTCAAGGAGGTCTCGTGATATGGTGGTTACGCACTCACTGATCAAGTCGGCAACAATAATTAAAAGCCAGTTTGAGAGGAAGAGTATTAAATGGAAAGCAGAGTTAAATAACGTTTAAGAAAGTACTGACCATGAGCAGCAGGAAGTTTACAGCGGGGCGATGACTTGGATGTAAAACATATACAACAGACTGCACTACATTAGAGTCCTCCCATCCAAGAGGCTATCTCTCACCAGGCCAGGCGAACCTCTATCACACATGTGCGCGCCAGTGCAACAAAGCTTCCAGGCAACATTGAAAGGCGCAAGCACGAGTTAAACAAGAATTGCTCAGTTTCCACACATAGCAAGCAACTGCCAGATACTATGCGAAACAATTAAATATAATTAGATTCCTTACCCACTTAACCACCGTGTATTCACACCCGTATACGAGTGCATGTGAATTCTCCTCTTCCTACTTCCTGAATCCACCGCCTGGAACGTGTTGTGACCTTACTTGTGAGTGAAACAACTACTGCGTTTATAAAGCCTTGAGGTTTCAAACAACTTTTTTTACAAAACAGAAGAAACCACATTGACTGAAACGTAGCATTATACTAAAGCCCGAAATTGCGATAACAAAGATGACTTAGCACATTTATTTAAACACATATACACAAGCAAATAGCATTATATGAAATGCGTTGGGTCAAACAACTTAATGCAACAATGCTCCTCTACGTCAAAGTACGGGGCATGTGCATGTATATGCGGGGGCTCTATGAGACGGAGAGCTGGAAACAACGGAACACCGACCAGGAAGAGAGCACGTCATTGCGTGCGCGCCGTGACTTATCGCATGTTTTAAACACATATTCACATACAAATAGCATTATATGAAATGCGTTGGGTCAAACAACTTAATGCAGCAACGCTCCTCTACATCAAAGTACTGGGCATGCGCACACATGCGGGGGGAGCGCTAACAGACGGGAGCTGGGAATAAAGGAACACCAGCTAGGAAGAGAGCACATCATCGTGTGCGCTCAGTTGTAATTAGATCCCCACCAGAAGAAAGTGCGCGAGTGAAGGGGCCACTAGCCTTGGAAAGTTACAAATGACGACATAATCATCATGAGGAGGGACTAGCAAGCCTTAAACAAATGGTAAGGCAGCATTTACTGACCTAAGCCAATGAAAAAGATGGGCAGCAAGTGGGCGGAGCTTCCACGAAGCTTCCACACTAAAGTGTATACTGCATGTCTCAGAGAGACAGTGCAAGCACTTTCTAGTCGAGACCTAAAAAAGGTGTGTGTGTCACTGTGTCTGTGTAATAGCTTGATATTCAACGTAGGTAGAATGCTTTCCTTAAACACAACAAGGTAGCATAATAATAATCCACATTTGAGAAGCGCGAACAATCACCCGTAAGGGTCTCTAGGCCCATGGTGTTGGGCTAATCTGCTGCTGGCACCAGGGATCGAACCGTGATCCCCAGATTACAGAGAGAGCCATCTTTCTACAGGCAATAATAAAACCATATCTGACCAACTGTTTTTTTTCAAAAACTCAGCCCGCCAATGTTCCAGTGGGTGGAACCAAGGGAGAGGAGGAACAGGGGAAACAGGAAATATTACCATTACACAAACACACACAATTCAAACCTAAATTATATATAACAGCTTGAAATATGGATAACTTTTTTGTTCAACCTTGAAATACACATATCGTTCAGGAGAGGGTCTGGTGTGATGGCAGCACTCAGGTTCAATGTGTACCCGTACCTCTCTGGTTGCTAGCAGCTGGTGGGAGACCCTGGAAGGACTATCTCTCGAGGAAAGGCAACTTTGACGGAGGCTTTTTGAGAGGGGGGTGAAGTAGGCGATTGGTTGGTATCAAATGCTCCCAGTATCAAGTTAGCTACAGGTGAGCGGACATCATTACCCGGAAGGAAGACATTGCAGATCGGCCTGGAAGACGAAGTTCCTGCACAAAGAATGATAATTAGTTATGTTTATTTATTAATTGCTATAGTTAATTAAAAAACAATTTCTATTACTATGCTTCATCAATTATTTTTTCGTATAGCATACTTCTGACATTTGATTTTAAACGTTTGTCAGATTTGTGTAGCTGAAAATGTTTTTAAAAATGGGGCACAAAATGTGACCAGTATTCGAAAATGTGGATGTTCTTGCTGTTGCCCAGGTCAACAAGCATCCCGCTGAGCAGTTCCTGCTTAACATTTCCTTTTCGGGACTCAACTAGCTGTACAGTTTCCTTACCCGGACCCCGGAATTCACAGGTCAAGACTTTCAGTGGTTGTGGAATGGGAAGTCAATTGCCTGCAATTAGCTGCCCCTAAAAAGTCAGGCTACAGGGAATGAGTCATGGAAATGCAAAATTTCACCTCAGGCATAATCAGGAAACTTCGCTCATCTTCGCCAAAGGACCACGTTTTGTAACTTTGTGACCTAACTATAGCTTGCACACCTAGGTAATGACGCGGCCTACCTACTGTGAGCATTAAGTCATGATAACCCTGTTTTCTAAGCATAATTTGTGTTGTTGGGGACAGGGGCATTGGGGTGAATAGAATTCCAGATAACATTAAGAGAGTTTATGCTCCTGAGTTTCATAGCAGCTCATAGTCAGGGAAGGCAATCCCAATCAATCAATACTGTATTGATAAGTTTGATAAGTGGATAGGGTTTAATTCACAATGATGCCACAAGTGCCACCTGTATAAAAATCTGAAATTCTAACAGTAGGGATCATTGAGAATAAAAATACAATTTGTGCATTAATAGCAAGATGCAAAGAAAACCTACTGGCCGATAATAAATGCTACGGGAAGGAATGACACAGAGGGTTAAAAATATTGTAAATCTAAGCATCAAGAAGTAATTCAGACTGAGCCCAGTAAATATGCTTGCATGCACCACTAACAGACGGTTTAGGGTGTGGAATGGGTGACCATTATGACTAACATTAGTGTTTATTATTCAATCAATCAATCAATCCGGGTAATATAAGCGCTACTCACCCGGTAGGGTCTCAAGGTGCTGAAGGAGGGGGGGTGATCAGCAGGTCTCTTTAGCCAAAGAGCCAGGTCTTGAGAGTCTTCCTGAAGCTTAGGGTTTCAGCCAGTGCGAGGTTGGAAGATCTGAGGTTCCTTTTGGGTACATGGAATTTGATTCTGCTCTTGAGGTATTCGAGTCCGGTGTTGTGCAGGCATTTGTAGGCGTGGGTGAGGATTTTGAAGGTGACTCTTTTCTCCACGGGGAGCCAGTGGAGCCTTTGTAGGTGTTGGCTAAAGTGTTTGTGCCAGGGGATGCTAAGGACGAGTCTGACGGCAGTATTCTGTATCGTCTGGATTTTGCAGAGTAGGGACTTGTTTATGCCGGCGTAGAGTGCATTTCCATAGTCCAGTCTGTTTGTGATGAGTGCGTGGGTGACTGTCTTCCTTGACTCAGGGGGGATCCACTTGAAAGCCTTGCGAAGGGTGTTGAAGCAGCAGGAGGTGACGGCGATGACCTGTCGGTTCAAGGTGAGGGATGGGCCGAGTACAATGCCGAGGTTTTTGGCGTGGTCCGCGGGGGTCGGTGGGTTTCTGAGGGCTGTCGGCCACCAGCTGTTGTCCCATGCTGAAGGGGTGGTTCCAAGGATAAGGACTTCTGTTTTCTTGGTGTTGAGTTTTAGGTAACTGTTGGTCATCCAGAGTGTGACGTCCTGCATCCCTTTCTGGAAGTTGAGTCTGGCGGTGGTGGGGTCTTTGGTGAGGGGGAGGATGAGTTGGGTGTCCTCAGCCTATGATACGATGTTGAGGCTGTGTTGTCGGACGATGGCGGCGAGGGGGGCCATGTAGACGTAGGAGAGGGTTGGGCTCAGTGATGACCCCTGTGGGACTCCGCAGGTGATTTCAGAGGGCTCGGAGAGGATGGGTGGCAGTCTGATTCTTCAACTTCTTCCTGTGAGGAATGATTGGATCCAGTCTCGGGCTATTCCTTGTATGCCGGCATTGTGTAGTCTGGCGATGGGTGTAAGATGGGAGACAGTGTCGAAGGCTTCTGATAGGTCGAGTAGGATGAGGGCTGAGGAGAGGTCCTTGGTCTAGGAGGGTGTGGATGTCGTCTGTGGCAGCGAGTAGGGCAGTCTTGGTGCTGTATTTGCTTTGGAACCCGGATTGGACGGGACGAGAACGCCATTGTCTTCAATGAATCATGTCAGTTCCCTGTTGACTATTTTCACTGCATCTCTGGCCATGAACGGGAGAAGCGAGATGGGCCGGTAGTTCTTGAGGTTGGTGGGGTCAGCTGTGGGCTTCTTGAGCAGGGGCCTGACCTCTGCGCGTTTCCAGTCACCTGGAAAGGTGCCTGTCTCGAAGGTGGGTTTTGTTGGACCTGGCCCTTTTTGCAGGTTCACCCCTAAAATGTTTGCATTTCTCCCAGCCTTTTTCTCTGTGTAGTGTTAGTGGTTTTAGGTCTCTAGGCACTTTAGCACTGGAGTCCAGTGTAAGTGCTTGTGCTCTGTGTTACATTTAGTGAGAAGTGGCCTGCCCTCCCATAGGATTGCATGGGGGATCCCTGCTCCGTGTGTTTCAGAAGTAATCTCTGTTATGAGAGTTATGAGAGTGACAGTATGGTCAAGTCTGGTATGTAGGATATCATGAGAATAAATACTGCGCCATGGTGTGCGCAGATTTATTATGACTATGTGAGAAATGCCACTTTTAGAAGTGGCATTTCTGTGTGCTATGTGTCTGCCTGCCTGCCTGATATGAATTGGGATAACCATAATTGGCTCATTTGGTTTACCTGTTAGTCCCTAGTATAAGTGCACTGTGTGTGCCCAGAGCTGGTAGACCAAATACTGCTGGTGGGCCTGCAACGCTGTTTTGCGCCACCCTCAGAAGCAGCTTTTGAAGTATATTTCAGGCCAGCCATTACAGAGTCTATATGCAGCCCAGAACTGCCTTTGTAACTGTGAAGTGCACCCACTTCCCAGTCCCTGCACCTTCCCTTCACACCATGTAGGACGGTGCACAGTCAAAATATCGATTCCAAATTATCGACCAACATTAATATCGAGTTAAAAATTTCGAAAGTGAAGAATATCGAGGTCAAGAATATCGTTGGACAGAATATCGACCCTAAGGTAGGTAATATTGATTTTTAATATATCGATATAAGTAATATCGAAGTTAGTAATATCGATATCAATTATCGAGGGCCGAGGAGGTGTTTCCTTAGTTCGTCCGGGTCGTCGAAGATCAGGGTTTGCCCCTTGTCCAAGATTCTCAGTCTTGCCGGGCCTGCGAAGCTAAAAACAATGTTGTCCTTCCTCATTCTTTCTCTCAGTGCCAGGAAGCCTTTCCTCGTCTCGACGTTTTGGAGCGAGAAGTCTTGTGTGATTATTATTATTTTATTGTCTTTCCACTTTAGGGACTGGTTTTTCCTAGCCACTGCAAAGATAGCCCCCGTTTACTGCGACCTAAGGGGTTTGCATATGATTGGGCGAGGGCCACGTGCGTTTTGGAGCTTCATCGCTGGCCCTCAATATGCTTTGTCCAGTTCGAAGTGTCTGTCAAACTTGAGGCCCGTAATTTGGGGGATGAGCTTCTCTAGGAGGGCTGAGCAGGATCCTGGCTTATCCTCTTCCCCTTCCGGTACTCCTAGTAGCCTTATGTTCCCTCTTCTTGTGCGGTCGTCTTGTTCCGCCAGCTGCTTCTGTAGGCTGCAGGTGGCTTTGGAGACAAAGTAGAGTCTTGCTTGACTGAGTGTTGGCATCCTCAATGTCGCTGATACGCAATTCCGCTGTGTGGATCCTGCTGTTTGTATTGTGTTGGTCTGCTGTTATGGCTGCTAGCTCTAGCTGCATGTTGTCGATTGTTTGTTTGGTGGACTTTGCAACCTCATTGCCTTCGTTGACTTTCCTGAGGATTGTGTCCAGAGTTGTATCGTTTTTAAACTTTAAGGGGGAGCCTGGAGGGTTATTTTTATACTTCTTTACCTCGTTTGCTCCTTTCCCTTCGTGGTTTGACATTTCACTCAGACGCCTTCTGGCTAGGTAGCTATCTAGCCTGCCTCCTTTCCGTTGTGCTGTTGCAGCCGAGCTGGTGTGTTCTCCCAGAGACCCCAGTGGGGCTTTCTTTGTGTGCTGGCGGTCAAGTCTGTATCTGCTTGGCTCTCGAATCGACCTTGTTCTTGTTTTTGCTCCCGCCAGTTCCGCCTCAGGGTGTCAGCAAGAAGCTTGGGTGGGTGTGCTACTGCCCAGAGGGCCGCTGCCCATGTGCACCTTCAGTTTCCTTTTACGCCGCAATAATTGTTCTTACTTTCCTGGCGTTGTCGTTGCCACCCACTTCCCTCTCTGGCTCTCACTTGACTGAGCTGTAATTGCTTTTGTTGTTTGTTGTCTTTAGGGTGGGTGTGCTGCGGCCAAGATGGCGGCTGTCTGTGTGCGCCTTTAGTTTCGTTTTTGCCGCAATAGATGTTACTCTTTTTTCTGGCTTTGCCGTTGCCACCACTGACCCTGGTTGCACTCACTTGTCTGGTCTGTTATTCATGTTCGCCTACTTATGACCTCAGTGCTTGTCTCTCGTTTCTGTCTTCTGTGCTATGCTCATCTATAGTTTTGGCTTCTGTGCTTTTGCTCGACGGTCGTTTGGCCTTGGGTGGTTGTACCAAAAAGGGCGCTGCCCGTGTGCGCTTCCGCAATAGTTGTTCTTTCTTTCCGGCGTTGTCGTTGCCTCCCACTACACTCTCTGGTGCTCACTTGGCTGTACTGTAATTGCTTTTACCAAGATGGCCACTGCCTGTGTGCACCTTCAGTTTCATTTTCGCCGTAAAAATTGTTTCTCCTTTTACGGCGTTTGCCGTTGGCGCCCGCTGCCCCTGTTGGCACTCACTTGTCTGGTCTGTTAGTCGTATCCGCCTGCTTATGTCCTCAGTGCTGATCACTCGTTTCTGTCCTCTGTACTTGCTCGTCGATCGCTTGGCTTTGGGTGGGTGTGCTGCTCCCAAGATGGCAACTGCCCATGTGCACCTTCAGTTTTGTTTTTTCCGCAAGTAGTTGTTCTTCCCTTTACAGCGATTATTGTTCTCGTTCTTTACCCTTGCTGGCTCTCACTTGGTCTGATAGTGCATGGGATTACTATGCTACCGGATTCTCTCTCTCACTCAGTCGCCCGGTCTCCTCCTTGCGCTGGCTAGCTCCGGTGTATCGCCATTTTCTCGCCCCCTTGCGCTTATCCTGGTCTTGTGTTATGGCTGTTTCCCGGCGTTGCAGCTACCCTTAGCTGTTCTGGCGTACACCTATACGTCCTCCTGGTGTTCCGACGTTCTTGCTTGTTATTTGCCAGTTTTACGGTTGTCGTTTCGCTAATATAATCGCGGTTATTTCCCTCGGGTCGGTGGAGGTAACAGACTCAGGCGCCCGTCCTCATTGCTGTCCAAGCCACACCCCTGACTGGGAAGTTTCACACAGATATGTGCATCGGGCACTTTAACCCCCTCAGCGACGTTACAGGGAGTGCATCCTGGACAGGAAAGTTACATAAACATGCATGCCAATAGTTTACAACAGGAAAGTGGTACATTTTAAATTTAAAAAATCAGGACAACGTAATTGGGCCAAAGTGGCTGCCTTTGGGGCAATTACTGCGTGCGGTTTCTACCACATCCGTCAAAATCCACTTATTGTTTGCAAAGCGCTGTTTGCTTTTAGGGGGAAGCTGTGCGTCAGAGGGCTGTCGCGTGAGCCACAGAGGCAGTAAATGAATCAGACAGTTGAAATGAATGAAATGAAAAAGACTCTGATATAGCGCATGGCTACTCGGGAGCATCCCAGCGCATAGGAGTGGCCAGAAGGGAAAGGGCAGAGTGCGGAGAGCCCAGGCAAGCCTGAGGATCTAGGCCCTAGGGAAAGGCCAGGTTTTTAACTTTCTTGGAAATGCGAGGAGATTGGGCTCCTGGCGAAAGGACGGGGCAGGGAGTTCAACAATTTTGCCGCATTATATGAAAAAAGACGGCCGCCAGAGCGGGCCCTATTGATTCTAGGGATCTCTGCAAGGTTCAAATCGTTAGAGCGCAGAGTTCTGGGTGATTTGTATGGTCTGATCATCTTATCTAGAATGGGGGGGCCTCTGCCATGGAGAGTTTTATGCACCATACAGAGAGTCTTGAAATGGATCCGTTCCTTCACCGGAAGCCAACGGAGAGCATTCAACGCGGGTTTGGCTGAGTAGCGAAGACTGGTGCCCATTAACAGTCTCTCCGCCGAATTCTGGACGACCTGAAGTTGCCGGATCACCGTTAGATCGCGTTACCCTAATCTAACCTAGATAGGATTAGGGCCTGGACTAGGATTTTCTTGGCTTTTTCTGGCAATTGAGGAAGGATTTTACGGATCGTCTTCAGTAGCCCAAAGCACGTGGCTGCTGTTTTTCTTGCTTGCGGTTTAAACGAAAGGTCCACATCGAGCCAAATGCCCAAGCTCTTGGTCTCGGTCTTGGGGATGGGGCCGGGGCCCATACAGGGGGGCCACAGTATGGAGGTGTCAAATGTGGCCTGCCTTCCTAGTAGCATCAGCTCGGTCTTTCCACCATTCAATTTGAGGTGAGACTGGTCCATCCATTTAGCTACTAATTCAAGGCAGCAGCACAGATTCGTGGGGGGGGGCTCTGCCTGGTTCAAAGAGACCACCAACTGGGTGTCATCAGCGTAGCTTACTAGTTGAATCCCGAAAGGGGCCACTGTCTCTGCTAAGGGAGCCATGTACATGTTAAACAGTGTGGGGCTGAGGGAGGAGCCCTGCGGCACCCCACACTGCAACGGTACCGGGGAGGAGCAGCTGTTGTCCGCAAACACCTTAAAAAACCTGTCCCTAAGGGAAGATTCGAGCCACGCAAGGGCTTTGCCCGTGACTCCGATGTTATTAAGGCGAGATAGGAGGATACGGTGATTAACCGTATCAAAGGCGGCACTGAGGTCCAGGAGGATGATGGCAACGCTGCCACCTGCGTCCAGTTACCTTACTTTCTTTAACTTTCATTCCGAGAATGGAGCAAATGTTCTGTTTTTTGCTCACACCCATATGTCAACTCTCCTCACACAAAACACTGCATACAAAGAATACCACGTTTACTTATAAACAAGGTACAGGGGGAGTCAGTGACCACTTTAGGGCCCAGAGGGACACACATTAGTTAGTACATGTGAAGGTAAAGGTGTAAACTGTGGCCTGTGAGTTTGGAACAATGAGCATCTGATAACAGCAAGGGGTGATTTCTGGGGTGGTTGGGGACATATGGAAGGATGAAAGGAGATGGTTATTTAAGAGGTGCTGGTTTAAGTTAATTCTTTGATACAAGGGGAGAGCAAACAGTGAAGACGCCCTGCAGAATAGAAAAAACAGCAGCACCTAGATGCCACTTTGGCAACTGTGGGAAATTAATACACCTATGCTCTCAGAGTTGAATTCGCCGTGTTTCTTGACACTGGTAAAGCTGTCTGAAGAATCCAATTTCCCTCTCATGTGGCAGGAGTTTTGAAAGGTTGTCATCACCCCGGGCAAATCAAGTAAGAGAATTCCAACACTGTCCTGGACAACCTAGGGGCAGTGTTTAGCAAGTGGTAGCACACTGCCCCCTCCCCGGCAGCCTGCCCTATGAACAACACGTACCATAATATTCAAGGAGGTCTCGTGATATGGTGGTTACGCACTCACTGATCAAGTCGGCAAAAATAAATAAAATCCAGTTTGAGAGGAAGAGTATTAAATGGAAAGCAGAGTTAAATAACGTTTAAGAAAGTACTGACCATGAGCAGCAGGAAGTTTACAGCGGGGCGATGACTCGGATGTAAAACATATACAACAGACTGCACTACATTACCTCCTCGTCAGCCCTCCCCGTCCCAGTCCTTACCCATGAGCATAGCTCCTCCCACCAGAAACTCCCAAGCAACTAAAAACCCATCCCTTCCCTCCAGGCCACACCCACACCCTAAGGCATATAAACATGTGACCCGCCCATCCACATCCTGTTTGTTTTTTCTGCGGAATTCATTTCCTGGCAACTTCGTTGTGGGGAGGTGCTGGACCGGTGCCTCCTTTCGGGTGAGTGTGAAACGGCCTGCTGGGCGGCCGTTTGTTCCCCTGTTGTACCTGTTTTCTTTCCAGGTACGTTCGAGTCCCTGCTTTAGCGGGACCGTGGGGTTGGGGGGCCTTGACTGCCTGGTGTGGGGTGGTGTCTCCCTGCTGCGGCCTCCCCTCTTCCGGGTATGTTCCCTGCCCAAGCGGGTTCTCCAGGGGTGGGAGGGGGGGTGTGTTGGGCGCGGCTGGCCTCTCTGCGCGCCTGTGGCGTGGCGGTTTGGCTCCTCCTTGGTAGTGTGTTTGGAGGCTGGGTTCTCGTGACGGGCCCGTGTTTCCCGCTGTTTGCTGCCATTGGTTTGTCCGGGTGTTCGGGGGCAAGGATGTGGTGTCCCGTGCACTGCTTCCGGCTTTACACTCGGTTTTCGGGTGTTTGCGTTGCTTCAACTTCGTTTGGTTCTGAGCGTGTCGCATTTCCTCCCCCGCCTACTTAACGTTAAGTGTGTCCTTCTGTGATGCAACTGGTGCTCGTCAAAAACGCGCCGTTACGCTTTCCAATGTTCCCGTGTCTGTTTGGGTCTTTGGACTGCCTGCTCTTTCTCCTGTGCTTCCCTTTGTCCTTCCGTCTGGGGGGGGCGCTGGTGTTCGGATTGTGTTGGGCTGCGCCTCGGCTACGTCTGTTTCAGGTAGTGTCTTGATCCTCTTTGTACGGTGGAGCGTGTGGGTGTTTGAGCCAGCCCTTCACGGAGAGAATGTGCTTTGTTTTCTTTACAAAACGCTTGCCTGGGGACGATTCTTTGGGGGGTCGGGACTCTGGGTGCTGTCGTTCCTTGGTTTCTCCCTTAGCCACTTTCTCCTGCCGTGGGTCGCTCTCTGCCCCTTTTGTGGGACTTGCTTTTGTTTCTGGCGGGGACCCGTGGTGGTGGCACGACTTGTCTTCCTGCTGGGGCCTCCCCTCTTCCAGGTTGATTCCCTGCCCGGGCGGGTTCGCCCGGGGTGGGGGGGGGGGTGTTGTGCATGGCTGGCTTCTCTTCTCGTCTGTCCTCCTTTCAGGTGGGTGTGTGACGGTCTGCTTGGCGGCTGTTTTGTTCCCCTTGGATACATGTGGTTTCATGTGCGTTTGAGTCCCTGCTTTAGTGGGACCATGGTGTTTGGGGGTGTCCGGGACTCCCTCTTTATGTCGTGTTTGGGCTGGCCTCCTGTCCTGTTGGGGTGTGGCGTTCCCTGTTGGCCCTTGTGGATCTTGCATTGCTTGGTCTGGGCACTACTTTCTCTGTTCTGTTCCCCTACTGGAGATGTGTGGTTTTGGCTCCGCTGTGACTGGGGGGTGGTGGTCGCTGGGTCTTCCGCTGCTCCTTCTCGGTTGTCATGTGCTGATTGCTTTGCTGTCGTGACCCCGGACGTGGTTTCGGGTGAGTCCTGTGGGCAGGCTTCCCTGTGTTCTGCTACGTGTTTGGGACGGTTTGGGGTTCCCTAGGCCCTTGGGTGGTGGGAAGTCTGTAGACTTTTTCCCCTTTTTCCCGTTGATGGGGCTTGTTGGCCTCCTTCTTTCTGTGCTCTGTGAGCGGTGTGCTTGATGGGGGGTGGAAGGATGTTGTCACACTTGTTTTTCCCCTGACTCTGACGGCGGGGTGTCCTTTACAGTGGTTCACTGTGGTATCCTGGCTGTGGTGATGGTCGATCCCTGCTGGCTGGTGTGCCTTCTCGGTGCCTGTTGGTATCTGTGGGTGACGTTCCTTCTTATTCTATGGTCCTGCTTGTTGCGAGGCCTTGGATCCATCTTTTTCTGCCTCTGGTCTTACGGTTCTGTCTGTGCCTTGCCCCTGCTTTTGGGTTCGGTTGCTTCTGTGAGGAGCAGAGTGGCGCAGCGGAAGCATGCTGGGCCCATAACCGAGAGGTCAATGGGTCGAAACCGTCCTCTGCTAAAGGCTGTGGGGGTTTTCTGTGCGGCCTACGGCCTTGCCTCCCTGGTTTCTCCTGCTCTGGTCTGCTCTCGGGAGTTAAGCGTAGTCGGGCCTGGTTGGTGCCTGGTTGGGAGGCCTCCTTGGACTGCCGGGTGCTGTGGGCTGAGATCCCTCTGATGCTTTTTCTGTGTTGGGACTGCTGTTGCGTTTCCTAGCGGATTTGTCCTTCGGTTCCCTTGGTTGGGTATACACCTGTTACAACGCATTTTTTACTCCGCACTACCATTACAACGCGACTTTTACTCCGCATACCATTACAACGCATTGCGCTGGGGGGCGCTCTAGGATAGGGAATAAGTATAATTTACTATCCAACACCTTCCCTAGGGTCCACGGGGACTGGAGTTAGAATAGTAAATTATACTTACCACTATCCAGCGCCCCAAGGCGCTATGCGTTGTAACGGTATGCGGTGTAAAAGTCGCGTTGTAATGGTCTGCGGAGTAAAAGTATGCGTTATAACGTCATACATCCCTTGGTTGGGCTGCGGCTTGGTCCTCTGTGGCTGTTCGATGGCTATTGTGCTTTTGGCCTGGGGAGGCGGTGCTGCTTGTGGGGCTGCTGTGGTGGGGCTTTCCTTCGGGGGCTCTGTCCAGTTTGGGGTTCCGTTGGTGCCCTTGTTCGGTTTGGCGGCTGTGGTCGTTCTTGTTGGCTCCAGTCCGTTTTCTTGGTGTGGGTGGTTTACGAGTTGTGAGCGGGCTTTTGGTCTGCCTTTCGTTAACTTTGATTGCCCGACCCTTTTGTGGTGTGGTACGCGGCCGGTGGGTCCCTTCCTTCCACATGTCTCGGGGTTTTCTGAGTGCTTCCTCTTCTTCTGGTCCCTCCTTGTTGGGCTGGGCTACTGGATGTGTTCTGCGCTGCCCTGTTCCGGGTTCTCTGGCGATGTGTCGGGCTTTCTTTCTCGGTTTTCGGGGCTTCGTTTCTGTTGGGCCTGTGTGGTACCCTCTTCTTTGGGGCGCCTGCTTTCATATGACAGTTCACGCGGCTTCGTGGTGGTTCCTGCGTTCAGTGGGGGTGTTGTTCATTTCCGCTTTTTGGGGCTGCCTTTTGGATGGTCTGCGTCTCCTGGTGTGATTGCTGTCCTTTGGCTCACTGGGTGGTTTTGTTGTGCTACTCTGTTTGACCTGCTCGGGGGTTCCGGGTGTTCCCTTCCTTGGACGGTTGGTTGATTCTTCCTCTTCTTTCCTTCCGGCTCCGGCCCTTTCACTGGGTGTTTGCTGGCTCCTGAGTCGGTTTGGGTGGATTCTGTTCTTGGAGTCTTCCTTTCTTTGCGCCTCTCGGGGGCTACTGTTCATTGGGTGGTTTCGGCGCCTCGGTTGGGGGGTCTTCCTGCCGGTGCCCTGCGGGCTGGCTCTGTTGCAAGGACTGCGGTGGTTGTTGGGGGCTCAGTCTTCCACTTCTCCCCGGTGGCTCCATGTTCGGCGGCTGTTGTCTGCTGCTGTGGGGTTTGTTCCTTGGGCCCGTTGGCACTTGTTCCCCCCTGGTGTGTTTTGCTCTGGGGCTTTGGGTTCCGGCTTCTTTGGGCTGTCTGCTGTTGTTTCCGGGGTGTGTGGCCTTTGGCCGCGGGTGGTCCTGTTGGCTGGTGGTTCGCTCCTCTTGCGTGGCTGCCCTTTTATGTCCCGTGAGCGGTTGCCTCTGTGACTGTCTTGGGCTTATTGGGCGTTGATTGTCCTTGGACCTGTTACTCTATGGTGTGTCTTGTGCCTCTGCTGCCGCGGGCTCGCACAGGAGATGGGTTCATATCCTGCCTCTGTTTTCGTGGTGTCCCTTGGTGGTTTTGGTTCTTGTGGTGCTTTCGTGTTGCCTGGGGAGCTTTGGCTCGATGGTTTGTCTTGTGCCTCTGGTGGCGCAGGCTCGCACTGGTGTGAGTTTGGGTCCTTCTTCTGCTTTCTTTCTCACCTGTGGTCGGTTCGGTTGGCCTGGCCTCTTTCTGCCTTGGCTCCTCTTGAGGTTCCTGTCGGTCTGGTCGGACTGTGTGGTGGTACCTTGGAGCTTTGGCTAGTGGGTGTTTCTTGTGCCTTTGGTGGTGCCCGCCCTCGGAGGCCTGGGTTCGCTTCCTGCCAGTGCTGTGAATGTGTCCCCTGGTGGTACTTTTTGTAATCCCCTTTTGGGTTTTCTGTCTGCCGGTGGTTTTGTTCTTATGGCGTCTCTCCTGCGTGGGTTGTTTCCCTCCCTGTCCGTGTTGAGCCTCTTGCTGACCTGGTTCGGGGTTCCGTTGTTGGTCCTGTTTTGCATCTCAGGGGGTCGCCTTGGGTTGAGGTTGTTCTCTGGTTTGCTCCGGCACTGTCTGGGGGGTGGTTGCCCTGTCCTTCTGTTGGGCGGGGGCCTGCTGTGTGCCTTTCCTCGATTCGGAAGCCCATCGCCTCTCATGTGCGGGTCGTGGGGTTTTCCTTCCTGGATTTCTGTCCGACACGGGGTGTGTCTGCATTGGGTTCCGGTGCGGTTCTTGGGTTCTGGGCAGTTGGCTTCGACTTGGTCGGCCTGTGTCCTCCCTGCGAGCTCTGTGGGCGGATGTGTTGGCCTTTCATGCTTCGGGCATTGGCCGGTGCGCCCCTTGGTGTCCGGGTGGTTTTGGATGGTTCCTCCTGGCGCCGTTCTTTCGTTCCTTTGCTCCTTGTTGGGGTTTCTGGTTCTGCCTGTTTTCTGTCCTGTTCCTCTTTCTGGGGTTTAGGTGCAGCTCCTCTGTTTGACGGTTGTGCGGGCTCTGGAGGTGTTCCTCCTTCCTGCGGTGCCTTTTTTATGGGGTGGTTTTCCCTTTTTGTTGCCTTTGGGCTGACTGGTCCTGTTTTGGGGCCTTTTGTGGCTGCTCTCAGTCGGTGGCTGTGTTGGCTGTGCGGCCTGCTGTTGGGCTTGTGGTGTGTTGGCGCCTGGGTCGGTTCGAGGTTCCTCGCCTCGGGGGTGGCTGCTTCTTGGGCTTGCTTCCGGGGGGCCTCCCTGGCTGTGTTCTACGTGTGTGCTGCTGGGTGTTCTCCTCGAGCTTTTATGTCCTCTAGTCGTTGGTTGATGTGTGGGACTGTGTCTCCTGGGTTTGGGGACGCTGGGTTGCGTTCTGCTCGGGTTGTGTACCTTCCTGCCTGTGCGGCTTGAGTCTGTTTTGCTACTGTGTGAAGCCGATTCTTGCTTTGGTATCTGCTCATGGGTAAGGACTGGGACGGGGAGGGCTGACGAGGAGGTAATGACCGGTTACTCACCGGTAATATTCATTACTCCGAGTCGTAGCCCTCCCCGTCCCAGTCCTGGTTCCCATCCCTCCCTCCCTGTTCGGCTTCTTGTGCTTGGTGGTACAGGATGTGGATGGGCGGGTCACATGTTTATATGCCTTAGGGTGTGGGTGTGGCCTGGAGGGAAGGGATGGGTTTTTAGTTGCTTTGGAGTTTCTGGTGGGAGGAGCTATGCTCATGGGTAAGGACTGGGACGGGGAGGGCTGCGACTCGGAGTAATGAATATTACCGGTGAGTAACCGGTCATTAGAGTCCTCCCATCCAAGAGGCTATCTCTCACCAGGCCAGGCGAACCTCTATCACACATGTGCGCGCCAGTGCAACAAAGCTTCCAGGCAACATTGAAAGGCGCAAGCACGAGTTAAACAAGAATTGCTCAGTTTCCACACATAGCAAGCAACTGCCAGATACTATGCGAAACAATTAAATATAATTAGATTCCTTACCCACTTAATCACCGTGTATTCACACCCGTATACGAGTGCATGTGAATTCTCCTCTTCCTACTTCCTGAATCCACCGCCTGGAACGTGTTGTGACCTTACTTGTGAGTGAAACAACTACAGCGTTTATAAAGCCTTGAGGTTTCAAACAACTTTTTTTTAAAAACAGAAGAAACCACATTGACTGAAACGTAGCTTTATACTAAAGCCCGAAATTGCGATAACAAAGATGACTTAGCACATTTATTTAAACACATATACACAAGCAAATAGCATTATATGAAATGCGTTGGGTCAAACAACTTAATGCAACAATGCTCCTCTACATCAAAGTACGGGGCATGTGCATGTATATGCGGGGGCTCTATGAGACGGAGAGCTGGAAACAACGGAACACCGACCAGGAAGAGAGCACGTCATTGCGTGCGCGCCGTGACTTATCGCATGTTTTAAACACATTTAGACAGAAGGACCAAAGCAGCAAACCAGGTCATGCACAACGATTCATATAGTTCCTAGTAAACAGTGGTGCAAACACTCCCAGCATCCGCTGCCATAGGATGCGTAATTAGTGAAAATATAGAAACAAAGTAGAAGGTGCACTCTCAAAGAAGTCAATATCAGAAGTTGCTTATTTGTATAAATTCTTCTTTATTCCAAATTTCTTTCAAAACATCATAGGCACAGCCAACGCGTTTCGTTCCTTTCTTGGCTTTTGGAACTTCGTCAGGGCTGTAATAATTACAACATATATAACATAAATATACAATAAGGAAGACAGACCAAAAAAATTAAAAATTACAAATACAAACAGATGTTTTTTTTATAAAAATTGCGACATATTGATACAATTACAATACACATTCAAAAAACCCAAGGAAACACAAACTGAGATACTACACATTGTTTAACAACCATTAAGGTCGGTAATGATGTCTCTAGTCCCAACAGAGCACCTGACTGACATAGTTCTTAAGAGGAATCATGTGGACTAGGGAGCAGCTCAGACAAATGTCATAATCACCATAAGTAATAAACATATTATCAGTGCATGAAAAAATGCCCTATTAAAAACACTTGTGACCCTTACAGTGTCCTATGAAATATATTATTATACGCCATCATATTTACATTGAGATAATATGAACAAAATGCATAAAGCAGATCAATTATTATGGGGGTTTTGTCCTATATATCTGAAAACCCCTCGATTTGCACTGAAGGACTTAAGCCAGGAAAAAGATGGAATGTTCATTTCAGGTCCTGGAGTTTGGCCATTGTCATGGAGAGTGACGTGTTATTCTAAGTACCCCCATTATCCGAACATAAGTCAGAAATACCACATTAAGGAGTCCTAAAAACCACATTGATAAACATAGCAGCTCAGAATAGGTATATGTGATTAAGACTAACCCCCACCAGATTGTGAAGGCCCAGAAGATAAGTTGTGCTTACCGATAATTGATAAACTCAAGACTCCAAAGAAAGAAATTCAAAGTGTCATGTAGATCCGCATAGTGATCTGTACAGGCCGGACGTGCGTTCTGAATAAAAAAGAGAGCAAAGGTATATAGTAGTTTGGACATGCACATATAGGCACATTAATAGTCCATAAGAATAGGCCAGCAAGAACTAAGAATTCTAGCCCCAAAAGGACAACAAATAGCGATGTCCATTCGTTATAATCCGGTTTCCTAAGTAAATATCCACCTTTAGAGCATAAATGGAAGAAATGAGAAAAATCGTTTTACAACTCTAGTCCTAGGTGGGAAGCCGAGTAATAACCATAGAGTATTGTTGCTCCCGCTCAATATTTATATACCTCAAAGGTAAAGTTGGCGTATGTCAGCCTGTAGATCATGAAGTTACCCTGTTTCTCACGTGGAGAGATTAAGAACCTGTAGGGATCACAGATAAATCGGATCAATATGTATTAAGAGAGCGTTTAGTTTTAAACACGTAACAGAAGCCAAAACTTAGATCCCCGAAGGAAAGACAAAGTGTTACTCTTAATTTAAGCGAGCCTACTGAATTGAGCCTATACTATGATGAGTACAAAACTCAATATTAGCAAAATACAGAGTTTGACCGTGGTAATGTTACTCCTAATTTAAGAGAGCCTACTAAATTAGGCCTGTACTATTATGAGAATGAAACTCATTATTTAGAAAAAATACACAGTTTAACCGTGGTAGATTGTTGGTGTAATATAAACCAATGCCCTCATGTTCCAAGCATATATACGTTAGCCTAGGGAAATTTATAACATGAGTAAACATAATTTGTAGCCATACCAGTTTTAATTTGGGCCAGCCTCTTAACTGTATGTCGAACATCGAGGTTCCCCGAAATATAGTCCCTGCCCAAATACTTCAGCGCAATGCCGGAAACATGAAATGTAAATTGCCGAACCTGAAATGACAGTTAAAAAAACCAGATTTCGAATGACTGGTTGTAAAATCCATAACAACGAGTACCCACGAAATCCATCCCGTGCCCCTGTCTATAACACATACCTGTGATAGGGTATCGGTCTCCAGCCCTCGGCATACGCGGCGTTCTGCAAAGAACCCATGTACGCCATTCCGTTTATAAAGGGATATGGTGATTAGAAACACCGGCGTGCCCGGTAACAAGCACCTTAAACACGTGACACGGTCCTAGTCGGACTCAGCCGACGGGGAAACGCCATCTTCGAATGGTGATTATAACTCAAAAATAACATCACAATGAAAGGGTTACTTTAGGAAGAGGGAATGGGGGAATAGTGTACCTGGTAGTCCGCACCCTCCACACGTGATAGAGTCCAAGTCGGACTCGGCCAGTGAGGAAGCGCCATCGTCGAACATGCACACTCAACACGTGATAGGGTCCTAGTCGGCCTCAGCCGGCGGGGAAACACCATCCTAGAACGGTGACATTTGACCTAAAAAATACCATCACCGAGAAACAATTATTTTAGGAATGGCGGTGTGATGCATTGAAAAATTTGCAGAGCGCATGTTTGTTAAGAATTTTTTTGTATGAAGACTCAATTGAAACAGGCACCGTCCCAAGATCTCACCAGTTATCACTTAAGTTAACTGACTATTTGCAGCGTGTTCTAAGAGCATTATTATATATTCCAAGACTACATGAAAAGAACATTCTCATATATTTATAGAAGGATGCGTGACCATCATACAATCCATTTTCACTATCAGAATTTGAAGGGAAAGGGTTTACGGTCTCCATCTACTGTTTTTACTATAAGTTTTTTGGTAGGGCCCCTTCACATCACTAAAGAAAGGGGGGGAAAGCCCGCTAACTATCCCATGATAAAGACAATGGCGTAATATCTCAAAATGTAGTTCACAGACAACATTGGAGCATATGGTGACTAAAAACATATATAGAGGGTTGCCATCTAGTGTCTATATTACGAATGGCACCAATTTACAGTTTAAGATGGTATCCATATATGTTCACCATAAGAAACATGATAGGTCCATACAGCACTACTCCAAAAAGAAATGGAGTTCCCTATCCGTATTGTGCCCCGTCTGAGTGGCCCTAAGGCGACAAATCCATTTTGCCTCCCTTTGTCGTAATGCCAGCTCCTGATCCCCACCCCGGGTGTCCTGAGGGATATGATCAATTCCCAAAAACCAAAAGGTTGGATCATTTGGATGGTGATCATTATAATGTGTGCTAACCGGATAGCGGCTGTCCTTATTAATGATCGCCCTACGATGTTCCTGGATTCTGCTTTTCAGTGGGCGTGATGTACTGCCGACATATATTCTATCGCAACTACAACCCAAAATGTATACTACATAAGGTGTGTTGCAATTGATAAAAGCATCGATCTTGTATTTCTTAGATGAGATGTGTGAGAATTCACTGGTTTTATGTCGACCAAAGGGACATATGTTGCAAGTCCCACAGGTGAAGAAACCCAAGGGTTTCGGTGGAAACCATATTTTCTTTTTATCACTTGTGACATAACTTTTGCATAAGGTATCCCGTAACGATCTGCCCCTGCGGTATGTTATCTGCGGCTGGTTTGGGATAACACTAGATATACTATTGATATTCTTAAGAATAGCCCAATTCTTCTTAAGAATATTGTACACTTTCTTACTGTGGGTGTTATACTGAGTGACAAATCTGACCGGACCGTCCTTTTTCCTGGTTGACTTGGGATTTCTTTTTTTGGTACAGAGGGTGTTTTCCCTATCAAGTTTGATTGCTCTTTCAACTGCTGTTTGCACTGTTTGCTTTTTATACCCTCTCTTGAGAAATCTGTTGTTTGCCTCCTTAATATTAGTGATAAAAGTATCCTCCTGGCTACAATTTCTACGTATCCGTACCATCTCGCCGTAGGGGATATTATTAATCACTGACTGTGGATGAGCGCTGTCGGCCCGTAGTATAGCATTGCAGGCTGTTTCCTTCCTAAAAAGTGTGCTCTGGACGCTGTTATCATCGATATAAAAACGAATGTCCAGAAAATCAATATTGTCCTTTCCATGTTTCATTGTTAGTTTGACATTGCAGTTGTTATCATTAAGATAACCATGAAAGGCCTGCAATTGTTCATCAGTACCGGACCATACGATTATGATGTCGTCTATATACCTCCCCCAGAACACGATATGATCGGTCCAGGGGGAGGCATAATTGCACCATACATGTGATCGCTCGTACCAGCCCATGAATAAGCAAGCGTATGACGGCGCAAATTTGGAACCCATAGCTGTCCCACGTGTTTGGTGGTACCAGGTGCCGTCATACAGGAAGTAGTTATTCTCAAGAATGATGTTTATCATTTCTAGGAGCATCTCATTAAAGTCATGTAGTTCTGCTCTCTCTTTGTCCAGGAAAGATCGTACCGCATTTATGCCAAATTTGCTGTGGATGCACGTGTACAGGCTTTCCACGTCAAAAGTGACAAAAGACAATTCTTCTGACCATTGTAAGCCATTGAATTTGGCTAGAATGTCAGAACTATCACGGATATACGATGGAAGATTGATGACATACTTCTGTAAATGGAGGTCAACAAACTCAGAGATTTTCTCAGTCACTGATCCAATACCAGAAATTATGGGGCGCCCCGGTGGGAAGGCACCCCCCTTATGTACTTTGGGTAAGATATAGATACACGGGTATCTTGGTTTGTCTACCCGTAAGTATCTAAACTCATCCTCCGAAATGAGGCAAGTCTCTCGCCACTCAGTGAGTTTGCCAGTAATCAAACTGCTGATCTTGTTAATAGGGTTGGCAGAAATGCGTCGGTAGCAATTAGTGTCATTAAGTTGCCTGAGGATTTCAGCCATATAGTCCCGATGGTCCATCACAACCACATTACCGCCTTTATCGGCTTCCTTGATGACGATGGTACTGTCAGTTCTTACATTTTCAAAGGGCAATTCTCTCCCTGGCAGTGATATTATATCTGGTAGCATTATTGCGTTGCGCTGATGTTTCTAGTTTGTATAGGTCCCTGGTTACTTGATCGTAAAAGGTATCAATGCTAGGATGGTAATTGTATGAAGGTGTAAATTTAGATCTTGGTTTTAGATGGCTATTAGTTCCAAGATCTTGCTGTATATCCAATTCATTCAATATTGCCTCCATATCGTATGGGTCCTCATCATCAAGGTTAAGCAACAATTGTATACCTCTAACATCAGCTACTGTATGTGTCCCCACCTCTTTTGTTGTAGCTCTATCCGGAACCTTTGGTGTCTGACGTGAGAAAAAATCCTTCAATTTTAGCATTCTCACAAATTTGTACAGATCTATGTGTACATTTACAAGGTCCCCTCCCTGGGTAGGACAAAAATTGAGGCCCTTACTCAAGACAGACATTTCATCTTTGTTTAGCACTTTATTGGACAAATTGATGACCTTTAAATCAGAAGTACAATCCATTTCACAATTAGACATTTCAATACAGATGACATTCATTGTTTCGGTTTCGTCCCCACATTGAGTTTGTTTACCGTGTTGTTCACCTGGTTCTTTCCTGTACCTGTACCTGCCCTTCCCCCTCCTCCCCCCCTCCTTGTTTTGTTTGATTTCCCTGAGGGCGGGTCGTTTCTCTTTTTTGTTGCAGTCTGTTGCTCATACGTAACGTGGCCAACTCCTTCTGAAAAGGAGTGGCCGCTTCGGCTAAAGGGATCTCCTGTGTTATGTTGGAGGTTGTGCTACAGGAAGAAGCAGAGGTTATACTGCTTCCAGAACTTGTTTCATCATTATCATCCCTCTCTTCCCGTTGTCTTTTTTTGCCCTCATTACCCTGGATGTTGTCGAATTTCTTAGCAAAAGTATATATTCAACCATCCTGACAGTCTCTATCGTCTCTTCTTATTTTCCTCATTTTTTTCTCTTTTAGATAGACTTGATGTTCATTCACTACCTTTTTAAGGATCACAACATTTTTTTCAATCAGGTCTTTCTGTTCCATCCCGTTAATTTCCAATATGAGGGCCTCAATTTCCTCTCGTAACTTATCTCCCTTCTCCCGGGCATGTTTGATCAATATTTGCATCATGATCTTCGATGCATGTTCTAAGTTGCCCTCCCATTCAGTGAGAAGGACATCATTTAGGTCCTCAAATGTTGGAAAAATCAGGATTCTAAGTCCTCTCGGTACTTTTTTGTTAGTAAGATATTGTTCTAAAGTGACCCCATCCCACCATCGGGACAACTCAAGTTTTTTGAGGCGCTCTAGTTTTAGAAACATAGCTTTTAAGCTAGGTTTACCGGTGTTAGTTTGTGGTATTGATTCCTTGGGTTTATTAGTGCCAAATAAATTGAGGGCCAGTTCCTCCCTCCCATCGTCAAACGAGGCCATATCCTTTAGTTTATACAAGTAACGGAAAGAACCGGTGCAAGACGGTCAATTTTTAAACAGTTAGACAGAAGGACCAAAGCAGCAAACCAGGTCATGCACAACGATTCATATAGTCCCTAGTAAACAGTGGTGCAAACACTCCCAGCATCCGCTGCCATAGGATGCGTAATTAGTGAAAATATAGAAACAAAGTAGAAGGTGCACTCTCAAAGAAGTCAATATCAGAAGTTGCTTATTTGTATAAATTCTTCTTTATTCCAAATTTCTTTCAAAACATCATAGGCACAGCCAACGCGTTTTGTTCCTTTCTTGGCTTTTGGAACTTCGTCAGGGCTGTAATAATTACAACATATATAACATAAATATACAATAAGGAAGACAGACCAAAAAAATTAAAAATTACAAATACAAACAGATGTTTTTTTTATAAAAATTGCGACATATTGATACAATTACAATACACATTCAAAAAACCCAAAGAAACACAAACTGAGATACTACACATTGTTTAAAAACCATTAAGGTCGGTAATGATGTCTCTAGTCCCAACAGAGCTCCTGACTGACATAGTTCTTAAGAGGAATCATGTGGACTAGGGAGCAGCTCAGACAAATGTCATAATCACCATAAGTAATAAACATATTATCAGTGCATGAAAAAATTCCCTATTAAAAACACTTGTGACCCTTACAGTGTCCTATGAAATATATTATTATACGCCATCATATTTACATTGAGATAATACGAACAAAATGCATAAAGCAGATCAATTATTATGGGGGTTCTGTCCTATATATATGAAAACCCCTCGATTTGCACTGAAGGACTTAAGCCAGGAAAAAGATGGAATGTTCATTTCAGGTCCTGGAGTTTGGCCATTGTCATGGAGAGTGACGTGTTATTCTAAGTACCCCCATTATCCGAACATAAGTCAGAAATACCACATTAAGGAGTCCTAAAAACCACATTGATAAACATAGCAGCTCAGAATAGGTATATGTGATTAAGACTAACCCCCGCCAGATTGTGAAGGCCCAGAAGATAAGTTGTGCCTACCGATAATTGATAAACTCAAGACTCCAAAGAAAGAAATTCAAAGTGTCATGTAGATCCGCATAGTGATCTGTACAGGCCGGACGTGCGTTCTGAATAAAAAAGAGAGCAAAGGTATATAGTAGTTTGGACATGCACATTTAGGCACATTAATAGTCCATAAGAATAGGCCAGCAAGAACTAAGAATTCTAGCCCCAAAAGGACAACAAATAGCGATGTCCATTCGTTATAATCCGGTTTCCTAAGTAAATATCCACCTTTAGAGCATAAATGGAAGAAATGAGAAAAATCGTTTTACAACTCTAGTCCCAGGTGGGAAGCCGAGTAATAACCATAGAGTATTGTTGCTCCCGCTCAATATTTATATACCTCAAAGGTAAAGATGGCGTATGTCAGCCTGTAGATCATGAAGTTACCCTGTTTCTCACGTGGAGAGATTAAGAACCTGTAGGGATCACAGATAAATCGGATCAATATGTATTAAGAGAGCGTTTAGTTTTAAACACGTTACAGAAGCCAAAACTTAGATCCCCGAAGGAAAGACAAAGTGTTACTCTTAATTTAAGCGAGCCTACTGAATTGAGCCTATACTATGATGAGTACAAAACTCAATATTAGCAAAATACAGAGTTTGACCGTGGTAATGTTACTCCTAATTTAAGAGAGCCTACTAAATTAGGCCTGACTATTATGAGAATGAAACTCATTATTTAGAAAAAATACACAGTTTAACCGTGGTAGATTGTTGGTGTAATATAAACCAATGCCCTCATGTTCCAAGCATATATACGTTAGCCTAGGGAAATTTATAACATGAGTAAACATAATTTGTAGCCATACCAGTTTTAATTTGGGCCAGCCTCTTAACTGTATGTCGAACATCGAGGTTCCCCGAAATATAGTCCCTGCCCAAATACTTCAGCGCAATGCCGGAAACATGAAATGTAAATTGCCGAACCTGAAATGACAGTTAAAAAAAACAGATTTCGAATGACTGGTTGTAAAATCCATAACAACGAGTAACCAGGAAATCCATCCCGTGCCCCTGTCTATAACACATACCTGTGATAGGGTATCGGTCTCCAGCCCTCGGCATACGCGGCGTTCTGCAAAGAACCCATGTACGCCATTCCGTTTATAAAGGGATGTGGTGATTAGAAACACCGGCGTGCCCGGTAACAAGCACCTTAAACACGTGACACGGTCCTAGTCGGACTCAGCCGACGGGGAAGCGCCATCTTCGAATGGTGATTATAACTCAAAAATAACATCACAATGAAAGGGTTACTTTAGGAAGAGGGAATGGGGGAATAGTGTACCTGGTAGTCCGCACCCTCCACACGTGATAGAGTCCAAGTCTAAACACATATTCACATACAAATAGCATTATATGAAATGCGTTGGGTCAAACAACTTAATGCAGCAACGCTCCTCTACATCAAAGTACTGGGCATGCGCACACATGCGGGGGGAGCGCTAACAGACGGGAGCTGGGAACAAAGGAACACCAGCTAGGAAGAGAGCACGTCATCGCGTGCACTCAGTTGTAATTAGGTCCCCACCAGAAGAAAGTGCACGAGTGAAGGGGCCACTAGCCTTGGAAGGTTACAAATGACATAATCATCATGATGAGGGACTAGCAAGCCTTAAACAAATCGTAAGGCAGCATTTACTGACCTAAGCCAATGAAAAAGATGGGCAGCAAGTGGGCGGAGCTTCCACGAAGCTTCCACACTAAAGTGTATACTGCATGTCTCGGAGAGACAGTGCAAGCACTGTCTAGTCGAGACCTAAAAAAGGTGTTTGGGTGTGTGTAATAGCTTGATGTTCAACGTAGGTAGAATGCTTTCCTTAAACACAACAAGGTAGCATAATAATAATCCACATTTGGAAAGCGCGAACAATCACCCGTAAGGGTCTCTAGGCCCATGGTGTTGGGCTAATCTGCTGCTGGCACCAGGGATCGAACCGTGCAGGGGCCTGACCTCTGCGCGTTTCCAGTCGTCTGGAAAGGTGCCTGTCTCGAAGGTGGTTTTTGTTGGACCTGGCCCTTTTTGCAGGTTCACCCCTAAAATGTTTGCATTTCTCCCAGCCTTTTTCTCTGTGTAGTGTTAGTGGTTTTAGGTCTCTAGGCACTTTAGCACTGGAGTCCAGTGTAAGTGCTTGTGCTCTGTGTTACTTTTAGTGAGAAGTGGCCTGCCCTCCCATAGGATTGCATGTGGGATCCCTGCTCCGTGTGTTTCAGAAGTAATCTCTGTTATGAGAGTTATGAGAGGGTCAGTATGGTCAAGTCTGGTATGTAGGATATCATGAGAATAAATACTGCGCCATGGTGTGCGCAGATTTATTATGACTATGTGAGAAATGCCACTTTTAGAAGTGGCATTTCTGTGTGCTATGTGTCTGCCTGCCTGCCTGATATGAATTGGGATAACCATAATTGGCTCATTTGGTTTACCTGTTAGTCCCTAGTATAAGTGCACTGTGTGTGCCCAGAGCTGGTAGACCAAATACTGCTGGTGGGCCTGCAACGCTGTTTTGCGCCACCCTCAGAAGCAGCTTTTGAAGTATATTTCAGGCCAGCCATTACAGAGTCTATATGCAGCCAAGAACTGCCTTTGTAACTGTGAAGTGCACCCACTTCCCAGTCCCTGCACCTTCCCTTCACACCATGTAGGACAGTGCACAGTCAAAATATCGATTCCAAATTATCGACCAACATTAATATCGAGTTAAAAATATCGAAAGTGAAGAATATCGAGGTCAAGAATATCGTTGGACAGAATATCGACCCTAAGGTAGGTAATATTGATTTTCAATATATCGATATAAGTAATATCGAAGTTAGTAATATCGATATCAATTATATCGGTTATTAATTTCGATGTTACTAATATCGATATTTGTTTGTTGTTATGTATTTTATTATGTATTTTATATGTATGTGTTATATGTTTTTTGTTAAATTTTTTATTTGTTTTGAATTATATGTGTACTTTTTTCAACATTAAATTTTTTTTATTTAATTTAATTTTATGTTTTAGTACTGGAGCGGGTTGTGGGTTTATAGGGGAATAGGGTGGGAAGTAATTTAATTATAGTAAATTAATTATTCATTTTTAGTAATTGTAATTTAATTGTAATTGAGTAATTATTTATTTTTAATTGATATTGATAATTATTTTATTTATAATTAAATATTAATTGGTAATTCATTATTTTAATTGCTAATTAAATTTTTTAATTGGTAATTAAAGTTTGGTATTGGTAATTACATTTTGTAATTTGCAATTAATTTTTTTAACTGGTAATTAAGGTTTGTAGTTGGTAATTAAATTTTTTAATTGGTAATTACATTTTTTAATTGGTAATTCATTTTTTTAAATTGGTAATTGATATTTTTAATTGTTAATTACTTTTTATTATTGGAAATTCATGTTATTAGTTGGTAAATAATTTTTCATTACAAAAGAAATGTTTGTATACCATTTTTTAATTGTTAATCAATTTTTCATTATTAATATGTTTTGTTTTGAAAAATATTTTAGTGTTCAATATTTATTATTTGTTAATTTATATTTCTTAAATAATGTTAACTAATTATTTAATTGTAATTATGTTTTTAGTAATTATTTTTGGGTATTTGCAAATGATGTAGAGTTATTTAAAAATTAAATTTTTTATTATTTTATTTACAACAATTATTTATAAGTATGTCATATTTAACTTCTACGCTATCCAATGCTTTCCCTGCTGTTGCACTCTCTGGAGTTGGAATAGTCATTTTTTCCCCTAAGCTATCCAACACTTTCCCTACTGTTGCACTCTCTGGAGTTGGAATAGTAAATCTTACCCCTACGCTATCCAATGCTTTCCCTAGTAATTTGTACCCCTACGTTATCCAACGCTTTCCCTACTTTTGCACTCTCTGGAGTGGGAATAGTCATTTTTACCCCGATGCTATCCAACGCTTTCCCTACCGTTGCACTCTCTGGAGTGGGAATAGTAATTTGTACCCCTACGCAATCCAACGCTTTCCCTACTGTTGCACTCTCTGGAGTTGGAATGGTAATTTTTACCTCTACGCTATCCAACGTTTTCCCTACTGTTGCACTCTCTGGAGTGGGAATAGTAAGTTTTACCCCTACGCTATCCAATGCTTTCCCTACTGTTGCACTCTCTGGAGTTGGAATAGTAATTTTTACCCCTACGCTATCCAACGTTTTCTCTACTGTTGCACTCTCTGGAGTGGGAATAGTAATTTGTACCCCTACGCTATTAACGCTTTCCTTACTGTTGCACTCTCTGGAGTTGGAATAGTAATTCTTACCCCTAGGCTATCAAATCTTTTCCCTACTGTTGCACTCACTGGAGTGGGAATAGTCATTTTTACCCACCCACTATCCAACACTTTCCCTACTGTTGTACTCTCTGGAGTTGGAATAGTAATTTTTACCCCTACGCTATCCAATGTTTTCTCTACTGTTGCACTGTTTGGAGTTGGAATAGTAATTTTTACCCCTACGCTATCCAACCCTTTCCCTACTGTTGCACTCTCTGGAGTTGGAATAGTAATTTTTACCCCTATGCTATCCAACTCTTTCCATAGTAATTTGTACCCCTATGCTATCCAACGTTTTCCCTACTGTTGCACTCTCTGGAGTTGGAATAGTAATTTTTACCTCTATGCTTATTCAACAGTTTCTCTACTATTGTGCTCTGTGGAGCGGGAATGGTACGTTTAAGTTCTATGCTATCCAACATTTTTATTAATGTATTTTTTTTTACTTATGGATTTTGAATAGTATTTTTATTTATTTAGTTATTTAATTTTTTTGTATAAATTTACATAATGTAGTATATAATTAATTTTACAAATATTAAAGCTATATATATATATTTTTAATTTATTAAATATAATTCTTTACTTTTTATTTATGTTTATGTTTTATGTTTGTAAATGTATTTGTAATTTATATTATTCTTTATTAATTTATAAACTAATAAAATAATTATTACAACTTATTGTTAAGTGCGTATATATTATATATTTTCTGCATATGTTTAATTAATGTATTATAATTATTATATATGTATTATTTATTAATTTTAAACATTATCAGATATTTGTAACTATTATTATTTTATTTATTAGTGTTATTTACTTTATTTTACATTTATGTTTTTACCAAAAAAACAATATTTTTAACATTGATATATGTTTTTTCGATATTTTTGTACTTACCATGTTGTAGATAGGATGTCGATATTTTTGCCTTCGATATTGCTGCATCGATATTCCTGTTAGTCAATATTTTCAACGTCAATATTTTGTCAGTGATTCATGTAGGACACCTCTATGGCAGGGTGCGTTGTATGTGACAGGAAGAACATGCCTAGGTCTGTGTAGCATGCGATTTACCCTCCATTTCATTGTTACTACATTGAAGCTATCCGTTCTTATAGGCCAGAATGGGCACGTTGAGGATTACCTTCTATAATCCTATCTGACCCCAGGGACCTGATAGGAACTTCGAGTTTGATATGTTTATGCTCAGGACATTGATATAGACCTTTTAGTAAGGACCATTTATATATCCCATGTTTGAAAAATGCCTTTTCTGGTAACGCAGTATTTTCTTGCCTGAGCTTTCCAGTAGGCTTTGCTAATATGTGTATTGGCCGTCTGGTTTTGGAGCAGCAGGGCCAGCTGGGTCAGACCTGGCTGGAGAGAGAGATCGGCATTCAGTGCATGGGGAGGGGTGACTCTTTGATCTGAGCAGGGCTGTGCCTGGCAAGGTAAATGATGGCTCCACCTCCCACTGTGCGTCTGATAGCTGACCCCCTCTCCCTGAAAGGCAGGATGCAGCCTGGTAATAAAGATGCCCCTGGGCCACACAGAACTGGGTCTGGCTGGGTTCAGTGACTTATGACTTTTGAGAACAAAGACGTTTGGTGATATAAATAGAGGGGCTGTAACCTCATGTGTTTTGGGAATTTCTGCACTGTTCTTGACTTGCTGGGGGGCTTGCTGCTGCTGGGGCCCAGGAGGACCCGCCATGGGGGCTTACCTCCCTGCTGGAGGGCCCTGTGTGCTGTTCTTCCCGAGCCCAGCTATGCCCCAGGGACCATTCTGCTTCTTTTCAGCCTCCAGGACTTTTGGCTGTATCTAGAGCCTTGGGAGCAATTTTATTTTTAATTCCCTTGAAGAGGAAAAGCGTGGGCTGTGCAGTGCTGAGTGGCCGGTCTTGGAGAGGGAATCCCAATGTGAAGGATTCCCCTGTGATGCGGAAAATGATGGGTGCCCACTCAGCTTGTTCGATCTAAATTGCGGGTGCCCACCTGCTTATTTTATTACTAGAACTCTGAGGGAGCCTACCCCTCATTGCCACCGTGAAAGTAGAAGAAGAACATGGCCGCTGCTATCACGTGGCGACCAAGAAGTCAGGCACTTCTGCCTGAGACAGGGGCGGGGCCTGCCATCCGGTCTACGTCTGCAAATTCCTAGCAGGCCTCCCATGAGCCCCGCGGGTGCTGAAGAGAAATTTGGCTGCGGGCTGAAGAGGACGGGAGCCTACCCCGCCTCCCCGAGTGCCGATGACCAGTCCCAGGTCCCAGGAGGGGGCCCGGGTGAAGTGGAGAAAGGCAGCAAGGCTGCCAATGGCAGCGCGGGGCTCCCGTGAGCGAAGGGAAGTCCCGTATGCAGAAGAAGCAGTGGCCCAGGAGAGGAGCCGAGCGAGAAAAGAGGAGCTGCCAACCGCAGCCCGGTCAGTGGGGCTAGGGGCTGGTCTTCTCTGTGTGGGTGTGCACAAAGCACCTGAGCAGTCCTGCGGTGTCGGGTGGTCCCATGAGAGAGTGGGCTGCCCCACGATTGGGGCACAGTGTCGGTGCCCATTCCACAAGCGGCCCGTCTGATAGAGGGCCACTCCAACGGGTGGCATGTTCCTGTTTCAGAGCCCGTGTGGCTCCAGCGAAGGGGGGGCCACATGATTGGCAAAGGCTCAGAGGGGCCCGTGCCCCCCCCAGAGTAGCGATGCACATTGTCGGTGCCTGGGTGTTCCCGCAAGAGAGCGAGCCACTCCAACAATGGGGGCATGTTATTTTGAGGACCCCAGTGGTGCACAGTGGTGCCCGGGTGTTTCTACTGATCACAGCTGCCCTGCGAGAGCTCAGGTAGCTGCAACGTTTTTGGGGCCAAGATTGTTTAAAGAGGCCTAGTGGGGCCCTGAGGGCACAGTGGTGCCAGGGTCCCCTTGTCTTGATTCTCAGATGCACCGCACCTGCGCGGGTAGCTGCAACGCTTTGCATCTTTGTCAGAGGGCACATTGTGTGCCCAGGCCCACAGCTGCCCATCAATAATGGGCAGCTGCTACACTTAGGTTGCCAGTTCTCTGGGGGCATTTTGATGTGAGATAGGAAAAAGATGCACTCCTCTATCCCAGTACTTTTACAGCTGCATGGCAATTAGCGTCAACTGCACCATTTAGGATGACATTTCCTTTGGGGGCATCTTTGTGAGAGATAGGAGTGAGATGCATTTCCCTGTCTCAGTCCTTTCACAGCTGCGCAGAACTTAGTACCAGCTGCAACGTTTAGGTCTGCGCAAATGCGCCCATGGATCCTGCTGCCTTGGCAGCCGCCCTGATATTTCGGACATAGGGCATTTGAGCCTCCTTTGAGAAGGCCAGTTGGCCAAGGGGACTGTTAGGTTTATAGGGTGCAAGGCCCTAACATGATTTATGTGGTGCTAGGAAATGTGATGTTAGTATTATGATTTATGCACCCTGATTTATGCCTCTAAATGTGGTTTTATGATTATGAGGTTTTGCAGACTGTGTTCATGTCTGAGTTATTCACTACTGTGGTTTGTGCTAGTGAGATTATTTCCTAACTGAGGTTTATGTGTGAGGTTTATTGCATAATGTGTTTAGGCTTATATATTTGACGCCTAGTGTAATGATGACTGCATAATATGATTTATGATGGCCTGAAGTGTTTTATACTACGAGGCCTATTGCCTCAGGTGATGGTTGGATTAGGTAGTATTCTTGCGATGCCCATGGTATCTTGTAATTTATTCCCTACTGTGGCGTATGTTGTTGATTATGCTGCTGTGACTTCACAGTTAATGTGAGTAATGCTTAGGAGGGTGTCTAACGCTAATGTAGTTATTGCCTCATCCCATGTTATGACTTTTTAGGTTGGTGTCTCCTGCAAATGTGTTTTCTGCTTGCGAGGCCTATGGCCTCATGTGAGGATTACATAATGAAGTTATGCTTGCGATGCCCATCGCATCTCGTGATTGATCCCCTATTGTGGTTCATGGTGGTGATTATGCTGTTAATATTTATCCTCTAATGGGGTGTATGCCTAAGGGGGTATACCTTATAGGATTTAGGTGCCCAAGGTTTTATGTTACGAGATCAAGTTATCCGTACAGTATTATGCCAGTAGTTATTGGAGGTGCATTAAGTATGTGTTACTTGTGCATTTTTGAAGGTTCTAACCGTGGCCCAATTGGCCTGGCCAGTTGTAAATAATCCCCTGTAAATAGTGCATAGTGCCAAGGGGCACAGTGCATATTGTGTGATTACTACTCTAACGTGTTTATGATAATACAAAGGTATATTTTTGATATACCCTTGTGTGGAGTTTCTTTTGTAGTGGGTTGCTGCTGTGTGTGTGTTGCACAAACGCTTTACACATGGTCTCCGGGATAAGCCTGACTGCTTGGGCCAAGCTACCAAGCGGGTGAGCAGGGGTTATCTTAGGCATGTTACTCCCTTGCCCTGACTAGAGTGGTGGTTTCTGCCTGGCTTTGGCGAAAGCCTTCGCCAACCAGGGACCCCATTTCTAACAGTGTTGATGGTGCGTTGTAGTTCGGGTGCGATGGCGGTGGAGGCTCCGGGGGTTGGTGAATTCCTGAATGACAGTGAAGAGTTCCTTGAAGTTGGTGAGGATTTTGGTGTGGATGAAGGTCCTTTTGGTGGTTTTGATTTGGTTGTGGTAGTCCGTCATGGCGTCTTTGTACATGGTATAGTTATCGGGTATCTTGGTGTTTCTCCAGTTCTTCTCCAGGTTTCTGCAGGTGCGTCTGGCTTCTTGGAGATCGGTAGTGAACCAGGTAGCTTTCCTGGGGCACTGTTTGTCGGTGTTGGGTAGCAGTGCAAGCTTGTCTGCCCAGTTGGAGATCCAAGTGTGGAGTTCGCTGGCTGTGATGTTGGCGTCGGATACCAAGGTGTGGTTGTCTTGGGTGAGGGTGGAGTTGAGTTGCTCGTTGGTGACCTTGCTCCAGTTCTTTTGTGGTAGGCGAGGGGTTGGTTTGGGTGCGCTGGGTTTGTCAATGGTGAAGTGTACTCAGTGGTGGTCGGTCCATGGGGTTGAGTTGTGTGGCTGAAGTAGACGCTGTTTCCTGCTGCGAAGATGGGGTCGAGGGTGTGATCTGCCCTGTGGTGTAGGTGTGGTGATGAGTTGTTTGAGTCCGATGTTGGCGAGGTTGTCAAGAAGGGCAGTGGATTTGGGGTCACTGGGGTTGTCGAGGTGGAAGTTCAGGTCTCTCTGATGAGTATGTAGTTCATTGAGGCTATGGTGTGGGGTGCGATGAGGTGGGTGATGGTGGCAGCAAAGGGGGCCCGGGGGGTTTGTATACAAGAGTTCCGCGGAGCGTGGAGCTGGGGCTGGTCTGTATCTGGAAGTGCAGGTGTACGGCAGAGGGGAGAGTTTCACTGGAAGTGGTGAGGCAGAGGGTGCTCTTGTGGGCGATGGCGAGGCTCCCTCCTGGATGGTTGTGGCGGTCCGAACTCTGGGTCTTGTATTTTTCGGGGATGGCGGTGATGCTGTTGGGGCCGGAGGAGGCATTGGTCCTGGTCTCCATGAAGAAGGCGATGTCTGGTGAGAGAGAGTCGAGGAGGTTCCAGATTTCCACGGCGTGTTTGTGCACAGAGCGCATGTTGAGGAGGATGCATCTTAGGGTGTCGCTGGTGTCCCTGGCGCTGGTCGCTGTCGTTGCGCAGACGGGCGCAGACCAGCTTGCCTTAGACGCACCTTCAATGTGCCAGTGGCGCACCCGCTGTGCACAACCACACAGCGGCTGCCATGAAATAGGGAAGGGGGGCAGCACGAGGTACTGGGAGGAGGGAGCTGGGGCTGTCCAGGGGAGAGGGGCTGCTGGGGCAGCAGCGGGAGGAAACCAGATGAAAATGCAGTCAAAGTTAAAAATTACATTACGTTAATTAAATTAAATTAAAAGGAACTTGGTGAAGGCAGAATAACCAAGCGGGCTGGGAAAAGCTGTATCCCAAGCAGGCACGGTGCTGGCTAAGGCTGGATCTGTGCAGGGGAAGGAGAATGGCAGCAGGCGCTAACCCTCAAGGGAGGAGGTCTCTCTACTGGTCGACGGCACTGCAGAGCTGCTGGGGAGAGAGTTGGCACCAGACCGGAGGTCAGAGTCCTACTATTGTAGTGGGTACTTGAAAGCCAAGTGCATTAATTATTAGGGTGCATTGCAGTCTGCCACAATTACTAAAGTTGCTGGCCTTCTTGGTCCAGTCGGTAATTTAAACCTGAGTTCCACCCATGGTTTGGTGCAAAACATACAGGCTTAACTTTGATAAAATGTGTATAGTATTTAGAAATACCACAAAGTTAGTAAGGCAAACACACATGACAATAAAAATCCCACCGCAATTTAGAAAAACAAAGTAAAATGTATTAAAGAAAATGAGACTAAAACAACACGAATCCATTAAGGGGAACCAAATATATTTCAATTTGTCTTTATTCGGTTCTTTTACTCATAAAAAACCATAAAAGCATGTTGTCATAAAAAACAGTTCAATTCAATTCATAACACTATTATACAGTTAAAATCAAGTCATACTAATTATTGTTTAAAAGGACCATAAAAACACCATAAAAACATTTATCTAAAATATAAGTGCAAATACAATTTATGATGCCCTGGTTATGACAAAAAGACAATTCATGCTAAATAGGACAGGCCGAGGAAACAACAAGTTTAACAGTTACTCAAATCTCCCTTTTTCTTGCCCAATATTCACGGTGTGCACAGTGAGGTAGTTATTGAGTATTAAAAATTTCGCGCAAAGAGCACGCCTCCTTGGTTTTTCAGCATATTTAAAGATTCGAACGGTGTCGAAAAATACATTTTAGAAATTTAGCAATATGCCTCAATATCCCTTCCTGTTCCAGGAACTGCAAGAATAGTAGTGCAGGACGACATCTTCTCAAGCCTATGAAGCGTAGTATGGGGATCAACCAGATCTTCCTATGTTCTTGGTAAAATTTGCAGAACAGCACGGTGTGCATTGTTGTCTGCTCAGATCTATCATCACAGGGGCAGCATGGTAGTTCTATAGACCATTTTTTACTTTTTGGAAATACAACCAAACGATGAAAAATGTTGAGCCTAAATCTAACCTACAGAAATCTCTCAAACACACTAAAATTGTGTGATAGATATGGCTCAATAGAAAATGTCGTTTGGATGGCTATAGAGTGTTGTACTGAATGTTTGGTTACCTCCCTAGCCAACCTTACTTCATCTAGATGTGCTAGGCACATAGCCTTCAGAGTCTTTCTTGGTAAGGAGCATATGGAGGAGGGATTTAAGTAATATTTTTCTAAACCCAGGTCTATTAGGAAACGTTTTACGTAAAGTAACTAACCGATCTTATGGTAATAGTCAAGTGACATACACTCTAAGATGATCCCCTGGGTAAAAAGATTTTTATCAGTTGACCAGATACGGTGACATACAAGAAGTGGTTCAGTTTTTGCTATATCGGTCAAATAGGGGATACCCAGTTCATTATTGCAGGAGTACGTGGAGGTGCTTTTGGTAGCTACCAGGAGGAACCTCAGGAACGCATTCTCCACGGATGGCAATATGGTGGTATTTGTGTGTCCCCAAACTCCAGAACCGTACAATGCAATCGATTGGCATTTAGCTTTGTATATTTGAAGCAGTTCTAGAGGGGGCCTTTTTCCCAATTTTTTCGGAAATTGAACCAGGGCCATTGTTGCACGCATAAAGAGAAGCTTTCTAGACTCTACCGCGGGCTTCCAGTTGAGTCTATTTTCTATTAAAATACCCAAATATGGGTACTGATCTGTGTTATCTAATTTCTCCTCTCCGAGATATATATTATTATGCCTTTTTTTCCCTGGGCCCATAGTCATGGTAAAAGTTTTTTTGACATTTATATGTAGGTCCAGGTTACCCATGAATTGTGCGTATTTGTTTAGGGCCTTCTGTAGTTCAATGGGGGTTCTGGCGAGTAGCACGGCATCGTCAGCATAGAGGAGAGCGGGGATTGAGCGATTTTTTACTCAGGGTAGGTCCCGGCTCCCATTGATCATTTCCCTCTCCAGCCCGTTGGTATATAGCGTGAAGAGGAATGGGGCCAGGACACATCCTTGTCTCACTCCTCTCTCTATGCCAAACGATGCCGTTAGTTCACCTTGTAACCCGAATCTCACCCTCGCTGATGCGTTCATATACAGTTCACGGAGGAAATTCAGTAATGGTAACTCAACGCCCATTTCCTCCAGGATGGACCATAATTTATTATGAGATACGCAGTCAAAGGCTGCTGAAAGGTCTACATACACCATAAAAATAGAGCCTCCCTTTGCGCTAACATATTTTCCCAGAATGAGTGACAGGTTCAAGGCCTGGTCTGTCGTTCCTAATCCTTCCCGGAACCCATACTGCAGGTCCGAGAGGATCGCTTCCTCCTCTGCCCATTCTTGGAGGCGCTCTAGTATCACTCTACCTGCCACTTTACCTAGGGAATCCCACAATGATATGGGTCGGTAACATAAAACTTCCTGGCGGTCCCCTTTTTTAAAAATGGGGCCCATGATAGACTTTGACCACGATTCTAGTAAACCAACCTCACAGGATGCCATAAATACTCTTGTCACCAAGGGGGCCCATCGATCTAAGTTGAATTTAGAAAAGTCAATTGGTACCCCGTCCGGTCCCGGAGCTTTTCTACTCTTACTGGAAGTTAAGGCTGACCGCACCTCCTCAAGGCAAATGTTCATCGGGATTGGATAGGGAGAACTAGTCTGCACTTCCTCTTCATCTGCACTTACATGTTCTGTTATGTTCCCTTGACATTTAGTAAATATTTTTGAAAAATGGTCTACCCAGGTGGTTTCATCGATGGCAACGTCAAAGCTTGGAGCCATATTATCCTCTGTTAAATATGGGGATTTGACCACGGCCCAAAATGCGGCACTATCCCTCTGATGACAACTGTTGTGCAATTGTACCCAGAGGGCTTGTTTTAGTTCTAATTTCCTTTCTTTTAAAGCAGCCTTATATTCCCTCCTTAATTTTGTAATGTCGTCAGGGGCCCTGTCTATTCTATTAAGTGCCTTTTTCAGTTTAGAGTGAGCATCAGTACATCTATGGTTAAACCACCCTCGATTTTTCTGCTCCGACCTTTTCAATGTTAGAGAGAGCTCAATTTTTATTGCCTCAAGTATTCCCCTGAAGTTAATCAGAACGTCCTTCTCTACTTTGCTAGAAACCTTATAAAAGACTTTTTTCTCTATAACCATGGGGTCAATTTTCTCCCATTTTAGAGAGAACCCGTTTATTTTATCTAGGATTAGAGAATTTTGTTTCAAAGCACTCAATGTAGAGTCCGTCCTCAAGCCCTGAGATTGACGGAATTGAATGCTAAGAGCAGAATGGTCACTCAGTGTTGTTTTGTGCACTGTAAACTTGGTTACCCGCTTTACCAATTCCATGGATATGAGGATAAAGTCTATTGTTGTATATCTCCCTCCTCCCAGAAAGGTCGGATCATAGTAGGGGGGAGATGGTTTCCTTGGGTTTACTATGGTGAGCCCCAGATCAGATAGTGTAGCATTTAAAGAATTTCCAATTCTGGAGTGAGAAAAATGCGCTATCTGATCCTCCTTTTCATCTGTTATCCCACACATAGTGGGAGTGTTTGAGGCAAATAAATGGTGATTAAAGTCTCCTACCCAAATGATGGTAGCTATTTTTACAGAGCCTCTCGTCAGAGCGGACAGTTCCTCATGTAGGTGAAATAACGTAGTCATTAACTCGCCCTCTGAAAGATTGTTATAGAAGTTTACCAATACTACGGTTTCCCCCTTATTAAAGTGAAGAATGAGTAGTTGGTAATTGGCTTCTAATTTTGTTGGAACTACTTTCAGGGCGCCTAATATGTTAGAAATGTAAATTATTAGACCCCCTTTAGGTCTACCTGAGGATACTGCAATTGCTGGCGAAAATAATGTCTTATAGCCCACTAAATGGATAGGCACGTTAGACCAAGTCTCCTGAAGACAGATTATACCATAATTTTGCACACGATCCCGTCAGGTGACCATATCCCTTTTATTTTAAGTCCCGCTATGTTCCAAGGCATAAACCCGATTGAAAAATTACTACCATCGCGTTTACCACCTGCCAGACCACTATCATCTCTTGTACCAGGTACCATTCTTAGGGACGTTATCAGGTTTTCACCTTCAGTACTGGCAATAGCTGTTGCATTTTGCCTATACCCCATAAACCCAGAAGCCAAATCAACCCCCCAATTGTCTGTTGTTTCCAATCCCTCCCCTAGGGGCTCTTGTTGCGACGTTAATTCCTTATCCCTTTGCGAATCGTCCATTGGAAAACACCTGTATTCCAATGGTCCATGCGCTGCCTCAGTCCCCACCAACGGGTTGTAGAGTCAATCAACACCTTCTAATACAGAAAGTGCTGAAAATCGATTACCAGTGGGGACGTTGAAATTTCGGTCTAACCTTTGAGTTACCCGCTCTGTTTGCGATCTTGACATTAGTGGCTGTGGGTAGAAATAACTAAGGTCTTGTGGTACTATTCCCTCCCTACCGTTCTCTGTGTACCAGTCCCCAATATATCTACTGGCCCTGTGGTCTCTAAAATTAATGATAATTATATCCCCCCTTATGTCCTTTGGCCTTTTCCCCATCCAGTCTACTCGTCTAACGTGGAGAATCTCTCCATTGATGTTCGGTGGTAATGGTCTATTTTCCTTGAGCCAGAAAATGACCTTGTTTTTTGGTGCTTGATAATGTTTGTGATTTCCTGGCTCAAGTTTCGGCACCCCTGTTAGTACTACCACAAAGGGTGCTGCTTCTGGAGGGAGATCGACTTTGGGCAGAAATGCTCTATGATTCTTCGGGGATTGGATTTTCCTTGTATTGGTAGGTTGAGTACTAGAATGGGTATTTTCTGGGTTCCTACGCAGTTCCCAGACTACGGGTCTGTTAGCTACTGCCACTACTTTTTCTGATGGCTGTTGTAATTGTGGTTTCAAAGCAGTTAAAGTTGGAGGGGTCTGCTTTTTGGGCACATTTGTCATGTTCAACCTATTTACCCCGGGTAGCACTGTTGGTTGTGTAGGATGAATCTGTTTAGTTACTGTTAGATCCTTAATTAGTTCTGTGTTGGCTCTAACTGCCTGTTCTATAGTTCCCAGATGTTCTGCTACTTTCTTCAGCCTCTCAACCAGGGGCAAAATAAGTGATTTAAGCAAATGCTCAACTCCACCCAGGATAACTTCAGTATCAGTGTCGCTGTGCGGGATGTTAGGCCGGCTAAAATTTGCTAAGGTGGGCCCTATCTTATGTGGAGATTTCGCAATCAATTTTGGAGTTTTTGCATTTCTGCCATTATTGGTGTTTCCACCCCGCTTCTTTTCTTTGTTATCTGTCCTACTCTGCTCACTGTTTTGGGTACCTCTCTTTATGGTAGCTGTGTTTGGGGGATTGTATATGGGGCTGCGTTAACAGGCAAGTCCGGTGAGACATTGCTATTTGTTGGTGTTAAGAGAAGGTCCCCTGTTGATATGCTAAGGGCCGTCACATCTTGTAGTAAACGAGGGATACCACAGTCCTCATAACTATCATTTTGAATTTGCGCTTGTACAGGGGTTGGTATCTGTGTGCTTGTACCCAATACCATAGCTTTCTTTGGTATTAAACCCGAAGACAAACGCAGTTCGGTGATTTCTATCTCACGTTCCAGCCTTGATGTTTCCCTAGTTAGATAATTATCAAGGGTCCCACTTGTCAACCCGTCCCTTCGTTTTGCCTTGACCGTGTTTTTACGTGCACTCAGTCTTTTGTTTAACTCCAGCCTGCGGGTGCACAGTAAACACTAACAAGAAGGGACAAGCTACCTGGATGGTAAGTCCAATCCTATCCAGTTACCCAGATTCTTATTACCAATGTCAGTGTTCACAGGGTTATACAACCAGATCATAAAAAAGGAGGACCCTACGTTCTTGTGGACAAAGAGTGTATAAAAATTGGAGGCACAGTCTTACTTATCAGTTCAGTTCAGATGTCCGAGATTGGGGGGGTGGCCAGCCCAGCCTCCTTGTGCCTCGGAGGGCCCGCCCTTTGCCCGGGCTTCGCCCGGCGTCCCGCGAGGCAGGGCAGGCGCTGTTCTTATGCACCTCGTGGCGCTATCAGGTGATGCGCGGGGCACGTGGGCTGCTGGGGGTTGAAGTCCCCTGGCCCGCACTCCGCTCGGCGGCCGAGCTCCCACGCTGGAATCGGGAGCAAGGCAGCAGGAGGCAGGTAACAACTCCGGCCGGCAAATCCTGGGTGACCAGCAAGGCGACCAAGCCAAGGCAAGGGGCTCCAACAGGGTAACAAGTAAGTTCTGAAAGCTTCCCCCGCTCTGCAGGGGCAGACGCTGTTCTTATGCGCCTCGTGGCGCTATCAGGTGATGCGCGGGGCGTGTGGGCTGCTGGGGGTTGAAGTCCCCTGGCCCGCACTCTGCTCGACGGCCGAGCTCCCACGCTGGAATCGGGAGCAAGCGGGCGGGAGGCAGGTAACAACTCTGGCCGGCAAATCCTGGGTGACCAGCAAGACGACCAAGCCAAGGCAAGGGGCTCCAACAGGGTAACAAGTAAGTTCTGAAAGCTTCCCCCGCTCTGCAGGGGAAGACGCTGTTCTTATGTGCCTTGTGGCGCTATCAGGTGATGCGCGGGGGGTGTGGGCTGCTGGGGGTTGAAGTCCCCTGGCCCGCATTCTGCTTGGCGGCCGAGCTCCCACGCTGGAATCGGGAGCAAGGCAGCGGGAGGCAGGTAACAACTCCGGCCGGCAAATCCTGGGTGACCAGCAAGACGACCAAGCCAAGGCAAGGGGCTCCAACAGGGTAACAAGTAAGTTCTGAAAGCTTCCCCAAATATATACATTTTAGAAGATATAAGGAAACTAGCAGCAAAAAGTACTAAGTGCCTACGACAGTTTATGTTCATGCTACACCAGCACATCGACGCCAACTGCAATGGAGCGCGGTCTGGATACCCCAAGCAGGTTTGTGCCAGTTGGAGATTTGACCCTGGGATTTAGGGCCAGATGTACAACACATTTTAGCAGTCGCAAACAGCCCATCAAGCCATTTGCAACAGGCAAAGTGGATTTTCAAATGTAAAAATATCAAAAAAGTATTTATTGATACTACATTACCACTACCATGTTCAGACACCAAGCAGACATGCTGCAAGAAATTTAGTTAAAGTAGGGGCATATTACCAAGCAATAGCTATTGCTTGGTTAGAGACAAAATTTTACCGCTGAGTTGCGGCGATTTTTATCGCAGATAAACCTTGGTATTACCAAGGTTTATCGCAAATGCGATAAAAAACGGCCGCAATGCATGAATATCGCTGAAAAGTCAGTGATATTCATGCATTACCAAGCTAATGCTCTTAGCCATGTTATCCACCTCCCATTGGATAGCATGGCTAAGAACTGCTCAGGGCAGGTGTTAGCTTTTGGAGATATTCGCGCTTAGCGCGAATATCTCCAAAAGTTGGTAATAGGAGATAGCGATGTTAGCAACTGTTTCCAGTCGCTAACATCTTGGCACGCCCACTTTGCATGTCATTAGTGATAAATATCACTGACATGCAAAGTGGGGCCCAAGATGGTCGCTATCTCCTACTAGCTGTCGCTAACTGGTGTTAGCGACAGCTAGGTAATAGGGAGATAATTTTATCTCCGCTTTCTTGGCTTTTAAAGCCAAAAAAGCAGAGATAAACCCCCTTGATAATATGCCCCAAGGTCCTTTCCACACCCAAGACCCCAGCAAAAAGGGAGTAAATGCAGAAAGTCTGTGAGAAAAAAACTGAAACTGCAGAAACATTGGGGCATATTATCAAGGGGGTTTATCTCCGCTTTTTTGGCTTTAAAAGCCAAGAAAGCGGAGATAAAATTATCTCCCTATTACCTAGCTGTCGCTAACACCAGTTAGCGACAGCTAGTAGGAGATAGCGACCATCTTGGGACCCACTTTGCATGTCAGTGATATTTATCACTAATGACATGCAAAGTGCCAAGATGTTAGCGACTGGAAACAGTCGCTAACATCGCTATCTCCTATTACCAACTTTTGGAGATATTCGCGCTAAGCGCGAATATCTCCAAAAGCTAACACCTGCCCTGAGCAGTTCTTAGCCATGTTATCCAATGGGAGGTGGATAACATGGCTAAGAGCATTAGCTCGGTAATGCATGAATATCGCTGACTTTTCAGCGATATTCATGCATTGAGGCCGTTTTTTATCGCATTTGCGATAAACCTTGGTAATACCAAGGTTTATCTGCGATGAAAATCGCCGCAACTCAGCGGTAAAATTTTGTCTCTAACCAAGCAATAGCGATAATTATCGCTATTGCTTGGTAATATGCCCCATTATCCCTAGCATTCCCAGGAGCAGAGCAGCCCTCTAAACAAATGGAACTAAATTTGGGGAAATTAACCATGAAGCACAAATAGTTACCTGTATCAGAACATGCATGAAAAAATAAATTTGTTATTGGCTGGAAAGAGCAGAAATCACACAAATGATTTCCCAAATTTGATAAAAAAAATAACCCTTTTCACACACAATATCCAAGCACCGACACTGGATAAAATTCAGAACAATCATGGCAAAGATCTGCCAGCAATTCAAAGACCTTTCTGCACCAAGAGCTCTACAGACATTTAACATGTGCCTTTGTAAAGCGAACGTTCAACCAGAAGGGTAGCTTGGCACTGAATAACAGATGTTTTATTGTTACCCAAATCAATGGTACTCTTTTTCTCGAACTCAGAAGGATGAAAGTCTGAGTGGACCTGCCGGAATCTGAACCCGTGGCTGTAAGGTCAAATACAGGCATCTACAGTGGGCTCATTAGTCCACTCGACTACCAGACCTGGTACACTAGAAGTAAAATGCATGCAAACCAGGGACAAGGTCTGCAGCACCACATACCACTACTACACCCATACCACCCGACTGGAAATGCAGAAAAATTGAGGGAATGTTAATTACAATCACAATTTCCCAAGCAAAAACGATCGCAGCAGAATCCTCATGGCCCCAGAAGGTACCCTGAAAGCAAGGCAAAAAATTCAGGGGACAAAATGAGGGAACCCGCACTTAAAGATACTTACAAGAGGTACACAAAATGGCAGCAAGCACATGGAAAAACATGTTACACATTTTTTTTGTAATAGGTTCGGAAATACATAAACATGGAAGTCCATATACAACAGAAAGATCATATACCATCTTGTATCTTTTAATCATACAAGAAGGGTTCACATATTTTGTTGTGAATGCCATTTAAGTTTCCCAAATCCATAGTACAGACCAGTAAACACCCGGCAGAAAACAGAAAGATAAATATATATAACCAATGTCTACAGCTCATTTTCAAAAAAGCACCCCTGTTCTATTCTGTTTCCTGAAAGTTTTGTATTCACAATGATCAATTTACCCTGCCATTGACTGAAAGAGGGAGGTTTCTTGTGATCAGAATAGCAATAAACCAGTCTCTCCTTGCCCCCCCCCCCCAGAAGCTAAGCCCAAGTTCCTTGGACCCCCATTATCACTGCCAGTGCATCTGATGGTTGTAATTGGATAAACAACTGCATATGGCTGCACAACCCTTTCCCCACTATACCCATAGAACCTTACAAGTCAATATCATTTGTAGCCATGTACCTTTCTTCCCACTTTCAAGGGGATATCTGGATCTCAGGATGTCTTGTGTATAATATGTTATGTTATTGGCGGTTTTGTAGCGCGCTCAATTACTCAGGAGTATCCTGGTGCGTAATACACCTGCCACTGAGCATAGAATTACATGCACCTAAAATTATCTCCCCACACTGCAGTAAACTTGAACTGTCTGACTTCTTTCGAGTCTTGCAAGATAATGTGGGACGCAGTTTCAGTCCGTCAATTTCTGGATATTTGCTCGTATTTGCCAATTTCTGATGTCTGTGTGTAGAAATGAAACCCAATACTTAATTTTCAAAGAGAAGGCACGTTTTTAAAAAATTTGCTTCACAAGAGCTCGAGATTCTTCTAGTTCTGTTTTCTCTAAGTTGTTTAAGGCACTGCAGATTTGATTAAGTGCACATTGATACCACGTTCCCAGCTATTTTATGTTGTATACCACTACCAATAATAACCCGACTGCCCACTTTAGCCAGCCCTAAAGTCTACCACCGCTGTAGTTCCCCTTTTGTAGTTTACAGGAGCATACAATCCACAGGTGACTGTGTATGGACACTGTGTACAGACAAATATCGGAATAACTGTGTAAGTGTTATATCTACCCACCATATTGCATCATTCAACACATGATTGTCTGTAGTGAACGTTCAGGAAAAAATGGCTGGGGTGGTCAGAGGTGACATCATCCTAACTGGGAATCTCAATATGGTATGACATCCACAAACAGACACGAAATAGGAGCATGAGGCCCAGGCAGGGCCCTTCTCCGAGAAGATGATGAATTGGGCTTGAGGGATGCATGACGGGAGTTACACCCAACGACTAAGGTCTTTACTTTTTACTGTCACATACACAGCACCCATTAGCGGCTCGACTACATATTACAGAGCAATACTTAACTAGGCCTGACCCAGACACATGAAATTGGACCCATCTCAGTATCAAACCACCCTCTGATCACAGCTTGCCTAGCGCTGGGTTGTAGGATGCCACCGGGGATCTGGGACTCCACCCCTCATGCTTAGGGATCTGTTTACCAAACACAATATAGGGCAACAAATAGAGAAATAATTTGAAGATGGGAAAGAATGGAAGATCCCAATTGCCGGGGTGAAGGATGCCTTCAAGGCTGTCATTAGAGAGCACTACATAGCGGTAGTGGTAGAGGCAGAACGTAAGCATCTATGTATGCTGGAAGTCCAGAAACTTGAAAAAGAAATCTGAGACCTGAAATGGTATTGGGCACATAATCCCTCTAGACAGCTCACCCACATGCACCACAGTTAGATGGAAACTACAAATGCACTATACTTACAAAGCAGAATGCTCACCCTCCACTGATCATATATAGCGAGTGATAAAGTGGACACACCCTTAGCTCAACTCATGAGAGATAAGAGAGAGAAGGAATATGTCCTTGACATAATCACCACCTCTGGACCCCCAGCACTAGGGTACTCAGAGAAATATACCGTGACCACTACAGATGGACATCCCTTGCTGTGAAAGATAAAGAAGGTTTCTTGGTATATATAACAAGAACAGACTGGGTAATGAGGTCTAGATAATAAGACACTAAGATAAAGATTCCTTCTGTCACAAAGATTGTTTGTTTCTTTTTTCTCTTGATTTCAGGTTTAATTTAAATGGAGGATAAGGGGAAAACCCTGTGCAATCATGAGGTGCCTATTGTCTGACTTTAAGAGCTTCTGGTATCCCCTCTTGCTTTTTATTTGTTAGAAAATATAAGCCTTGCAAGACTTACTGAGACCCAGAGGGAGTCCATGGAAGGCCCGATTCTTCCTGAGCGGTGTGACTAACAATCAAAACCCTTATGATCAACAAAGCGCCAGAGCCTGATGGCCTCACCACCCAATTTTACAAAATAAATTCATCCAAGTAGGTTGCAAAGCTCACTGCCCTCTTTAATCATTGTGCAACCAAGAAGAAGTGCCTCAGGCGATGGGTGAGGCTGTGTTGACCGTCTTCCCAAAACGAAATAAAGATGTTTGGTGCTGTGCCTCCTATCGGCTAAGAGCCCTATTTACCATTTACACCAAGATATACACAAAGGTTCTGGCGATTTGGTTAAATGCAATACGTGGCACTCTGGTACACCTATATCACAGCGGTTTTATTTACGTACTCCAGGCCCATGATAATGTATGAACAGCCATCTACTTGATGCCAAGGGGAGGCAAAGCATCAAGTCTGTGAGGAGGTGAGGCGTTGAATCCAGGACAGAGTAAGTTAGGCAGTGTTTGTGGTGAGGTGTTGGTTCTGTTGAGGAAATGCGAAGTTGAAGAGTTGTGAAGTCACCCTCATAGGTTATTGGCTCTATGATACCGGGATGCTGGCGGTGATGACATCGGTGAGAGTGCTGGTGTCAGGAAGGCCGATAACTGCAGGGGTAGGCAGGTGTCAGAGTGCAGTGCAGGAGGGGCGGTGCATTGTGCACTTCACGAGCAGTGCCATGGCCTCCGTGCAGGTTGTGGCATCAATGATGGCAGCTCTGACAGCGCCAGAGTTGTTTTTCTTGCTTTACAGCACCAACCACACAATCCTGAGGGCCCATCAACTGGAATTGGTGACTCTTTGAACACAAGAATCCAGAACGGGAGACCAGCACACACAAGCCCTTGGAGGTTCTTCTTCAAGCAGGTTCACAGCAAATCTCCAGTCTTTGTCTTCTCCTTGACAGAAGCAGCAAGACAGGGCATTACTCCTCTCTACACCTCTCCAGCTCTTCTCCTTGGCAGAGATTCCTCTTGAGTCCAGAAGAGATCTATTTTTCTGAGGTTTAAAGTCCAATACTTATATCCCATTTTCTCTTTGCTCACTTTGTGGCAAGGGTCTCTGATCCCAGTCCAAACCAGTTCTGCCCTCTCTGGCCCAGTTTCACTACAGGAGGTGGAGACAGCATAGTGCCTATTCAGGTGCTATAGAAACTTCTCCCACCACTCTAAATGTAGCCAAGGTCTATTTCGTTCAGCTATTAGTCACCAAGGGAAGGCAGGACACACATCAACCCCCCCCCCTGTGGCTGTCTACAGTGAGTGCACATAACCAGCTCCTGTCACTCTGAAACTAGACAGTCAATACACAAACAGGAGAGACACACAGAATGGTTAAATAAGAAAATGCCTATTTTCTAAAGGAGGCATTTTCAAACACACAATTTAGAAACGATCTTTACTAAAGAGGTGTTATTAAGTTCTGAGTTCAGGGAGTCTAAACTTAATTTCTCTATCTTGCCACAATAGGAAGTCATACTTGTAAGATGTTACAAAGTAACTCCCATGTTAGCCTATGGTACAGATAGCCTTTCAATTGTGAAAAACTAAATTGGCAGTATTTCACTATCAGGACATGCAAAACACACCAGTACATGTCCTACCTTTTACATTCACTACACCCTGTCCATGGGGTGCCTTGGTCATACCTGAGGGGTGCCTTACATGTACAAAAAGGGGAAGGTTAGGGCCTGGCAAGTGGATACACTTGCCAGGTCGACATGACAGTTTAAAACTGCATTCTCAGGCACTGCAGTGGCAGGGCTGAGATACATTACAGGGATACATGAGTGGCACAATCAGTGCTGAAAGCCCACTAGTGGCATTTGATTTACAGGCCCTGGCACACTCAGTGCACTTTACTAGGGACCTGCCAGTCAATCAAATATCCCAATCATGAATAACCGATTATAATCATAATTTACAAAGAAAGCATATGCACTTAAGCAGTGGTAAAGTGCACACAGTCCTAAAGCCAACAATAACAAGTCAGGAAAAATAGGAAGAAGAAGCAACAAAACTTGGGAATAACCCTGCCACAAGGCCATTTCCAACAAGCACATGACAGCGATGCCCCCTGTCGCCCTCTTTATAGAACCTTTAACATACTTGATTCAGCAGTCTGAGGCAGTGACAGGAATTATGTTCAGTTCTATGGAATTTAAAATCTTCCTCTAAGCAGAGGATCGTTTACTAACATTGGAATCCCCTGACACCTTGATCCCAGCAGAGTGAAACATCTAGGACCAGGTCCCTGGATAGATTAATTATGACAAGGTTGATATTCTGAATTTGACCTTACTAGAAGAGGAAGCATCAAGGCTGTCATCCTGCTTTAACTTCCTGTGGGCCAAAACTTCAGTTACATATCTGAGTGTCCTAATTCCAAGAAAGGCTGGGGACCCTATTTCAAGAATATCCAGTGAAAACTGATCCATTCATTTGGAAAGGTGGAGTCTCAAGGCTCAGTCAGCGACTATTTATCCAGCCAAGATCGGGGGAGGATTAGCCGTCCCAAACATCCCTCACTACTGTGCAACAGCACAACTACAGTCTTTAGTGGAGTGGTCTCCCATGCTCTCAGAGAAAAAGCCAGAGGCGGCTGGACCATGCCATTGTGCAGGGACCTCTATGGGACCTGGTATGGTTGGAGAGGGGACACAGACCTCCAAATACCTTCCTCGGTACTCCAGTAGCCACCATCATAAAAACATGGCATAGATAAGTGCACACCAGAGAGCTGGCGACATATGCGTCCACGTATACCCCAATTCACCACAATCCTGTTTGCACTTTGTAGAAGTCACGCATTGGGTTACTCAACCTCACATCCAAACAGGCATGGCAGGCACCATTTAGATACTTTACAAACGTCTGTTGGAGAATGAGGCCCCGAAAGAGTGATGACACAATAGAGATTGGGAAAGGAGACTAGGAACTCATGTGATACAGAAGAGATGCGATAGTTTGCAGCAGGACATACATGCAGCTGCCACCTCCTCACTTAGGGTAGGGAATCCACTATAAAGTGTGGTATGGATGGCACTACACCCCTCCTTGGCTACACAGCCCATTGTTTAAGTCCTCGAGGAGGCACAGGGCTCTAGGGAATGGACTTCATATTTGTGGGGATGCTCCGTCCTCCAACTGTTCTGGAGGATGTAACAACATTTCTCCAAGAGGCTCTCAACTATCCTAAACCTGCTACACCAGAGATGATGCTCCTCGGCTTTAAACCTCTTTACTTAACACAACTCTCGAAAGGCAAGTGATATATGTTTTTTCAAAGTCTCGGTACTGTAAAACTAACGATTCTGAACACAAACAGGATCTAGCTGTAATTTTTTAACCCACTTATTTTTATAATCAATGACAAGAACATTGATTCATCTTGGCCCCTTGAATTTAATCACATATCTTTCAATAACATTTCAACACTTATGATAGATTTTCAACCTGTCATGAAAAGGGACCACTTAAACATTTTCCAAATACATGATTTACCTCACAACCCTAGACTAGACTGCTCGGAACTGAACGATGGTACAACTAAAAAAGAAAATCAATATACATGAAACACCAAACGTTAATGTGCTTTAAAGGAACATATTAGTGCCTTAAAGAATGCCACTAAATACATTTTGACATTGAACAGAGGTAACCATCACTGTCATTCTCTATACTGTGAGGCTCTTTTTACTAACGTCTCTTGGGGTTTCCAAGGCTGATTGGTTATAGTGGGATCAGTGAAAGGTCATTGAGATTGCCCACTAACCAGGTTATAGAATTCGATTTTCCTTCAGGTGCACAGCTTCAAGGTTCATTTAACTGCTACTCAGCATCTATAGAAATGGAAGTATTTTAGCTATAAAGCTTGCTGGACAAATGTCTTTCCTGAAGGAAACAATTTATGTATTCGCCTGACATTTTGCACACTTGTTAACAGTGAAGTTTTCCAAAAACATAGAACTTCAAAAATAGGATTTCAATGTTGCCTGAAATGTTGGGCAGTCGTTTGTCTCAAGTTAATTTTAAATATCATGTGCCCCAGAACTTGAATGCTTCTTGTAGCAGTATTACCAGGAATAAAACGTATCACTCTGCTCTTTTCAAATAGAGTTATAAATTCAGATGGTTCCATCCATGCGGGACGCACTGGAGGTGAAACATTGTGGCTGTGTGTGCCTGGAATGACTATGATTCATCTGTGAAACTTTTATGGTTTTATTCACAAACCGGAATAAAGTATTTTGATGATGATGACTATGATTAATCAACTGGGGCCTCATTGGGGTGTTAACTCTAACATGCATCAATGTTGCAAATGGCAAGTGGAAAGGAGAACAGCTACATTTAAATGTGTGCTCAATTGCCTTTGAATTACAAACACATCCCTTAATAAGAAAAAGAAAAACCTTCGTGAGAACACAAAGATTTACACATTTAAAAGGGCAGCTTACTTATTTGCAGTTCGTTCTGAAGGCACGTGGCAGCAAACCTGGTACTTCGCAAGAAATTGTAATGGAGAACAGCGTGGGCCACCCACTGCATGCTGGTATTTGTAGTAGCTAAGTTAGTGAACTGGACAGACTAGGTGTTTGTTAAAAAAATGCAAAGGGTTGCAGCATCTATGTCTTGATGAATAGAAATCAACTCCATTTATAGTTGGTTTTGCTCAAACATTTCGTTGAGGCCCCAAAGCACCATATTAAATTTCAAAATTAAGTATGCTTCTTGTATGCATTAAACTAGCCTCCAAATTGCCACCTCTTGGATTGGGCTCGATGACGCTCAGGATAGTCCATTTAAATTCATTGTCTTTGTGTTATTTCCTGATAAAGTGGTTGACTAAGGGGACTGAGACAGTTTTAGTCCTTATGCACAATTTGTGCTGGACTATTCTTTGCTTGATTTCTTGGTTGTTTTTTCCAATGTATATTTAGTCAAACCGGCAGATGATCGTATATACCACATTTTTGGTTCTGTAGTTTAAGAATTTCATGTGTTTCCATTGCTCTGGTCCTTCTGAAATACTGAACCTTCAATTGTCTGGCTACACACTGCATAAGTCTCACATTTGTTGTGACCTTCCATAGGTTTCAAATTCCGATTGGAGCATATATCACCTCTTTTAAATGTTTTGTGCTGCAGGCTCAAACAACTTGCTTCCCTAAACTTGCAATTTTCTTAATCATATAAAGGTACAACCAAGCCGCCTATTAAATTTCTGATTGAATGCAATTAGTGAGAATGATTTTTTTTTAATTATTTGTTTTAGGGCAAAAGGTTGACACGCAAACCAATTACTCGAATTTTTTTTTACTGGTAATTACTCCTGTGGCATATACCATGCTCTGTTCAAGGAATGTTTTAGAAGTTTGTGCGGATATCCTCTCTCCTTCAATTTGTCTTTTAGTATTGAAGCCTGGAGAAAACGGTCTTCTTTCCTGGTGCGATTTCTACGAATTCTTAAAAACTGTCCATAGGGCAAACTGTCACATGGACTGTGAGGCTGAAAACTCTGATAGTAGAGTGCATTATTCATGTCTTTGGGCTTCCTGTGCAATGTTGTACACAATTTCTCTTCTATTGATCTGACTTCTGCGTCCAGGAAAGTTGCACAGGTTTGATTTATTTTCCACTCTGAATTTAATATCTGGACTTTTATTATTTAGCCAGCCATAGAAGGCATGCAGATTAGCCTCATCACCACTCCAAAGGCACCAAATGTCATTGATATTCCATTGTCATTGTGTGATATAGATGGAAAATTGATTATTGTTAAATATGTATTTTTCTTTGAGCAGTGCCATGAAGAGTACGCCCATTTCCGGTGCGAAGGGGCAACCCATTGAAGTCCCCTTCGTCTGGGAAAACTACTCATCTATCAAATTTGAAAAAGTTCCTTTTGAAGGCTATGCAGCCAACTTTAAAATAAATTGTGTAGGAACTCGATGTGGTTGTGATCTTGTTTGCAGGAAGTGTTCAATAGCCTCTAAGCCTGCATCTTGGGGGATCTGAGTATAAAGTGAGACCACATCAAATGGTACTATCCATTAATCCTGAGGGCTGAATTGATGGCCTTCAACTTTATTGATGAAATCCATTGTGTCACGTAGATACAAGGGGACATCTTTAGGAAACGATTATTTTAAAATGTCCACATTTTTGTGAAATTGGCTCTAAGATAGAGTCACAACCAGAAACAATCTGATGGCCTGGAAGATATTTGTCATCTTTATGAATTTTAGAAAAGAAGTATGTCGCTGGGATCCTAGGATTTATTTTTTTCACATATTCGAATTCCTTGGGGCCTACAACATCCTGATTGAATCCTTCCTAAAGGACTTTGGAAATCTCCTCCTGAATATCTTTCATTGGATCATACAAAATCGGACGATACCAATCCTTGTTGTAGACATGGCTTTACCTTCATTCAGATACAAATCTGTAGCCCAAATGACCACCACTACTCCCTTATCAGCTTGTTTAATCACTACTGAGTTGTCATTTTGAAGTTCTTGATAGCTTTAGCTTGATTTTTTTGTAATGTCATTTTAGTAAAAATCCTTCTTATCACCTAGTGAACTGAGAGAAGAGAGTACTGCTTGTTCAAATGCAATAACATCTCTTGGAATAGTGTGAGGGAGAGGACAAAACATTGACTTTCTAGATAACCCTGAGGCTTCTTTGGTCGTCTGATCTTCTTTGTTAGCAAGTCTGATTTTTCTGAAGAACTCCTTCAATTCCTCATCTCACTAAATTCCTGAGTTTATTAGGAACAAAAGTCAATCCTAATTCAAGCAAGGACTCTCAGTCTTTTGTTAGAACTTTAGGTGATAAATTCACAGTCGAGGTTTTTTCTATTTTTGTAGAATTGGCATCTCGTGCGCATTTCCCATTGCTGATTCTTATATCGTCCTCTATTTTTTTGTTCGTCTCTGGTTAAAAAAGAATTCTGCCTTTGTGTGGTCTGATTAGAAGATCCTTCCCCTGGATCAGATTCTCTAGTAGATTCTGATGATAATGTTTCAGAAAAAGTAAGAAACCTATTTCTTTATCTCCCTTGGTATTCAGATTACACTCTCCATGACTCAACTCTTGTGTAAACATCTTCTTTCAAATATGGATGGACCATTCCAATGTTAAATGCTTTCTTATCCTTTTCGAATATATTGATCTTAAAATTGATTGTGTTGTCTTTTAATGTGTTGATTTCTTTATCAATTTTCTCCAGTAGGGCCTTCAGTTGCTGTTTGATTATCTTTAACGACTTGTTCCAAATCCACAATTTTTTCTGCTTGCTTTTTGCAAATACTTTGGGCTGTCTCAATCGAATGGACCATTAGGTCTCTACTGCCTTTTGTAGTTATGTAGCTAAACCCTTTTTTATACTCAGAATCCTCAGTGAAAATAACTGGTGTATTCTTGACTTGGAAGCCCCAGGGGATCGCACCTGCTTTTAAATATTCCAATAAAAAATGGCCATGTAGCTCCGTTCTTATATTTTTTTTCCTTAGTCTTGTACGTTTGTCCATTTCATTCTTTTGCTTAGCAGTTGTGCTCAAAGAAATGGAGGAGAAGACAGAAGGAGTGGAGATCCATTTTTGTATTTGATCCTCTGAAAATGACAGTGTGTCCTAACGATAGCACATCATTGGAAAAAAAACTGATTACCCGCTGGTGGTGATGTGGCATGAGTGTCTGTGTGCCATATGGGGGATGGAATGTGTGACTAGTAACATGCAGGAGTCTCACTTAGCCTTCGAAGAAAATAAAGAAGGTTAATTAAGCACGAAGTCTGGCTTTGCTTCTACGTTGGAAGGAGCTAAGTGGCACATTTATCAAACATCACGCAGTGCAGCAAGCCACTATCACTGCATGATAGGGAAAGGGCAAGAATGCCCGGTACTTAACATTATAGTACGCATCCCTTTCCTTTTCCTTGCACTGGCACACAATGTGCTGCTTAGTGCCAACATCGGCACCCTTTCACCCTGGTGCCAGGGTGCATGAGTTGTAATGAGTTGTAAGCAGGATTGACTGTGTGCAGTGCAACATTTTCCTTGTTTTATGTGTGCTGCAGAATGCATAGAAAGGGGAAGAAATTAGGAAAAATAAAGATGTTTCACCTGGTTATGCCTCCCCTGGGAGGCATTGACTTATTCCCTGGTCTACCAGTATTGATAAATCAGAGAATGTGCCAAAATCCAGGGGTGGATGCATGGGAATACCCATGCTCCATCCATAGAGCAACGCTCCGAGGCACAGTAACACAATGCAGGTGATTTGAGCTGTGTTGCATTACTCTAGAACTATCAAGCCATGCAGGGCCACGCAAGGTAGAATTGTTTGGCTTGATAAATCTTACTTAATATTTGCTTTGCCCATGCACCCCATTGCATGGCGCAAGGGTGAAATATTTATAAATATGCCCCAAAGACACTTTCATTGACATTGTCACATTTGCGGACCACTGCTACATTACTGTAGACAGGGGGTGAGTGAGCTCATTTGGACCATGTAAAGTCCTTGGTTAACATAGTCAGCCGGATACATGATGTGTGAACACAGTGGAAGTTTCACCTTCTAAAGTTGGGGGAAGACATGAGGAGGGAGGGAGAATATTAATACAATTGTAAACAACATCCAGGCCAGCTACTGCCGCTTTCATTTTTTAACTAGACTTGTGTAAGTTTACGTTTGTTTTGGAATTCACAAAACTGCATTTTAATAATAGTTTAGAAGTGCTGAGACACTGCTGTTGGGGAAGAGAACTCTGTACATGAAAAGATAGGACATGCCTATCTTTTTATGTGTGGGGTTCTCCACCCAGACTGTGGAAGTTGCACTCATAAACTTACTACTGAAATACAGTTTGTGAATTCCAAGGTAATCATAAACTTACACAAAAGTATACATTTACCTTTGTGAATCAGGGCCATAGTGCTGAACTTTAGCAGTCGATGCCTGTAGCTTATGTTGGATTTTCAATGTGCCCTGCTTGTTTTGACTCTTAAATGTCAATAAAATGTTCTGCAAGAAAAATAGGGGAAGGAGCTTTTAATTTCAGCACAACTGTACAACACTTTACACATGTGTAATACTGAGTTGAGTGACTAGGAGCTCATTTTGTATGAACATGAACCTGTGACTCCTTCATAAAGTCAAGCATTAGCTACTAACCCCCCCAACAACTTCTACCAATGTAAATTGGAGAGTCATTTGTAAACAGCCTGTTTGCACAACCATCAAACTAATAACATTTATAAACGGCTCTTACGAATTTCAGTCTGTTGTTTTAGATCATTGCATGTTTGCCAGTTGTTAAATGTACTCTACAAAAGTTTTAAGAAAGGTTTGCATCATAATCCCTTATTTTAAAACAGTTTTTATTAATCGCAATGTTTACTATTCATTGTTGGCCATTTCTTAATCCATAAAATACACCCTAGAAAGCAACTCATATCAAGGTCTCCTTTTTAGCTCTATTAATTCTCTTAATATTTTCGTTTTTACATTTAACGGCTTTAATTAATTGTACATTTAAATAAAAAAACTTGAATAAACGTCTTTGCAAAAAAGTCTGAGGACCTGTAGGCCAAATTTCACGGCTGTCAATGTTGAGAGTATCCATTCTTTCTATATCATGATTTTTCCAATCAAAGGTACCTAGGGTCTCATTTATGGAGAAGTGGCATAGGGCAGCACCACAAGTCTTCTTGTCACGCTGCCCTACGCCAATGTGAAAGATCAGGAATGCACCGTATTTATGAAATACGGTGAATTTATGTCTTTTTACTCTGCGCTGGGGCACAATTTGATGCCTAACCCCAACGTAGGCACTCTTGGACAATGGTGCAAGGGGGCCTCCATTACAGGCAGGATTTTTTTTGTGTAGGAAGGGACACATTCCTGCACAAGTACAATCCCAGGAGGAGTTTTCCTGGAAAGCAGCACACATGGAAAGAGTTCAAAATGAGGAGAAATACAAATATTTTTCCTCGTTATGCCTGATCTGGGGAGGTGTAATGTTTTGGCGGTGCCCCAGGTTTACTTGTTTAAGTAAATCTTGGCCAGCTCAAAATATATGGGTGTTGCGTGGGAAAACCTACTGCAAAGCCCAAGGAGCACCTCCTTGGCACAGAGTAAGGCAACGGAGTGACTTGCACTGATTTGTCTTACTCCATATCTATGAGGCCATAAATATGATTGAGAGGCTTGCTCTGCCCGAGCATCCAAAAAAGGGATCCTCCGGTGGTGTAAACCTCTCATAAATAGGCCAGAGGTGTTTTCTGGTTTCCCTTTTACACTAGATTCAAGGTAGTGCCTTATTGATTGAAGCTAATCACCCTGATTATAGAGTCAAATCAATTATCTGTCTAGCCCTCAGAGTTCTAGAGTCAAAGAGGTAACAACCTACTTACCCACAATCTCAACATCCTGATTACAACTGTAAAGTGGTGGGTCCACTGGTTGCCTGGTGACCTTATTCAATGTTATTCTATTTCTAGCATTAATATAGCCCTTGTTTGTGACTGTAACACCCAACCCATTGGAGCCTTAGATGGTCTCACATTGAACTGTGCCCATTGTCACTAACAACCAACGGAAGCCCAGAAGTCCTACAATTCATTCTTTGGGATCCAATTGGTTGGGAATCCCAGTTGAGTTTTGGGTCATGGATTTTTGAGTTTTTTAAATAGGTTTGTGTTTTTTTGAATTTTTGACAGATCCTGAGCTGCTTGTGCCTAAAGAGAATGAGTTGTCATTGTTGAACCAACGACAGCTGAGGAAAATGAATACAAGGAAGTTATGTTGTAGCCGATCTATTGTCACATTCTAGTTGACAGTTGTCGTTTCAATGACAGTGAATATTATTCAACTCCATAATAAAAGAACTGAGGTCCAAGTATTTCCAAAAAGAACCGAGGTTCCTTTCTCCCTAGAGTAACAATGTTCAGTCCTGTTAAATAATCATTTTTTTTAAATTATTGTTTTTAAAGCAACATATACAACTACGTCTTGTCCATTCAGGGAGCGTAGACAGCAAGGAAAGGTGTGTGCAATTCATCGTCGTGGTGTTATACAGATTTTAGTTTTGATGTTAAACATTAATTCATAACGGCAAACTTAGAAACAGCTAAAAATCCTAATCTTAAACTACTAAAGACATAATGAAATCGTTGTAATTAGTTGCATACATTAACAGTCGTAGCTGAGAAAACAAAGTGCATGGCTGCCTGTCAGATCGTGTCCTCCCTCTCGCAGTAGCGGCCTCATATGCATCTGTCAGGTTAAACGCAATGTAGGACACACAAAAAGGGCACGAGGAGGGTCCTAAACACACGTTTTGCATGGTGGACACAGTTGTTCATTGGCCCGATTGTTATTTTGAGTACAGTACCTAAGCACTGTTAATATATTTGGGGTCGTATCTCAGTCCTATAAGGTGCTAGACGCGTTTTTATGTGGATTGAGTTAACTGTATTATACTGCACCCGATCTTCAAACCTTATACTACACTCTCGACCTAGCTTGCAGTAATCTGGCTGTGCATGTGTAGTTGAATAGCATCAGAGGTCCTGGGAAATAACTGGTAAATTACACCCTCGGGTGAACCACACAGTGACCACTAGCTGCAGGGAAGCAGGGAAAGCACTACCAAATGTCAGCCAGAGGGAGGGGGTGGTGTGGGAGAGAAATACTATTGAATCCGGTATATATTTAGATGGGAGAGGGATATATTTAATATGCCTAATTTTTGGCTTTAAACAGAGCAGCTCAGGACAGGCCCAATTTAACTTGATCTGCTTTTAGAGTATCCGAGAGAAAGGTCATAGGCTGTGTTTGTGTACATGACTGAATTATGATTAGATCCTGAGTGATTTCTAGGAAAAGGCTGGTCATTAAGTCAGGTTTTCATAATTCCGAGAGCGCTCACCTCCTTATTAATATTAAGCGGATTAGAGGCACTACCGGTGCGAAGTGTTTTACAATACATTCTAAAGATGTGTCATCCCTAATTTCCAGCAACGCCAGTGGTTGTATTTGTTCGTTATTCCGCTCTCTTTATTCTGTGTGTGGTTCTTTTATTGGTTTTATAGATTATAGACTTGCTGAATAAAACATTTCCTAAAATGTCTACAACCGCAGTGGGTTTATCAATGCGTGGATAAAAATAATATGAAATGAGAAAATCCCACTTCTAGGCATGATTATTATATTAGTAAGCATAACATGCAAGTGGTGTCATCAGGTATTTCATTGTTCATAAATAGATAAGACTGCATTAAAATATATACATATCCTTTACCAATGCAAGATCAAAGTACCGGGTGATGCATTTCCAACTCCACCTGTGTGCCAGTAAAAAGCAGCTTCATAGAATCCACAAACTAATTCGGCAAAGTGGAAGAAGGAAAATCGTGTACATCAATGACTTCTTAGAAGTGTTCAGTTTTCAGACACTCATTAGGACTAAGCCACTGCCTCAGTCATGCTAGTAAAAGGCACTACATTCCATTAGCCTGATGAAAATAAATTTGAAACTCTACGCATCCTAAACGTAAACATAAGTTTTGATTAGATTTACTTACTCTTTGGGATTCACAGAATGCTGGGTAAAAAATCCCTGGAAAGCTCGTCTAATCATTAATAGCCAGACATAATAACAGTACAATATGCCTACTCCGGTGGATTATCCAAGTGATAAACAACTGATCTAAGCAGGAATGACTGAAAAACACAGTACACTATTTTTTAACCTTTTTATGTCATGGGGAAACATTTGTAGCCCATGAAGCTCACATAATTATGAAATGTGGGACTGTACCATTTCCTTTCCCACCTTGAAATGTGACTTGCTTCTGCATTTTGGAGGACTATCTTTCCTGGGCGTGGATGGGCCTTCACAACGTCAGTGGGTTTGAACAAATACATTTTGGCGGGCAAACCCGCCAGAAGCACCCCTTTCTTGGGTGGAAGATTTACCCCAACAGTGAATCTGCACATCTGCTAGATTACCTATGGGAATAAATGAGGACTGCAGGTGGAAATATCTATAAGACTGGTACATAGGATTGTAATTTACCAGCTTTCTAAAAGTTTGTGAATAGGGCACAGTATCACAGTGGTGATGTCCTATTTCTCCTCCCTAACAGTTTTCAGTATCTGTTGTGTTTCCGGATGCTTGGATGTGAGGTTGTGCTTCTGGATGTCTGCTGCAGATTCTGCTTAACAATTGGCAATGGGGTTACGCTGCCCCCACACTGGTTAGCACTGGCACCAATTGCGTCTACACATAATCCATCATTAGGCTAAACTGGATGGTGAGTGATATTTTGCCTTTGGATGGGAAAAGAACAATTATGTTTAGTACAGTATTTAGCCAGTACTAACTCTGTCCTACCAAACTATTGTTCAGAGATTAGGGCTTTTCTCTCTTATGAATATTTCTCCCCCTTCATTCTCTAGCATGGTCGTTTCATTAATAGATTGTATATCTTTTTGTTTCAAAGCTGGTGGCTGGGGAAAAGGGGGCACACTATCACAGTGTCAATAATATCAATTTAAACAAAATTAGGAACAACAAATCAATCTGGTGCTCAGGAGGAGGGAGAACCACCAATTATTCCTTAATAGGAAAGTGCAAAATGTATATACCATCTCTGAGAACTCAGTTAATCAAACTTGAGATTGTGGTATCACTAGTTTTATTCTTTATTTTCATGTCTCGTAAAATAAACTTCACCCTTATCGACGCGTGTTTTGCCTTTGCTGGCAAGTTTACAGCAGACTTCCTCTGGGCTACAATTGTAAACAATAAATAGTATAAGGGAAGAGTACCTCATATATAAATCCCACAACCCACGGTATGCTATTACAGTCTGCATTCCATAAAAAGCACTGAAAGTACAACGCATGTGGGTAATAACCCAACTGAACAGGTATTATCCTTTGACTACCTAGGAGTAAGACTTACCAAATTTGAAAACTTAACTCTCTACGAATCCACCATACAGTGGGCGTAGCCAAGATCCATAGAAGAGGGTGGCACATGCACTTGAGATATATAATATAAAGATCCTAGTCGCCGCCATGTATGGATTAGAAATTTGGTGGGTGTGAACAGTAGGGTCTTGTCAACAGTTGAAGATAAGTTTATTAGATATCTCCTGGGTCTCCCAGTAGATAGCACACCAATGGCCCCAATGTGCTAGGATTTGGCTCAAATGGCCTTATCTCAGAAGACAGATTGTGGACTTTTGATCTACTGGTATCGTCTGTGGACTTCACCAGCTCTAGAACCATACCAAATAGGTCTTACAGATTTGTCATCGACATGTGTAAGGAAAAGACCGTGACTGACGTGTAAAAATCGAAATTGGGGAAACGGCTTTGATAAAATGTGGCCTTTCCCCCTAGAAATGTGTGCCACCTCAAAAGCAGAAATAAAAGAAATTCATTGGGAGTATATAGCTGTTCAAACAGTGACCCAGTGCATAGGAACATTATCATTAGCATTCGTAGATGTAAAACCATTTATTTTATACAAATCCACAATAGACAAAACTATCCCTTCTCTTGCAAATAAATTGTATATCCAGTACAGACACAAGACTCTCCCAACAAAATGTTTTTGTAGCAAATTTGACCCTCCTGGGTTCTATTTCTGCCTCACCCTTGTGAGGGTGACTGAATCTTTGACCCATATCTTTTTCTTCTGTCTGGTTTGACACACTCAAAGAGTAAAATGGATAGTTATATTATGTAGGAACTTGGAGACTAGACAGGAAATTGAGGCTTTTAGGATCTTAAGTACTGACACCTCTAGAGTGGTGATTTACTCTATGGCCAAACGTCTGATGTCAGTATGGATTAGACAACGTAAGAGTATCCAAGGCAGTGAGCAGTGAGTAGCTGTTGTCACCACGTACCTAACATAGTTGAACCTGTGATGTATTATAATAAGACATTTTTAGAGATTGTAATATATAGAGGCCGTTGATAAGTGGACTCGTGCTAACTTGCACTCCCATGGAGCTATCTGGTTTTCACTGTGTCTTATCACTTCAGAGTATATTACTTGGAATATGTTTTAATTTTAATTGTATTTCACTGTTTATTGTATCCTTGCACGTTTTAAACAAGGAAGTTATGCGCTTAAAAACACATGTATTGCTCTGGTATATTGAAAGTGCCTTGTTCCTTAGATTGGAAAACTCCATTTAGTATACTGTTTTAATACTCCAATTGCACTTTGTTCTTCTTTGCACTTTTGCATTTTTGCACCTTTCAACTAATGGGGTAGGGTGGTTGTTAACTTTTTTCATTGGGTTAAATTAAGTCATATTAATCTTGCTAGTGTTGACTCTATTGTGCACTATGAGTATGCACTTTAAATCATTGTCTAATGTTGAACGAGGTCTTTTTGTTGTTTCCTATTGCACAGTTTCTGTGACTGAAAGTGAATGTCTGTAAAGAAAGGACCAGCACTTAAGTTCTGGATATTATTGTTGCAATACTCTCTCCTTGAGGGGAAAGGTAATAGTGCATAGTGAATTTTGGCAAGGTTATTAAAAGAATACATTTAAATATATATATATATATATATATATATATATATATATATATGTGTATATATATATATATATATATATATATATATATATATATATATGTATATATATATATATATATATATATATATATATATATATATATATATATATATATATATATATCAATCAAACACACAGTTTGCCTGCGAAAAGGGAGGACACCACACAGAGGAGTATTTTGCTTATTTATTCCTCGGAGGCACACACAGCGAACAGCAACCACCGCAAGTTATTTTCACCCCTCCGACGCGTTTCGTGCTATGTGAGAGCACTTAACCATGGAGTGCAGGGGTTGTGGAGATTAGGAACAGCTGTTTCGCTCACCAGATGGCCACTGTAACTCCGCCCATGGGCGGCGCCTCTCCTGAGGCCTGCTGGTCATCGTAGTGTATGCTTTAATCTTGATGTAAGATGCTGTATTCTAACACCCACAAAATTAAAATCCCAAGTGGGTCTGCACCTGGAAAGCTGTGCCCCGTGCTGCCGCTTGTACCGATGGAACGCACTCATCTGCCCCAATGGCTCGAACGTCTCATAACATCCCAGCAGGACTGCGCACCGCGCAGCGGGGTCCTTCACCGCGGCTCAGGCAGGCCGCTCAATATCAAACACACAGTTTGCCTGCAAAAAGGGAGGACACCACACAGAGGAGTTCTGTATTTTGCTTATTTATTCCTCGGAGGCACACACAGCGAACAGCAACCACCGCAAGTTATTTTCACACCTCCGACGCGTTTCGTGCTATGTGAGAGCACTTAATCATGGAGTGCAGGGGTTGTGGAGATTAGGAACAGCTGTTTCGCTCACCAGATGGCCACTGTAACTCCGCCCATGGGCGGCGCCTCTCCTGAGGCCTGCTGGTCATCGTAGTGTATGCTTTAATCTTGATGTAAGATGCTGTATTCTAACACCCACAAAATTAAAATCCCAAGTGGGTCTGCACCTGGAAAGCTGTGCCCTGTGCTGCCGCTTGTACCGATGGAACGCACTCATCTGCCCCAATGGCTCGAACGTCTCATAACATCCCAGCAGGACTGCGCACCGCGCAGCGGGGTCCTTCACCGCGGCTCAGGCAGGCCGCTCAATATCAAACACACAGTTTGCCTGCAAAAAGGGAGGACACCACACAGAGGAGTTCTGTATTTTGCTTATTTATTCCTCGGAGGCACACACAGCGAACAGCAACCACCGCAAGTTATTTTCACCCCTCCGACGCGTTTCGTGCTATGTGAGAGCACTTAATCATGGAGTGCAGGGGTTGTGGAGATTAGGAACAGCTGTTTCGCTCACCAGATGGCCACTGTAACTCCGCCCATGGGCGGCGCCTCTCCTGAGGCCTGCTGGTCATCGTAGTGTATGCTTTAATCTTGATGTAAGATGCTGTATTCTAACACCCACAAAATTAAAATCCCAAGTGGGTCTGCACCTGGAAAGCTGTGCCCTGTGCTGCCGCTTGTACCGATGGAACGCACTCATCTGCCCCAATGGCTCGAACGTCTCATAACATCCCAGCAGGACTGCGCACCGCGGCTCAGGCAGGCCGCTAAATATCAAACACACAGTTTGCCTGCGAAAAGGGAGGACACCACACAGAGGAGTTCTGTATTTTGCTTATTTATTCCTCGGAGGCACACACAGCGAAACGCGTCGGAGGGGTGAAAATAACTTGCGGTGGTTGCTGTTCGCTGTGTGTCCACGGCGGCAGGGTGTGGAGACTTGGACAATCACAGCGTTTTCCTAACCCCCACGCAACCGTTACCAGGAAATGACAAAATGAACTGCATTCTGGGTTTGGTAGTCGCGGCTAACAATGCGACTACGAAATAGACAATTGCGATTGGCATTGGAGCCAGAAGGGGCGGGACAAGGCTGGACTATAAGGTGGTGCATGATATTTGGATCAGCAAAAATGGCATCCACCTGGAGCAGCTACACCCGTGGCGCTGACGAAGGCTAATCTAAAGCCGAAATGCATTCGCACTACAGCGGGTGTTTCAAGAACCCATTACCTGCTCAACTGGAATAAATGCAGTTTTTACCTGTTCTCCTTTTGTTGGCCTCTTCACTCTCGTCGTTGGAGGGGGTGATGGAACGTATGTTTAGCGCGGATTCCAGTACCGCGCAAGGGGCTCCCGTCTTGGAAAGTTGGTCCTGACTATACTGGGTGCCACTTCGGTGGCGTTGTGGATTTGCCTGGGGTACCGGGATTGTCAGAACCCACCTCCCACCTGGATCAAATTGTAGCGGTGTAAGAGGACTTTAAAGCTTCATACGGGCAGGAGAGTATGTCATCCTGTCCCCGCTTTCCAGACACACAGAGGTTAAGACGGTTGGTAGACAGGTGAGAACGGTTTGCTCCACGGCGGCAGGGTGTGGAGACTTGGACAATCACAGCGTTTTCCTAACCCCCACGCAACCGTTACCAGGAAATGACAAAATGAAATGCATTCTGGGTTTGGTAGTCGCGGCTAACAATGCGACTACGAAATGGACAATTGCGATTGGCATTGGAGCCAGAAGGGGCGGGACAAGGCTGGACTATAAGGTGGTGCATGATATTTGGATCAGCAAAAATGGCATCCACCTGGAGCAGCTACACCCGTGGCGCTGACGAAGGCTAATCTAAAGCCGAAATGCATTCGCACTACAGCGGGTGTTTCAAGAACCCATTACCTGCTCAACTGGAATAAATGCAGTTTTTACCTGTTCTCCTTTTGTTGGCCTCTTCACTCTCGTCGTTGGAGGGGGTGATGGAACGTATATATATATTATATATATATATATATATATATATATATATATATATATATATATATATATATATATTACCTACTGGCGGTCGCCAGTAGGTATATATAGTTAGGATTTTTTCTCTATGGGATTTTTGAAAATTCTATGTCTAATAACTTTGGCGTTTGTGGACGGAATTGGCTGAAATTTTCAGGATAATGGCACATTTTGTTTCTGAGCAGCCCCTGAAAATTTGGGGGGGGTTCGTCAATGGGGGGGTTGAGAAAAAAGGGGGGTCCCAAAACGTGTTTTTAACATTGAGTTTTCCATAGGGCGGTTGGCCTCACTTTTAGCCCGAACGGCTGAATGGATTTGCACGAAACTTGGCAAAATTGTAGGGACTGGTAGCCCGATGTGCCTTTGCTAGGTCTCAATATATGTGCTCCAGTGGATTTTGAGAAATTAACGTTCAAAAAAAGATATATATCTGTAACAGCGGACCAGGCAGCGCTCCGGTTCGCGGATTTTACGCGTTACGGAGCTTTGTGAAGCGAAGCTGATTGGTTCTCCGGCGTCTGTAAACATTCCAAACAGTCCGTAGCGGCCGCCATCTTGTCTCTCGGTAGGATTGAGAGACAAGAGGAGGCCAAAGCGAAGGGGCAAATGACCATAAGGGGGCATAGTAGATCCTCCCTGACCCTCTAGGTTTGATGTGGAGGTTTTAAAAGGGCCCCGCGGGGCAAAAACAATAAATAAATAATAATAATCGAACGGCTGAAGGGATTTGCACGAAACTTGGCAAAATTGTAGGGACTGGTAGCCCGATGTGCCTTTGCTAGGTCTCAATATATGTGCTCCAGTGGATTTTGAGAAATTAACGTTCAAAAAAAGATATATATCTGTAACAGCGCTCCGCTTCGCGTACTTTTCGCGTAACGGAGCTTTGCGAAGCTGATTGGTTCTCCGGCGTCTGTAAACATTCCAAACAGTCCGTAGCGGCCGCCATCTTGTCTCTCGGTAGGATCGAGAGACAAGAGGAGGCCAAAGCGAAGGGGCAAATGACCATAAGGGGGCATAGTAGATCCTCCCTGACCCCCTAGGTTTGATGTGGAGGTTTTAAAAGGGCCCCGCGGGGCAAAAAAAATAATAATAATAATAATCGAACGGCTGAATGGATTTGCACGAAACTTGGCAAAATTGTAGGGACTGGTAGCTCGATGTGCCTTTGCTAGGTCTCAATATATGTGCTTCAGTGGATTTTGAGAAATTAACGTTCAAAAAAAGATATATATCTGTAACAGCGCTCCGCTTCGCGGAGATAAAATTATCTCTGTATTACCTAGCTGTTGCTAACACCAGTTAGCGACCGCTAGTAGGAGATAGCGACCATCTTGGGCCCCACTTTGCATGTCAGTGATATTTATCACTAATGACATGCAAAGTGGGCATGCCAAGATGTTAGCGACTTGAAACAGTCGCTAACATCGCTATCTCCTATTACCAACTTTTGGAGATATTCGCGCTAAGCGCGAATATCTCCAAAAGCTACCACCTGCCCTGAGCAGTTCTTAGCCACTTTATCCAATGGGAGGTGGATAACATGGCTAAGAGCATTAGCTCGGTAATGCATGAATATCGCTGAGTTTTCAGCGATATTAATGCATTGCGGTCGTTTTTTATGGCATTTGCGATAAACCTTGATAATAGCAAGGTTTATCTGCGATAATTTCTGACGATGCTTAGCGGTAAAAAATTCGTTGCTAAGCATCGTTAGGGATAAATATCGCTTAACTTTGGTAATATGCCCCAACGTCTGTTAACGTTCGATTCGAAGGAAATCAGGAAGTGTTGAAAAACATTGTCTGCGCCATCTTGCCTTTTTTCAAATGCCACACTTTTGTCGTGCACGGCAGCCATTTTAGATGACTTGACCAGACCCACTCTCTGCACGCTGTCGATCCTTAGCATGGCTCCCCACCCTCGCAAGAATCTCCCCCAGGCACTGGTCACCCCCGCTCTCTGTCTTATGCATGGGTAATAAACCTCCCCCATCTGCTCTGCTCTTCCCTGAGAATCACACCCTGTGCCCGCCCGATACCTCCCTTTCGCCCTATTCACTACCGCACCCTCTGACACTCCTTTTCCTCTGTGTCCGATTGTCCAGGCCGGTCGTAGGCTATCAGCTAGCCCTGCAGATGTAGTTTATGGCCCCAGCTGTAAAGAATCACCCCTCTTCAAAGGAGTTATAGTAGATCAAGGCCCACACTCGATGAGATCCGTCACAGCACACGCGTTCCTACTATCTGAAAACCATCCTGTATTGTGATTGGGGAGGGGACCGAGCCTGAAGCGGAAGATTCCAGGGATGACTCTTTGTACATCAAAGTTTTTACAATTATGTGTCACATTAAAAATATATAGCACTCCAACAAAGTAGTAAGATTATAAAACTTTAATAACTTATAAATATATACAACAAAACAAAAACAGTAAAAACATATAAACATTTTTAGGGAAAAACAACGAAGTAGCGGTCGGCTGTGCGAATAGTCCCAACGCAGCACAACGTCCAGATTTCTGGACGGCACCCAGGTGATGTTGCCTGGGTGCCGCACTGATTTCGGCATCCGGCGTGGGGCGTCGCGGGGGGTGGGTCATCAGTAGCAAACTGTTGTGCGAATAGTTCCAAGGCAGCAGAACGATGGCACCAAGGTGATGTCCAGTAAGTTGCCGCACTGGTTTTGGTATCCTACAATGCTGCTCCGAATAACGGCGTGGGGCGCCCCGGGGGGGGGGGAGGCGGCGTGAACGGGCCTCTCCAGGTGGAGTCTCGTCTGTTGTAGTGGGGCGCCCCTTTACCGTTTCAGTTGCCATTCCGTCCGCTTTTGGTCCACTGTGTCAAAAGCCGCAATTCAGCTGAGTTGCGCCCACTCTTGCGGTGCAGCGATAGGCGGCTGCCACAGGACTCTCAAAATGGCGGCAAGCTCTTTTCTTTTTGGGCCTGGTCCACTGAAATGGCCCTGGGACACCTTGGAAATCGGACGACTGTCTGCTAGGTCTTGGACCCCATTCTCGAAAGCGTCCCCTCCGCCTTGAGGATTCAACAAAAGTTTTGGGGGCCCCCGACTCCTGCAGGCTTCTGGTGGGGAGCGGCTGCCATGATTGCTCGCGGAATGACCACGACGGAGCCACGAGATGGTGGTGCTTTCATGCTGACGCCAGCTTCAGTCTGAAACATCCAGAAACAAGGTGGGGCTTTCATCGTTTGGGAAAAAAAAAAGTTTTCATCCAATGAAAAGTGTTATTTTTAGGTCATATGATCAAGCCTTCCATCATTAGGAAACCAAAAGTAAAATGAACCAATGAAAAGTTTTATAAACAAGTCACATGACCTGTTATGCGGCATAGGGTATAAAATGCGGAGAAAATACGTTGGCACGTGAGGCGGCGTCAGTAGCGGACCGATGTGCGAATAGGCCAAAGGCAACACAACGCGCCAAGATCCGGATGGCACCGAGGTGGTGTCCAGCAAGTTGCAGCACTGGTGTGGCCATCCTACAATGCTGAAAGTCGGCGTGGGGCGCCCCGTTGGCCTGTGAGTTCGCGTCAGTAGCGGACCGATGTGCGAATAGGCCGAAGGCAGCACAACGCGCCAAGATCCGGATGGCACCGAGGTGGTGTCTAGTAAGTTGCCGCACTGGTGTGGCCATCCTACAATGTTGAAAGTCGGCGTGGGGCGCCCCGTTGGCCTGTGAGATGGCGTCAGTAGCGAACCAATGTGCGAATGGGGCCAAAGGCAGCGCAACAATATTTTCGGAATAGAAGACACCACAAGGCGCTGAGATGCCAACATCCGGATGGCACCGAGGTGGTGTCTAGCAAGTTGTGGCACTGGTGTGGCCATCCTACAATGGTAAAAGTCGGCGTGGGGTGCCCTGTTGGCCTGTGAGATGGTGTCAGTAGCGGACCGATGTGCGAATGGGGCCAAAGGCAGCGCAACAATATTTTCTGACTAGAAGACACCACAAGGCGCTGAGATGCCAAGATCCGGATGGCACCGAGGTGATGTCTAGCAAGTTGCTGTACTGGTGTGGCCATCCTACAATGCTGAAACTCGGCGTGGGGCGCCCCATTAGCCTGTGAGATGGCGTCAGTAGCGGACCGATGTGCGAATGGGGCCAAAGGCAGCGCAACAATATTTTCTGAATAGAAGACACCACAAGGCGCTGAGATGCCAAGATCCGGATGGCACCGAGGTGGTGTCTAGTAAGGTGCACTGGTGTGGCCATCCTACAATGCTGAAAGTCGGCGTGGGGCGCCCCGTTGGCCTGTGAGATGGCGGCAGTAGCGGACCGATGTGCGAATGGGGCCAAAGGCAGCGCAACAATATTTTTGGAATAGAAGACACCACAAGGCGCTGAGATTCGGTTAGCACCGAGGTGGTGTCTAGCAAGCTATGCAGCTGAGTTGCGTGCGCACTTGCGGCGAATAGGTCGAAGGCAGCACAACAATGTTTTCTGAATAGAAGACACCACAAGGCGCTGAGATTCGGTTACCACCGAGGTGGTGTCTAGCAAGTTGCTGCACTGGTGTGGCCATCCTACAATACTGCTCCGAATAACGGCGTGGGGTGCCCGAAGGGGGGGGGAGGCGGCGTGAACGGGCCTTCCTAGGTGGAGGCTCGTCTGCTGTAGTGGGGCGCCCCTTTAACATTTCAGTTGCCATTCAGCTGAGTTTTGGCCGCTCTTGATGCTACAGCGACAGGCGGCTGCAACAGGACTCTCAAAATGGCGGCCTGTTCTTTGGATTTGGGCCTGGTCCACTAAAATGGCCCTGGGACACCTTAGAACTCGGACGCTCGATTTTTTTTTCCTTTCCTCTACATGCAAAAAAAGGTAAATGCCCGGTACGTTATACGCTTCATCTGCCACGATGTACTCTCCAGAGGAACCGAAAAAAAATATAGTTATGGTAACTATACCATGCATCGTCATATGGAGAGGTGGCACCAATTAATTATAGTGCTGCATAAAAGAGAGATTTGGAGGAGAACCCCCGACCTGCCAGTGCATTCATCAAAGAAGTGGCACTGACAGCATCAAAGGCAAGGGAAACGGTCCCAAATATTTAGAAGAACTTTGCAAAGATTAAAATGACATGTTTAGATTGTGGCAAATTAATTTCATGTGGACAGATGAGTGTTACTCTATAAATACAGCATATGAACATCATCATAGTCGATGGTTGGTAGAGACATTTTGACTATATCCTGGACCTGCCCGTCCTCGCCCAAAATGGCGCCGGAATAAATGGGACTCGTAACTCCTTGTTGTGTACTGGTTGCAGAACCTTGAAATCACGAGATACGTATGCAGTTTTGAAGCACATGGCGGGCGGGGACGAGAATTGATTGAGTATTTCGACATCCCTATTGATATTAAGTTCTGATGTGTTATTGATTACTGTACTATTGAAAGTTCGAATTAACGTCACGCATGGTACTTGCCCGCAAATGTATATCTAGATAATTTTATTGTAACTGGCCCTGTCGTATTTTAATTATAAAATGTACATCCACCGATTCCGCAACTGTTAGACACCTTAGTTCTTGCAACCTAATGGCCCGCCCGTTACGTTCCTCTACAGTGTAAATGTCTACTCATCATATACGATTACAGTTTGCTCCGTGGCCGGCCCACGTGGTTATAGGCTCGTATTTGTATAATGACATTTTCACAATAAAGGTTTTTAAAAGAAAACATGGTAGTAGTATATACATTGGTAAAGTTTTTAATAATAGTCACTGTTTTAGAATCATTAAAAGGCAAGTGAAATAAAGCAGACCAATCACATGAAGGGTAAAAGGTATAATACGCAGGAACGCAGTAAAGATAAATGGTCAAGGGCTGTTGTGTTTTCTACTCCTGCAACATAAAGGGATCGATAAGAATCTCATATTCAGGCGTATCGGCGACTAAGACAGCAGGTCGACCCTCTTTTGCTCAACGGCTCCGTCATGGGACGAAGAAACGCCCTTTTTCTCGAAAAAAGAATATATTTTACTTGCAGGACAGTTGTAAATTTTCCGGGAAAGTACATTAGCCTGGAACATTATAACATATATTTAAGAAAAAATAATGTTCGGAAGTAATAAAAAGCGTAATTTTTAGGTCATATGACCAAGCCTTTCATCATTAGAATAAGAAAAGTAAAATGAACCAATGAAAAGTTTTATTAACAAGTCACATGACCTGTTATGCTTACGTTACGCGCTGCGCGTCGCGCCCCGGATGACTTCCGGATGCGCTAACGCGGCGCGTCATATGACGCATTACGCGACAACGCAGGTCCAGAATATAGTCAGAATGTCTCCACCAACCAGCGGTCGGAACACAACCCCTTTCAGCAGGCTAAATAGTTCTGTTAAATGACAACAGAAGGGACAGGCAACAAGAACCATCAGTCAAAGAGGGGAGGGCTAGTTCTTCTCTACCGGGTTACATTGGGGCGCTACCGGAACTGATCGAATTGGTAGTCTACAGTGTTTCTGGATGTTTCAGACTGAAGCTGGCGTTAGCATGAGAGCACCACCATTTCGTAGCTCCGTCGTGGCCATTCCGCGAGCAATCATGGCAGCCGCTCTTTATCGTTATTTTGGGCGGGGTGGGTGGCGGAGCCGAGCTGTATTGCAGCCATCATGGTGTGGAGTTCAGTTCATCTCACTAGTTTCGTATTTGTCATGAGGGGTTGTTCTTAATGTTTCTATTTTAGCGAGGTCAAAAAGAGATCCCATTAGTGGCCTACTGATTTTGCTCGATTCCTTTTGTTTTTTTACACGATTTTTCGTTATCTGCAAAGACTAAACAGAGTATTGCGACTCTGTGTTTGTTTGTAAATAGAGAATGAACCAAAGAGAAGCAATTCTAAAACAGTAAATGCTTAGATAACAATCAATCAAATGGAGAGAGAAGCAGGCACGACGTATTACAACGGGGGCAAAGGCCTGCGTTAACTAACTTTCACTATCTGCAAAGAGAGAGTACTCCTAATAGAAATGAGGGGGGGGGCAGCATTCAAAGCAGATCAGTGTGCATAAACACGAAAATGTTTTTACTTACCACGTACTTGACATTCGACAGCTTATGATATTTGCTATTAAAAAACCATTGAAATTCACTGAAAAAACCATAGGTTATAGACCATATATAGTTAGGAATTAGCATTTACAAAACCTTGAAAATTCACTGAAAAAACCATAGGTTATAGACCATATATAGTTAGGAATTAGCATTTACAAAACCTTGAAAATTCACAGAAAAAACCATAGGTTATAGACCATATATCGTTAGGAATTAGCATTTAAAAAACCTTATTTTACCCACACAAAACCATTGAAATTCCATATATAGTTAGTTGCACTAACTATATATCGCGCACCCGCAATCCACTGCTGATGATGTCACATATTACATCATTCATGACATGGTCAGTGACATCACTGATGACATCACTGATGACATCTCAAATGACATCACTGATGACATCACTGATGACATCTCATTTGACATCAATGACCACATCACTGATGATATCATTCATGTGACAATACAATGCATCTCCTCACATTTTAATATAACCTCTGTTTCACCCAGTGTTAAATACAGAGTATAATTTTTGAAACCATTGACACACCAATACTAGTTACTACATACGCACTCACTGATTCCTACGTCTACACACACCTTCACTCATTCACCCATACAATCATTCATACATACAATCACTCATCTTTACAACACTATCATATGCACTCATACACCTATACAGACACTCACAGTCTGCCACTCATCCATGGAGTTACTCACACACCTAGTCAGTCCTGTAAAGAATCAATGACACTTCCATTTTCTTGTCTATACAGTTAAACATAGAGCACCTTACATTTTCAAACATATACTAACACATACTTACCTTCTTATACAATCATTGATACAAGTACACATTGATCTGCACAGAGTCATACACCTCCCAGCCAGCCACACACACACTCAGTCTCCCATACAAATACTTGGGCAATCAATCAATAACCCATATAGTTACTCATATAGCTACTGATCAACACATGCAGCAGTTTATAGAACAACAGACATAATGATGCACAAATTAAGACAGTTTAGTCACTAACCCATGCACTCAGTGAGACACATTTAATCACTCAGTCATACAGTCAGTCATGCACCTACTAAATCCTTCGTCCAGACACTTACACATCCACTCATTCTTCAATATGTAAGACATATTTAAACTTTACAGAAACATAAAATCACTGGATGTTGTTATCAGTCATGTCATCAGTGATGTCATTTGAGATGTCATCAGTGATGTCATCAGTGATGTCACTGACCATGTCATGAATGATGTAATATGTGACATCATCAGCAGTGGATTGCGGGTGCGCGATATATAGTTAGTGCAACTAACTATATATGGAATTTCAATGGTTTTGTGTGGGTAAAATAAGGTTTTTTAAATGCTAATTCCTAACGATATATGGTCTATAACCTATGGTTTTTTCAGTGAATTTTCAAGGTTTTGTAAATGCTAATTCCTAACTATATATGGTCTATAACCTATGGTTTTTTCAGTGAATTTTCAAGGTTTTGTAAATGCTAATTCCTAACTATATATGGTCTATAACCTATGGTTTTTTCAGTGAATATATATATATATATACATATATATATATATATATATATATATTTAAAATATGTTTTTCCAACATTGAAATGGTTTGTCTAAATTAAGTGACATAATGTATGTTCTGATGTTCTGAAGTAGGGTCATGGTATAGCCCCAGTGTAATAGAAGTGCCTATGTTAAAACATTGATTGTCAAAGGTGCACAACGCCATCAATGGTTTCTAATATTTGTATGTATTTTACAATGATGAACTTATATATGTTCAACTTTAATTATCTTGAAGATCGAAATAAAGTTATTTTGATGATGGTTACTGATTGACCAAGGGGTTAGAAAGGCCAGTAGAAAAGATTCCACTTTTTTTAATATACGGAGTCCTCAAAAACTTCAGTTTCATCAACATTACATTTCAACCCTTGCACAATGAATAGCGAGGGACAGAAAATGCTTAGTAACAGTTGCATCTCAGCTTTGTTCCAATTCCTCTCAGTGTGCCAAGCAGATAAAAGACATTGTCACCATGGTCTTACCATGTACCAGGGTTTGAGGTCGGTCTATATCGTTAACCTTTGTAAATTTCCTAGTTTTTGCTAATATAAGCTCTTGAGTAAATATGAGGACATATAGTGCACACCCCTATAGGACTGAACGTTTAATGGCAGGCATGATCGAGCATTACCAGACCAATTCTTTAGGCCTGCAAATGGCATGGAGATAAGAGTTATGCATTTTAAGCCCAAACTTATCTGCATAAACTCTGTTAAGATGAAATATCTGCAATCTTCAAATTCTTTCGAATCAATGATTGCGCAGAAAGTAATCTCTGCAGTGGAAATCACAAAAAGGTGAATATTGTCACTAAATGTGTCCCCGTAATAAATCCCACTTAAAAGATATTGACTATAAGAACAATTTCAGGCAACAATACTGATGTCAAAACCAAAGACTATACACATCGATCTGCCGCCTCTAGTAATCTCTGATTCCTCTCCGTTTTGGTGTACACATCCCTATCACTTCTTAAGAGTCGTACTACAATGCACTCAAATTACCTAACACAAGCCACAAGTCCCAGAATGCATGTGGAAAATGGAAACCCAGGACTGGAAATATGCTGTCCTCGTGACATGGAGTTATTGGCCAGTCCTACATTTTTATAATGAAGAGCATCTGTTTTCGAAGCATGGAAAATAGTTGAGGGCTAGGAATTTTCTACTGGTTAGATGTGTGATTCCACAATTGTTTCGGTAACATTGATTGGGACATCTAACAAAGACAAATTTGGAAAACAACTCTATTTTCCAGTATAAGTAACAAAGTAATGAAATTGTGCTCCTGCAAATGCAGCAAATAATAGTAAGTGTTTTTGAAATGTAACGCTTCCTGCCAGGCTTCTGTTGTTTCTAAGGCCCTCATTTCAAGCGGCCTGCTTAATTGTGATATGGGGATTGACACAGGAATGACACATACAGGACAAAAGGAACTCAAGCAAAAAAAGTGTAACCACCATAAGATCAGGCATTTGGAGTGGCGTAGACAGGCCATCCCTTAAGAGCGATACTCCTTTTACCGGAATGCCAAAGAATCAAGGGGCATATTAGCAAGAACCTCGTTAAAATTATCGCCGTTTTAGCAGCAGGAAACTGACGCTAAAACAGCGATAATGGACTTGCTAATATGCGTTATAGAATTCAAATAGAAGCCCAGGTTATATGTCCTGCACATCTAACCTGGGCTTCTATTGGAATGCTATAAAACATTAGCACCCCATTATCGCCTTTTTAGCGACAGTTTCCTGCGTTCATTTTAACGAGGTTCTTGCTAATAGGCCCCTACCTGTCTTGGAGAGCTAACTTATTCTGACCCATTCAATACTAAACGAATCCAACAGGCTAAGCCTACTGCATACGCTCCTGCACCATGAGAGGAAGGAAGACCCAAGTTGGTGAGGTAATGGCCTCTTAGAGACATTTCTACCAAGAGAATAAGAAATTGGGTAAATTGAAGAAAGCATTCTTGGGCAAAATAGTCTATGACTACGCAACTCATGCATGAATCAATATTCCTGGGCCTTAGTTTGTGACAATGTCAAGCCCCATGTTATTGGCTAAAGGGAGGCTCAGGGCTAGATAAAGCTGGGTACGCGAGAGAAGCCTCCGTAACTCAGACGCAAACTCCCTTCAATGTCTCTCCCAGCAAAGAAGTATTTGTAGAATTTCTAAACAATTTTTTATGACATCTTTTTAATTCGGAACAAATACTGATGAGTAATACTTCCAACTAAAAAGCTTAATATCCACAGCGGTTTGTGAAGCACGGTATGCACACGGTATACCCATAACTAATTATATTATTTTCATTCCTGATTAGTGAAGTACTTTTTCTTTTATCAAAGAGAACACTTAAAACTAATTTTTTAGAAGCTTTTTAGTTTTCCCATGACAGCTGGCAAGTAATGCGTCTTCCGGAAATTTGCCCTATAAATATTTGTACATGTGGTATTAGAAATCTCTGAGCTGAATAAACATTTAGGTATATTGGAGGGATGAAATATGCATTTGAGACATTCTATAGAGGAGAGAAATCCTTGCTAAGACCTGCTACTAATTTATTCAAGCCAGTTCTACTCCACAAGGCTGTTATCTTTTTGTTGCTTTTAACAGCTATCTCTTTTAGGAAATGACAAGTACCCAAGATATAATGGTCTACGTTTATAGTTGACAACAACTAGGCAATATGGGCCACATGTACCTAATTTTTTTGTTTTGGCGAATCGGACCGTTTGCAACCGCAAAAAAACCTTTTTGAATGTACAGAATCCTATTTTGCAATTTGGTAACCTAATACTGAATCACAAAGTGGGTTACAGTATTAGGAAAGTGTGTGTTAAGGTTGTCCCTTCCCAACAGAGACTTGCAGTGCTTGGTATGAATGTTTTGAGACGCTAAATGCAGTCCAAAAACATTTGCATTTTAACACCTACTTCAAGTAGGTTGTAGCCCAGTACCAAACGGGAAGGGGTCCCTAGGGGACCCCTTCCCATTTGTGAATGCATGTGAAAACATTTAAGAGCAGGCAGTGGCTCTATGGACCACTACCTACACTTAAAAAAATGATACAGAAATGTTTTTGTTTTTTTAAATGCATCCTATTTTCCGTTAAGGAAAATGAGCTGCATTAACAAAAAAACAAAGTTGCTTTATTTAAAAGCAAACATAGACTGTCCCCAGCTGGCCACCATTCCTGTGATTTTAGCAATACCCAATGGGTTACAAAAGCAACCTACCTCATGAATATTATTGAGGTAGGTCAAATGCGACCCATTTAGGAGTCATTAAATGTGTTGAGGACACCATCCTTCCTACACAAGAATGGGTAGACTCAGTAACCTCCTTTTTTGATAACAAAGTCAGAACCATCTATTCATCTTTTCCCCAAGGTGACATACATCCGCATCAGCAGAATAGCCGCTTGTCCATGCCACCTTCACAGTCAGAACTAAATTATGTGCCCCTGCTGTTGGAAATTGAACACCTAACAGTTAATGAAGTGTTAGGCGGTCTAACTAAGATTAAATCAGGTTTCCTGTGGACCCTCTTCTGCCCCGTTCTTGTTAAAAAATTATGCCCTAACTCGTAAATACACTAACTGAAATATCTAATATGTCATTGCAACAAGCCAGGGTCCCTACTCCTTGGAAAAAAGCCCAAGTCAAGCCTATTCTAAAAAGTGGGCGAAGCAGGCAACACTACGCCCACACCTTGGGCGTAGCGAAGTTGCCCGCCTCCCGCCTCCCTCCCGCCCTCCCGAACAAACCTAAATTTACTAAATGGGCAAATAAAATAAAAGAAAAGGCACTTACCTTGTCCGCGGCGTCCCGGGGCTTGCGTTTCTCGCGAGAAATGCGCATGCGCGGGCGGGCGCGCATGCGCATTGGTTATGAAGATTGCGCCGTGAACGAGCAGAGGGAGCCCCGGGACGCCGCGGACAAGGTAAGTGCCTTTTATTTAATTTTATTTGCCCACTTAGTAAATTTAGGTATGTTTTGGAGGGGGGCATGCTGGGCGTAGTGGGGCTACGTGAAGTACATAGGTGGGCGTAGTTTCTCGCCCACTTTGTGTAGCTTCGCGTAGCCCCACTACGCACAGTACGCCAGGGTTAGTTTTATGTGAGATGGTGCTCTAGCATGAGCTGAGCCTGTCTGCAGCTTTCGGAACCATGTCCTTCTAGCTGTTCTAGGATAATGCCATACCATATACTCTCAAGTGCATTATGAACCTCACGGTTAAATGCTATCTTTGGTTTGGCTTTATCAAAACATGTTGTGTAAGGTGTCATACGCTTTGGAATACTACCCCCTCGCCAGTTCTGGCGACGGGGGTAGCATTCCACCCTTCTAGAGGGAGAAGACATGTTACTTCCATTAATCCTGGTTAAAGTTAACCAGAGCCTCAGCATCACATAATGGATGCTGCTGCCACAGACACAGGTCTGACCTCCTGCTGCTGGGAGTACTTCCAGCGAGGGAGGCTTGGACAATAGGTTTCCTGTCACAGGGAGGTGCTAGCACCACCCCAGACAGGCTATAGTGTATTGGGGCAGGGAGGTCTGAATGAAAGGAGACACTGCCTGGGGCACACAAGTTGTCCCATGCATAGTCCAGTTCAAACCGGTGCTGGGGCACTCCAGCCCCAGCTCTGGCATGCAACTGGACAAAGGGAAAGGGGTGTAACCACCCCCTTCCTTGGTCCCACCCATAGGAGGGACCTAGCAGGTAATCCAGACCCTAGATTTGGTATATAGGTAGGATCTGTGTCCTTAGACTTTAGATATATCCTGACTGAAACTCTGATACGAAACTCTGGACTTTCGACATCCTACTCGACGTAGAAGACTGAAGAATCTCCCTTGTGGTCAAGGAGTGACCACCCGGTGCAAGCAGGCACCATCAAGTGCTCAACGGTTTGCTTTGTAGTTGCTCCCGCCGGAGCTCGAACACAGAGCCTGACAAGACCCAGACATCCAACAGCCCGATCCACAGCCACAGCAAAGCTGAGACCCGTGGAGGCGACGAGAGACGTGGGACCGGCCATCTCGGAAAGCCAGCGAATTGCTTTCCGTGCAACTTCTGAGGCACCCTCGAAGTTGTGCATTGGGGATTGAGAAGCCCCAGCCCAGAGCACCAACTGCACTGAAGATCACCTCTCCACACTCACCGAGTGCTGCGTGGAGCCCTTTTGCATTTTCCTGCTGAACGCGTCTGTCCGGTTACTTGCCCATTGGCTAGTGGCCTCTGTGATGACGAAATCTGAAATCTACACTGCTGGGCTTGTTGCTCCAGACTGGCCCTTGCTTCCCTGTGAAGGAGAAGCCCCTCAGTTCTTGCTGGCCTGAGTAAGAAGCCCTCTTTGAATCCTGCATGGGTCGCCTTTGCCAAGGCTTGTTGACTCCAATCCGGAAGCCGACACCGCCGACAGCGAGAGCCTTTGTGGGACAGTCTGTATCCAGCTCCTGGTCATCGTCGACACCTCCTGGTCCATGTGGCTGCAGAGACAAGCTTCACAACATCACCTGATTGCTTCCCGACATCGCCTGGTTTCTTCCTGGTTCCATCCTGGTCACTGGCTAGTGCCCCAGACTCTTTCCCCTCTACTTTCAGGTACTCCTCATCCTCGATCCACCCTTGGATCCAACCGTACTCTTCTCTCCTGGTCGCCTGCAGCATCTTTTCTCCAAGGCTCCATAGAACTCCATGACGAAACCCGACACACTTTGGGACCTATGCACCCGCTTCCTGTGGGTGAGGTAACGCTAGTACTGCGGTGCTCCTGTGAATATTAACTCTCCTAGTCTCCTAGTTTCCAGTGGTTAGCTTCTAGTCCAGTCGTAAGACTCCTAATTCTTTAACTTTGTAACTTTATTGACTTCTATGTGTGCACGCGTGCGCAATTAGACACTGCACACGCATCCCGTGGGCCTCCTGCTCCCTAACAACTGTTAGTCCAGTGTAGCCCCAGCGATTCACAAAGCCCTAGACCTTACCATTGTTCATGACGTGGTTCTTATACCACTATTTTATTATATGGTTTAGCGGGCCACCAGGGCCTATCCATATTTGTGCAACTTATTGTATGTTATATTAAGTTTCTTGTTATGTGCTTGTGCATCTGCCCTCATAAAGAGTTCAGAGGATTGATTTAGAAATAAACACTTATATATTTTGAATATATAACCTGTGTGGTGTCCTTTCATTTGGTATTAAAGGGATTGCAAATGTTAAAACAGCTGGCTTCACATGCCCTCTTGAGTTAAGCCTAAGACTGCTTTTGTCCATGCTACCACTAGGATAGCTGGTCTATAAGGTTGACTTTACAACCATCACCATTGTTTGTTTGGACTGGTGCAAGGTGCTCACTAGAATAGTGAACATCATATACCAGGCCACCTTCTCACACCATCTCATTGTTACCTTACTTTGGGAAGGTGTTAGAACACCTACTCAATAAATACCTCAATGCCCATCTTGAAACGCATGGTCTCCTGGACCCCTCTCAATCGGGCTTCCGCGCAGCTCATAGCACAGAAACTGCTGTTGTTGAAATTACCGACAACATCAGGCATGCACTGGATAAAAGAGAATCAGCAATGTTGGTCCTCCTGGACCTATCCGCGGCCTTTGATACTATCTCCTACAGTATTCTGAAACATCGACTCTGGGAGGTGGGAATCAGAGGGTAGACCCTGGAATGGTTTGAGGACTATTTAACCGACCACTCAACTACCGTTCTTATTGACTCTATAGCCTTGTGCAGCCGACTAGTCAATGTAGGTGTCCCACAGGGCTCCATCCGTAGCCCTATGTTGTTTAATCTTTATTTAATACTGTTGGCTAGTATCATATGGTTTTGAAACAGTGTCGTATGCTGATGACACTCAACTGCTTATCACCTTTGGTCCAGACTATGTGGACACAAAATCCCATTTTAAAAACTGTATGGTCCATGGGAATGATTGGATGGGCAGGCACAAACTACAAATTAATGGCAGCAAGACCGAGATCATCTTGTTCGGCAGAGTGGAGGAACACTGGTCACATGACTGGTGGCCCTTGGAACCGGGACCATGTCCATCTCCCAAGCAAGCAGTACGCAATCTTGAAGTAACCATCGATATCTCATTGTCCATGAAAACCCATGCTAACACAGTACTTGGTGCCTGCTGTGGGATCATGGGTAATCTCTGTAGAATCTTCAAGTGGTTACCCATTGAAGCTAGGAAACCTTCGGTGCAAGGTCTTGTTATCAGTCGTCTGGATTATGGGAATGCTCTGCTGGTGACACTTAATGAAGATTTGCTTTCCAAGTTCCAGATTCTTCAGACCACCGCTACAAGACTCATTGTCACTCTCCCATCCAGATCACCCTCTGCTCCCAATCTTAAAACCCTTCATTGGCATCCAGTGCGGTAGAGAGGCCATTTTAAAATTCTGAGTCTCACACACAGGCCCAAGATACCTAGCGAAGAAGCTCCAAATGTACAAGCCTGGAAGACCCCTAAGGTCTAGCACCAAATTTCACTGTGTCTTGCCACGTTCCCGAAACGGCAGTCAATCATTCTCTTATTTGACCCCTAAGCTTTGGAATAAACTTCCACCGCATCTCCCATCCATAGTTGATCATAGATGCTTTCATTGAGAATTAAATACCTGGCTCTTTTCCCAGTAAACTGGTTTTCATTGCCCTTTTGCTGAAGTTTCTGCCCAGCACCATGAGACCTCCCCGGTGATATGTGCGCTTAATAGGAAGATTTGACATTGACATTTGTACATAGACCTTAATTGATGTAGAAAAACAATTAAGTGATAAAGTATAAAGGTTTTATTTTACAGTGGCTGGGAGATTGATGAACCCAGGTAGGTTTGCCACCCTATTCTCAAATTGTCTACACCAGGTAGCCCTTAATATAGTGTATTTTTGCTGAGTTATACATACTAATCATGTGACCGACAATGACCATATTTGAGCAAAATTACACAACTAAAACCAAGCCTCTCACCTTCCTTCATTCATTGGAGCAATTACTAACCCTGGGGGGTGAACTCTGCTCCGCTCTCGGAGTTTGCAGAGTTTTCTGCACTCCACGTTATGCGGAGCTTGCGGAGTTCCCAAAAATGTTAGTCAACATCAAGTTGGTGACAGCAAGCGAGGAAAATCAACCTCCCGGTAAGATTTTTACTCGTTCGCGATCTTCAATATCAAGCTGGCAAGCGCAAGTGTGAAAAATCAACATCCCGGCAAAAATTCTCAACACGGGGGATCAGGTTTCCCATTGCGAGTGGTCACGTTTGCTAGCGACAGCTTGCATTGAGAAACTGCCCGTTTGCATTGAGAAAGCTGCCGCTCGAGTAAAAATCTACTCGAGCTGCAGAAGAGGAAAGCAGGGACCGCTTGCACTGTGCATGGTGCCGTTCACAATGATTGCAAGGTGCGGACAAGCATCCAGCACTGTGCAATCACAGCAAATTGCATTTTTCCATTATACTTTGGCGCTTGCGGGGCTCTGCGAAATTCGGCTGAGTTTTTTTTTGCACTTCGCCCAGGGTTTGCAATCACTCCCACCCTCCTGACTTTGTGTTTTAAGTGTTATCTGCCTGCGTGTTATTTGGTTTGTGTAATCTATGCGTCCTAAAACTCAAGCAGAACGCGTGATCTGACTGCGTGTTATTTGATTTGTGCAATCTGACTATGTGTAAATCTGACTACGTGTCTATTTCTACAGCCTCAGCATAAACACAGTGCATGATCATGCTCTTGTTGAGTGTATTTTGATCATCCCTGTGCCTTATCATTCCCTACGAAATTGACCTCAAAGCTGATTGGTTTACTTGCATTACTCCTCTGGTACCACCTCCTTGCACGATCATTCTCTGGAGGAACTCTCAATACTGGTTTGTTTGATGTACCAGGGACTTCTTGATTTGTGTGTTTTATTGATTTCTAGCTACCATCAGTATGTATCAAAGGTTTCAGCTATTCTCTCTCTGAGCTCGTTCACTGTAATTTATTAACTTGAAGCATTGGGCACATTTTGTGGCTGTGTTTTTACAGCAATGCAGTATTAATTGAAAGATTCAACACATAACAAGCAGCACCACTATTATTGGAAGTTAGGATTTAAATAGTCTGGATACCCAATTCGGAAGTCAACTAAACCGGTTAGAGAACCAATAATCTGGGGCACCTCCTTCTTCATGCATAGTCTATTGTAAGTTATGTAAAGTCTGTATGGCTTTAGTTAGAGAGCCATTTTCTGCATCATTCCCCGGTATATATGTACAGCATGCAGCTCCTATTTTGGCACAAACTCCACCGTCAATAGCTGTTAGTAAATCCAACACATAAATGTATTATGTTACCATCATTCTCATGGATGTTAGTACTTCTTTAATTGAATTAAAGCTGTCTTCAATATCGTTCATAATTTTTTTAAGTTTCCTCCTTGTATTCTGCAACCACCTTGCATTTGCTTTTATTTGCAAGTTGAATATGGGTATGGACCCTCCTGAATTCACTTGGCTTTCACTTAAAAGTCAGAAGTCTTGCAGGATATTTTTGTTCTTTTCTGGTGAAGAAGGGTCATATTTTTGCTCATTGGGTGTGTGTACAATGCTGAAATATCATCATCATCATCATCATCATCATCACAAGCTTTATTTCGACACAAAAGTCATAAAAGCATTATAAAACAAAGGTAACATGGCCATTAGACCACGTATAGAATTAAAAAGATACAGTGACATAAATACAGTGAGTCATCCTAAAGAAAAATTAAAACTAGATAATAATTCATAACTTTAAAATGCATAGAAAAGCTTTTAAAATGCTTGGGCTAATTGCCAGTGTTTACGAAGAAATAAAGTGCTTGTGCATGATAGTATTTATGGCAGTCCTGTCATTTATTTGAAGATTTAGCTACTGTCTGTACAATTAAAACTACTACGTCTTCTTTACAAGTGCTTTTCTTTGTATCAGCCACACTTGGCCCAAATACTTTGCCATACAACATGATAAAAAGGTCTGGTGTCAGGTTTAAGAATATGAAGTGCAACATGGTGATCCCGTGTTCCAAGCTGCCGGCAAAGCTGGCTCAATAATTTTTCCCGCGGTAGTTTGTATGCCGGGCAGGCAAACAACATATGAGCAATGCTTTCCACAGGGGAAGTACAGCTGGGGTAGTCTTTTCCATTGTTGGTGGACCATTTTACAGTCACTTCCCCTACTGGGAGAGAGCCGTACCTGAAATGCGTGTTCTATCTCTAGGTACTTTTATTGAGTCCAGGTAAGGCTCATAGTATCTACTTTGCTTGTGTGAGTATAACTCAGTTGTCAATTTGCCCACATTAGTTCTACTAATATCACGTTGGTCCACCCATTCTTTGTACAGGCATGTAAGTTCCTCCCTCCTTGGGGGTTCGTGACTGGCGCAGCATCCACTAAGTCCAATTGCTGAAAGCATCTTTTTGGTATCACGTATACAAACTATTTTCCCCCCAGTGTCAAGCCTAATAACCTCAGTGAGTGCCTCTGCATATGGTGAAAGCTCAGGGCTCCTCCTGATGCAGGCCCAAAATAGTAAAGGGCTCAGCCTGGCTATGTCACTTTTCGGCCGCCTACCCATGTCCAGTAATACCTGGGTGAGGGGGTGTATTTTGGTGCTGATACTAGATCTCTTAAGAATTTATGTTCTTCTCTGCAAGCTCATCCAGATTGTCGTATCCCCAGACTTCGGCACCATATAGGGCAGCGTTGACCACCTTTACATTGTATATCTGAAGGGCTGGGGCTACAGGCTTTCTGCAGGAAAGGTAATGTTCTTTAACAACTGCACCTGCCGTGCGCTTATGAGCCATCAGCAACTTGCCCAGGTGCGGTCTCCATGACATTTTATCAGAGAGCCTTACACCTAAATAGTCAAAGATATCGACATTTTCAGGCGGGGAGGTCCCTCCTAGAAGTGGGGCCTTCCTACATGCCCTATGGGGATTGAAGGCCATGAATTTCGTTTTGCTGTAATTTATAATTAGGCCCCGAGTTTCACAGAAGAGATGAAATTTGTCAACTAAACTCTGTGGCCCTGCTGGGGTCTTAGATATCAACAACGTGTCATCCGCAAGCAACAAAGTTGGTATCTCCCCCCCCCCAAGATCAGTGAATCTGCTGGCTTCTCTAGGAGGAAGTCCACTACCCTGTTCACATATAGGGAGAACAGGGTAGGTGCCAAGTAGCAACCCTGCCTTACTTCTCGCTTGACATTGATGTGCTTGGTAAGTTGGCCCTGGTCTCCCCACCTAACCTGAGCAAAGTTGGCCTCCCATTTCGCCTACCCATTTCTCCAAGCGTGTCCCATAACATGGATCTAAGGACCGGGTCAAAGGCAGTCTTCAGGTCAATAAATGCTAAGTAAAGACTGTCTTTGCATAGTACCACAGTCACCCAATGAATGAGAAGGAATCTGAATACTTGGTCCATTGTCCCAGTTATGTTCTAAAACCCGCCTGAAACTGGGAAAGAATGTCCCCTTCCTCGGATCATGTCTGGATCCTTTGCTGTAGAATCCAACCAAATACCTTCTGCATGGCATCTATTAAGCTTATTGGTCGATAGTTAGCGGGGTCGTCCCTAGCTCCCTTTTTGTATATTGAAACTATTTCAGCGGACTTCCATGACGCTGGGACAGATACACCTTTGGTGTTAGTTAGTATTAAAATGTAACGTGTCCATTGAACACGATCAGCCAGAAATAGATCACCTGGTAAGCCATCCGGGCCAGCAGCCTTTGCGGGGACTATTTTGCTTATGGCAGTTTCAACCTCCTTAATCATAAAATATTCCTCCTCTAACGGGTGCCCAATTTGCCCTGTTGGTTCCCCCTCTTGGATATCTCTTTCAGTGCAATAAAGCCCTTCAAAGTGATTGAACCAAACTTGACTGATGATGTGATTTGGGGGAGAACGTGGTCCTGATCTACTGCCCCAGGAAACCAGTTTCCAAAAGAGATTATTATCTCTAGATGAGCATGCATCATTCAATTGTTCCCAGCGAGAAGCATCCCAAGATATCTTAGCCTTACGTTGGGCCAGTTTATAGGAAGTTCTGGCAGCTTTTATTTGTGTTTTGTTGTTCCCCTTGATTGCCTTGATTAAGGCCGACCTATTTTCCTTGCAGTCCCTGTTGAACCAGGATTAAGGGTCCTTGGCCAGATCACTTGCTTTCTCCTTTTCTAGTATAATCAAAAAGTATACTTTTTTTTTGTTAATTATATGCTCATGGATCCTAAATACTTCTAGAAGTCCTTTGGTGCTATATACCACAGGTTGGAGCTTGGCCATGCCGGTTGCTAGCTCTTGTTTAATACCGGCAATCTTGCTCTCACTAAATGCTACCTTTTCCCACTTCAAGGTCTTTTTGCAATTTGATGGGACTACATTTCTGGTAACTGCCAGGGATTGAATGTTCACTCAATCAGAAGGATTTACATCCTAGAGGGGTTTTAGGGTTAGGCACAAGGAGTTGTGATCGCTTTCTGTTGTTGAGCCCACTCGCATGTCGATCAGATGCCCCCATAATCTAATGTCTAGAAGGATATAGTCAATCCGTGATGGGCCGCTAGTTCTAATGAAGGGGTTGGTATCTTGTTTGTCAGATTGAGACCCGCCATTAGTAGCTCTTAGGCCATATTCCATGGTCATGGAATTCAATTGGAGAACCTGTTTGGTCCATCTTTTAACTGGTTGGAGGTCGAGTTGGGGTATAGCCCAACTAGCGTCTTGGGGTTCACCTATGAACCCCTGGCCTCCACGGCCAGGGGTTCATAGGTGCAGTTCAAGTCACCTGCGCCTATGGTTTTTGCATGTGGTGGACATTTATCCAGACATTCCTCTATAGCAGAGATCGTGATTGAAGGCCTACCACACGTGGTCCCTCTCGTGTAAATGTTAAAAAGCTCAATTTGGCTATCGCCCATTGGTCTCCTAATACTCAACCATAGAATGTCTGGACTTAAGATTGTATTGAAGGTGATTTGACAATCGAGAGCTATACTTGTCCAAACAGGCCCCCTGAAGGACGCCCTTTCCCGATAGATATTGCCATGATAAAGTGGCAAGTATAACCATGTTTATATAGAGGTTCCAAACTCCACGTCTCCTGGAAGATACAAATGTCGAAATTCCCAACAAAATCATTCCAATGAGGGAGAAGGAATTTGCTATCAAATCCTGCCAAGTTCCAGGATACAATTTTTAATTGCTGATGGGGTGAATGCCACCCTTTGTGGGGAAATAGCGTTGTTTCCCAACATAGGGTCTGGAGATGGTAAGTCTTTGAGCGGAGGTGGGTCGGTGCCTAATTCCTCATCTGGATATGTTATTGCCCCATTTGTGCCCGCTTGGCAATAAAAAAATTGTGCATGATAATTTGGACGAGCAGAGACGATCAGAGAGGATTGTTTTCGCATCATTGGACTCCAAAGAAGATGTGCCTTCTGGATAAATTGTTGCTTGTGTGTATTGTGTCTTGCCTAGCCTGTGTAAGGGCTGGTGTCTAAACTGAATGGAAGAGCCATTCTGGGGGCATGTGCGGAACTTTTGCGTGGGCAGTTCCCCTCACGGCTAGTAGGGGCAGAGTCATTCAATGCTGGCCGTTTACCTCACAGCGGCGGCGCGGTGGTATTGCCCCCGTTTGCTGCTGTCCCGGGCTAGAGTGTTCAATTTTCATGCCCCCTGGGATTATTAGCACCGGGGGTATGCAGAGTCAGCAGGGAACAGACGCCGTGCCATCTGGGTGGCAGTTGGGTATAGACTTTTTCTCCACACTGCCAGTAGTAATACGTTAGTTGGGAGGTGCCTTTATTTTTTGTGGTGCTTCAGTTATGCTTGATCCCACTGGAACTGTACCATTGCCCTTAAAACATAAAGAAAAATGTGTTACTTTAATCACTTTTATATTTTTAGGAGGAGGGCTAACAGTGATGTAATTAGAGGCATAAGTGTTCCAAATAGGCTTACACCCTTTTGTATGTGTACTGTTTAGTTCCTCCTCCCACAGAGACCTCTCTTGGCAAGAAATTATGAGATTGTGACTCCTTCTGTGAGTAAATGAATCCAAATATTAGCATTGTTGGCCAATTTTCACACCCATCTTGGGTTGTCTCATGAATGTCTGTGTAATTGTTACATCTAAGACTGGGTTCGTTTACTGCTACCTTTTCCTGCTGTATCATATATTCTTTCTGTAATTCATGTCTTTTATAACTTCCTAAAATCTGTCCTCTTCTTCACATATCTTCTAGTGCTTCACATATCATGGATCATTCTGTTTTAAATTTTGGTTAAACTGTTACTTGTTTCATAGGCAGAGGAGTATGTACATATGTTTGTTGCTTGGAATAAATAGGGCTGTATTTGACCTCTTACTCTACAGGCAAGCAAATGTATCAAGCAGAGGGTGATGTTTGGGTCTACCTCTTTTGTTAAGTATAACACTGGGGCGGATGTTGAGTGAGGTATTAATGAACACACGTAACATGGTGTATTTGTGGTCTGTTCTCCAATGTTTTTCATATGTGCATACCATGTGTCATCTTTTAATCCTGTATGAATCTTGTCATCTTTAGTGTGTTTGAGTGTACGCTATTTGTTTCTCTACCTTCCCTACGTGTCTGCTTTTTTATTCTATCATTGTCACTACTGCTATTATTACCCCTATCAGTGTTGCTCATTAATTATTTAGGTGAATTCATATGATATATATACATACATAACCCAGCCATGCATAACAGAAAAATTAACAAAATACATATCTTATATCTCTTTGTGGTGAAACAAAGTCCAAATGCCATGTTGGAGGGGAGGATGTCTTTGGTTGCTTCTCCTTTCTTCAGCCTCCCCTCTTTTATTTTTTTCACATCTCCTGGTATTAAACTTTAATTGCCCATAGTATGTGGGTCCGGTGAATCCTTGGTGTTGTGTCTTTCACTTTCAGGGCTGTATCGTTGATTCAGTGACTGTGTAAGTTCCTTCAAACTTAGGGTCTTTCCACTTCCTGATGACCGTCTTGATGCACACTGTGTCTCCTGGTTGTGGGACGGGGTCTGCCTTTGCAGGATAGTTGGAGCTCTTTGGTTGGTACCCTAAAACCTGTTTAGAAAACAATTCTGCTGCCTTTGTTAGTTGAGACAAATAGTCACACATTACTTGTTTCAGGATCTGTTTTTCTTCTGGATATATGATGCTGCATTTTAATAGTCCTCCCTATCACTATCTGATGGGGTGTGAGGTGATGATCAATACTAAGGGGCTCATTAGGATGGCGGACGGAAGAGCCACCGCGGCCCTGGAGTAGGCGGAAAAAGCCTTTTCCGTGTCCGCCTGCCGCGGATACTCCGTCCGCCATATCAGGATAGGAAAACGTGTCAAATTTCCGTCCGCGACGGAAAAGCACGCACCGCCGCCGAACTACACACGAGACCGTGGCGGACGGAACACATCCGGAGGCCCCGCCGTACGTACTGACGTCGAAGACCGTCCCCCAAATCAAGATGGCGGAAAATACACATAAAACCGCAGCGGAAAAACAACCTGTCTGAACACGGCGGAATCCCCACTGCGAAGATAGGTGACATAGCAGAGATACCCACCGCAAGCTGACCACCACCATGGACCCAGCGCTACACGCTTTCCCGATGCTCTTCGCGATCCACCACGTCCTAGTCATGGCCCACCATGGACGACGACGCAGGTAAGGCACAAACCATTGGCTGTCTGCAGGGGAATACCAGTAAGGGACGTGACGTAGGGAGGGGGAGTGTCATGTTACCGAAACCACTGATGAGAAGCAAATACGAATACACATTAGTAGTACGCAAGCAGGAATGACAACGACAGACCACGAGACTTGATAGACTACCTTTATTGTACAAAATAGGGGTATAATCACAGTGTATGCGTGAGCATGGGCAAAGTGGGCACCAGAGCAGCTACATCATTGGCAGTCAACGAGAGGGCAGAATGCAGTATCAGAGCATCAACAGGGCATTGTGGAGTACAGAGCAGGTACATCATAGGCAGTAAACGAGAGGGCAGAATGCAGTATCAGAGCATCAACAGGGCATTGTGCAGTACAGAGCAGGTACATCATAGGCAGTAAACGAGAGGGCAGAATGCAGTATCAGAGCATCAACAGGGCATTGTGCAGTACAGAGCAGGTCCATCAGAGGCAGCACGTGAGAGGGGCTAAGTGCATCAACAGTCCATTGCACAGAACAGGTCCATCAGAGGCAGCACGTGAGAGGGGCTAAGTGCATCAACAGTCCATTGCACAGAACAGGCCCATCAGAGGCAGCACGTGAGAGGGGCTAAGTGCATCAACAGTCCATTGCACAGAACAGGTCCATCAGAGGCAGCACGTGAGAGGGGCAGTATGCAGTATCAGAGCAACAACAGGGCATTGTGCAGTACAGAGCAGGTACATCAGAGCAGGTAACGAGAGGGCAGCATGCAGTATCAGAGCATCAACAGGGCATTGTGCAGTACAGAGCAGGTACATCATAGGCAGTAAACGAGAGGGCAGCATGCAGTATCAGAGCATCAACAGGGCATTGTGCAGTACAGAGCAGGTACATCAGAGGCTGCACAACTACGTGTCCCTACCAACCCGTCACAGGGACCACAAGAGTGCCACGCAGTTCTCAATGGACACACCATGTGAAGTAACATTTGAGTGAAGTGTACAGCACCTCACATCACAGAATCAGGGGGACTGCGTGAACTACCTGCCTCGGACACACTGGCAGCACCAGCAACAGGAGTGTGAGACACAGCCACAGCCCGAGTGACACACACATGGGCCACGGACCCAGACACACTGGCAGCACCAGCAACAGGAGTGTGAGACACAGCCACAGCCCGAGTGACACACACATGGGCCACGGACCCAGACACACTGGCAGCACCAGCAACAGGAGTGTGAGACACAGCCACAGCCCGAGTGACACACACATGGGCCACGGACCCAGACACACTGGCAGCACCAGCAACAGGAGTGTGAGACACAGCCACAGCCCGAGTGACACACACATGGGCCACGGACCCAGACACACTGGCAGCACCAGCAACAGGAGTGTGAGACACAGCCACAGATGTAGTCACTGACACGTGAGCCACTGACCCAGACAGACTGCCAGCACCAGAAACAGGAGTGTGCAACACAGCCACAGATCTCCTAACTGACACGTGAGCCATAGACCCAGATACCCTGCCAGGATCTGCAACAGGAGAGGGCACAACTGACACTGTGCCACCATCTGATACATGAGAGTCAACAGCACCAGCGCCACTGGGACAACTGAAATGATGAGCCACAGGGCTGTATGGGCCAGGAGGCAGGGTGGGCCTGGGAGCTGGGGATAGCTCACCTAGAGCCAAATCGGGGTTGGCAGGTGTCAATGGTGTGTGTCTGCGTTTCTTAGGGAGGTGTGAGTGCACCCTGGACAGGACTGGACTGCCAAGTGGTGGGGACTCCAAAGAATCACCACCCAGCATAGGTGGAGCAACTGCTGCCGGGGATCTGGTTTCTGGGGACGTGCTGGAGCCTGCTTGTCGTTTGCTCTGTGCCTGCCGCCTGGACTCGGAATGATGTGTAATGGGGGATGCAACAACAGGGGACACCCACCTCTGCTTCTGACTGGCCTGGATGGGAGTGGAGGTATGGGGGGACTCCGCCGCGGAGACATCAGTTTGGCGTTTAGTAGAAAACATCAGCCTCAGTGCAGCCAGGGGTGAAGTATGCCTGTCCTTGATAGCGCCATTGTCCATGCTAGATGCCTTGCCCGTAGGATGTGCCTTATCCTTAGGTGGAGTGTTGTCTCTGGATGTAGCCTGTGCCCTGCTCGCCGCCCTGTTCCTGCCAGCAGGCTTGTCGTCTGTGGTGCACCTGTCTCCAGCAGACACCTGCTCTCTGTGTGTGTCCCTGCCCTTGGGAGTGGTCCTATCCACTGCTGTGGGCCTGCTCTTGGGAGTCTCCCTGCTCTTAGTAGGTGCCTTAGTCTTCTCACTGTCCTTGGGAGTGTCCCTTACCTCTGCTGTGGGCCTGCTCTTGGGAGTCTCCCTGCTCTTAGTAGGTGCCTTAGTCTTCTCACTGTCCTTGGGAGTGTCCCTTACCTCTGCTGTGGGCCTGCTCTTGGGAGTCTCCCTGCTCTTAGTAGGTGCCTTAGTCTTCTCACTGTCCTTGGGAGTGTCCCTGACCTCTGCTGTGGGCCTGCTCTTGGGAGTCTCCCTGCTCTTAGTAGGTGCCTTAGTCTTCTCACTGTCCTTGGGAGTGTCCCTTACCTCTGCTGTGGGCCTGCTCGTGGGAGTCTCCCTGCTCTTAGTAGGTGCCTTAGTCTTCTCACTGTCCTTGGGAGTGTCCCTTACCTCTGCTGTGGGCCTGCTCTTGGGAGTCTCCCTGCTCTTAGTAGGTGCCTTTGTCTTCTGACTGGCCTTGTCCAAGGAACAGTCCATGGACATGTGAGTATCCCTTGCCTTGGGAGTACCTTTCGTGTTGAATGCCTGTGTAGCTCCGGAAGGCATGTCCCCCAACAACACTTGTGGATCCTGTGTGTGTACTCCAGTGCATCTGACGTCGTCTACGTGAACAGATTTAGCTGATCTAGGGGATGGGGTCTGTGCCCTGCGTGCCCTGACGTGCTGTCTGACGCTGCTTCTAGTGCAATAACCTGTATTTGAGTCCTGCTCAGAATAATCACTACCCCCTGAGACATCCAGCGGTGTAGATGGGGAAACAGAAGTAGCACCCTGTTCGTTTGACTGTACTATTGCAGACGACACACTGCTTGCCAATGACTGCACTGTCCTGTGTAGACCTGCAAGATCGCCATGCATCCCTTCCATGAATGCCACCACCTGCCCCAACTTCCTATCATGGTCCTGGAAAGCATTTGTCATATTGGTCTGCCCCACACACAGCTGTCGCAGCAGATCAACGGCCTCAGCACACAGTGCATTTTGGCTCACCGTGGCAGGGGCAGCGGTGCCTGCACCGAACGCCACTCTGCTCCCCCTACTCCTCCGGCCACGAACAGTACATGGTGCAGTTGGCGGAAGTGTGGGCCCTGTGTGCTGTCTTCCGACAGAAGGTGATGAGTGCCCACTCCCAGTCTGTGACAACAGTGCAGGCTCACCAAGAGTGTCCGACGAGGAGGACGATGGTGTCTCCACATGCGAGTCCTCAGGGACGGTCCTGTCCCCCTCTCCGGCGCTGGCCTCCTCCGTGTCAGTCTGCGTGTGTGCGAAGTCTGAGCCGGACTCATTTCCTCGGCTACTCTCCACCGTCTGTGGCTGAGTGTCCTCTGTCAAAGCTGAAATGCACAGAAAAGATGTGTGAGTCATGGGCACACTCACGTACAGAAGGAACAGGATAGCCAAATCACATAGCAGACAAAGGTTTAGGAGCCCTCATCCTGCACATGGCCCACCCCTACCAGTCATCCTCACATTTTCTGCCATGGGGCCATGGACCACTAGGGGATGTGCTTTAACACTCAACTACTAAGCAAGTGGCGTGTCAACATGGCGGACCTGGATGTCAAATGAGTACCATCCAATGGGACCAAAATGGCATCACAGGCATACATACGCAACACGGAACTCAATAGTGTGTCTGTGCACCAATACATGCATAGCACTCACAAGTTTCCTACACAGACAGTATGCTCACCGCTAGTTTGCTGTTGATCGGCACTCAGACGTTCGGCCAGTTCAGGATGCGTCACTGCAATGATACGGTGCATGAGAGGGGTCATGGAGCGTCGGGCCAGACGGGGCGTCCTTGGAATCAGGCCCAGTGTTACTTCCGCTACATTCTTGCTCAGCCTGGAAATGTCGTCCCAGCGTTTGTGGCAGTGTGTATGTCGTCTGTTGCACACCCCCAATGCCCGTACTTCCCGTGCTATGCTCCTCCACAGGTCCTTGCGAAGGTGCAGCTTGACCTACCATGATGGGAGACAAAAGGGTTTAAGTCAGTGGACAGGTGGCCTGTCACACACATAGGGGCAAGACGTTACTGTCAGCAGCCATGCACAATCAGGAACATATGTCTAGCCCACACTACAAAGCTAAGATAGAAATAGGCCTGATCATTTGGCCCCCTCATGCACACCAACATGTCCCACACTGCACTTACCACCCGTCCCGGTGCGCCGTAGAGGCGTCCATAGTTGCGGAGTACACCGTCCACGAGGACATCAAGCTCCGCGGCGGTGAAGGGTCGAGACCGGATCTCTTTGCCTCTCGACATGGCAAGATCACGGAGTATGGCACTAGAGCAGCAGTCGGTGGTCAGCTCAGCAGCAGCAGCAGGTCGAGGTGATGGTCACAGGCAGCAGTCGGTGGTCAGCTCAGCAGCAGCAGCAGGTCGAGGTGATGGTCACAGGCAGCAGTCGGTGGTCAGCTCAGCAGCAGCAGCAGGTCGAGGTGATGGTCACAGGCAGCAGTCGGTGGTCAGCTCAGCAGCAGCAGCAGGTCGAGGTGATGGTCACAGGCAGCAGTCGGTGGTCAGCTCAGCAGCAGCAGCAGGTCGAGGTGATGGTCACAGGCAGCACTGGTCCCCAGGGTAGGAAGTTTCAATTTGGCCAACACACATATATAGGGCCCTCAGCACGTGTCAGTGGCATACGTCGCCAGCAATTGGTCAGCCCTGGAAGCGTGATCGTGAAATGGGCCAATGACTGGCCCTGTTGTTGCGGTGCACAGCTTCCGCTACTTGCGATTGGCCGTATGCGGCCAGCGTCCCTCTTCCCATTGGCTGCATGTGCAGGGACCGTCACGGGCACACATCGGCAACCGCACGTGCAAGCCTCAGGCACGGATGCTTCAGTTGCAACAATGTACTATCACTGGCGCCTCCATGGCGGTGCACGTACACAGCGGGGGAGGTGCAGGCCTATACACCCTGTAGATGTACTCAATGGACATGCCAGTTCATGACCCCCCTTACAGTCACCTTGCATCATCCACCGTACACCGGCCGGAGCGGCCGGGCCATGAACAACCGCCGTGCCCGGCCATGAACAACCGCCGTGGCCGGCCATGAGCAACCGCCGTGCCCGGCCATGAGCAACCGCCGTGCCGGCCATGGAAACCACGGCCGTTGCACGGACCGCCAGGGAACGCCGGTAGTGGAAGGGCCGTGCAATGGCGGTGGTTGCCATGGCCGGCACGGCGGTCCTGGGCAGGGCCTGGCACGGCGGTAGTGGAAGGGCCGTGCAATGGCGGTGGTTGCCATGGCCGGCACGGCGGTCCTGGGCAGGGCCTGGCACGGCGGTAGTGGAAGGGCCGTGCAATGGCGGTGGTTGCCATGGCCGGCACGGCGGTCCTGGGCAGGGCAGGGCCGGCCGGCCGGCCGGCCGGTGAAGGCTGGATGATGCAATGGCACTGTAAGGGGGGGGCATGACCTGCCATGTGCATTGACATCAGCTAATGGATGTGTTGGCCTGCACGTCCCCCGCCGATCACGTGCCCCGCCATGTTGGCGCCAGTGATACAACATTGTTGCAAATCGACCATCCGTCCCGGAACCTTGCACATGCACTTGCCGGTGTGTGGGCGTGACGGTCTGTGCACGTGCAGACAATGTGAATGTCGAAGGCGGCCCGCGTATGCCCAGACGTAAACAGCGGATGCAGTGCACCGCCATGGCGTGGTCAATGTTTGCATCTTAGCCGATGATGCACCTTGTACCATTGTCTGCAGCTGCCTGCTCACGGTTGTGTGCGTGATTGCGTGGCTACACATGTCATGCTCCATCCCATGTGTGTCCATACCATGGCCATCGGTGAGCCACAAGTGTCCATCACGTGTGCATGTCCACATCGGGTAGTACCCTACACAAGTTTGTCGTACCTCACATGTACACAGTAGATCCCGTATGTATGGGCACCTGTGAATCAGTTGTCAGTGAGTGGTATGTGTCAGATGATGACTATGGTGGGGGTTCTGTTGTGTACTGTACATGTGTGTTGCCTATTGTGTCCCCATGCATGTGATGTCCGTATGCCCACCATTCCTGGTGTTGCCATTGGTGCATCATGAAATGGGGGGGTGGGGGGGTGTTTAATTTAGTATGTGTGCATGTACTTGCATGTGTGCATGTGATGTTGGGCCTACACATGTGGGTCATGTCACATGTCTGGTTGGCAGTGATGTTGAGGTGAGACACTGTGCATTGCACATGTTGCTAAACATCATGTTGCTAGTGGATGCACATTGTTGCTACGTCAATCCATGTTGTCCTGACAATCAGAGGAGTCACACATATGACAAGCATACACTGGATACTACATGTTGGTAGAGGGCGTTGACATGTGATTGAGTTGCACACACATGCGTTGTATGTGAATTGACTTCCATTCCATCTACTCCCACACAGGAGGGCTCCAAATGTCCTTCGCCCATACACTGTGCTGGAGGATATGGTGGACGAGGAGGTGATCCGGAAATTCAGGCTGGATCGCCGTCGATTGTTGGAACTTGTGACCCTATTGTCTCCTCACCTGCAGCCGCGAAGAACCTATCCAGGTTCCATGACACCCACGCAAAAGGTGATGGCGGCACTCCATTTCTTTGCAACAGGCACATTCCAGTACACAGTTGGAGATGCCGGGGGAATGTCACAGGCCATGTTCAGCACGGTACTCCGGGATGTACTGACAGCCATGATGCTGTACAAGCATGACTATATACATTTCCCTCAGGCGGCGGAGTTGGCAGCGGTCAAAGCTGACTTCTATGCCCTGGGTCGTATACCACACGTTGTGGGTTCCATTGATGGCACGCATATCGCTATCATTGCACCACGGGCACGTGAGCAGGTGTATAGGAATCGGAAACACTTCCATTCCCTGAACGTGCAGGTGGTGTGCCAGGCCGACAACATCATCTCACATGTGTGTGCAAGATTCCCTGGCTCTGCACATGACGCCCACATCATGCGGAGCAGCATGGTCCCCCAACTGATGGCTAATCTGCGTCCGGCACAAGCGTGGCTTGTTGGTGAGTATGCTGTGGTGACAGGAGTGATATCTGTGTGGCATGGTGTGCCCCACAATGCAGGTTGTGATGTTTCTCTCTCTCTCTCTTCCACCAATACAGGCGACTCGGCTTACCCAAACAGGCCTTGGCTGCTCAGTCCCATACGCAATCCCACTACAGCTGGAGAAATGAGATACAATGATGCCCATGGTAGGACACGTCGAGTGGTAGAACGGACATTTGGCCTGCTCAAGTCTAGGTTTCGGTGCCTGGATAAGACTGGAGGGGCCCTGCCTTACTCACCAGGCAAAGTATGCAAGATCGTGATAGCGTGCTGCATGCTCCACAACCTGGCTGTGCGCTATAACATTGAACTGCTCTTGGACCCTGATGAACTGCAAGTTCCTCGCCCTCCCGACCCACCCATGTCAACTGATGAGGATAGTGGTGAGGAGGAAGGTGTGGACCAGAGGCGCCAGATCATTGATCGCTACTTCCCTTGATTGTGAGTGTGCTCCTCTTGTGCTGCTTGGGTATGCCCTGTGAATGTGTGCTGGTGTTGTGGCATAGTGGTGTGCTTCATCTCTGTGTTCTGCTATGTGATGCATGCATGTGTGTGTGTGTGTGTGCTAAATTGTGGCCAATGCACGTCTCCATGATGTGTGTCGTCTCATCCATTACTGTTGTGATGCGTGTGGGTTGTTAAATGTTGCACTGCAGTGTGTTCTGATGAGTGTGATCATGTTTCCTGACGTGTCTTTGCGGTTTCTATTTTCCCTAGGTCACTCCCGCAGCGCCATGATTCTGTACCAGTTGGATACCTGTACCTAGTAACATCTGTTTCTGATGCATTCATGTGAATAAACATGGAGGCAACACATGATTGAGTGAGTAAGTGGCTTTTATTTACAAATTGTGCATGGGTGTAGGTGCATATTTACAAATGAGTGAAGGGGTGGGGGAGTGAGAGTAGAAGGTTATGGCAGATGAAATGTCCGTGCTGACACCACATAGGGTGGTGTCTGCCTAGTACAGCAGGCCTGTGGCAGGTGGGACCGGATAGTTGGCAGGGTGAATGGCATGCTCAGGTACTGGTACAGTCATTTTCGGTTCCTCTTGGAGCGTGTGCCAGCTGCTTCCACACTGCTCTCGCCCACTTCCAGCCTCGGACGGCCCCTCCGTCTTTGTGCCGCTACGGAGTCAGCTGGTTGCGCTGGGGCATCGGGTACCACATCCGCCGCAGGTGGCGGTGGTGGTGGCGGTGGCGGTGGCGTTGTTTGTGGGCTGGTGTTAGCGGATGTACATGGCATCCGCATGTTGGTTGTCCTGGTAAAGATGTCCACTAGTTGGCCAAGCCGCCTCTCAATGGCCCCCAACATTGCAGTGTTGTCTACAAAGTCCTGGTGGGCCCGGTCTGCCTGTGCCTGACCACGTTGATAGCTCACCTCCACCCTGCCCAGTGCTTCCAATGACTGTTGCACAGGATTGGGTGTGTTGGTATCCTCGTGTCGTCTTTGGCGTATGCTCCTGCCTGCCGGATCTGGCCTTGCATCTCTGCCTTGCCTCACACTCTCCCTGCGTGGCTGGGATGGCGCTGGCACGGCGTTGGCCGTTGGGTTGGGCAGGGTGGCAGGGGCAGGAGTGGTGGTAGTAGTGGTGGTGGTGGAGGTGGTGCTGGTGGTGGCTGTGCAGGTCACAGTGGCCGGTGTTGTAACAATGGCAGAGGCCGTAGTCGTTGGTGCAGGTGTGACCTGGGAGCCAGATGGCCCTGGCTGCCTGCTTGTGCCGGGATCATCCTCTGCCCCGGAGGTGGCTGCCCAATCGTCCCCTGAGACTTCTGTGAGTGGCGAGTCTGGAGGGCGGGTGTTGCTTCCAGCTGTCAGATTAGGATGACCTGCAAAACCAAAATGTGAGGATGAGTAATGTGGACTTGACAGGTTGTTTTCATTTTGTTGCCGATTCTGTCTGCACTGGTACTCACCCCACCCACCACCACCACCGCCATCCCTATGGACATGGGGGCCTGTTGGGAGTTGTAGTTCCATCCCCTCACACCCACCACCACCGCCATCCCTATGGACATGGGGGCCTGTTGGGAGTTGTAGTTACATCCCCTCACACCCACCACCACCCACCACCACCACCACCACCGCCATCCCTATGGACATGGGGGCCTGTTGGGAGTTGTAGTTACATCCCCTCACACCCACCACCACCCACCACCAACACCACCACCGCCATCCCTATGGACATGGGGGCCTGTTGGGAGTTGTAGTTACATCCCCTCACACCCACCACCACCCACCACCACCACCACCACCGCCATCCCTATGGACATGGGGGCCTGTTGGGAGTTGTAGTTCCATCCCCTCACACCCACCACCACCGCCATCCCTATGGACATGGGGGCCTGTTGGGAGTTGTAGTTACATCCCCTCACACCCACCACCACCCACCACCACCACCACCACCGCCATCCCTATGGACATGGGGGCCTGTTGGGAGTTGTAGTTCCATCCCCTCACACCCACCACCACCGCCATCCCTATGGACATGGGGGCCTGTTGGGAGTTGTAGTTACATCCCCTCACACCCACCACCACCCACCACCACCACCACCACCGCCATCCCTATGGACATGGGGGCCTGTTGGAGTCATTTCGACGTTGGTGAGTATGTGGACTGCATGCATGGGTTGGGGTCTGGGAGATGTGTCTTCACAGTTGTGTGAGGCACACCATGTACTTGTGCTCGTGGTGCTTGGTTTGTACTTACCAGCCTCTTCTCCCTCAGGAAGTCCATCAAGGCTCTCAGGGTGGATGATGGTCATCACCTTGTCCTCCCACTCGGTGTAGGGTAAGGGCTCCGGGGGGGTTCCACCGCCTGTGTGATTTGCCCGGAGATAGTTCTTGGCTCGTATGGATTTAACTCGGGTCTTTAGATCATGCCACCGCCTCTGTATGTCCTGCTTCGTCCTCGGGACACTCCCGGAGGCATTCACCCTGGTGACTATCCGGTCCCACATGCTGTTTCTCCTGGCTATGCTGGTCTGCTGCACTAGGGCCCCGAATAAGTGGGGTTCCACACGGATAATCTCATCTACCATAACCTTTAACTCGGTGTCAGTGAATTTTTTTTTTTTTTTTGGTGCCATGGTGTGTGGTGCTCGGGGTGTGGGTTTGCGTGGATGGGGAGGTGCAGGTGTGTGGTGTGTAGGAATGGTGTGGTGGGTCTTTGTGTGGTGGGTGTGTTTGGGTGTGGGTTGTGTGAATGATATATGTCTTTGGTGTCAGTTCAGTGGTGTATCCTGCTAGCAGCTATGCAGTGATGCAGAGGAGTTGTGGAGTGGGTGGGAGTTCTTTTATGGTGTGTGTCTAGGCCGTGTCTGAATGGTTATTGGCAGTCAGGTGCTAGGTGGGAGTGTTGCCAGGTGTGGATTGTGTGGTGCTTGGCGGTGGATCATTGTGTGTTGTGATTGGTTTGGATGTTTTCGGTGGGTGGCCGTTTTTTTTCGTGTGTTTGGTGATAACTTCCGTGGCAATGTATGGCATTGGTTTGACAGTAGGGATGTTGTTTGTGTTGTCGTTCCGCTGTGGAGCACGGATTCTCGGTGCATTGGTACCGCTGCGGACGTGGATGGCGGTGACTACCGGGGTACTTGCGGAGTTATCCTAATTGCGGACACGGACATTGCGCAGGTATCGCGGGGGTAGTGGATGTATTCGCGGTCATGTGCGTACGCGGCGGTCGGTGTTCTTTCTGTTCCGTCTGCCTGCCGCGGACTCAGGTGTACTCCGACCGCCGCGGACGGGGATTGGTGTGCTCCGTACGCCGCGGTCGGCGTTTTTTGCATGTTTTATCCTAATTGCTGTTGCGGATTTTCCGCGGACAGGTCCGGAGTATCTTGCCACCTTCCGCGGCGGACGGTACACGTTTCCGTCCGCCATCCTAATCGACCCCATAGTGTGTTTCAGGGTGAAATTAATGCAAGGGGAAATCAGTGTAACCATTTTTGGTTTAAAGTTGCTGATATATTTGCTAATTTTGTTTATTAGAAGGTCATTAAGGTGTTCTGCAATTCCATTACGTTGTGGGTGATAAGCTGAAGTCAGTTTATGATTTATTCCTAACATTTCTGTGATATACTTGAAGATATCATTTGAGAAATGAGTTCTGTTATCTGATCTTATTACGTCTGGGACTCCCCACCTCGGTAGTACCTCTCTTACTAGGAAGTTAGCAGCTGATTTTGCATCACAATGTACACATGAGCCTGCTTCTATCCATTTTGTAAATGGACAAACTACAACTAATAGATACCTGTAGTTGTTGCATTTATCTAACATATCTACAAAGTCAATATGCAAAGCCTAAAAAGGACCCTGTGGGCATGGTATTAATGATGTGATCACTTTTAGAGTTTGTTTTGCGGAATATTTGTGACAGGTGTGGCACTCACTTTAATACAAATTCACCATTTCATGTAAATTTAGTTTGAACCATTATGGTTGTAACTCATTGCATATAGGGCTAATGGCGGTGTGTGCAGGGTAACGTATTTGATCTAAAGCAATGATCAGTAGCTGTTGGGGCATGACTGGTTTGCATGTTGTGCTTTTTTTGAATATCCAGTCAGTACTAGATTGTTGACATCTTCTCTGTTTCCATAGATCTTTCTCAAACTCAGGTGCTGCCTCTTGCAGTTCTCTGAGATGTGGCTGAGAAGTCTCGACATATGGTGTTGTTTTGGATATGTTTATCTCTTCTGTCTTATTTTTTTCATTCTTGTTTTTTTTGTTCTGCATAGAAAATGTGGTGTGCCACTAGCTGCTTCTTTTGCTGCTTGATCTGCTAACTCATTTCCTCTGGACACAAAGTCCTGCGCTCCTGTGTTTGCTAAACATTTCACTACCACTCTTGTTAGTAAATAAAGTGCTTCAATGATGAGTTCTAAAATATCTCTGTGTGCTACTGGTGTACCATCACTTTTGAGGAATCCTCTTCTTTTCCTTTCCATCTAGAGATAGTAGAATGCACCGTGGTAATGACATCAGTTTAATCTGAATACACTGCAACATTATCCCATATTCCAGAGCAGCTAGCAGAGCTATGAGTTCTGCTGCATGTGCCGAATAACGGGAGGGCAGTGTTATCTGCTGTGTTAGCAAGAACATATAACTATGCATTTTAACTTCCACTACTGCTGCACCGGTATGTTGTATTCCTGTTTCTTGGTCAATTGTGGATGAGCCATCTACCAAATATATTGTACTATCAGGTATTGGGTCTTCTTCTGCCTTTATAGCCTCTTCTGGTGTAAATGTGGAGCTGTCATGTACTTCATCTCCTACCTGTACTGGGTGTGCTATGAATGTGGCAGGATTTACAGTGACATCTGAAGGTAAAGATAATATTATGTCATAATCTGAAACTCGTGTGCTTTCTGAATTATGGAAAACACTGCGTGTTTCACATACAAAGTAAGAGAAAAGCCCATTACAATAGGTGTCCTCTTTTCAACACCAACACCAAAAGCAGAAGTTGCAAGTGCTTGATTACATGGATAGTGTCCTTTTATTATTGGATATAATAATGCAATACATTAGGCGATTAGCTTAAGGCCCAAATTCTATTTTTGTATTAGTAATGCTGTCATGGTTGTCACATTACTATGGCAAAACAGGTAGAATTCATTACTATAATTGGGTGTAGCAAGCAAAGGGGCAATACTAATGTATCTCTTCTTTTAGTTTCTTCCTGTCATTTCCTCTGTCCAGTGTATGTTTTCTTTGTTTGTTTTGCTTCTTTCATTCCCTGCAATCATGGTGCTATCAGTGAGCTGTAATCAAACAAACACTGTCTGACATAATTACAGAGGCTTAAGAATTGTTGTATCTCTTTCAGTTTTAGGCTCTGTCTTTTTCCTGATAAACTCGGATCATTCTAGTGTAACTCTTCGTCCGGCAGATATTATTTGGCCCAAGTAATGCACTTCAGGAACAGCATATTGGACTATATCTTTTTCAACTCTGTACCCTCTTTGCGCAAAGACCGTTAACAAATTGGTGGCACTGCTCTTCTGACCTGCTACTTGTTAGGATGCCATCTACATATTGCAGCAGCACACTGTCACACTGGATGTTTGAAAGGTCATTTTTGACTACCCTGTTAAACATACTGGGGGACTCACAATGCCCCTGTGGCAGACAAGTATACAAATACTGGGTTTCTCTATAGGTAAATGCTGTTAGGTGTTGTCTGGTTACATGTTTATCAGAGACTGGCTATCTTTTATTTATGGCAATAGACTGGAACAGGGTAATAATCTCTATAATTAGAGTTATGATTGGAATGATCACTCGACAATCCATAGTTGTTCACAGTTCCACATGGATTATTTGCCTTTAGGACTGGGTCAATTTGTGATTAGTAGATATTATTTGGCCCAAGTAATGCACTTCAGGAACTGCATATTGGACTATATCTTTTTCAACTCTGTACCCTCTTTGCGCAAAGACCGTTAACAAATTGGTGGCACTGCTCTTCTGACCTGCTACTTGTTAGGATGCCATCTACATATTGCAGCAGCACACTGTCACACTGGATGTTTGAAAGGTCATTTTTGACTACCCTGTTAAACATACTGGGGGACTCACAATGCCCCTGTGGCAGACAAGTATACAAATACTGGGTTTCTCTATAGGTAAATGCTGTTAGGTATTGAACTTTGGGGTGCAGGGGACACTATAGAAAGCTTTTTCAAATCAATCACTGAAAAATGTATTAGCTGGGATGTTTGTCAAAAATATTGATGGATCCGGGACCACTGGAACTCGAATACCACTATATTATTTAGTGGAGGAAAATCCTATACCATCCTCCAAGTACCCCCTTTTGATTTCTTTACAGGGTTTATAGGAGTTCTCCCTGCTGCACCAATTCTGTAATAGTAGGTGTTATCCCCTCATTTACTTCTTTTGACAAAGGATATTGTTTAACCTTAAGTAAAAGTGCTCCTGCCATTATGGTAATTTCTATTGGTGCTGCTGTTTGTGTCAAACCTACATTATACAGTCCTGTTGTCTACAACTGTGGTGGTACTTTTGCTAAATCTTGGTCTTTCATAGAGTTGGGACATGACTTGGGTGTGGATGTTCCTATCTCTAATTCTACCTGAATCATAACCAGCCACGGCCCGTGGAGGGCGTTACGGTGGGGCAGGGAGGCGGGGAGGGGGAGGGGCAGGATGGAGGGTGCTAAAAACCGGCATATGGATAATTGCAGGTAAGTAAACAATGTAATTAATAAAATGAATTTGGTAGCGCGCCTTGCATCGCAAAATGCGATGCAGTGTGCGCTACGAAATTCTTTGACATCTTTGACATCAGTTACAATTCTAATAAAAATCATTTATGGTGTACGTGCTTGGATGCAGGTGCGGTACTGTTTATGTGGGCAGTACAGTACACCCCCTAAAACTTAGGATACAAGAACATAGATGCGCAATTATAACAAGGGACACAAGATACCCCATCACGAACCACTATACTACCGAACATCCTGACGATCTTGAATTTTGGTTTCATGCAATAGACCACATTCCGACACCAAAAAGAGGTGGCAATGGAGAACTTCTATTACGGCAAAGGGAAGCAAAGTGGATTTGCCGTCTGAGGGCCACCAGTCTAGGGCATAATACTGATTGTGAGATGCATTATTTTTTATAATGTTTAGAGAAGTTAATTATATTTCCCACTGGGCTCAGTGAGATGGATGACATGCAACGTGCATCATAAGCTAGAAATATTTAACATTCTAAATGTAATGAAATGGATTTGATTATGATTTTAACATGGTGACTAATATTACGTAATATCTCTAGCATGCATATTCATGATCCAACATGACGTCATTGTAAATAGGATAATATGAAAGGATCTTGTGTCATCTTCATATTATGTACTCTCTTTCCAACCTTCTCTTTTTCCTTTTTTCTTTGCGAAATTAATCTAATTGTGATTGTGACTTGGGCGATTAACATTATGAAATCTTTCTAGTATAAACACTCGGGTCTTGACATGCAGTTATGAAAAATAATATAATATGATAGTATCTCAGGTCAATCTTAGATTTCTCACCCCCATCCCTTTTTATTTACTCATTTCCTTGTTTATATTTGATAAATTAATTTTTTGAGTACATTAGATTCGGAGATGAGGGGTTCTAATTAGGATCTGATCATTATCAGTAGTTCGTGGTGATTGATATAAATATAGATTAAATCCCGACGGTACTTTTGATTTGTTGAATAAATTTCAATATGACGCGGACGGGGATCAGTATAAACAATGAGGTTTTTAGAAACCGCAATCGTAGGCATGGATCCTCCACTCCAATATGGCGATGAAGTCACAATCGGACAATACAAAATTGGGTATGTTTGACATGATTAGACTTAGATAATCACATTATCTCAATTTATATCCCAATCTGATATAGGTTTTATGCATTGCTATTGGTAGATTTATTAATTCTGCCTTAAATTTTAACATCGCAAACATTCAAAAATGGCGCAGACACTCACCGGCACCAACATACAAGCCAGTATCCATGGTAACGTATGACGCGGAGGAAGGCGGTACTAAGGGACCCGACCAGGACATTTAAACCGGGAAATACGTGAGTTTGGTTTCTGACTCATTCATCCGCTGCACTTCAAGCGATTTGGTAAGTCCTGAAGAGGGAGGGGAGGGTACTCGCCATAAAGGCTCTCGGCTTCTGATACTCGTTATCGCTGTTGATGTTGCCAGCTTCTCCTAGGGTTCACTATTGGGGATCACGGACGCTTTCTCAAAGTTTTGGATGTTAGTGTGATATGGCGGGACCAAATCCACAGAAATACAATTATGTAAGAAACCGGGCATGGATTTGGTCCGGCTTCATATATTTTTTCCGCTTCGTCCACATTCTAGCTGGCTTCTCTTTGACTTGTTTTATGACTATACTATTATAGGAACAATCCTTTCATAATCTTGTAATGTTCTTTGTAAATTTAAAATTTGTCGCTGGGACATGCAATGTAGCGTATTTAGCCCGTTGGCCTTATGGGTTAAGATAAACCGTTTTGGTTGATGCTGATCTATGTTCGCTTATATCGATTTTCCATGGTTTTGTATTTTTACATACACTAAGGACATTGTAGCTCAGTCTTAGGCTCTCTGTAGACCTTACCCCTACCACGGTCTAGTTCAATCATATTGTACTTATCCTTTTCCTTACAGACACGGGCGGCCAAGATTTGGGTCGGACCCTCCCAAAGATATTATACTGCGGAAACCTATTTGGGTATTTATTCTAGGTAAGAGTGTTTCTTTATTTATTTAAGTAGGGTGCCCCACGGATACTATATATCCCTCGATCCAATTCGCTATGAGGAAGATGTACCTACTTATAGTGGCTGATTTATAAACTACATCCCACATCGGTATTCACGTTGGTTCTTGTTTACTTATAGAACGGACGCTTACCACTCTATCTACCTAGTGGCCGCCATCCTCTTTGTGGCCCACTGCGAAACGACGATGTATTGAATCCTCACTACATACCAATGATGGGTTTAATCGTATGAAATTCCCCTCTTTTTGATAGGTGAGGAATTTATTCAAAATAGAAGATACTGTTTTTCTCGTTCCTTTTTCACCATTCCCTCTTTTCGTTTCATGCTGATTATGGATTATTTTATGTGTTAGATTAAATTTATATATATTTATTTAGCACTTTTTTATTTGCATTAAGTGTATAGTATTCACGATTGGTTCATATGTATTGTTTCCATTGATGAATTAAGAGACCAAAAACTGCAGATATATGAAGAAAATGAAATGTAATTATTTTTTTTGGATATATGCTGTGCTCTGTCATCCCTTTTTCCCTTTCTGATTCTAAATCTACATACATTATAGGATTGACTTGTATATATATAAGGGTTTTATTATGACTATCTATTTTGTGAGGTGGTGTTTTTTATTGGGTTTATTATGTGTTGTATTGATTATGTAATTTTGCATTGTTTCAGCCCTGACGAAGTTCAATGTGAACGAAACGCGTTGGCTGAGGAATTTGTTTTAACTGGAATTTAATAAAATAACTTGGAAATAAGAATTGGAGCTTATGAGCACTCCTTTTTTGGTGCACCGTCCTTGTATACATGAACTTTGATATCTGCTTTGCAGGAGAGTATTGGTGCGGCATACTCTGGACGCAACGTGCACAACATACGGACTCACATATCATACGTTGAAATATTTTGTGCATAACCCTAGTCAGCCGCTCTCTTCTTTCCAATTAATAATCATATTTTATCTAGATTTATTTGGAACGTAGTGCCGAGGCGCCAAATGTTGATCACGTACTCCGTCCATCGCCATTTTAGTAGTTTTTCACCGTTGTTTTTATTATATCTGTTACTTTCATTTTATCGTCCTCCTATTTTCTTTGTGATTGACGAGATTTCGAGGCACAGACACCACGGTGTTTGTCCTTAAATTCTGATGTTATCAGACTTGGTCACACGTATACCTACAAACTAATTTGAAGGACGTAAGTCACAGCCATTACAACCCGTGTTCATCAACACAAACACATTATTAAGATTATGCGTGGTAAATGGATAGTACTTGTAAAAGCATGCGTGGTAAAACTATGGGGCATATTAGATTATCGCCTCTTTTATCGTCAGGAAAACTACCGATAAAGCGGCGATAAAGGGCTTGATAATAGGCTCTTGTGAATTCCCATAACAGCCCAAGTTACCACCAGAACCTGGGCTGCTATGGGAATTTCCAAAGCCCTATTATCAAGCCCATTATCGCCGCTTTATCGGCAGTTTCCTGCAGAAAAAAACGGCGATAATGTATCGACTTTTGTTGATATATTGCCCCTTCGTTCCGTGCCCTGCATCGCTTTTTGCGATGCAGGGCACAGGATACGAAATTCATTTTATTAATTTAATTGTTTACTTACCTGCAATCATCCAGATTCCGCTGTTTATAACCCCCCACCCTGCCCCTCCTCCGCCCCACCTGCCTACCCCACCACAACTCCCTCCACGGGTCGCGGCTGAGTCAGTTACTTGTACTTACCGTAAGCAAAATAAATAATAAAAAAATTATATATTATAAAATTATCACCTGTAGAAGATGCAAAAAAACACAGTTACAATATATATTTTACAACACAAAATAATTTGTAAAACATTTCATTTGCCTTTTTTGCTGTTCTCAGAATATATTGAATTTCACTACAAACAGTGAGTTCAATAGTACTCATCACATAACAGCGGGTAAAAAAAAGATAATCCATAAGGATATCTTAAAAAAAAACAGTCAACATTCTCAATAACAATATAAAAAATAGAAATAAAACATATCTTAAATGTTTTTTTCTAAGAGCAATTTCTTACGTAAATATAAGACATCTTAAACAATCATAAAATGACAAAACATTATGATTCATTTTCTTACACTGTAAATAATGTTACTTACAAATATATGCTGACAAAATACACAGCAAAAAGTCCTTAATGGTTTCCCACACTTTTCCTCACGGCCAAATAGTATGCATCAAGTCCTTTGTTTGGAAGTTGTTCAATAGTAATCCTGAACGTCCGCCTCCCAGCCTTCTGATCCAAAACCACTGACATCATCTACGGGTCCCCCAGGACTCATCCATCATCCAACGCTGTTCAACATCTACATGGCCACCCTAACACAAGTAGCCCACCATCACAACTTCAACAACATCTCCTACACAAAGAACACCCAGCTTATCCTCTTCCTCACCAAGAAGGCACATACCACCAAAAGCAACCTCCACGACACAATGAAGGACGTCACCAACTACATAAAGAGCAGCACTGTAAACACAAACTGACACAAGATGAAGATACTCATCCTCACACCCACCCCCTCAGCCTCAGACAACTCCTGCTATCTGACTACACTGTAAACAGTACCAACACCTACCAACCATGTTCCCAACATAGGATTCAACCTCAACTCCTCTCTCTCCATGTGTAACCAAGTCTACACCGTCTCTTCGTACTGCTATAACACCCTCCACATGCTCTGCAACATTTAAAAGTGGATCCTAACCAAAAGAAGAGGAACAGTGACACAGGCCCTCATCAGCAGCAGACCACACTGTGGCAAAACACTCTACACATGAATTCCAGCCAAACACCTACAACAACTACAAAAAATCCAAAAGACCTCCACCTCAGTGATCATCAATGTCCCCGGCTGCACCCACATCACCCACCACCTGATACACCTACACTGCCTCAATATCAACAAAAGTATCACCTTCAAGCTCCTCACCCTCACTTACAAAATACACTACAACACCAGACTAATCTACCTTAACAGCACCAATCCTAAAGGGCAAATTTTGATCTTAAAATTTTGCCTTTAAAAATATTACATAAGAATTTGGTACCTCTTTGGGCAAACGTTGCTTAAAAACTAATTGAGTATCATTACAATGTATCCAACCTTTCAGACATTTTAAATCAACAATGTAATGTCCCGATGTGGTAGAAGGTCCATCATGAAAAATAATAGCAACAGCTACAAAAGTTCTTCCTGATATTGAACATTGACCAGCTACAACATTTTTAATTAAAGTTTTCAATTTTCTTCCATCAGCTCTACAATGTTGCAGCATTAAAATAACATACTGTCCATATCTTTGTATAAGTAATGTTGATGACATTTCTGATTTACATTGTCTACACTCCATGTTTTGACTTGCTCCTCTATTTAGATTGTTAAAAGACACTGATTCACAGTCAGGTAAAGTCAAATATATGAATCTCTCAGTGTCTATGTCAGTGCTACATGTAAACAAACAATTTAGACAGTCATGATGCCATTTATAAGAAAGGCCAAAAATGTTTTCAACATCTAGACCTTCATCTTCCAGTACACCAATCATAAACATTAAAAATTCCTGACAATCTTGCTAAATATTCTGCGTAAATTGAGTACAACCAGAACATATGTCCAAAACATTTTGAATATCAGAAACACTTTGTATTTTACTTTTATCACTACTACATTTCTCATAAACAGAATTCAACAATGAACAGAATCTTTTGTCACGATTTTCTACAATTTGCTGTTGCAAACTTTCAAGAAAAAAACAACATTAACAACTACATTAGCATAGCAGTTGACACCACAACTAATTTCAAACCCATAACCAACATTCGCTTCAACACTGTCCTTTTTCTTTTTGCTTGCAAGCGTAACTTCATCTTGTTTTTTTTCTTTCTCTACAGTTTCACAACAGATATTCTCAAATCTTCTTTTTCTACCTACCACACGCTTTTCAACTACTGGATATTGACCTAAATTGGGTGCATATTCTCTTCCTAACCTATTATACTCTTTCACACAATTTGCATCTGCACAAACCTTTGTCTCATCAAAATCAATCAAGTACAATCCAGATAAAGTTCTGACCCGAGACAAAGCAACATATGCCATACCTTCTTTAAACACGGTACTTCCAATATTCACTAAAGCACAAGCTACACTTAAACCTTGAGATTTATGAATGGTCACCGCATATGCCAAACAAACAGGAAACAGTTTTCTGCAGACACACAAATCTTTTACATGCAAAAAACGAGCTGCACAGTGACTAACTTGTTGTACTTCAGCAATTTCATCGAATTTGATTTTCAAAAATTCAATCCCACCTCTATTGATATAATTAACAAAATCAACAATTTTACCCATTGCTCAACTTACAAAACCTTTTTCCACATTGAAATTACGTCGCAAAATACCCTACAATTTACACATGCATACAAATTCTTTTCTAAACCAGCAGTTTTACTTATCGATTTCTCTAAACAATCCAATTTCCTCTTCAACTTTTCACTCAAAATAATACTGATTCCGTCATGTTCTATTTTACCAATTGCTTCCAATTTTATAATTTCTTCATTTTCCAACTTTAACATTTCTTCAATGAATATAGAACATTCACGCAGTGTTGGCATTAAGCAGATTACAGATTTATTTTCTGCAATTCTCATGTATATTTTTTCTGGGACAATATTTGCATTTGGAAACAAATTGGAAAGTAATCGTCTCTGTAAAGCTTGTTTGCCATGTTCGGTCAATTTTCCAATTCTTATATCTTGAAGAATAGTTCCATAATCAACATCATCTGCCTGTCGCATATTTGTAGTAAGTTCCTTATACTGAAAACATGACCAAATGTTTACATTGCCAATACTCCCCAAAGACTTTCTAGTTTCTTCATGCACCAGTGTTTTAAACACTGGCTGTCTTTTACAGGAGTAAGTTGTAGAAGATCTCCAAAAACTATGACGTGTTTTCCTCCAAATAATACGTCATACTCTGCTTTAAGAATTTGCTGCATTCTTAAATGCACAAAGGCAAGCATTAAGTTTGAGACCATGCTTACCTCATCAATAATGAGAAGCTTCAACACTCTTGAAATTTCACAAGAAGCTTCTCCAGATACCTTGTGGTATTCTAATTTGATGTCATTCACTTCTGGTAGCATTAATAAACAATGTAAAGTAATTCCTTTAATATTGTGAGCTGGTAGTCCAGTTGGAGCAGTGACAACACAAGACAAATGCGACTTAGTTCTTTTCTGTAGAAAACTTGTGATTACTTTAATTATGAGCAAGAGCACTCTTTCTTCTCATGAAGTAATCCATGGTCAATCTGTTCTCTCACTTGCTCATATATTTCTTTCTGCTCAAGATTTAGTTGTTCTTCCAAGTTTCCTAAGTTTGTTAGATCTTCTTGACCTTGATACATTACTGTTTCCACCTCTTCCATAGCAGTTGCTGCTTCATTTAGAACAATTGGTTCTCCTAATGGGTCCTGACTCAATGGAGCAGAAGTTTGGCTGACTTGAGAACTGTCTCTAGCAATCTCAGCTGCAATTGTAGCTTCTTGCTCAATTTGTCATTCAACATTTTCACATAATTAGCAAAAACAGGACATTCTATAGTATCTTTAGTTGCATTGAAGGAATCTTCATAGCTCTCAAAATCTCCAAGTAATTCCAATTCTGAACGCCATGGCTTGAAAAGTTGCAAAAGAGCTAAATAGTAAAATTCCCTTTTGTCAGGTGTTTCGCAACTCAGTTTACGGGGATTAATCAAATGTCCTTTTCTTTCTTTCACCAGACATCCTTCAGAACCAATAACGGGATATATATACCATTATTAATGTTTTTGGTAATATTCAGTTTAAAAATATAGTTTTGTAGCACTTCATAGAGACAAATGTTCTCAAGATGAGGACTTCTATTTGGATAATATGTATCCAATATATTTGTTTTCACAATATCAGTACTTTCTGGCTCCTTTTCAGCTGAATATTCAATTGCTTGTACAGATTTAAGAACTCGGTTTAGTGTTGCAGCAAGACCTAGATTCACCCAAATGATTCTTCCAGATTTAGAGTACAGACTTGCAGATGATAAGCGATCCGAGCATTCATACGCTTCAATTTCTCGATGAGATAACATCTTCAAACTGTAACTGTATAATTTCTTACTTAGACTCTTCTCATTGGAAATCATTTCCCACATTTCCTTCAATTACATCTTTTTTGACTTTGTTATGTACGATGTCACATATCGAGCAACAGCAATGGAATTGTCTGCAACATATTGAATATCTATATTAGCATTCCACATAGACAAAATGACTGAGTTATAGTCATTTATGTATTTTGACTCTTCATTTCTTCTTAAGTTGTAGGTATTTTTTGGAGACTTTCTTGTGATATTATGTCGCAAAGATGACATAAAACTGCTCACTCTTCCTTTCGATATTACAGGTCGAGGAAATGCAAAACGGAATTTGCTGTAGAATTTTTCCTTAGATTTGCACTTTCGACAACAGTATTTGCTACAACGATGGCTTTGGAATCGTAAGACTTGTTGTCTTAAGTCCTTATCTTGTGTACTTTTGGGTACTTCACATGTAGCATATTCTTCAATAAAAGACAACACAGTATCAACTGAGTCTGTTCCAAATTTGGGAGAATCTTTGACCCATAATAGCATATGTATGTGAGGAGCACCTCTCACTTGATACTCCTTTCTCCAAAAGAAATCCAGAACCTCTCCAAGAGGAGGATTTTTTTTGTTGGTGATAAAAGACATCATAGCTTCGAATTTATGATTGAAATACCTGCATACATTAACAGGATCTAAAGAGCACAATTCTCCAGGTGTCTTGTATTCGATATTTGGTATATTTGGATTTATCTCTCGAAGAAATTGAAGTAAATCATCCCAAGCATATTCAGCACAGCTTAGAGTAAGGAACCATGTAGAAGTTCCTAAGTTCCCTAGCATACATTTGAGTTCTCCGTGACGACGGTACCAGTACTCATTAGTACCATGCTGACATGCCATCAGATTAATCAGCTGAGTTTCCAACACATTATCGTTCTGCTGTACTTTATCCATAAATTCCTTTGCTGAAACATTTTGCAGATGTACACCTGTTTTCAATATGTGGTTTACTGCATGAGAAAGTCCAGACAAGTCACTCTCAAACAAAAGATGAAACAAATATGGAATACATTGTCGAAATCTTGCATCTTCTGCATATAATCTTGATGTGCGGTATTCAGATGCAGGAATCTGCACAGGTCGTTCATCATGTCGTCCTCTTTTCCTGTAGGAAACAACAAGCTTCCAAGCTTTTTTCCCATACACTAATGGGACTTTCTTTTGCTTCTTTCATTTGAAATAACTCTATAACATTCCCCATCATTTCTTTGGAATGCAATGGATGAACACTGTAATGTTCGTAGATTTCTTAAGTTCTGGACACATCCACTTTTTCAATTTGACCAGATGGCAAGTCAGTATCTTCTTGTGCAGATATTTCTTCTTCTCCCACATACATATTTTTGTAATATTGATTATTTTTTACCAGATACAACGTTGCCTTTTTCACTTTCCTAACATCCACTAATTCTTGCCAGATTTTCTTACTCTTAGTAGGAACGCCAATAACAAGAATAACTAAAGGTTCATCCTCTACATTTTCTACACCAATAGTTTCAATATTTTTCTTTAAACCTAGAGGCAAATATACAACTCTTCCCTTTAATCCTCTCTGTAAATCAGAAGGAGGCAATTTTCCTGTCTTAGGCTCCATACGGACAATAGCCTGAAATGGATGCGCACATTAAATAAGAATAGACTCATAGGTATTTAAATCCATCAGTTCAGAAGGAATATTTACCAACTCAAGATTATTATGCACAGCTCTAGCAGGCATTTTGTTCCCTTCTAAATTGTTATACCAATATTTACAAATACGCTGATAAGAACCCAAATCAAAACAATTCTCTACCAACAAATAAGTTGTAAAATCCTTCCACTCATTATTATTTTCCTTTTCACTTTTCAAATACAGATCAACAGTCCTGGTCTGATTTTATAATGAATTCGTCGACAACAGATGCAAGAATGATTTGGCCTTTTACCTGAAATCACCTTAAACTGTATAATTTCTTGTTCAAAATTTTCTACACTGCACTGTCCTACATTCTCTTCCACATTTTCTTCTATTAATCTCTCACTTTCTGTACTGTCTTCCTGAGGACCAAAGTAACTAATCTCAATTTCATCACAAACATTTGTTACGTCTGATACAGATCCACGCAAAAGAGCACTGTTCAACTTTTTTAACATTAGTGCTGGACTTTTCGCGTAATACAATGTTCTGACTAATTTCCTCATCTGAGTATGATGAACTGCTAACATCCTGAACTGGTGGAAAACACTTCAACATACTTTTTTAGAAACACAAGGTAGAGAATGACCTTGTAAACCAGTATTTTCTCTCACTCTGCAAGGGTCTAGTCCTTGTAACATCTTAATCTTTTGTTTAACACTTTTCTTGGTGAAATTACGTAAGAAATTGCTTAAAAAATCTATAGATTCTTGCCGGACACTGTAAATACTACTACAATTCCAAGTGTACACTGGATCTTTAGGACGTCTCCCTAAATCGTCAGCAGCTAACACCTCTTCTGCATTTCTAGGAACAATTTTCTCTTTCTCAATAGGACAACCATTTGTAACCTCATAAGCACGACCAGTAGTGTCAACTGCATGCAACAAATCATTACTCTGAAGATAACTTTCTTCATTAAAAAAGGCTCAGAAGTTGAAGTATGTTTCCATTCACCCAAAAAACACTCACAAAAATTACTTCTGTCAATTAGTCTTCTCCAACTACTTTTGCTCTACTTTAAATGGATTGGTTTATCTAGTGATCTAATTCTATTGATTACTAATATATATAGTGTTCTTTTCAATTCCAAAGCTTTCTCAACTACATTTTCTATAGCTTTCTTCTTCTTATAAAATACTGTTTTTTTCTTATATACCTTAATTTCTTTCATTAAATTTGAAACCAATCTATTATAAAACATTTTTTTCCTAATTTCTATGAATTTATTTTTTCTCCTTGTACTATTCACAGTTTTGTCTGCACTTGATGTTCCATTATTCTTTTGTTTATTAGTAGTTTTTGTTTTCGTTGCTGATACACTAAGGACATTTTTTTGTTTCTGAACACTATTCTTAGTCTTTAGTATTTTCCTCAAAAAGTGCTCCTGCTCTTACCAGGAGTTTCTTTCTGTTTGTTAAGACATCTCTCTTCATGTAAATCTTCTTGGTGAGTTCTCTTCAAATACACACTTTTCTTGCTTCTTCTGTTGGTACTTCGTTGGCATGATGCAGTACTTTTAGTATCCATAAACACAACCTATAATAAAAAAATATATGTAACATTACAAAAAAAATATAGCAAATATTCTATTTTATTACTTTTAAGAAGAGAGGGAGGAGTATGAGGACAAAGCTCGGAGTATAAAACAAGAGGACTTACAACAAAAGAACAAGGAGTATGAAGCAAGGAAAATGTAATAAAAAATGAGAGTATAAATAGACAGTACAATGTAACGGAATATAGAAACAGCCGCGGCCCGTGGAGGGAGTTGCAAGGGGGCAGGTAGGTGGGGCGGAGGAGGGGCAGGGTGAGGAGTGATAAACAACGGAATCTGGGGGCATATTGCCAACAAGTAGCGATATTTATCGCTAAATAGGGTTAGCAACGATTTTTTTTATCGCTGCCTATCGCTGGATATGTTATTGGAGAAAACATACTATTAGCAATGTTTTTCTGCATTGTGGTAAAATGTCCAGCGATAGCGGCGAAATTTGTGAATATCGTTGAGAATACAGCGATATTCACGCATTAGAGACGAAATGGCCTTAGCCATGTTATCCACTTGCCATTGGATAACATGGCTAAGAACTGGTCGGGGACGGTGTTAGTATTTGGAGATACTCGCGGTTAGCGCGAATATTTCCAACGGTACGCCTGCCTTGCTAATAGGCGATAGCGACGTTAGTGACTGCTTTCAGTCGGTAACTGGTTGGGTACGCCCACTTTGCACGTCATTAGCGATAAACATCGCTGACATGCAAAGCGGGCCCCAAACAGGTTGCTAACAGGAAGATAGAATTGTCGCCGCTTAGCTGCCGAAAACGGACGGTAAATCGATGATAATTGCCTATCGCCCCCCTTGGTAATATGCCACCTCGATCATTGCAGGTAAGTAAACAATTAAATGAATAAAATGAATTTCGGGACATATTAGCAACAAAAGGCGATAGATTATTGTCGTTTTTATCGGCAGGAAAATTCCGATAAAGTGACGATAATGAGCATGATAATTTGCCCTTGAGAATTCCCATACCAGCCCAGGTTAACACCAGAACCTGTGCTCCTATAGCAATTTACAAGGATATATTATCGAGACCATTATCACCTTTTTACCGGCAGTTTCCTGCCCATAAAAGCGGCGATAATGTATTGTCCTTTATTGATAATATGGCCCATAATCCCTTGCTGTACAGAGACGCACAAAATGATATTAAACAAAAAAACATAACAGCATGCATTATAGCAAAACACATTTACTACTATAAAACGTTTAACAACGGACGAATATAGGAGCATATTATCAATACAGGCGATAACATTATCAACACTTTATCGGCAGTTTCCTGCCCATAAAGTGGCGAAAATTGTATCGCCGAGTCTTGATAATATACCCCATAATTCCTTAATGTACAAAGATACACCGCACACACGCACCACTCCCATACAACTTTTCAACTCACCTTCCAAATTGAATTCTAGATTAACAACAATACCACTCACACAGTGGATATTCTACTACAAAATCTCTCTAGTTCAGTGTTTGCAGCACAACCGTGAAATTGAACATTTTCCCTCTCATTTTACAGATACATACATATAAATAACCAATTAAAATCCGGTACACATTAATTCAAAAGAAAACACACATTTCTATTGGTTTAACATTCCAAACCTTTCCAATTAACAAAACTTTCAACCCTTACCCCATTCCACAATCTGCCCGTTACCATAGTATCTGTAACACTCCAGGGAACACCTAACTCAGCACACAGGTGAAAAGTTCATCATACATTGTTGCAAATTGAAACAGCAAGTATGCTTGACTGGAGAATATACCTGCTTATTTTATGTAACGTTCTTTTCTATCACTTTTTCTTGACCAATAAAAATAAGGCTTTGAAAAAACAGAAACATGCAACCTAGTTTTCTGTAAAATGTTGTCAAACAACCAATCATTTCTTTTCTTTTTTCAAAACTGCATGTTGTCCACCATTTTAGAAAAATCTTACTTTTCAAACTACCATTTCATTTACAGACGCCATCAGAGTGCATCCTGACCTCTCTTCAAAATGCTTACAGTGTGGATTGTGGGGCACAGCTATATTTTCTGGAGCCAAAGGTACGCACAACAGAAAATAATTCACAAGGCCCTAGGTTTTCCCAATGTAGACATTAAATGGATTGGACAGAGAGGATTAAAGTAGCACTAATTGATGCCATTGGTGAAATCCTTTATGCATCTCCAACACCCTGACCTCATAATTGTGCACTGTGGTGGCAATGACCTAGTCACTTTGACTGGGGTAGCTCTGGAAATGCTTATGAAGGACACCTTTGCACAATTGATTACACTATTCCGCAAAACTGCCTTTGTATATTCTAATATATGCCAAAGGCAGAAATGGAAGCGGTCCAACCACTATTGTCCACAGTTTGAAACAGCTAGGAAACATGTGAATAAATATGTTTCTGCCTTTCTCTGAGACTACCGAATGGGGTCCATTTGATGGTGTACATTTTACAGATGAGGGGAACAGAGTCTTCCTCATAAACTTAAGACTCTGCATCGGTACTTACTTTTTAGAGCCACACAACACATAAACAAATACACTTCATAAATATCTAAAATTATTATTATTTTTCTTGCTTACGTATGCTTATGTGACGACTTTCAACATTCCAGCTGTATGTCGTCCATAGGTGCTTGGTACGCGTACAATAAATCTACCACCCCCTGAGCAACACTATAGGTTCAGAATGTTTCCACCCTACCCCCTTTCCCTATTTCTCAACTTTGTTTTACTGTTTCCTTGTGACTCGGCTGTTGTGACAAATAAGATGGCTGCCAACACTTCCTGGTTTGGAGTATTGACAGCCAATCAGCATTCAGCTCCTGCTCGTAATTGTATGGATTTCGGTACGCGTACGGCGCGATTTTTCTTTAAAAAAAAAAGAGCCTAAACATCCATATACGACCCCCTGTGCAACCGTAAAGGATCAGAATGTTTCTACCCTGCCCCTTTCCCTTATTTCTCAACTTTGTTTTACTGTTTTCCTGTGACTCGGTGCTAGCGAGGCACAAGATGGCTGCCAATACTTCCTGGTTTCGAGTGTTGATATTATGAAACCGATTATCGCCACTTTAGCGGCACTTTCCTGCCGATAAAGTGGCGATAATTTTATCGCCCAGGCTTGATAATATGGCCCAGAGTGCGTAGTGTACAGCAGCTTCTCTGTAAAATCTATAATTACCTTCGAGCAGTGACAACAGATACCTTACAACAGTCTGACAAACAGATCCACAACCTTATTACGCCACTTTTAAGTCACTTTTAACATGGGTAAAGTGACGCAAGGAGCTCATAAATCTACGTCTCACTTTTCAAGAAAAAATCTCAACTCCAGACTTGGCGAGACAGTTTTAATGTTCTTTTCTCTCTCTTTCTCTCTCTCACTCCTTGTGCCATCATTTCTCTTTCTCTCTTAAACTTATAGACACTGCTGTCTACTTGCACATGTAGAAGAACAGCCCAACTGAAGTTGTGAATTCCACTGGCTGAAGTCTTTGGCACCAGTGTTTATACAACGGTAAGCACTGAGGCCTAGATCTACAAAGCCTTCATAGCATTGCATTAGAAATATGTCGACATATTTACAATCCTGTTATGCCACTTTTGTGTCAGTAACGCAGTAGGCACTTCCATATAGACACCACTTGAACGCGGCATTATAACAAGTGAAATATACGAGGAACACTGCACACGTAAAACCATAGAGTTACCTTGACTTGTAATGCTTCAGCTCTTTTACTCACATCTACGTAATTCTAAACTCTAATTTTCTTTTTTGTTTTCCAGATTACCAATTGGACATCCTATGAAGTCCATTTAACAATTTGCTTATAATATTGTTTGTTATTAAACTTCTTTTTTTACTTGTTTGCAATATACTTATAATTAAGTTTCGTTTAGTTATGGTTTTAATAAAAGTTAATACAAAAAAAGTACATACTTCTTTTATTTGGGGGGGGATGTATGACGGTCCACAATAGAAATAATGTTGAAATATTATAGTAAGATATTCAAGACTAGGACCATTACAACGCGGTCATAACCACGCGTGATCTTCACCACGAAGCCATTAGCATGCATTTTGGGCCATATTACAACAAAACGAGATAGATTATCGCCGCTTTATCGCTACTTTCCTGCTGATAAAAGCGGGGATAATGTATCGCCTTTTGTTGATATCGCGTTTTGTTGATAATATGGCCCGAAATTCGTTTTATTAATGTAATTGTTTACTTACCTGCAATCATCCAGATTTCGTTGTTTATCACCCCTCACCCTGCCCCTCCCCCGCCCCCCCTGCCTGCCCCTTCACAACTCCCTCCACCGGCCGCGGCTGAAAGACGTGGTTGCGATCTAGTCATTTACCACAGAGTTGTGGGGAATCCTTGGTGAGGCGCGCGCTCACTAACGAGTGCGCACTTCACCGAGGACGTTCCGGAGTTCAGACTCGTTTTCAATTGCTCCTTAGGCATTCGTGAAGAGAAAGTGGAAATATTTCTCTGAGAGTTAAAGAACGTTGTTTGGCAAGTTAGTGAGTAAGTAAACTTACCTGACATTATAGACAATATTGAATATACTCAGGCGATGCATTTTCTCTAACTTAAAACAAGAAACGATAACATTTGTGTTAAGCAAGGTCTTAAGGGAAAATAACACATTGAGTTAGGAATAGTAGAAAGACTTTTGAATTAAGAAGGAACCTTAATGAAAAACACAAGATGTTGAAGGATTGACAGAATAGATAACAAGCAATTGCATAAAGAAAAGTTAGTAGAAGAACACACGGAAATTAATATTATAAAAATAGACAATAAACTGAGAGGCCTAGGTTAATGAATGTTACGTAATTATAGGTTATAAGCAGTGAGAAAAATAAAGAACCGTAAGCTACAAGGTTGCAGATAAATACTAGAGGAGAGGCTAGTTCGAAATTGGAAGGGGTAGGTAATTAGTAGGGTTAGACTAGGTTATAGATGAGGAATAGATATAGAGTAAACACATGAAGTATTCAAATATAGTGTGATAATGATGTCTAAATATACACAGATACACAGTGTTATTCTGGACAATGAATACTATCTTTTCCATTATATTCAAACACATTTACTATTTTGGAAAGGGTAAGGTGAATAGACATATTCTACAATTTTTAGTAGTGTATTTTACTATAACAGCCTGAGTCTTTTCCTATAGTCATGATGAGTGACTGCTTTCAAAATTTAAGAAAAGCTAAGAACAGGATATCCTTATAAGTAATTATAGTTGTGTAATTTTGCAAAGGACTACAACTCTACTAATGGATGTTATTAGATAATAGTATTTATATAGTATTTTTTGTAGGCCAAAATAGGTGAAAATGGTAGTTTTGTATTATATATTACGAAAAGTGATAAAATTAAGTGTTTATATTTTTATACAAGGAGCAAGAACATAAAGGAAAAATTATGGAAAGAGAACAGCCTCATACTCAGGGGATTTTGGCTATTACTTTGAGTATAGTTGAAGAACTAATCGTATCTGTCACAGGCAATGAGAGTGAAGAAGGGGAAATTAGTGCTGCAGACATGAATTGTGATTTTGAAGACGAAAGCTTTGATGGAGATTTTCTGGAAGTTTTAAATTATGTTGAAATTTTAGTACAAATTAAATCAGAAACTGCTGACGAGGAAATTGATCTGAATGACATATCTGATGAAGTTGTATTGGAATGTCTGTTAAATTATGAGATGTTACAAGAATACATTTATTGTTGAAAAATAATAAAGGTTTGAGCACTATCTACTAATGTATTTATTGTACTAAAAGTGAAGCAGTTATAGATTCAGCTATATATTCTTTAAATGTTTGTATTGATTTAAAATATGCAAAGTGGGTTTGAGGGTATTGATTGCTTAAAATCCGAATGAAGTATACATGCAGTCTTGTATGCAGCTGCAAACTTGTGTTTTATGCCTTCAATTGCCCAGTCTGTATCCTTAGACTTCCTGCAAACACTGTGACACTGCTGTTTTAGAATTGTAGTGAGCCAGTCAGCAGTATGTTCTTTTTCATTGTACCGTGGTAAAACTGAAGCTGTAATAAATTTAGTGAGGAACTTTCTTTGCAGAAGTGTAATGATCCAGTCAGTATCTAGATACTCATGGATTAAAAGAGGCCTTAGTGCATAGGCTGTTTCAAACCTCTATAGACTGTGCATGCACTGTTCTATGCACCAGCAAACTTATGTTTTAAACGTTCAATTCCTCAATGTGTATCCTAATACTTCCAGCAAACATTCTCACACTACTGTTTCAATATTGTAGTGAGCCATTCAGCAGTATGTGTTTATGTGTATACTGTGGTACAACTGAGGCTGTTATAAATATAATCAGGTTCTTTCCTTGCAGTCTTGTAATCATCCACTCACTATCTAAGTACTCATGCATTGAAATAGGCCTTAGGGCATAGACGGCTTCAAAACCCTTATAGACGATGTATGCAGTCTTCTATGTACTTGCAAATTTGTGTTTTATACGTTCAATTTACTAGTTTGTATTGTTACACTTCCAGCAAACACTCTGTCGTTTTAGTTTTGTAGTGACTCACTCATCCGTATGTAGTAATCCTATCACTACATTAAAACACTAATGGGCACATATACAATAACTGGCATATCCCCAGGAATATTTAAATTATTGTGGTCCGTGACACCACCACCATGGATGCGCCGTATTTACAATGTGGTGTACCATGGGACAAAAATGGCACATATATGTGATGTATCTGTGCTGTAAAGGTGGAGCATTGTTTGAGTTATGTTGGAAGTGCAACGTATCTCCAGCAATGGTCTGGGGGCTCTATGCTCAGACTGCTGTGTCAATCCTTACACCTGCTTCAAGGTAGTGCAGGGTTTTGACACAGCAAGAGCGCAAAAGTGACAGAGTGAAATCTTGTAGATTTTAGTCATCCACTTTTAGGAGGTGTTCCTGCGCAGGAACGCCCCCCCCCCCCCATGTAGGAATGTGTCCTTCTGGTACAGGGATTTACAATGTGACGTACCTCCCAGATACGTCACATTCTAAATACCACATATCGTGGTGCATCTTTTGCACCATTGCTTCATCAGAAAAGTGATGCAACGGTGGTATAAAAGAGGCACAAGGGTGTTGTAAATCTGCCTCTAACAAACACTTACAAATTCACCGAGGCAGTTTCACAAGCAGTGCATTCGTTTTGAATTTACGTTTGTTATTATTTTACATTAAAAATATGAAATGTAACTTTAAAAATAAAATAAATATAAGTATTTGTAATAAAAATGTAGGAAATTACTATAAAAAGAAAGAAATATAATAATTAGTATATTTCAAAATTATCATTTACAAAATCTTTGAAATTCACTGAAAAAACCATAGGTTTCACACACGTTATAGTTAGGAATTAGCATTTAAAAAACCTTAGAAATTCACTGAAAAAACCATAGGTTTTACCCATGTTATAGTTAGCTGGACATTTCTCTCATACAAAACCATTCAAATTTCCTTGTTATAGTTAGTTCAGCTAACTATAACTCACGCGCCTGCAATGCACTGCTGATGACGTCACATATTACATCACTCATGACATGGTCAGTGACATCACTCATGACATCACTGATGACATCTCAAATAACATCACTGATGACATCACTGATGACATCATCCAGTGAATGTGTGTCTTTCTGAAAAATAAATATTTTTTATATATTTATATCTAAAGGTCGATGGAAGAATAAATGGGTAAATAAGTGTCTGAATGGATTTTTTTTGTAAAAATGATTGCATAACGGACTTATTAAGTGTATCTTAGAGAATACATGTATTAGCGAGTAATGTTTAAATATGTAAATATCGGTATCAGTGTCTCACTTTGTCTATAAGTGGCTGCATGGGTTGCTAAGTAGCTACATGAGTGTGTATATGGATAATTTGTTTTTTTTTTGAGTATCAGTATACGTGTCTGAGTGTCTGTTTGGTTCGGTGGGGGATATTACTTAGCGCATAGATACATGAATGAGTGACTCACAGTTTGTATGTGTTTTGAACACAGCATGTCTGCAGGACTTTATGGGTGGATCAATGTGGGTATGTGTGTGTTAGTGAGTGAATGACTGTCTCAATAGTGTCTTTATGAGTAACTACATATGTTTTAAGCTAGTATATCAGAAAATGTATGTATATAAGTGAGTATATATAAGAGTGAGAGTTTGGAAGAGATCCTGTATAAATAAGTATGTGTTTCTATAAGTGATTGTTTAAGAGAGTAAGTATGTGCACGTTTCTGTAGAAGTAAGTGTAGTGGTGTATGTATAGCTGTATATGCAAGTAAATAGATGTTTGATAGTTTATTTGCATGTGTGAGTATGTGTGTGAGTAACTCTATGTATGAGTGTAGGTGTGTAACAGGATGTATAGGTGTATGAATACATATGATGAGTGAGTACATGTATGAGTGACTATATAGAACTGTTGGTGAATGAGTGTATGTGTATGTAGATTTTGGAATTACTGAATAGGTTGTTCCAACTGGTATTGGTATCTCAATTGTTTTGAAATGTTTAGTTTCTATTTTGAATGTGTGTATCAAGGGTTATCTTACACTGAGAGGAGGTCTGCCACTCTTTCACAAGGATGATGTCATCAGTGATGTCATTTGAGATGTCATCAGTGATGTCATGAGTGATGTCACTGACCATGTCATGAGTGATGTAATATGTGACGTCATCAGCAGTGCATTGCGGGCGCGCGAGTTATAGTTAGCTGAACTAACTATAACGAGGGAATTTCAATGGTTTTGTATGTGAGAAATGTCCAGCTAACTATAACATGGGTGAAACCTATGGTTTTTTCAGTGAATATATATATACTTGGGCTGTATTTCTTTTGAACCGATATAAGTAAGGCATTATGCCAGCATGCATTTGCTCGAGGTGACAGTCAACATCTACAAACTTAAAAAATCATACATGTGTCAAAGTGTTAACTTAATTTGTGATCTTGCATGTAATGTACAGGAGCCACCAGGTATATGCATGAGCCTCAATAACCAGGATGAAACGAGAATTGTGAAAATAGCAATGGGACTTAATTGCTATCCAGGCCATGCATTAGTAAGAATTTATTTAATCAGGTAGTTATTTATAAATTGGTGAAACACATATAGCGATGTGCAGAAACGTTATAACATCTTGTTGGCCATGAATGTAATGGTTACCATGGTTTCTGAGATGCGACCGCCCTGACCAATCAGCAATGAGTTTGTACAAAAGGTTCTACCTTACCAGCATTCACTGTTGTGAGCAAGGCGGTATAGCCGTCGAAACGCGTCATATCTTTTCTTTTGTAAAATAAACTTTTTCCTGAAATAGATCCCACGGAGTCAGCGCCTGCTTTGAACCGCCAAAACGTCAGGTTTGGATTTTATATTACGGGATGTGCCGGAATCCCGAACGCTGACCCACCTTGATTAGGAGCACCTCACTAACTGGCAAAACTTCATTTTGGACATTTTTCGTGTTCCGAGGAAAGTGAGGCGCCCCCCAGGCCATCAAACTACCGAAGCGAGAGACAACGCCAACTGCCTGCACGGGCACGGTGACCGGGATCCTTCAGTGTGCCGGAGGGCATCTGAGAATCCAGGTAAGCCTGGGAGTGCGGTGATGGTTGTGTGAACTCCAACGAAGTGGCCGCTGGGAAAGGGAGTCCGACGAGTTTCTTCTAGCAAGACTCATAGGACTGTGGGTGTCAGGAACAACTTCAATTTTGCACGTAAAAGACAGGATGGTGGAGGAGTGGGTTCGGGAACGGATGGAGGCAGCACTGGACATATTTGAAGACGCTGACAAAAACGGAGCAACAGCGTCCACTGGAACCAAGAGGATGGAGCAAGTGAATGAATCGGACGTGAAGTCCCTGTTGAAAGAATATGAAAGACTGCGCAAGCAAGAACTCTCTAAGTGGTGGGAGTGCACTTCATTGCAGAGATACTTGGAAGTTAACAGAGTACCTCGCGGGCTGAGAGTACTGTTGGCTCCCACGTACGACAATCCAGACCCGCAGATGCTCCAAGAATGGGCTGATAATAACGCTCTATTCTCAAAAAGAATGCTAGAAATACTCGTGAAGTATGCTGCTTCGGATAGAGAGAAACTGTTGGCAAAATTGGAAAATGTGGGTGAGGCTCTTGGAAAAAGTGAAGAACAAGAGCTCATACGTAAGCAAATGGATGAAATTAAAACCAGAGTATCCAAATATGAACAAACAATAAGAGAATGTAAAGCCCAGAAATTCCAAAGAGACCAAGCAGACTATATGAAAGGCCGAATATATACTTTCGCAAGAAAATACGACAGTATAAGGCAACGAAAATTACCAACTCCGAGTGCGCAGGCAATTGCAACACCTGAGGAATCAGAAGTAAGCTCGGGAGCTGAATCGGAGCCCGGTACCTCATTAAATGTAGCTGAAGAACAACCAATACCAACTCCTGTGGATGAATTTGCTTTTTTACGAGAGGACAGACTACGGAGCCTAAGGCCGCGGCAGCCTCAGGGAACCTACAGCAAAAACAAGCCATCGTTTCAAAAAGCAGGAAACGCAAAAACAGGCGATGGAGAAAACACGCAGCAGCCCACAACGAAAAAACAAACATTCAGAAGATACAACAGGCGATAACAAATATGGCTTCAGAGGATAAAAACACAGTCATCAATCTATCAAACATGGCGTTAACAAATAAAGAAGAAGAGACTCTCTCATTGGGACTATCGTTTTGTAAGAGAACGAACTTCAATTACACACAGACACGGATTGATTTACATCAATTCACAAGAAAACTGAAGCTCAACAAACATTTCTTTAACAGCAGAGAAAATACGACTATTAAAAATGAAAAACCAAATGAGGTAAATAATGAGTGGCGGATTGAAGACATGGCATTTATGAAGGAAATGGCCGATTTGGACACAGAGGAAAGAGGGGGGGACTAAGTACACAAGAAGCAGCTCAACATGCCGGGCTAGTTACAACAGGCACCACCAAAACTCCATTTCAACCAAGATCAACGTTCTGTCCAAATATGCCCAAAGACTCTATAGATATTTTTTCAGACAAAGTTATCAAGGATCTGAAAGCACTCTCATGGGAAAGTAGCAACAATTTTTCCAAAAAACCCAAAGTGAGAGGCAGGCATATGACAACATCATGATGAAAATCAAAGACAGGAGTGACATAGTTATACGGTGGTCAGACAAAGGCGGGAATGTGGTGCTTTGGCCCTTGGACATGTATAATACCGAAGCACAGCTGGAACTGTCAGACAAAGAATGCTATCAGAGAATAAGTACAACAAATATATCGACCATACAAGACAGATACAACAGGAGTCTATATGATTGGAAGAGTGCAGGCATCATTTCTAGACAAGAATTTCAGTTTTTGAAAACAGACTACCCGATCACCCCTAACCTGTACCTTATACTCAAGGTACACAAAAATGCGACGTCTCTTCCTGGAAGGCCGATCAAATCAGCCATTGGAGGCCTGTTCGAGAATACCAGCCGATTCATTGACTTTTATCTACAACCTTTTGTGAAATCATTGCCTTCCTATACGAAAGACACTGGTGACTTTTTGAGGAAAATCTATGACATAAAATGGCAATCTGATTTTGTATTTATGACATTGGATGTGCAAAGCCTATACACGAGCATAAGGCATCGTGATGGGCTCAATGCAATCACGTACTATTTAAGTAGCAGGACCATTGACTTGTATGCACAGACTCAAATGTTGATACAAATGGCTGAATGGTGTTTGGTGAACAATACATTTACCGTTGACAATTTGTTGTACAAGCAAATACAGGGAACTGCCATGGGTACTTGCTTCGCCCCCAGCTATGCTAATTTGCATATGGGCTGGTGGGAGGAGCAAGTACTCATGAAGAACTGCACCGCAGAAATGTCCGAAAATATGGCACATTATAGTCGCTATATCGACAACATTTTTGCCATTTGGAGAGGCAGTGAGGCGAGCGAAAGAGAATTTCCTGAACATCTGAATGAAAACAGCTTGAATTTAAAATTCACATGCTCCACCAGTAGAAGCAGGATCAATTTCTTAGATTTAGAACTATTTGTGTTGGATGGCAAGATTCAATCTAAGACATACCGCAAACCAACATCAGGTAACACGATCCTCCATGCCTCCAGTTTTCACCCTGTAAGCCTGATTAACAATATCCCATATGCAGAGTGCTTGAGAATGCGACGCAACTGTAGCACTGAAGAAACATATGAAGAGTTTAAGGTTAACTTATTTAGCAGACTGACCAGCAGAGGGTATACCAAGCAAACGCTGGAAACAGCAGCGGATAAAAGTGACACTAAAAATAGGAAAGATCTATTGTTTAAACATGCGCCCAATGCACTATTGTCCAAACAAAACACGAACACCCCACGCCTGATCACAGGGTACAATGCATATCATAAACAAGTAAGAAAGATCATCTATAGGCACTGGCCAATAGTACGAAATGACCCAGTGATAGGCAGTAAGTGTAACAAAGTCCCTCAAATTGCTTTCAGAAAGGCAAAAAGCATGAAAGAGGAAATTTTTGTAAATACTCCAACCTTGAAGAAGAAAAAACCACCTTGGCTAAAAAGTAGCAATGGGTTTTATAAGTGCATAAAGTGCAAAGCGTGCCAATATGGCCTCAACATGACCAAACTAGATGTGCCTCACAGGAAACAGCCACTTGAAATCCGTGAGAATTACTCATGTAAGACGGACTATGCAGTATACGTCTTGCAATGTAGCTGTAAAAAGCAATACGTGGGCAGCACCATCCACCCTGCCCATGTGCGGGTGCTACAACATCTTAGAGCAATCAGCAATGATGACCCCACGTACCCCCTGGCTAGACACATAAATAAAGTCCATGGAGGTGATGCCGACAATATAAGATACTTTGTCGTGGATCATGTGAAGAGGAGCATAAGAGGGGGGAATAGATTACTTGCCCTACGGAGACTGGAATCCCGCTATATTATCCTCTTAAATACAAAGGCCCCCCATGGCCTTAATGCTGATGAGGCACTTAGTGTACATTTGTAAGAAGAGAAAACAATATCATCGACAGTCAGTTGCCCATACGGACCCGAGCCCACATCCTTCGAAACAGTTGGATACATTAGCCTAAACACTGAGTTGCAAACTTAAGCTTCTAAATTAATTTCACACATAAAATACACACAATGAGCAATTAGGTGGTAGTCACACTTATAATTTAGTATATGATGTATATATTGTGGACTCTGTTATCTATGTTAGTAGCAATGATGTATGACAACAATAGGATTCTTATGTAGTGATGTTGTGTCACAAGTTAACCTCATAACACAATGTTGTTTTCGGTACTACATTTGCCCACTTGGGCTGTATTTCTTTTGAACCGATATAAGTAAGGCATTATGCCAGCATGCATTTGCTCGAGGTGACAGTCAACATCTACAAACTTAAAAAATCATACATGTGTCAAAGTATTAATTTAATTTGTGATCTTGCATGTAATGTACAGGAGCCACCAGGTATATGCATGAGCCTCAATAACCAGGATGAAACGAGAATTGTGAAAATAGCAATGGGACTTAATTGCTATCCAGGCCATGCATTAGTAAGAATTTATTTAATCAGGTAGTTATTTATAAATTGGTGAAACACATATAGCGATGTGCAGAAACGTTATAACATCTTGTTGGCCATGAATGTAATGGTTACCATGGTTTCTGAGATGCGACCGCCCTGACAAATCAGCAATGAGTTTGTACAAAAGGTTCTACCTTACCAGCATTCACTGTTGTGAGCAAGGCGGTATAGCCGTCGAAACGCGTCATATCTTTTCTTTTGTAAAATAAACTTTTTCCTGAAATAGATCCCACGGAGTCAGCGCCTGCTTTGAACCGCCAAAACGTCAGGTTTGGATTTTATAGGGCGCTTGAGCCCGAAACGCGTCATCTGTTGACTGCTGCTGAAGGTTGAAATAAAACATCTTGCCTGACAAAGAAGTGGTTCGCTTCTCCTTCTTCGCCGCCGAGGCTTTGGTGGAAGTGTATGGAGTTATTTGCTTGCGATATATATATATATATATATATATATATATATATATATATATATATATATTTGTACTTACCATCTTCTCTGCGGAAAATTCCTCAGTACCATTTTTGTGATATTCTGCAAAAGAAAGAAAAGACGGGACTAATCACTAAAACTCTGCTTTTCACCTAATGCTCTCCTAATTCAAATAAAAAAACTTCAACATATCACATTGAACTAGAGCAGAGAGAGGCAAATTCCGCACACATACAGGTAACTCACTCGTAGTTAGGTGGGGACACTTAATAATGTTTAGAAGATAGAATTGCAGTAATTCCTGTTTGTCATTGCAGGTGTTCCACTCATCCCAGGAGATTGGCAGTGAGGTCACCAGTGCGGCAGTCTCTCTTGTTTGTTATCCCATTCCTCTTTTCCCCCTCGTCTCTGAGTCCAGCATAGTCTGGGTTAGAGGTGTAGGGGAGCTGGGAAATTATCTTCTTGGTACATCTCAGCCGTTCAGCTCCCACGGAATCAGGAATTCCAGGTACTGCATCTTGACAGATTGAAGGGCCTTCAATTGCTTCCGCCTGGGTGAAATGGCTAAGGGTTTTGATGTAAAGGCCTTGGCCTCAATCTTAGAAGTGTTGCAAAAGCAATAAACTGAGACAAAGGAGGAGGTTAGAAAGTCAAATCAGTAGGCTAGTTATTTGCGGCAAAGGATAGATGAACTCACTGTTAGCCCCAGTCCCAATTTTGGGAATCATAAGACCCAAACCCCTTCTCCTTCACCTTCTTCGTCCGAATTGACTACTCAAGTAGTTCATGTCATGTCTCCCACTATACCTTTGGCCCCCCCAGAGAGATTTCAAGGAGATCCGCATAAGGCTCAGGTCAAAAGTGGCTTTCATGCTGTCTTATCTGAGTGGAAATTCAGCGGTTTGGTCCATGCCAATAGTTAATGCCAATGATTCGGTCTTATATAATTTTGAGGAGTTTAAGGCAGAGTTTCTGCGAATATTCGATCAAAGAACCATCTCTTAGACCACTGATAATGAGTTACTTGACCTGAAACAAGGGAACAGAGAGTTGGTGGTTTATTTATCACAATTTAATAAATTGATTGTGGAAATGAATTGGCCGGAGGTTAAGAGGGCGGCAATTTTTTACAGGGGTTTGAAGGACGAACTGAAAGATGGATTGGCGCGGATTCCAAAAAGACCCACCGATGTATCTGAGTTAATTGATCTAGTTCTTCAAATTGATCAGCGTCAATCTGAAAGAAGAAGTGAATGTCGGAAAGAGACAAGACAAATTCCACCCGGATTTGATGTGATCCAAACTGAAGTAGCAAAGACCAATGATGGAGTAACCACTGCTAATTGGTTCAGTTTGAGGTCCTCTTAGCAAAGAAGAAAGGGAAAAAAGACGTTTGGGCAAGTTGTGTATGTACTGTGGAGGTTCAAGTCACTTCGTTAAGGAATGCCTGAAGAAGCCCAAGATGAACCAGTGGGTAAAAAACAAGCTCCACCAGTAGAAGGAGTTGCTTTGGTGGGAGCTGCTAAGGAGACAACTCCGAATCCTCAATTGTTGGCGAATACCTAACAATCTTCGACCCCTCATCAAATTATTTCTAGGCATCCTTTGGGAAAGATAGATTGGAAGAAGTTGCGGTCATGATCAATTCAGGTGCAACTGGGAATTTTTGCGATATCAAATTTGCCAAGACTTTAGGAATTCATTTTCTCAAGAGGGAGAAACCTGAACCAGTACAAGCTGTGGATGGTACCAACCTTTCTTCTGGTCTCATTACTTTTGATACTGAAGTAACTACTTTGTTGGGCCCTGGAGAACATCGCAGTTATATAAGTTTCAATTTAATTAATGCTCCACAGTTTCAATTAATCTTAGGATTTCCCTGGCTGACAGAACACAACCCAAGAATCGATTGGGCGAAGAGATCTGTTTAATTGAATTCCAGTTATTGTCAGAAACATTGTTTTCATTTTGACCAGAAGGAGAAACTGGATCACTGAAACAATAGCGACGTCAAGAATATAGAGTTACAAAAATATCGAGGTAAAAATATAGAATACCAAAATAGCGACCTCCTATCTTCAAACAGGTAAGTACAAAAATATCGATGTAAAAAATATAGTTAGTCAAAATATCGAATTTTTTAAAATACTTTAAATTAATTAAAAATTAATGAAATAATAAATATAATTAACTTAAACATACTTAAAATACTTAAATAACCTTAAAATTAATAAATAATTAATGTAAGTAAAAAAAACATACAAATTGATTTGTTAATACATATATATATATATAAACGTAATAATAATAAAAAAATTACAATATTTTTACTGTAGGATAGCGGAAAGGGTAAAATTCACTATTACCACTCCAGTGAGTGCAACAGTAGGGAAAGCGTTGGATAACGTAGGGGTAAAAATTACTATTCCAACTCCAGAGAGTACAACAGTAGGGAAAGCGTTATATAGCGTAGGGGTAAAAATTACTATTCCCACTCCAGAGAGAGCAACAGTAGGGAAAGCGTAGGATAGCATAGGGGAAAAAATTACTATTCCCACTCCAGAGAGTGCAACAGTAGGGAAAGCGTTGGATAGCGTAGGGGTAAAAATTACTATTACCACTCCAGAGAGTGCAACAGTAGCGAAAGCGTTGGATGGCGTAGGGGTAAAAATGACTATTGCCACTCCAGAGAGTGCAAAAGTAGGGAAAGCGTTGGATAGCGTAGGGGTAAAAATTACTATTCCCACTCCAGAGAGTGCAACAGTAGCGAAAGCGTTGGATAGCGTAGGGGTAAACATTACTATTCCCACTCCAGAGAGTACAACAGTAGGGAAAGCGTTGAATAGAGTAGGGGTAAAAATTACTATTCCCACTCGAGAGAGTGCAACAGTAGGGAAAGCGTTGGATAGCATAGGGGTCAAAATTACTATTCCCACTCCAGAGAGTGCAACAGTAAGGAAAGCTTTGGACAGCTTAGGGGTAAAAATTACTATTCCCTCTCCAGAGAGTGCAACAGTAGGGAAAACGTTGGATAGTGGCAGGGTAAAATTCACTATTCCCACTGAAAAGTGTGCAACAGCAGGGAAAGCGTTGGATAGCGTAGGGGTAAAAATTACTATTCCCACTCCAGAGAGTGCAACAGTATGGAAAGCGTTGGATAGCGTAGGGGTAAAAATTACTATTCCAACTCCAGAGAGTGCAACAGTAGGGAAAACGTTGGATAGCGGCAGGGTAAACTTTACTATTCCCACTCCAAAGAGTGCAACAGTAGAGAAAGCGTTGGATAGCGTAGGGGTAAAAATTACTATTCCCACTCCAGAGAGTGCAACAGTAGGGAAAGCGTTGGATAGGGTAGGGGTAAAAATTACTATTCCAACTCCAGAGAGTGCAACAGTAGGAAAAACGTTGGATAGCGGCAGGGTAAACTTTACTATTCCCACTCCAAAGAGTGCAACAGTAGAGAAAGCGTTGGATAGCGTAGGGGTAAAAATGACTATTCCCACTCCAGAGAGTGCAACAGTAGGGAAAGCGTTGGATAGGGTAGGGGTAAAAATTACTATTCCCACTCCAGAGAGTGCAACAGTAGGGAAAACATTGGATAGCGTAGGGGTATAAATTACTATTCCAACTCCAGAGAGTGCAACAGTAGGGAAAGCTAAGGATAGCGGGAGGGTAAAAATTACTATTCCAACTCCAGAGAGTGCAACAGTAGGGAAAGTGTTGGATAGTGTAGGGGTAAAAATTACTATTCCAACTCCAGAAGGTGCAACAGTAGGGTAAGCGTTGGATAGCGTAGGGGTAAAAATTACTATTCCCACTCCAGAGAGGGCAACGGTAGTGAAAGTAAATACTTCATATATATATAAAAATAATTAAATATTAATACCAATTACAAATTAATTAAAAGTAATTAACAATTTTATATAATTTAATAATTAATCAATTAAAAATAAAAATAAAAATGTAATATTACAAATTATTACCTATTAATACAAATTATTTACCAATTAACAATTAATTATTTAACAATTAAAAAATAATAAAAAATTGGAACAAAAAACCAACAAATAAAGTAAAATATTTCATTAATTACAATTAAATTACTTCCCATCCTATTCCCCTATAAACCCACAACCCGCTACAGAAAATAAATCAATAAAATTAACATAATTATCAATTAATCAATTAATTAAAATGAATCACCAATTATATTTTAATTAATTACAATTAACAATTAATTAACAATTAATTCAACAAATACCAATAAATAAATTAGAAAATGTATTTAATTATAATTAAATTACTTCCCACCCTATTCCCCTATAAACCCACAACCCGCTACAGAAAATAAATTAATAAAATTAAAATAATTATAAGTTAACCAATTAATTAAAATTAATCACCAATTATATTTTAATTAATTACCAACTAACAATTAATTAACAATTAATTCAAAATAAATACCAATAAATAAATTAGAAAATGTGATTAATTATAATTAAATTACTTCCCACCCTATTCCCCTATAAACACACCACCCGCTACAGAAAATAAATTAATAAAATTTACATAATTATCAATTAATCAATTAATTAAAATCAATCACCAATTATATTTTAATTAACTACCAATTAACAATCAACAATGAATTCGAAATAAATACCAATAAATAAATAAAAGAAATTAATTAATTATAACTAAATTACTTCCCACCCTATTCCCCGATAAACCCACAACCCGCTACATAATTATATTACGCAAAAATCAAATACCATCAAATTAATTAATTAAAATAAATTATAAAATAAATATACACTTTTCACACATATACTAACATAAACAATCACTTTAACAAATTGGATATTATTAAAAAATTGAAATGAACTTATTTACCTCAAATTCGATATTTTTGTTGTCTATATTCTGTCCATTCTATATTTTTGTTGTCTTTATTCTGTCCATTCGATATTTTGTCCATTCTATATTTTGAATTCTATATTACTGCTATTCTATTCGATATTTTTGTAGTCAATATTCTGTCCATTCAATATTGTGTCCATTCTATATTTTGTATTCGATATTAATGCAAATCGATATTAAAAACTCAATATTTTGAGTGTATACCGAAGAAACTATCATCTCCATTTTATTGCCTTGTGGAACAGACCCGTATGATATGTACAGTAGAAGTTCCAAGTATACCAGAACTGTACAAAGATGTGGAGTAAATTTTCAATGATAAAGAAGCTCAGAAACTACCTCCACATTGTGAATATGACTGTAAGATCGAATTGGAACCTGCAGTGTCTATACCTTGTAGTCACATTTATGCGCTCTCTGAGTCAGAGAATAAGCATTTAAAGGAATATCTGGATCTTCATTTGGCCAGTGGGTTTATACAACCGTCACAGTCTCCAGTCTCTTCTTCTCTTTTTTTCATTCCAAAGAAGGATGGGAGTCTGAGAACGTGTAATGACTATCCAGTGTTCAACCAAGTCACAAAGAAGAATCGATACCCGTTACCACTCATTTCTGAACTTCTGGATCAAGTTAAAGATGCCCATATTTACACCAAGTTGGTTTTGAGAGGGGCATACCATCTGGTTCGTATGGCTGAAGGGGATGAGTGGAAAACGGCTTTTCGAACGAGATTTGGCCTGTTTGAATGCCAAGTCGTGCCCTTTGGCTTGTGTAATGCCCTGGTTGCTTTTTAGCATTTTGTGAACAATATTATTCAAGAATTTCTGGATCGCTTTGTCGTCGTATACATTGACGACATCCTTATTTTTCCCAAAATTTGGAAGAGCATGTTCGACATGTACAAGCAATTCTGGAGCGTTTTCTCCATAATCAGTTATTTGTAAAACTTGAAAAATGTGAGTTTCATTCCACTTGGGTTGAGTTTTTGGGTTTCATACTCTCCCCGGAAGGAGTTTCTATGGATGACTCCAAGATAAAGGCAATCAAGGATTGGCCAGCTCCAAAATCTGTCAAGGAAATACAAAGTGTTTTGGGCTTTGCCAATTTTTACAGGCGATTCATTCAACATTGTTCTGAGAAAGTGAGTCCTATCACACGTTTGCTCAAAAAGAATGAAAGATTTGATTGGAACAAAGATACTGAAGAAGCTTTTCAACTATTAAAGGAAACGTTTATCACAGCTTCGGTTTTGCAACATCCAGATTTGAAGGAACCTTTTTATGTAGAAGCAGATGTTTTGAATCTTGCGATTGGAGGAATCCTTTCCCAACGGCATTCAGAACACTGGTCAACTTCATCCGGTGGCTTATCATTCTCGGAAATTATCGACTGCTGAGGTCAACTACCCCATTGCAGATAAAGAGCTATTAGCAGCCAAAGATGCCTTTCAAGAGTGGAGGCATTATTTGTCAGGGGCAAAACATGTCATCACAGTCTATACAGATCTTCGAAATTTACAGTTCCTGAAATCTGCTCGAACTCTTACACCCAGACAACTTCGGTGGTCACTCTTTTTTGCAGATTATGATTTTGTCTTGACCTCTAAGCCTGGTTCTGCAAATGGGAAGGCTGATGCACTTTCTCGTTTAAACACAGGAGTTCGTCCAGGATTACCTATTCAGGGTCACGTTATTCCAGAAGAAAAGATCGTGGGAACCACAGTATTTAATGAAGTAGAAGATAAGATAAGAAAAGAGTTCCAAAAAGTAGATTTCGAGGATTGGAGGCTTAAGGGGTCGGATCGAGAGATAAAGGATGGGAAACCATTCTTTCAAGGAAAACTCTTTGACCCAATTGAAGAATAGAGAGAAGAGGTCATTCATTTGTGTCATGACAACCTATTGGCTGGACATAAGGGAGTAAAAAAGACTCTTGACCTTTTGAAGCAAACCTTTAGTTGGCCAAGCAAGGACATTCAGGTGAGGCAGTATGTAGCCACTTGTGAACAATGTGTCAAGGGCAAGACTGCGACAGTCACCACAAGGTCTCCTTATGCCATTACCGGTAGCCCCTTATCCTTGGCACACGTGTCCATGGATTTCATTGTTGATATGCCCTCTAGTCAAGGAAATTCGGTAATTTGGGTGGTGGTAGATCAATTTTCAAAGATGAGTCACTTTGTTCCCTTAAAGAATCTTCCTAATGCTACCCATTTGGTTACATTGTTCATTCAGCATATTGTGAAATTGCATGGAATACCTAAGGTTGTAATTTCAGACCAAGGCCCGCAATTTGTGTCCCGTTTCTGGAGATCATTTTTGACAGGATTAGGGTTAGATTCTCGTTCATCCACCAGTTATCATCCTGAGACTGATGGGCAAACCCAGAGAGTGAATCAGGATCTGGAACAATATCTACGCTTGCATCTAATGGACCAAGAGGATGAATGGCCTTCCTTGCTCAGTACTGCAGAGTTTGCTTATAACAATTCTGTTCACTCGGCCACTGGTTATTCACCCTTCTATTTGAATTATGGCAGACATCCAAATATGATTATTGGAAAGGTAGATGTTGAGGTCCCAGCCGCAGTAGTAGTTATACAGAATCTACAAAAAGCATATCAGCTAGCCTCAGAAAATCTTACTAAAGCTAAAGAAATGTACAAGAAACAGGCTGACAAGAGTCAAAGAGATAGTCCAGCCTTTGAACTAGGAGATCAGGTTTGGATTTCTACTTGTCATATGCGACTGCGAGGAAATAGGATGTTCCAACCCAAATTTGTGGGCCCCTACCCAGTTGTTAGAATGGTGAATCCAGTGACTGTCAGAGTAGATCTTCCTAGGAAATTAAAAATCCATCCCACTTTCCATGTCTCTTTGATTAAACTAAACCCTCCAAATCTCAGACAAGTTTTGCCTCCTGCACCTATTCAAGTTCAATCTGAAGAGGAGTTTGAGGTCAAAATATTCCTAGGGGTCGATTCCGATCCGGTAAAAAAATCCGGCGTACGATTCGTATTCGTAGCCGATTCCGTACGAATGGGAAACTACCGTCCGACCAGCGAATTCCGATCCGTTACCGTTGATTTCCGTACGATTTGCTACGATCCGTACGAGTGACATTCGTATACCCGTACGAATAAGCCTCGGGAAGACCACCGTACGATTCATAATCAGTCCGTACAAACTCACTATTCCGATTCGGAACGACATGCCTGAGCGAGATACGTACGGGCCAAAGTATTCACGCTTCAACATTGAGTCGTATGGGACATTCGCCTCACTGCAAGCTCCACCAATACATACTACACGCACACCCCTCGGCCAAGCCTACGCGAACACCCCCACCCGCCAACGGCCCGTACCGCTCACTCGCACGCACAAGTACGACACGCACACCCCCCCAACAAGCCTACGCGAACACCCCCACCCGCCAAGGGCCGTACCGCTCCCTCGCACGCACAAGTACGACACGCACACCCCTCGGCCAAGCCTACGCGAACACCCCCACCCGCCAACGGCCCGTACCGCTCACTCGCACGCACAAGTATGACACGCACACCCCCCCAACAAGCCTACGCGAACACCCCCACCCGCCAACGGCCCGTACCGCTCACTCGCACGCACAAGTACGACACGCACACCCCCCCAACAAGCCTACGTGAACACCCCCACCCGCCAAGGGCCGTACCGCTCCCTCGCACGCACAAGTACGACACGCACACCCCTCGGCCAAGCCTACGCGAACACCCCCACCCGCCAACGGCCCGTACCGCTCACTCGCACGCACAAGTACGACACGCACACCCCCCCAACAAGCCTACGCAAACACCCCCACCCGTCAAGGGCCGTACCGCTCCCTCGCACGCACAAGTACGACACGCACACCCCTCGGCCAAGCCTACGCGAACACCCCCACCCGCCAACGGCCCGTACCGCTCACTCGCACGCACAAGTACGACACGCACACCCCCCCAACAAGCCTACGCGAACACCCCCACCCGCCAAAGGGCCGTACCGCTCCCTCGCACGCACAAGTACGACACGCACACCCCTCGGCCAAGCCTACGCGAACACCGCCAACGGCCTGTACCGCTCACTCGCACGCACAAGTACGACACGCACACCCCCCAACAAGCCTACGCGAACACCCCCACCCGCCAAGGGCCGTACCGCTCCCTCGCACGCACAAGTACGACACGCACACCCCTCGGCCAAGCCTACGCGAACACCCCCACCCGCCAACGGCCCGTACTACTCACTCGCACGCACAAGTACGACACGCACCCCCCCAACAAGCCTACGCGAACACCCCCACCCGCCAACGGCCCGTACCGCTCACTCGCACGCACAAGTACGACACGCACACCCCTCGGCCAAGCCTACGCGAACACCCCCACCCGCCAACGGCCCGTACCGCTCACTCGCACGCACAAGTACCGCAAGCACACATAACGCCAACACCAAAACGACCACAAGGACCTTGCTAACAAGTCGCACTACCACACTGAACATGTCTCCTGTGTACACACCTTTGACAATCAATGTCCTGGTCACAGCCAAGCAGCCAAACAGAGGACAAAACCAACACCCACCCCATATAACACCCACACCAACAATTCAAATTAAGCCACACCCACCATTTGACCAATAAAAGGGACCACACATACAACCCATCATCCTTTGCAACATACCCATGCTTGCGAGGAAACAGAGAGCACACCAACAATTGCAGCCACATACCTTCACACATACACCCTATCACATCTACACCAACACCACCTCCTTCACTATCACAAACACACACCCTCATCCATACACACCATCACACCCTCAATCACATACACCCCACACCATGAACACACTCAAGAATCCAAAATTCACCAACCCGGAGATGGAGATACTTACTGATGAAGTCATCAGAGTCGACCCGCAGCTGTTTGGCGCATTGGTCAGACAGACCAGCATGGCAGAAAGAACACGCCTGTGGGAGAGGATTGTAGACCGGGTCAATGCTGTTGCACCCATCAGGCGCACCAGGGAAGAATGCCAGGCCAGGTGGTACGATCTGCGGAGGATGGTGAAGAAGAAGATGGCACAGGATTACGCCAATGCACACCACACTGGAGGCGGTGGTCCCCGCAGACCTCCTGTATACCAGCCCTGGGAGGAGAAGGTCATGGTCCTACTGCCAGCGGTGGGAGTACATGGAATAGAAGGAGCCATTGAGTCTGGTGAGTGTACAAAAAACACAACTTACATGGGTAGACTAACAACAGTGCCCAGCAGCATGGGGTGGGTGGCCATGACTCCAAGCAGTACACAACCAAATGGTGGTAGTTGCAAGGGGGAGGCACATAGGGTGCAATGTGTAGGGTAAGAGGCTGCTCTCATGCCATATGTCCCAGGGACACACACAAGCATAATGCCCAATGCACAGGGATAGGTAAAGATCACACAAGATACTAGACCACAGCTGCTAAATATTAACATTTTGCTGACACACCTTTCAGAGATGCATCATTTTGTGACAAAGTAAGGCAGTGTAGCAAGAGAGCAAGCACAATCTACCTGTCTCCATCCCTGTCTCGCCCTCTGTCTCTGTCGCCCTCTCCCTCTGTCTCCCTCTGTCGCCCTCTCCCTCTGTCTCCCTCTCCCTCCCTCTCCCTCTCCCTCTGTCTCCCTCTCCCTCTGTCTCCCTCTGTCTCCCTCTCCCTCTGTCTCCCTCTGTCACCCTCTCCCTCTGTCTCCATCAGTCAGTGTTTGTCCCTCAGTCACCTCAACGCACATCCCTGGGGCACACACACAGTTGCACACAAGCACTGCACAGGCCTCACAAACTCCATAGAGCTGAATGTTAAGGGATATCTCACAAGTACCAGCAAGCATCTGCCATGTGCCTGTAAGACACCCACCATTTGCTGTCAACACTGTACTGTGTCAGGACACACATCTCAGAAAGCTCTATAGTACACAATGGGCACAGGTGTAGGCAGCACAAGTCCCTCCTGTGCTCATTGCCAACACAAACATCAGGACAAGGTCACACATCCTGTGCACCAACACAAATCCAACATAATGGCAGCATGCCACATGAGGGGACAGCCAAAACATGAACAATGGACGCTTGCAATTCGCAAACAAAGTAATAGCATGGCCTGTTGTACACACCCCTTACAGAAACTCATCCCCGGGGGACAGGCGTTGTATTGCAACACTGTCCCAATTGCCATGTACCACAACAAAACACGTACTCATATGAATATGCATACAACTCTTACATGCACATAACAGAAGCTCCAGTCCATTGTGCCCCTCTAAAAAAGCTAGTGCCCCATCTCATTACCTTTGTGGATGTACATAAGTACCAACATGGACATGGGTATTGACAAGGTGATGCGTCTCAGAGAAGTGCCAAGTTCTAAAGCCATGATCTCCAAGTGGGTGTACAGGTCCAGCGGTGTTGGCATTGTTTGGCCAGCATGGAACAGCAAAAGACATCCAAAGTAGTCGCTGACATGCTAAATAATGATGCTCTGTCTCTTACATCAACATGCTGCATCTAAACTCTGTGCATGCTTGACGCACACATAAGAATTTTCACCACATCCAGGATGTTGCGTGAAACTTACAAATGCTTTACACGTGTGGTGCCGGCAACACAAGACACAGCAATGGCTGTGTCAGTCATTGTCAAGAGATTGGAAGAATGTATATAACCCATCGTACTATTGTTTTTTCTACCACTAAATACACAACTGTACAATGTCAACTATGTATAGCTTGTGGAACAGTGATGCTGATAATGGATAACCAAACCACATGTCACTTGATATAGCCCTAACAGTGTCTCTCTCTCTCCCACACACAGGGCAACGTGCGGATCTCCCCCCCAGCCAGGGGGGCCAAGGATCCCAGTCCCAGGCTCAGCAGGACCCAGACCCCACCGCCAGAGCCGTCCCTCAACGCACTGTGGATGACCCCAACCAACCTGGCTCCTCTGGATCCCAAACCCCTGCAGCAACTATACCAGCTACATCTCTGCCAACCACCGGACCTATTCCCACCACATCCCAGCAGACAGGTCAGAGCCCTGCCCATGATTCACAATCGAGCCAGTCTGAAAATGAGGGACACCCTTTGTCGGGCGCCCCTGAGGTTGGTGACAACCTCCACCCTCCCAGCACTCGGGGGGCCCGTCGATCGGATGTGCCCACAAGCGCAGGCCGTGCTCATGTGGGTCAGGGTGGTGGGAGTGGCGCAAGGCGGAGGCGAGAATCTGGGCAGTCAGCTGCAGGGACCGGTATGGCTGAACTCGGTAACATCCTTGAGGCATACCGGCGGGACACCAGTGAGGTAAGCCAGCTTGCGGAGACCCTCAACCAGCTCAAAGAACAGCAGGCAGAGCAAATAGCCAGGCAAGACCTGCATTATGGACGGGTGGAGGCACACCAGGCTCAGCTCTTGATGGTGCATAGGGACATTGTCCATGTGCTACGTCAGATGGCTGCCAACATGCAGCCCCCTCCCTGTGTCACAAGGCCAGCAACATCACGGCAAAGTGCAACACCAGCCACAGGGAGGGAGGAGAGGGAGGAGGATGAACCCTCTGACGTAGCGTCCCATGCACCGTCCATGCCTGCACATGAGGGTCCCCCAAGGAAGGTGGGTCGTCCACGCCGAAGACGTTGAGGGCCTGTGGCCCATGGACTTCTCCCAGGACACTGGACCTGGCATATAGCCCCTGGGTGCAACAGCATCCCCTATGAGACTCTCCCACATGGACTTGCTGGTCCCAGTCTGCCCAATGATGTCAGGCATTGTGGGCTGGACTCTGTTGACTGAAACAGTAAGGCATCTCATCTCCAGCAGTGAATTTTGGATTCCCCCCCTTTCTGTACAGCACCTATTCACGTTTCATGCACTAGAGCACCCAATAAATAATTTAAACATCATACGCATTTGGTGAGTAATCTTTGAAACAGCATACATGTATATGTGTCAGCAAATGTCATAAATGCAAGGTATACAACAAACAGCAGTCATCCACACACTTGGATCAGAATCTGAGTGAGGACACACATTGGTCAGAAATTTCCACAAACTACATACATGGATGGTAAGACACACCTGTGTGGGACAGTCAATGCTGGAGCGGGGATTGAATCCCAATACAGCTAGCACAGGCAGGCCCAGGAGAGTCACTTTGAGGAGTACATGTCAGTGTCACAAAAGTAGTAGTCCATGTAGGGAGTACCTACAACTGTGTCCTCAGGTATGTGAGCTACCATCAGCATGATGCATTACTGTGTATGTGAGTAATGCCGCACAGGATTACGGTGGCAGGACAGACTGTGGGCAATGGGCTGGAGCACTCTACACAAGCACACCTGATTAGGTGACCTACCCCTATGGAGCTACAAGTACTATACTACTGTAATGGGAGCAACGCATACAGAAAAACGACACACATCAGACAAATACCAACCCCGGAACGGCCAAATCACACCACACCCAAGAGACAGGGTCATGGTGTGTGTCCCATGTGCCAACTTGACTGACTGTGACAGCAATGTTGAAGTGGTGTGAGCATGTTGTGTTCTGGCATGTGACTGTAAGCTAACAGTTTTCGGATCTAGTGATGTTGACAAGCTAACACTGTACAATATTGTGCCTATGTAAGGTGTGTGTGTGTTGGACACGCCACATGACCTGGTGGTACGTAGACCCAATGTCATGTGAATCTGCATAGTTGTGCCAGTATGTGTTGCACACACACGCATAGCAGCAGCTATGGCTGAGTACACAGCATTTTCATAGCACGAGGGTGAATGTCTGGTGTTGTCTGTGTGTAGGGTGGCCGGAGCATGCTCTATTAATGGATGGAAGGAGGGTCATCCTGTAGGTGTCTGTGTTCCTGGATAGTGTGCGCTGCATGTTGGCTGTGTATGCAGCTGCAGCAATGAGTGAATACATGACGGCAGGAGGGGTGTGACTAATTGCTAAACAAACACATAACACAAGGGCAGCCGCAATGCACAAAGTGACATGTGGATGTGAAGGCAGGAGTGTCTGCCTCACTCAGGATCACTGACAACTAAATGGCACAGTAAACACCACACATCACAGTCAGTGGATCAGGGCCCTTACGGTCAAGTGGGGCACAAGACACACAGCGTCTGCAGGTGTATACAAGAGCTAGTATGTTCAAAGGAAAACTGCACCGACAAAGACATGTACCTCACACACAACATAGTATTCTAGCCTTCACCCACCCCATGCGTGTGGTCAATATACAGTTACACACCTAACAAGCATGAGGTAACTAAGTTCAAAATAGTATATGTGCACATTAGACGGACATGTGTGTAGAGCCACAAGCAGGCACTATATTCTGTAGGAGTCAGACGTCATGCACAACATGATAATCTACATTGTGAGCCCATGGAGCTTTCACAATCATACATGTGCATTGTCAATAAGTCCAATTTACACTAATCATGATGTCACCTGTAATGCCGCTTTACGAATACCTACAAGGCTGTCAACGACTGGCCGTACCTTTCTTCATCAGACTGGTGTGATGCTCTAAGGGTTCCACCTCCAAATAGCCCATTGGTCTGAGTACAAACAACAGACACAAAAGGGTGATCAGGCGAGGGAAGGAGAGGATGGGAACTGCTGGGAGGGAGACCTGAAACAGAGGCAATTAAGCATTAGGACAACATTCTCATGTCACAGACACTTCAAAAACCTCATTAGCTACACTGTACCAGTCACACCTGTGAAGTGTACTGTCTGGTGACAAATAATGATGATTAATCATGCCATCACATCAGATTCGATGCTGTGACACAGACACATAAAAACTGGGACAGTCTGTCATCCATTAGAGTCATGTGTAACGCTCACAAGTGAGCACCCATGCAAAAAGATCTATGTAGTATAAACACATTCCCAGGCACAGATGAGGTAGACCTCAGTAACAAATGGAAACATATGGAAATCCAACTACCGCTAACTCTAAAGTCTGTATGTGATATTGGTTAGCCATAAGGGCCCTGTAGGCTAACTTGAGCAAATCCACTACAGCTGTTAGTATCACATATGATGAGGAAGCTAATGATCGACATGCAATGAAGGCACTCCGTAGCCAGTCTATTGGTGTGTCAAGTATGCATCACAATGCTAAACATGATATGCATGTACAAAAAATATTAAGTGCAAGTGATGTCCATCCAAGCTACATAATCAGACCCTACCATAGCACAGTCATGGTGCCGGCGACCAGAGATTCATGTGAATGACCGCACTCCACTGGTGCTACACAGAAATTTACATATGCATCTTTCACACTTTTTACTTTGTCATGCTAAACATACATGGCATCATGTGCATCTAAACATCACGGCTACTCACTGTGAAGGCTGGCGTAGCAGTATTCTCAACCTGCACTGAGGTAACGACATGACAGTGACATGATATACTGCTGCAAGGGGCAATGCATCCATGTTAACTGATTCACAGGACAGTTGTCTTAAGATGTGGAACATACACTGGGCAACACCAACACCACATGGTTTCATGGTAATCACACTGGACTGGCCCACAAGCTGGAGGTGAGGATCCAGTCACATTCTAATGCACACAGTGAGGCTGCAATCCCCCACAGAGTCCGTGGTTGTGACCTCTGACACAATGTCATGCCATGGTATGTGCAATGTTGCTGTGGCAATGTCTACACACATTGATGCATTCACCAGAGTATCAAAGTACAACAGATGACAGAAGGGGTGACTATCCTGTCATGGGAGTGGCCATACATGTCATGAGGTACATAATGGAGTAGCATGTATGCAAGATGACACCACATGCACATGAACATGTACCACACATTTCTACACATACCAATGCTAAACAGCCTCATATGAGTCCTTACCCAAATTGACTTCTCCACATGTTCAAGCATGCTCCGTTGATGTGGCTGACGTTGCAATCATAATGAGCAGTAGCAGGATGACCACGATGTACCCCAACGGACAACAGGCAGGGCGAGCTGTGGATGAGAGTGGCACACAAGGGGTCACGGTCGGTATAATGTCATTTTGTCAATGTCTGTTGAATAGCCAGATGTAGTATGACACCTGTACATTCCGAGTGCACTCATAGCACGTATGTGTGTAGCATTCCAACTGAACATGTGACACAGCACAACACACATCCAATTGATCTTGCTTACAGTCTGTTGCATACATAGCATGCTACCCATGCTACTCTATAGTCCATCTTTTACTGAAAAGATGAAAGGACTCACCATCATGAAAAGAAGTTGCGGATGAGGTGACCGCGGATATCATCTTCACCCTCCTCATCACTGGCATCCTGGCCAAGGCCTTCATCCTCAACGGGCGGATGTTCCAGCTCATCAGGATCCAGGTAGAGTGGCACAGCCTTCTCCACTGCCATGTTGTGTAGCATGCAGCACACGGTGAAGATGTCACACACCTTGCGTGGGCTGTATTGGAGGGCTCCGCCTGTCTTGTCCAGGCACCTGAAGCGGCTCTTCAGGAGTCCAAAGGTCCGTTCGATCACCTGCCTGGTCTTCACATGTGCATTGTTGTAACGCTGGTCTGCAGCTGTCCTGGGGTTGCGTAGCGGAGTCATTAGCCACGGCATGTTTGGATATCCAGCGTCTCCTGCAATTTGACATCATGTACAAGAGTGAATCATATGATGCAGATCATGAAGTTGTGACATACTGACATACAGAGCTCACAGTGTATACTCACCAACTAGACATGCCCGGTGGTTGTGCAGCTGCAGCATCATCTGTGGTACCCTGCTACGCCTCATGATGAAAGCATTGTGGCACGATCCTGGATAACGTGCACAAACATGTGAGATAATCATGTTGGCAAGACACACCACCAGGGCATTTATCGAGTGGTAGTGTTTCCTGTTGCGATACGCTTGCTCCTGAGCCTGTGGTGGGACAAGAGTAACATGTGTACCATCAATTGCACCAATTACATGTGGCATACGGCCCAGGCCATAGAATTCCCCCTTCACATCTGTCAACTCTTCTGGAGTAGGGAATGTAATGAATTCATCAAGGTGGAGCAACATTGCTCCCAAAACATCACCCAATACCCGGCTAAACATGGTCTGAGACATCCCTCCCACATCAGCTATGGTAAATTGGAAGGTACCTGTGGCAAAGAAATGGAGGGCTGCCATCACCTTTACCTTGGGTGTCAGTGCACTTGGATACCTGTGGCGTGGTTGTAGGTGAGCCTCAAGCCTGCCCGTCAGGTCCTTGATCAACTGTCGGCCGAAGCGATATCGACGGATGCAGTTGCGCTCCCTCATGGCTTCCAAGTCAGGCAACGGCCTTTCCAGAGGGGGTGCCCTGCAAGACACAATTTTAAGGAAATGTCTACAACTATCTGACTAAGACTATAACAATGTACATGGCACAAGCAACACTTCTTCAAATAATGTAGACAATTTGGAGTGTGGTGTGGGATACACACAGATGCCAGCTCCCACACACTCCTCCGTGGCGAAGGAAAATACCTGTAGTGTGTGGAATGGATGTGACATGCATACAAGCCTTCAGATGTAAAGGTCTAAGTGACCATGACAATGTATCATGTCAGTGAGACACGTCATGTCAATGTCAGTAGGAGGTTGTCTGCACACCCAGAGGGCAGACTGCAATACACACACACACCACATGTGCAATCATTTGCACTGTTCAGCCTTAGTCATGTCGCGGTGTGTACTTTCAGTGACAATTACATGACCATCATCATACAGCATGATAATTACATTTGTCACTGACGGTCTGTGATGCCATCACACATGTGAACGGGTCATTAACACACGTGGCATGGTGTGTGTACATTAGTCACCCTGCCATCACAGCAAGGACACAACATAGATGCTCCTACAGCAGATGCACAGTACTTTCAAGGACTAGTTACTTACCTTTTGTAAACCAATATCTGTAAGGAACAGTAGGCAGTAGCAAAGTGTCACATTTCAATACATACATAGCTTAGGACTAATTAGCCTCCCTGGGTGTCATCGATCTGACCAGTGAGTGGTGGCTATCCAGGCCACACCAGAACAAAACAGTGTTGTTGATTGGCATCCAACAAGGGCGTGGCCACGTTTTGGCCGTACCTACAATGCATACACTGGCAGCTGTTACACAAACATATCCCACAGAGAGTGTGGGTAGCAGGCAAAGATGCATGTCAAGTAGCTAAACATCACTCCCAGAGTCAGGGAGGATGATGACATCTTTGCGTAGTGCCTGTACCTCTTGGCTGCCCTCTACAGCGTAGGTAACGGGAATGTGTTCTGTGGTTTTGAGGGCTGCATGCAGATGCTTCCTGGGATGGGGTGGTAGGACAGGGAACATGGTCAGTCCGGGTAGGGCAGTGGGGGTCTGACAACGTGCCTATGTACAGACAAACATGCTGCGTGGCTGTACATGCTTGCAAATATACATACAGTACTCTCATCAAGATAGGCCTGCAGAGGCTCAGCGTAGCGTTAGTGTAGTTGAAGGACCTCAGTGACAAGTTGGTCCTCACCGCAGCAACGGGGAGATGAAGGGCCATGGTTACAACCGCCCACATAAACACTACACTGAACGTTGCCCAATCATCCAAATACATCTTTTGAGTTGAGACATCACCTGTGTCTGGCTAGGTGTCCACAACACTCGCATCCCCCAGTCCACCTGTCCTGTGGTGTTGGGACTGACACTCACGTGCCAGTGGGTCTTCTTGACCCTCCCAATACTCATTTGCGCCAATTGTTATGAGGTGTGGCCAGCTCATTGATGTTTACATTCCCATGCAGCATTAAGAGCGGTGTTCTGCCACACAGTTACCACGGCGGAGCCGTACAGTGTGTGTTATCGGGGCCAGCACCACCCCAGAATGGCGCCACGGCTGACACCTGGGGGAGATCTGGCAGTGAGGTTGTGAGTTGAACCAGCGGGGACCAGGATGAACATTCCGATCATGTCTGTCACAGCGGTTCTGGGACGTATGCACCGCCTGTGTCCGTCACTCAGCGAATGATGGCGTCAGGGGCATATCAACAGAGGCGCAACTGCCCCCTGACGGGTACGGTGGGCCAGAAGCTGATGCGGAGTCAGTGGGCGGGGTGAGGGACATCATGGACATGAGGAAGTGCACTTACTCCTCCTGTGTCACATGCAGGGCTGGGACCGTAGGTCGTGGTGCTGGCTACGATGGCTGCTATTCTGATGGAGCCGTGTGGTCGCTGTCACCCTAATCCCATGCAGCATTGCACTTGCATCGTGGCTATTTGTCAATGCAATTACACATCTCTGACTTTTGTTGTTTACCTGACGAGTTTGGCCTGGGGAATGATGTACTAATGAGGGGCTCACATGTCTCCACACCCACACACATGCACTGGTCCTACATCCCAACCATGAGCTATTGTGCTGCTGTGCCAACTGCTGGAGTCTAAGTGGCTTGTGGGACATATCACACCTGGATTCATATGTCAGCTCCCCGCAATTGGAGCAGCTCTTGTTGTTGTGCCTGACGTGAAAACCGTGGAGACACAGACGGTGAGGGTCACTCACCAACATGAGGCCTTTTCATTCCTCACAGGCTTTGTAAGTGACATCCCTATTGGCACGGTCTTGAGTATGACAATAAAAGGTAAATGTTCTGAAGTGTTAGTACAATGATTTAGGGTACAAAATGTGTAAGCTTTAACTTAGACCGGACCTGCGTTGGTGTTGAGAAACAAACAGAGGACCTGACGTGTGGACGCAGAGGTGACATATGACTACTCAGATAACGTCATCAGGGCAGACACAACGCCAAGGATACTTGCAGAGCCAGAGGACTCACACACCAACACACAAGTGTACGGTATTACGGAAATTGCCATGTCCAGGATGACATGTGGGGATATTCTGAGGTGAGTAATACTTTACTGACCTGTTCATGGCATATGCTAACAGCATGCACAATGTAGCACATGGCACACACATGACGTGGTCACACAGGGTCATGCTGTGCGGCTATGACACCTCTGTGACAGTGGGCATGTTCCTGTCATCATGTGCCAGTTCCCTGTACTGAATTGTGGCCCATTCGAGTGTTCATGTGCCTCGCTACATGTTGCAGACGTTAATCGTGTTGAAATTGTTGAATGCATGTGATGCACATGTGCATCATGAATGATGACATGTTGTGCAAGCTATTTACACATCAACTGAGGCACAGGGTCACAATCCCTGTGCTTCTTCAATGTCTGCCAAACCTGGCACATACTGATGTATGTGTGCCATGCTGATGTATGCATCCACATGGTTGACATGAGTGTAGACTACATCCCTGCTGTGTGATTTCCTAGTGTGACTCTGCCAATGGTGACATGAAGGTGGACAGGGACGCAGCCTACACAATCGTTCACTTGACCATGTCTGACACAATGTACCCCAATGGTACGTGCCTGTGTACGCATCGTTTCCCTATCGCCTTTAGGCTCTACGCGAGCTGAGCGTACCCCAATGGTACGTGCCTGTGTACGCATCGTTTCCCTATCGCCTTTAGGCTCTACGCGAGCTGAGCGTACCCCAATGGTACGTGCCTGTGTACGCATCGTTACACCATTCAATGTGTAGCATTGGCAATGGCAATGTCACCGTACTTGTGTGTGGATTTTAAAATATGCATAGGGAACAACTAGGGGAACAGTGTACTGTTCAAAATGCAACCAGGTTGTCATGGATACGGAGTTTTTTTACACTCCTACAGGTGTCCTGGAAGAATCAGTTAGGAAAAAGTATACAATGTTGCGAAAGTTGTTGTTCAGCTCTGGCTCTATTTTCAAACCATGCATATGTGTGTCATGGGCTTAGGTGTGATGTGATTGGATGGAACATAGGATGCAAATTATGGTGGCCTATCACACACTACTCCTTGGACTCACAGACCCTCTGCAGCACAGATATAAGGCAGCATGTGGCTGTGGGAGGGCACTTGCCTGCACAACATTGGTGTGCTAACCACAGCTGCTGTCTCTGAATCCTCTGGCCCTGATTAGCTGAACATGGAGAGGGCACCTGCATTCACTGATGGTGAGAACAAGGCCCTTCTGGATGCCCTCCTGCCAAACTTCAGCAAGCTGTATGGGAGACCAGAGGATCAGGTGAGTGATGTGTGCAATACCTTGGAGTGTGCACCTGTTGTGTGTGTGACATCATAGCCACTGTGTAGTAATAGTGGATAGATGCAATGTTGTTGTGAGTGAGTGCCAGGGTGCACAGTGTTGTTAGAAGAGAGTTATTTGTTGTAGTGTGGTGTGTGACAGCATGTCACGTGCTGCATTGCACCCAGATATAGCATATCTTGTTCAGTGAGTGTCATGCTCAAAGAGTGTTTTACAGCCCTCATGTAATCTGTAGATTTACTATGTCATGCTAAGCAGTTGTGTTAGCACACAGGCCACATACTCCTGGACAATGATGCTAATGTGTGTGCCATACGTTGCCAGCCGCCAACTCACCCCCAACATGCTCCGGGTCCTGGAAGTGGTGTTCCCAGACCTCCATAGGCAGTTGCAGGAGGGACAGCAGCACGAAGGGGGTAGGTACATGTCTGTTTGTAGTCATGTGTGTGAGAAATGGTACCTGAAGAGCTCTAAGGCATGGTCACACTCCCATAGTTTGAGTGGTGTAGTCAGACAGGCAGTTCATGCATTGGAATTCGATTGTCCCTCTGTCAGCAGCTGCTTCTTTACATGCCTTGCCCTACTCCACAGTAGAGGTTTGCTTTGGCTAATGCCTGTTTTTGACATGTACTCCTATGGTGCAGTGTCTCAAGTTGCATCTTCCTTAGCACATCTTCATGTTGTAGGGGGGTATGTGACACCTGTTCGTACCTTAAATGTAGCACCACATGTGCACTATGTCTGCCCTTCTTCATATTGTGGCACTGTTCTTGAGTCTCAACAAGTGTTTTGTGCACAAGTCAGCCTCAGTGGCCTTTGTCCATGGTACACTTTCTAATTATCTTGTGTTAGCTGCAGGTGCACAATGTACATGTGCTATATTTTGGACTTGTGCATACTCACACTGGGCAGTGCGTGTGTGCATATTCTCAACATCTGTGGCATGTTCTTTGTACATAGTATTGATGGTTTGCCACACAATGTGACTTTGGATGTACAAAGCGGTGATGGCAGTGTGAGGTGATGGAAGACTTGTTTCAGGTCCCAGGATGGCATCACATGGCAGTTTGCCCAGGACTTTTCTAATGTGGCACAGAGTCAAAGCGAATCAAACATGACCAGGTCTTCATTTGGGTGGCAGGGTTGGCTAATGAACTGTTATGCATCATCAGCTATCCTGTTGTCAGGCAGTGGATCATGATTGTGTCTCTCATACAAGTATTTTCCTTGCCTATACCTTGTCTCCTACCTTACATTGAGCTTTGTGTCTCTGACATTTCTCCACAAGTAGAATTGTCATTATGAAGAGTAATGTGTCATGTGACTCATGATGCATGCCATGTTGACGAAAGAGGCCATATGATTTGCAGCTGATATGTCTGATGTGTACAGGTGACTGATATGTTTTCATTCTTCTCCTTTCTCACAGCATCATCATCTGAATCTGGAGGAGACAGAGGCGCGGACCAGGCGGAGGGACACACCGACAGTGCCACCTGCTGGGAGGTGTCAGAGGGAGGCAGTGGCACAGAGTGGGAGGAGAGTCTACAGGCCGCACGACATGTGACTGACACATCGTACCATGCCGACGAATCCGAGACAGACTCTCAGGAGGGGGGGGAATATGCAGCAATGGTCACTCATACATCTTTGGCTGCCCTCCCTTCCTCCAGTCCCATCTCCAACCTCCCACTCCTTGGTGTGCCTAGGGTCCGTGCTAGCCCCCGTGTTTCCTTTGTTCCCGGCACCGCAGCCCCTGCCCCTGTGTCCCCTGCTGCCCTCAGTGCTGAGACAGTGGACCTACTCCGGCAGATTGCAGTAGGTCAGGCATCCATGCTGTCTGTCCTCCATGGACATACACAACTGATTACACAGGTGGTGTCGTTCATGGAGGGCATGTCATCAGCCATGTCTGATATGCGTCGGAGTGTGGCTGCCATTGAATCAACACTGACGGCAGCTATGTACACCCAGCAGCATCTGTCCCCCCCCCCATCCTTCAGAGCCATCCACCTCTGCCTCTCACATACCTACACAGCATACACGCACACGCCACAGGTCAGACACACCCAGCGCACACACACAGCATAAGAAGCTCAAAGCTCTACGCACACAGTCTCAAGGGCAAGTAGGCACACCCACAGGGAGAGGGGAGACACCTCACACACGCATCCACACACCCAGTAGGACTGACTCACAGCCCTGTACCTCCACCCCCAATGTGTCCCCGGGTTCAGGTGGTAGTTTTTCCGCCCTGGCTGAGGTGTGCAGCCAGGTTTTTCAATCTACTTTCGGCGATGCCCCAACCAGTGTGGATGAATCCACTACACCTGCACCCACTCCACCTGTCCTTCCCTCTCCTGTCCATGCGGTGCCGGAGGATTCCACAGATGGTGCCCCCGTAGTCAGCACAGCTGATTAAACGCCATGTGCAGGCAGGTTTGGGTGAGATGACACCCATGGAGGCACAAGCTATTGCTGAGACTCTATTGGACTGGCCATTGGCCTTTAATGAGCGAGGACTCTCATTTGCTTTTCTTTTGTGATTCCGCTGAATAAAGCTAATTTTTGCTTTTCAGATTTGTAGTTTGTGTGATGATGTCTGTGACTGCTGGGTGCCTGGGAGCTGGTGTGATGTTCACATTTAGGTCTACTAAAATGTGTCTATCTCCTGAGGGTAATGAGGTTGACAATGGTATGTTTATGATGTACAAGCTGGGCAGTGGTGGGCACTCTGATGCTGGGCACTCTGATGCTGGGCAGTGGTGGGGACTCTGATGCTGGGCAGTGGTGGGCACTCTGATGCTGGGCAGTAGTGGGCACTCTGATGCAGGGGAACTCTGATGCTGGGCACTCTGATGCTGGGCAGTGGTGGGGACTCTGATGCTGGCCAGTGGTGGGCACTCTGATGCAGGGCACTCTGATGCGGGGCACTCTGATGCTGGGCAGTGGTGGGCACTCTGATGCGGGGCACTCTGATGCTGGGCACTCTGATGCTGGGCAGTGGTGGGGACTCTGATGCTGGCCAGTGGTGGGCACTCTGATGCAGGGCACTCTGATGCGGGGCACTCTGATGCTGGGCAGTGGTGGGCACTCTGATGCAGGGCACTCTGATGCTGGGCAGTGGTGGGCACTCTGATGCGGGGCACTCTGATGCTGGGCACTCTGATGCTGGGCAGTGGTGGGGACTCTGATGCTGGCCAGTGGTGGGCACTCTGATGCAGGGCACTCTGATGCGGGCACTCTGATGCTGGGGACTCTGATGCGGGGCACTCTGATGCGGGGCACTCTGATGCGGGGCACTCTGATGCTGGGCACTCTGATGCTGGGCAGTGGTGGGGACTCTGATGCTGGGCAGTGGTGGGCACTCTGATGCTGGGCAGTGGTGGGCACTCTGATGCGGGGCACTCTGATGCAGGGCACTCTGATGCTGGGCAGTGGTGGGCACTCTGATGCGGGGCACTCTGATGCGGGGCACTCTGATGCTGGGCAGTGGTGGGCACTCTGATGCGGGGCACTCTGATGCTGGGCACTCTGATGCTGGGCACTCTGATGCGGGGCACTCTGATGCGGGGCACTCTGATGCGGGGCACTCTGATGCTGGGCACTCTGATGCTGGGCAGTGGTGGGGACTCTGATGCTGGGCAGTGGTGGGCACTCTGATGCTGGGCAGTGGTGGGCACTCTGATGCGGGGCACTCTGATGCTGGGCACTCTGATGCTGGGCAGTGGTGGGGACTCTGATGCTGGCCAGTGGTGGGCACTCTGATGCAGGGCACTCTGATGCGGGGCACTCTGATGCTGGGCAGTGGTGGGCACTCTGATGCAGGGCACTCTGATGCTGGGCAGTGGTGGGCACTCTGATGCGGGGCACTCTGATGCTGGGCACTCTGATGCTGGGCAGTGGTGGGGACTCTGATGCTGGCCAGTGGTGGGCACTCTGATGCAGGGCACTCTGATGCGGGGCACTCTGATGCTGGGCAGTGGTGGGCACTCTGATGCAGGGCACTCTGATGCTGGGCAGTGGTGGGCACTCTGATGCGGGGTACTCTGATGCTGGGCACTCTGATGCTGGGCAGTGGTGGGGACTCTGATGCTGGCCAGTGGTGGGCACTCTGATGCAGGGCACTCTGATGCGGGGCACTCTGATGCTGGGCAGTGGTGGGGACTCTGATGCTGGCCAGTGGTGGGCACTCTGATGCAGGGCACTCTGATGCGGGGCACTCTGATGCTGGGCAGTGGTGGGCACTCTGATGCGGGGCACTCTGATGCTGGGCACTCTGATGCTGGGCACTCTGATGCGGGGCACTCTGATGCGGGGCACTCTGATGCTGGGCAGTGGTGGGCACTCTGATGCGGGGCACTCTGATGCTGGGCAGTGGTGGGGACTCTGATGCTGGCCAGTGGTGGGCACTCTGATGCAGGGCACTCTGATGCGGGGCACTCTGATGCTGGGCAGTGGTGGGCACTCTGATGCAGGGCACTCTGATGCTGGGCAGTGGTGGGCACTCTGATGCGGGGCACTCTGATGCTGGGCACTCTGATGCTGGGCAGTGGTGGGGACTCTGATGCTGGCCAGTGGTGGGCACTCTGATGCAGGGCACTCTGATGCGGGGCACTCTGATGCTGGGCAGTGGTGGGCACTCTGATGCGGGGCACTCTGATGCTGGGCACTCTGATGCTGGGCACTCTGATGCGGGGCACTCTGATGCGGGGCACTCTGATGCTGGGCAGTGGTGGGCACTCTGATGCGGGGCACTCTGATGCTGGGCAGTGGTGGGGACTCTGATGCTGGCCAGTGGTGGGCACTCTGATGCAGGGCACTCTGATGCGGGGCACTCTGATGCTGGGCAGTGGTGGGCACTCTGATGCAGGGCACTCTGATGCTGGGCAGTGGTGGGCACTCTGATGCGGGGCACTCTGATGCTGGGCACTCTGATGCTGGGCAGTGGTGGGGACTCTGATGCTGGCCAGTGGTGGGCACTCTGATGCAGGGCACTCTGATGCGGGGCACTCTGATGCTGGGCACTCTGATGTGGGGCACTCTGATGCGGGGCACTCTGATGCGGGGCACTCTGATGCTGGGCACTCTGATGCTGGGCAGTGGTGGGGACTCTGATGCAGGGCACTCTGATGCTGGGCAGTGGTGGGCACTCTGATGCGGGGCACTCTGATGCTGGGCACTCTGATGCTGGGCAGTGGTGGGGACTCTGATGCTGGCCAGTGGTGGGCACTCTGATGCAGGGCACTCTGATGCGGGGCACTCTGATGCTGGGCACTCTGATGCAGGGCACTCTGATGCGGGGCACTCTGATGCTGGGCAGTGGTGGGCACTCTGATGCAGGGCACTCTGATGCTGGGCAGTGGTGGGCACTCTGATGCGGGGCACTCTGATGCTGGGCACTCTGATGCTGGGCAGTGGTGGGGACTCTGATGCTGGCCAGTGGTGGGCACTCTGATGCAGGGCACTCTGATGCGGGGCACTCTGATGCTGGGCACTCTGATGTGGGGCACTCTGATGCGGGGCACTCTGATGCGGGGCACTCTGATGCTGGGCACTCTGATGCTGGGCAGTGGTGGGGACTCTGATGCTGGGCAGTGGTGGGCACTCTGATGCTGGGCAGTGGTGGGCACTCTGATGCGGGGCACTCTGATGCTGGGCAGTGGTGGGCACTCTGATGCTGGGCACTCTGATGCTGGGCAGTGCTGGGGACTCTGATGCTGGCCAGTGGTGGGCACTCTGATGCAGGGCACTCTGATGCGGGGCACTCTGATGCGGGGCACTCTGATGCGGGGCACTCTGATGCGGGGCACTCTGATGCTGGGCACTCTGATGCTGGGCAGTGGTGGGGACTCTGATGCTGGGCAGTGGTGGGCACTCTGATGCTGGGCAGTGGTGGGTACTCTGATGCGGGGCACTCTGATGCTGGGCACTCTGATGCTGGGCAGTGGTGGGGACTCTGATGCTGGCCAGTGGTGGGCACTCTGATGCAGGGCACTCTGATGCGGGGCACTCTGATGCTGGGCAGTGGTGGGCACTCTGATGCGGGGCACTCTGATGCTGGGCACTCTGATGCTGGGCACTCTGATGCGGGGCACTCTGATGCGGGGCAGTGGTGGGCACTCTGATGCGGGGCACTCTGATGCTGGGCACTCTGATGCGGGGCACTCTGATGCGGGGCACTCTGATGCTGGGCAGTGGTGGGCACTCTGATGCGGGGCACTCTGATGCTGGGCACTCTGATGCTGGGCAGTGGTGGGGACTCTGATGCTGGCCAGTGGTGGGCAGTGGGGGGGGGTTTAGCCATACACACACTCTGATGCTGGGCACAGGTGGCCAGGGGGGGGGGTCTCAGACACACACTCTCATACTTACACATACAATTACTTAGCAGACGTATGTCCCACACGTCTATTGCACTGGTGTTGTGCGGTGAGCTGGATGACGTACATCGAGCTCGATGACGTACATGCGGCACGTATGACACTGGTGTTGTGCGGTGACGTACCGTACCCCGAAGTCGATGACGTAGGTGCGGTACCTCTCCGTATGACACTGGTGTTGTGTGGTGACGTACCGTACCCCGAGCTGGATGACGTACATGCGGCACGTATAACACTGGTGGAGTGCGGTGACGTACCGTACCCCGAAGTCGATGACGTAGGTGCGGTACCTCTCCGTATGACACTGGTGTTGTGCGGTGACGTACCCTACCCCGAGCTGGATGACGTACATGCGGCACGTATAACACTGGTGGAGTGCGGTGACGTACCGTACCCCGAAGTCGATGACGTAGGTGCGGTACCTCTCCGTATGACACTGGTGTTGTGCGGTGACGTACCGTATCCCGAGCTGGATGACGTACATGCGGCACGTATAACACTGGTGGAGTGCGGTGACGTACCGTACTCCGAAGTCGATGACGTAGGTGCGGTACCTCTCCGTATGACACTGGTGTTGTGCGGTGACGTACCGTACCCCGAGCTGGATGACGTACATGCGGCACGTATAACACTGGTGGAGTGCGGTGACGTACCGTACCCCGAAGTCGATGACGTAGGTGCGGTACCTCTCCGTATTACACTGGTGTTGTGCGGTGACGTACCGTACCCCGAGCTGGATGACGTACATGCGGCACGTATGACACTGGTGGAGTGCGGTGACGTACCGTACCCCGAAGTCGATGACGTAGGTGCGGTACGTCTCCGTATTACACTGGTGTTGTGCGGTGACGTACCGTACCCCGGGCTGGATGACGTACATGCGGCACGTATAACACTGGTGGAGTGCGGTGACGTACCGTACCCCGAAGTCGATGACGTAGGTGCGGTACGTCTCCGTATTACACTGGTGTTGTGTGGTGACGTACCGTACCCCGGGCTGGATGACGTACATGCGGCACGTATAACACTGGTGGAGTGCGGTGACGTACCGTACCCCGAAGTCGATGACGTAGGTGCGGTACGTCTCCGTATTACACTGGTGTTGTGCGGTGACGTACCGTACCCCGAGCTGGATGACGTACATGCGGCACGTATAACACTGGTGGAGTGCGGTGACGTACCGTACCCCGAAGTCGATGACGTAGGTGCGGTACGTCTCCGTATTACACTAGTGATGTGCGGTGACGTTCCGTACCCCGTGGTCGATGACGTAGGTGCGGTACGTCTCCGTATTACACTAGTGATGTGCGGTGACGTAACGTACCCCGTGGTCAATGACGTTGGTGCGGCCTCTATCCGTATTACACTAGTGATGTGCGGGAGTGTGTGGTGCAACGTACCCAGACATGACAGTCGTGCAATGGAGATGTGCCCGAGTGGCAACACGTACAGGTATGTTGGAGTTCGTTGTACTCACCTTCTGCGCCGTCGTCGGTTTCTATATACGAGGTGGTGGGCGTACAGGATAGGGATGACACGGACGATGGCGTTCATGTCTTGCTTGTCGTGTACCGGGTGCCGGGTTTGCCGGAGTGTGGGTTTACGGTAGTTTAGAGCTCTCGTAGCAAAAGAGCCGTACGGTGTGTGTTCGACACGGATCGTACTTCCTGGGTCGGAAGGCGCGGTCTATTTACGTACGGACGCTGCGTGGTGCGTCAGCCGACTGCAATTCGTATGGATTTTCGATTTGTACGGTGTTTTTTACGAGTCGTACGGAGTCACGCATTTATTTGTGATCGTACTTGCTGAATCGTACGGGGACGCCTACGGGTGCGATTCGTACGGGGAAAAACGCTCCGAACTGCAATTCGGAGCGCTTTTTACCGGATCAGAATCGACACCCTAGATTCCAAGAAGAAGGGAGGGAGATTATTCTATTGATTGATTGGAAGGGTTTTGGTCCGGAAAAGAGATCCTGGGAACACAGCTCCAATGTTCATGTCCCAAGATTAGTGGAAGAATTTCACAAGACACATCTACGGAGGCCCAGAGAGGGGGTTTTGGTGGGTGGTAATGTCAGGATTGAACAGACACGTAAAGTACGAGCTTATGCCCCTACCTTTAAGAATAATGAGGGTTACACTTTACTCCATTCCTCTATAGGTTGGAGTGAAAGAGTTGCCAAGTATTTTCATCATCGTCCAATGGAAGAAGATTAGCTTCAGGGAGAAAGCTCCTTTTTAGGGTCAGCGTTCTAGTAATTTTTGCCTCTCCAGCTGACTATAATTTCGTGCGCAAGCATTTAGATTGCTGCGCACTTTAACTGACGACTTGACGGGAGAGCAGCCTTTCTCTTCAGCTCCTCAAAGATTCCTGCCTATCATCTTCGAAAAATTCCTCGGACTTCCCAAGGTTCATCCGAAAATACTTTCGCTCGCATTTCAGTGTGTTTTACTGCGAGGAAATATTCCAGTTTGGAATTGGTGTCAGGTACCCTCCTGTTTACTGTTAATGTCAGAGCTTTGTGTTTAGTGAGGAATTCCTAGCTCTGGGTAAGCTTAATTTTTGTATTCCTTTTCGCTTGCCTACAAGGAGAGCTACAAGAAATTGCCACAGTCTTTGATCCTTGCTGTAAAAAGGTCCGCAGTGTTTAGAGACATTTATAGTTTGTTTTTAAAAGGAAAACTATTCCTTCACAAACTTTCTAAAGCAGAAGTACACGACAAATCTTCTGCAGCTTGTTCCTTTTTTGTTCATTATTATTTCCTTTTGCTCTCTCTAGTAAGAACTGCGGCATGCACCATAACACAGACTTTTATATGCAGAATGTGCAACTAATTCCCAATTAACAAGGCGTAGTATTCTCCAGGACAGACTAACTCCTAACTGCACTGTCTCACAGAAACCATCTTAATTCATACAATGCATATTGTCTTCAAGTAGATATAAATATATATATATATATATATATATATTTGTACTTACCATCTTCTCTGCGGAAAATTCCTCAGTACCATTTTTGTGATATACTGCAAAAGAAAAAAAAGATAGGACTAATTACTAAAACTCTTGTTTTCACCTAATGCTCTCCTAATATAAATAAAAAGACTTCAACATAGCACATTGAACCAGAGCAGAGAGAGGCAAATTCCGCACACATACAGGTAACTCACTAGTAGTTAGGTGGGGACACTTAATAATGTTTGGAAGATAGAATCGTAGTAATTCCTGTTTGTCATTGCAGGTGTTCCACTCATCCCAGGATATTGGCATTGAGGTCACCAGTGCGGCAGTATCTCTTGTTTGTTATCCCATTCCCCTTTTCCCCCTCGTCTCTGAGTCAAGCATAGTTTGGGTTAGAGGTGTAGGGGAGCAGGGAAATTATCTTCTTGGTACATCTCAGCAGTTCAGCTTCCACGGAATCAGGAATTCCAGGTAATACATCTTGACAGCATGAGAGAGAGAGAGATGTGGAATGTACTTATTGGTCTTGGAGTGCAGTGTTATAAGCAGTGGTGCTCAAATGTGCATTATGTTGTACATTGGAAGATGAAGTGTTTGGTGCTATAGGCAGTGGTGCACAAATGTGCATTGTGTTGTACTTTGGGAATTATTATGAAGTTCTTACAGTTGGCTATGATATGCCCTCATACCATCTTGAATTCTGACTCTGTCAGCTAGCTTGAACTTTGCGCACAGGCAGGCCTCCAGAGTTCTCAAGTTGTTTACTCTATTCACGTTCAAGGAATTTTTTTTTCTGTACTTTCGTAAGCTTCAAGAAGAAAATGGCTGGGAAAACGTGAGAGTTCAGAAGGAACATGAGAACTCTTTTGCCTTTGGAATGTTTGCATGGAAAGTGGACAATTACTGTAAGTTTCCTTGGTGCAGAGAAGGGCCTCTCAGAACCTTCTAGTCTGATTTGAGATTATAAAGCTGGGGTTTGTTGCCTCAGAAACTGGGATTTGGGCCTGAATGGTGGATGCATCTTCAGTGCAGGAATCTGGTTGCTGAGTCTCTTGACCCCGGCTGTGAATCCCGCAGTCTGGAGTGGGCCAAGATGAAGTTTGCACCAAGTGATGTGTTTTATTTTTGATTATTGCCATTGTGATTTGTGAGTGTCTGTGTGCACATTCAAGTTTCCAGTGTCTATAATCGTCATTCTGATCTGTGAGTGTGTCCAAATTCAAGTCTCCAGTGGCTATAATCTTCTGAGGCGTTTTCATTGTGATGTGTGAGTGTCTATGTGCACATCCAATTCTTCAGTGGTTTTAATCATCTGATCTATTTAGTGTTTTAGTGTAGATATCGTTCTGATTTCTTGCAGGACATCCAGTATTATCTGCTTGTGTTTCATTTCATATTATTATTTGCCATTCATTTAACCTACTTATAAGTGTGTTAATATTGCTTGCATATATACGTATATCTCTATATGCATTTGAATGCTGTTTATTTGACATCTAGAAAGCCTTTTTGTTAGTGTTGCACTGATAAAACCCTATGTATTATTCTGAGAACTGTTCTTGATGTGTTTCATTTTATAAAAGTGAAATCCCTTACCAGGTGGTGTTTTGTTTTTATGGCATGTTTGAGCATGATATTTTTTATTGTCTGTGAGTGCAAAGCTATTCAGCATGTGAATTTTTTGTTGTCTCCTTGTGCCATTCTTGGCTATATATGTTTATTCTTGTCGCTTGGAAATGTCTTTATCATGTGTTCTAGGGGAGATCCCATTTTAACCTCTAAATGTACATTTTTAGTAGATTTGCAGGAATCTTTAATTTCCTTATTCTTCTTGCATGCCTGTATTATGTGTTGCACTCTACCTGCATTGTGTCTAAGCTTTTTACTTAGTATGTGGTAGCTGACTGTCCTTCTATCTTTTTGGACTATTTTAGTTTTCTCTAGAGCCTTAATTTATGTATTTTAATATACTTGCTTATTTAGTAGAAGCAACATCTGATATGAACCATATCTGCAGAGTAGTATCATGAGTTTTCCGGTCCTCCATCAACTCACTCTTTAAGATTTACGTTCTCTTCGGATCTTCCGGATCTGGTCTGGACTCTCTAATCTTAGAATGAGGTTTTGGTCTACACTTTTTAGACCTATTTCTTCTCTCTCTCAGATCTTCTTTCCTTACCAGCCTGCGGTGTAGAGCTCATTTATGCATACACTAGATGCCTTGTGCACATTTATCATGACAAAAATTCTTTTTTTTAAATTTTATTTTACGTTATCACAACCTTACTTTAATTGTTATAATGCAAGAGGTCAGCATTGGCCTCACCTAATGACAGCCGCCACCTCAGGGGGAGAACTACCCATGAGAAGAGACAGACTTTTGATCAAACAGGCGTCTGCTTACCTTCTGCACAGTCCAATTCCCAATGGACAGTCTCCTGTCTGTCGTTTGCCGTCGGCAATGATCCCTGTGACCTTCTGGCTGTCTTGCCAGAATGTTAGTTAGACCTTAGTTGAAGTAAAAAAACAAGCAGGAGAAAGTGATAAAGTATAAAGGTTTTATGTTACAGTGGCTGGGAGAGTGATAAACCCAGAAATGGTTTCCCACCCAATTCTCAAATTGGCTACAGCAGGTAGCTCTTTATATAGTGTATTTTTGCTGAATCATACATTATTATCATGTGACTGACACTGTCCATATTTGAGCTACATTACAAAACTAAATCCCAGCCTCTCACACTCCTTCATTCATTGGTGTAATCACTCCCACCCTCCTGACCATGGGGTCAATTAGGATGGCGGATGGACAAAGTCCGTCCGCCATCCTGTCGGAAGACGGGACCGTCCGCCACACGGGCGGATGTCCCGTGCCTCAAATTAGGATGCACCCGCCACAGTGGCGGGTGCATCCCACATTTTTTACATTGCGGCGGGCGGTGCTGAAAGCACCACCCGCCTCAATGCATAAAATGCATGTTGTGCATTTCGAAGCACAACATGACAGGCACTGCGCGGTGCCTGCCATGTTGCATTCTGAAACGCAGGGGGGTACCATAGGTACCCCCCATTTGCACCCCCACCCCCCTTCACCCTGGGGGCCCGCAAAGGGGCCCCCAAAGCAAGGACCGTATGCCAATGCCGCCACGGAAAGGCATTCCCCTCAGCCCATCCTAATATGGCTGGCGGGGTCTGATAGACACCGCCACCATATTAGACCTTTTCCGCCGCGGTATTCCTGGTATTCCCGTCCGCCACGGTCCACCCGCCATTATAATATGGCGGGGGGGAATAGGCAGCGGACGGGCAAGGATGGCGGACAGGTCGTCACCGCCTGCATGGCGGTGGCGATCCGTCCGCCATCATAATTGACCCCATAGTGTTCTTAGTGCTATCTGCCTACGTGTTATTTGGTTTGTGGGATACACGTGTCCTAAAACTCAGCTCAAGCAGAACGTGTTATCTGAGTGCGTGTTATTTGGTTTGTGGAACCCAAATATGTGTCTATCTAACTACGTGTCTATTTCTACAACCTCAGCATAAACAGAGCACATGATCTTGCTCTTATTGCAATGTGTTTTGATCCACCCTGAGCCTTTTTAGTGACATTTTCTCTGGGTCCTTAATGTCTATAGTAACACTTTCGATGCTAGCTTTTTAGTTGTTGAAAATCGGGCCGTTTGCGACCGTAAATAGCCTTTTTGTATGTACAGAACCCTATTCCTCAATTCGGTAACCAATCACTGAACCTAGCTCTAGGACACCCCCGCGCCGCACGGCCACCAGCTGCTGCGTGTGGTCTCCCTCCCTGCCTGACTGCCTCGCTACCGGCGCGTGACCACGCCCCCGGCCCCCGAGCGGCGTGGTCCCTGCTCTCCTAACCTGCCCCTGCTGTTGTACCTTGTCATTCTGCTTTTGTAAATTGTATTGCCTGTTTTTTCTGTATTGTGGATTTCCTTCCTGTTTGCCGCTGTTTTTGCCGCCGTTCACCCTCCCTCCCCGCTTCCCGCCACCGCCGCGAAACCCCGCCCCTTTTGCCTTCTGTACCCTCCCCGCTCCCACCTCCCAGCTGCTCCGCCCCCCCGCGCACTTGGCCATATATGGCGACCGTGCGACGCAGGTGAGTGTGACCTAGCTCTAGGACACCCCCGCGCCGCACGGCCACCAGCTGCTGCGTGTGCTCTCCCTCCCTGCCTGAATGCCTCGCTACCGGCGCGTGACCACGCCCCCGGCCCCCGAGCGGCGTGGTCCCTGCTCTCCTAACCTGCCCCTGCTGTTGTACCTTGTCAATCTGCTTTTGTAAATTGTATTGCCTGTTTTTTCTGTATTGTGGATTTCCTTCCTGTTTGCCGCTGTTTTTGCCGCCGTTCACCCTCCCTCCCCGCTTCCCGCCACCGCCGTGAAACCCCGCCCCTTTTGCCTTCTGTACCCTCCCCGCTCCCGCCTCCCAGCTGCTCCGCCCCCCCGCGCACTTGGCCATATATGGCGACCGTGCGACGCAGGTGAGTGTGACCTAGCTCTAGGACACCCCCGCGCCGCACGGCCACCAGCTGCTGCGTGTGCTCTCCCTCCCTGCCTGACTGCCTCGCTACCGGCGCGTGACCACGCCCCCGGCCCCCGAGCGGCGTGGTCCCTGCTCTCCTAACCTGCCCCTGCTGTTGTACCTTGTCAATCTGCTTTTGTAAATTGTATTGCCTGTTTTTTCTGTATTGTGGATTTCCTTCCTGTTTGCCGCTGTTTTTGCCGCCGTTCACCCTCCCTCCCCGCTTCCCGCCACCGCCGCGAAACCCCGCCCCTTTTGCCTTCTGTACCCTCCCCGCTCCCGCCTCCCAGCTGCTCCGCCCCCGCGCACTTCGCCATATATGGCAACCGTGCGAACGCGCAGCGTTGACGCGCAGCGGGCGCGCAGTGGGCGCGCAGCGGGCGCGCCGATTGTGCGCCGAAGGCGCGCCAAAGGTAAGCCCGTCTGCGCCCGTCCACGCCTGGACCGTGCCCAGTGCCAGGACCCCTGGCCCCCACCGACGGAAGCCGACCCGACGAACCTACAACGCCGCCGAACTCATCGCACTCAACACCGGCGCCATCCCGGGATATCACCGAGCCACCCCGAAGCACACCCACGGACCCTTCAGCTGCCACGCCTGCAAGTTCACCTGCATCCGGACCAACCCCGCACCAACACCCGCCAAGCCTAACACCAGCAGCAACCTCCTCAAGTGCATCCTGCTCAACACCCGCTCCGTCCACAGACACGCCATCGAACTCTGGAACCTCCTCGACACCACAGCCCCTGACATCGCCTTCCTCACGGAGACCTGGATGAACGCCTCCTCAGCGCCCGACATCGCCATCGCCATCCCAGAGGGCTACAAGATCACCCGGAGGGACCGCACCGCCAACCAGACGGGAGGAGGCATCGCCATCATCCACATAGACACCATCCGCATCACGACCAACACCGACGACACCCTAACCACCGCCGAACACCTGCACTTCCAGATCCACACCGACCCGAAGACCACCCTCAGAGGCACCCTGATCTACCGACCCCCGGGACCACGCACACGATTCAGCGAGGACATCGCCGACTTCATCAGCCCGCATGCCCTCCCCTCCGCCGACTACATCCTCCTGGGGGACCTCAACTTCCACCTGGAGAACAACAGCGACCGCAACACCATCACCCTGCTCGACAACCTCGCCAACCTCGGACTCAAGCAGCTGGTGTCCACCCCCACCCACCTCGCCGGACACACACTCGACGCCGTCTTCTCATCCAGCAAAGACATCGCCTTCAGCCACGCAACAGGACTCCACTGGACGGACCACAGCTGCGTCCACTTCACCTTCAAAAGAACGACGATCCACCACCACCAGCAACAGGTTGCCCGAAGAAGCTGGAACAAGATCACAGCCGACCAGCTCACCGCCTCCCTGAGCCAGCACCCTCCGGCCGGCTCAGCGAACCCCAGCCAGGCCGCCTGTGGTATATAAATAAATAATACCGGATCTATTTTTGAATGAATGAATGAATAACAGATAGCTCAATAAAATAAGAGTCAAGATTCGAGGTAGTAGGAGTTTCTGCAGGTTTATTACAGCATAAGGACAGGATCGGGACAACCTGCATAGGATGACCCAGCAGCTGCTGGGGCCGGGTCTGGGATGAGCGCGCTAACTTTTAATAACAATACATCAACTTATATACATAGCGCAAACACATAGCATTACATTGCAGTAGGCGTAACAGTGGGTGGAGCAGAAGGCGTGACGCGTAGCAGTCGCGAAAGATAACAGTAAAAGTAGGTGTAACTGGGAGTATACATAGACATGTGATGCAAACGTAACAGAATATGTCATGAATGGGCGGAATCATTGGAGGGGGCTACCTAAGGAGCCGGGACCTCTAACCTAATGGTGCGCGTAAACTGGCAATGACGTATTACTAGGAGAAGCTGGGGGCTACGAACTCTGTGCTAGGAGCAGAGACTTGAGTCTGGAGGGTCGGAGCGACATGTACCTAAACCCTATCTGGTATCTGAGGTTTAGGGAACATGTTGATATAAACTAGAAGTCATGAGGGGAAAAGCTAACTTGATTCTAAGACTGGACCATGCATTATTCTACATGTAGTGCGTGATGAAGAATATTAAATGACCATTAATACAGTATTTCTCTAACGTGGAGCCGAATAGGCTAGACAATGACGGAAGCTATTGATGCAGTTCAGTAGCTTAGGAATGCAGAGAAGAAGGACTGAACTGATAGCTGGAATCATAACATACTCTTGGCAGACTCAGAGGCAGAGCCAAGCTGCACCGGGCACTGCGAGGCAGGAAGTAAGTGAAGGGTCGAGGATACAGGTGGGGGCTGTATCGCTCCTCAGCGAGGCTTTCAGGAGACAGGAGCTGAATCTGTTGTCCGGGCCCTTTTGAGGCCTGGAAACGGGGACTTTATAATGAAATAACGTGCACACTGAGAAACGTGGCAATATAACTTTACATAGGCCTGATATTCGTAGTATTCACGAGGACTGGAAACTGACATACCAGAGGTGGACACAACTGTAATTGCGTCATTAATCAGACATGGGGAATAACATATGCATATTGGTCATGCACACATAACATATGATGGATGAGGCGTAGGGACACAGAACATGGCAAAATTTACTTTTCCACATTCCCTCCTTGTCACTACGTTTCCATCAGGAAACATCAATATTCATGATACCATCTATCATTTCATACAGTACCATTTGCTCGTCTCGAATTGTCTTGGAACGGGATTTAGAACGGGGCTTGGGACTAGGAATACAAGAGGTAGCACACATGCTGCAAATCGCAGGGCCACATTGTATACAGAGGCAGCAGCTGAATATGATCGCTACTGCAATACCTAGAAAGGACAGGACTTTCCATCCCCATGCGGAAATTATATTCCAGAACCAACCGGACCATGTCCAGGTGCCTGGATCTTGGTGTAACAGATGGGCAATTTTATGGAGTCTGGTTATGGCTGAATAAACAGACGGCGCGTTATTTGGAATGAAAATGCAGCAACTAGATCCGATGACTCTACAGGCCCCGCCCCTATCGGCCAGTATGACGTCAAGGACGAGACGATTTTGCAAAACGACAAATCTCATAGCAGATTGTTCTTCGGTTAGGTTACCTAGAGCAGAGGCAGTCTCATTTACTACAGCTTCAAGGGTTCTTGTTAACCTACGGATCAGTTTACTATTCTGGACAGGTCCTACAAAGAAGAAGAAACCTTTATTAAAATCTGTATACTGTTCTAGAGTAGTTTCAGTATAATCGACAATTGGGGACTCCCTTCTATGTCTAATGTGTACTAGATGTGTGTTTCTGTGATAATCAGATGGGGCTAGGAAAACAGGTGGCAGTAGGAAGGCAATGTAACAGGTTCCCTCCCAATCGAGGGGCAGACGGACATATGCGGTCTGACCACAAATAAAATAAGAATGACGTGAAGCTTTGAAAACAGATTTCCCACTGTCACTATACTGGATAACAGTAGTACATTCACTATGTCCTACATGTACAGAACCATGACTACGGACACATAATTCGCCTTTGACAGGTAGTACTGAAATAGCAGGTAAGCCTGGAGTAGTATCAGACTGAACATTCAGGACCATAAAATTCGACGAATAATTACCTAAATTATATACTTCATTTTCTAGATCTAAACCTGTTCTGTGGGGGAAACCTTGCTTGTCTGAAAAACATGTACTGTTAAGAAAAGACATATCTGTTGAGGATGACGTTAGCGTGGACCATGCTCCACACGAACCATTATGTGAGAATGGATAAGGAAAGAGTGGCAGAACTCCCTTCGGTGTCTGGAAAGGGGGGAGTCGATCACACACCCAACAATTAGTGGCATTGCTGGTCTGGTGTGAGTAATGTAACATACGGATAAACGTGTTGTTGCGCATAGCGAGGCGGTATGAATATTCGTGAGGAGGCAGATCACTAAACGTGTGCTCTACTGTAGTATTAGCAGACATATTTACATGAGGAACTGGAAAATACAGATAGAACGCATAGCTGGTGCAGGAAATCAAGATGCTGATGAATAATACGAAACTCAGAAAAACGATACATTGAATTGAACTTCGACTGACTCTCTCACTATGGGGGTCTATTTTATACATGTCAGAAACAGTCTAACCGTTTCACCTAGGGGAGGACTTATACAATCAAACTGACTGACTTATTAGACCTGAGCTTTTGCTTATACTCCTGCTGCGGAGTTTTCTCTAACCAGGGAGGGGTTGTAGTAATGTCTTTTGCGGGACAGTCCTTTAAAACAATGTTCTGGCAATCTTTCGAATCCTGGGAAATGTTTTTAGAAACGGATTTCAATCCTTTAAAAAGTTTAATATGAGAAAGGTGGATCCATCCTTTTCTGCCTTCCAACTTGACGGCTGTACGGGTGGTGAGGAGGACCTGACGGGGCTCCTTCCAACGAGGCTCCAGCGGACTTGATCGGTCAAAATTCCGGACCATCACTAGGGAACCTGGAACGATTTCATGCGGTGCCACCTCGGTATTGTCTGGAAATGCGGCAGCAACCTGTGAACGACATGAGTTGAGGGCAGACATCAAGGAAGCTAGGTAATCTGTCAGCATATTACATGAAACATCGGTAATACTTCGGGGTCTAGGAGTACCCCACATGTTAGGGGGGGCGGCCGAATACGACCTCATACGGGGACAGACCTGATCTGGAATGTGCGACCATGCGCATATAAAACAAAGCAACTGGCAGAGCTACTAGCCAGTCCACACCTTTTTCTTTACAAACTTTGGCAATACGGATTTTCAGGGTTTGATTATGTCTCTCGACTAGACCGGCTGCTTCAGGATGGCGTACACAATGAAACTTCCACTGGTACCCTAACAACAGGGAAACGTGCTTCATCAGTTCAGAGGAGAATGGCTGGCCGTTATCAGAATATACGACTCTAGGGAGTCCGTATCTAGGGAAGAATTCACGAACCAACTGCTTGGCAGTGGTCGCGGCTGTGTAATCTGGGACTGGATATGCTTCTGTCCACCTGGACAAAGCGCATACAACTACAAGGACATACTTGAAACCTCGACATCGCTCCATCTGAATATAATCCATCTGGAGGACCTCAAAAGGGTGGTCAGGGGGCTGGAAACCACCTTGTTCCACCGGGACACTTTTACCTGGATTAAACTGACAACATATCATACAGGTACGGACTTTCTGCTTGGCTGCAGCTCGTAAATGCTTGTTGAACCAAATGTTCTGGATACTGTCTAACATAGCTTTTTCTCCTAAATGTGCTGGACTATGTGCGGTATTGATAATGACTTGAACCATAGAATCGGGGAGAAACCATGTGGCTCTACCCTTCGTTAACCATCCTTGATCTGTCTGGACCCCTCCTTGTTCGGACCATTTCTTGATTTCATCGGGAGTAGCATGTAACTGGATATCTATGACATCTTGAGTAGGGTCCTTAACTGTCATGCATGTAATCGGATCTGGAGTATGTATTATGTTAACTGGAATGTCTGGATTCTGTGCTGTAAGCTTGGCTGTGCGGTCTGCTAGATCATTACCTTGGGAAATAATGTCAGTAACTTTCGTATGTGCTTTGCATTTCATGATGGCAATGGATGTCGGTAAATGTATGGCATCTAACAGGGCTTGAATAAGGAGACCATGCTGAATCTTGGTTCCATGAGAAGTCATGAAACCTCTCTCCTGCCAGAGCACTCCGAAGTCGTGTACAACTCCGAATGCGTAACGTGAATCTGTGTAAACATTAACTTTCAGGTTCTTGGCATGTATACAGGCTTGTGTCAGAGCGACTAGCTCTGCTGCTTGAGCGGACAGAGTGTCAATACGGTGTGTTTCAATAACTTCGGTGTCGGTAGTCACTGCATACGCGGCGACTAGTTCTCCTGTACTAGTTCTCATACATGAACCATCCACATAAAGTGTCAGGTCGGGGTCTGGTAACGGAATGTCTGTCAGGTCTTGTCTTGGCTTTGTCGTAATGTTAACTACTTCCACACAGTCATGTGGGGCTGGATTTGAACTAACTGATGGTAACAGTGTAGCAGGATTCAGGACGTTGCAGCGTCTAATTTCTATGTGTGGCTGGAACAGTGTCAATTCATAACCTGTTAAACGTGCAATTGTCAAGTGCTGAGTTTGTGTTCGGTTTAAAAGAACTTCCACGGAATGTGGAACTTGTACTGTCAGGGAATGTCCTAAAACTATGGAATCACTTTGTCTGATAGCTAGTGCTGTGGCTGCAACTGACTTGAGGCACGCAGGCAACGCCTGGGCGACTGGATCTAATGTGCTCGAAAAATAAGCACAGGGCTTGTATTGTCCTGCTTGATCTTGTGTGAGAACAGATAATGCTGTACCTTCGCGTTCAGTAACAAAAAGTGTAAAAGGCTTACTGTAGTTCGGTGTAGCTAGAACTGGAGCTTGGCATAAAGCTTTCTTTAACTCGTTGAAACTCAGTGTATGTTCAGATGTCCAAGGGAGGACAGTCGATACGGCTGCCTCCTGTGTCGTTAACTGTATCAGTGACTTGGCTAGAAATGCATACTGGGGAATCCATTGTCTGCAATAAGAAGTAAGGCCGATAAAGGCACGTACCTCCTTCTGGGTTCTGGGCTGAGGAAGACTCGCTATTAACTGGATACGGTCTGGTGTCAACTGCCTACCCCTCTTGGACAGTAAGTGTCCTAAGTATACCACTTGCTGGACACAGAATTGAAGCTTAGAAGGGGACACCTTGTGCCCCATCTCGGCTAGAAAACACAAAACTGTAAGTGATGCTCGCTCGCAGTCACGTTCAGAACGGGCTGTGATCAGTAGATCATCGACATACTGGAGTAGGGCAGTGTCAGTTGGCATGTGAATGTTGTCTAGTTGTCTCTTGAGTGCTTGACTGTAAATACTAGGGCTTTCTGTGAAACCTTGAGGAGCGCGTGTGAACATATAGCTCCTTCCATTTAAACAAAATCCGAAAAGAAACTGGCTGTCTGGATGAATTGGAACACTGAAAAATGCATTCTTGAGGTCTATGACAGTGAAAAACGTGGCTTCGGAATCAATAGCTGTTAACAGGGAAGAAATGTCTGGGACAACTGGGTACTGAGGAATAATACATTTGTTAAGCTCTCGTAAATCAATCACTAATCGATATACTGGAGGTGCATTTAGATCAGTACGTTTCATGACTGGAATGATCGGAGAATTACATACATTGGAGTCAGTTTCTACAACTACTCCTTGAGCCATGAGCTCGTCAATAATTTTGGATAAGGCTGCTACAGCCTCAGGTGGCAATCTGTACTGTCTGATTCGGGGTAACACTACACCTGGTTTGAGAGTCACACGATAGGGTGTGATTTGCATATAACCTACATCTGTTGGACCTTGCGCCCATAAATGCTGCGGAACATTAGACAATCTGGAATCAAAATCTCGTAATACATAGTGACCCTTGAAGTCACGTAGGAACAGACGTATTCCCTCTGGGAACAGCAAATAACTGCACCTAATTCTTTCAGTGTCTTAATGCCTAATAGATTTTCTGGACATGACTTAGTAAGTAACAGATCAGTAGTACGGGACAATGGACCTACTTCTAGAGTAACTGGCTTTGAAATCTCATTAACTATTGGCTTTCCTGAAAATCCAAGGGAAACATTTCTTGAGCCTGAGAGCGGAGCCCCTGGAACTTCGGCGTGACTGATTGTGGTCCTACTTGCCCCTGTATCGATCAAAAACTTTCTGTCTTTCCCTAATACTTGACTGTGAACATAGGGACCTTCTTGATCTACAGGTATCTCGATGAGAGGCAAGCCTACCTCCCTCTCTAGGCTGTTTCATGAATATGGCTGGTACTCTGGATACTCTGTCTGAGCATACTGGTACATCTGCGATGTAACGTGCTGTGTTGCAGCAATGGGCTGCGGTGCGGGAACTGTCTGTTGTGCATTCTGTGGCTGAGGAGTCTGTGAAACTTGTTCTTGTCTAGGCGGACGTGGTCTTTCTTTAGTCTTACCAGTAGCTATATTATGTTTCAGAACTGCACACTCGTTTATAAAATGACCTGGCTGTTTACAATAATTGCAGTTCCCTTTAACGGGAGCTGCAGGATGACTGGCTTGATTCGGACCCCTCTTCTGACTGTCTTGAGGAATAGATTGTGCAACTAGCACTTTCATTTTCGTGTCTTTCATACGTTTTCTTTCGTGTTCTTGCTCTTCCCTGATTCTATTCTGGTGATACTGGAGCATCTGGAGCATCTGGGACGGGGTGTTTGCTTGCCAGGTGCTTTCGACTTTCAGAACTCGGTTTTTAATTTGTGGACTTGAATTCTCGACTAATTTAGTAACGAAAAGGTGAGGGTATGACTCACTACTTGTCTTGAGACCACTGTTAATACTGAAACATTTCTCAAATCTAGAATAAAAATCACTAATATCTTCATCTTGTTTCTGTTTACAGGCTGAGATTGCATCCCAGTCTTCTTTTCTCGTTGTCAATAATCTGGGTAAAACTTGAATCAGTAATTCTGGTAATTCTTTACATTTATCTCCAAGACCGGTACCTGGTACCCGTGCCTTGTCTTCTGCTTCTAGGACTGCCCAATCGATCTTTTTCTCTCCCACCTCCCATTCTTTTTCCTTTAGCTTTTCATACACCCCTGCGGGTAGCAGGACCTTTAACATTTTAATGATATCTGGGTAAGTGTATTCTCCCATACGGAGCATGTCTTTTAATTCTCTATGGAACCCTGCTGGATCTTTGTCATGACAGGGAATTAATTTCTTCATTTCAAGAAGTTCCATCTTTGAAATCGGAGTGTATACAAACACTCGTTGCATTTCGCCACCCGCCCCTTGGACTGGGTGGACTTCTCGTAACGGATTCTGTCTGTCTATGTAGAATGATTTGCTTTCTGGGGGTGAAACATGAACAAAATGCGGATTCAGAAACGTTCTATACTTGTGACGCTGTTCTAGAATGACACTAACTAAATCGGTACCTAGACCTCTCCATCTATACTGGAGTAACTCGTTCAGGATATCGTGTAACGGACCTGGATCAGAGTGTTGACCCTCATACAGAGTAATGAGGTACTGGATCATATACATACCCACCAGTCGTTGCTCGGCTGGGGGCAGTTTCAGAAACATTTGTGCCACTATTTCGTCTGGAAAAGTGGTAGAATCAGTAATCCATCGGACTGCTGATCGGGCTAGTTCTTGTTCGTGCATAGTACTTAATTCACTGTAACCGACTCGTGATTTCAGAATGTGATCGGTAGCTTGGAATACTTGTTCTAGAGAACCTTGTTCTGGTGCTGGATGATGAACAATAGACTTGTGTTCTAGACGTAAATGGCGATCTGGAAATCTAGATTTTCCTACATACGCTATTCTGGCGGGATTCTCGTTCTCTTCCTCTTCAGGATCAGAGATACTTTCTTTCTCGCTTACTAGTGCTGCTTTACGCTGTTCGTGTATCTTTATTATTTCTTTACGGATTTTCTTGTACATACTCTCCATAGCACTGACGGTCTTGTGCTTACCCTCGGCTATATTATCACTCCACCTTGTCAGAATTTTCATCTCGGCGGAATCTTTAGACGGGTAATCTTGTTCTCTTATTAGACAATTGATCAGGAACTTTAATATCATGAGCTGGATCTCGGCTTTCCTTTGAGACATAATCTCGCCAATACTTTCTGGATCATCCCCTGTACGGATGAAACGATATATTCTGTCTAGATCTTCTTTCATATTCGGTAAGGTGACTAGATACTCGGTCACTCTCCTTACACGTAAGGAATATAAAACCATATTATATTCGCCTGGAACTGGATCATAGACACATTCGTTAAGGGTTTGCCTGATTTCTGTAACAGACTGATGTTTAGGCGTGCGCTGTAACGCTTGAGCATGTAATTCGAGTAATGTTAAACGCTTGTGTGGCGGCGGGGTTTGAGGAAGACCTCCTCCTGCGGCCCCTAGACTAGAATCGTCGACTGACATTCTTCGTCCTGGCAGGGTCGGTAATTGTAACGTGGGCTGGACTTGTATGGCGGGCTGGACCGGGGAAGCTGTTAAGGGCACCCCGGTGTCTGGAGGAGCATGAACTACCTGGTTTACAGGGACTGGCGGAGCGCGAACAGGATTTGCATATTCGGGGACTGTGTCGTCCAGATAGGACGAAATAAAAATATCAGCTGCGGTCGGTTTGTGACGTAGCTTGGTCGGAACTAATGGTGGCGGGAAATTACTAGATGCCTCTGGGGTCGCTTTTGGCAAACCTTCGGCAAGAAGAGGATACATACCCTTAATGAGGGCATGCCTCTGTCTGTCTGACTGTTCGGCTTTGACTTGTTCACCTGTCTCGATTAATTCTCTTTCTTGGGCTCGTTCCTGGGATTCTCTACTTAACTCTGACTTTCTGACTTCCTTTTCGGTTCTTCTATGAGCTTCCTTGCGCCATAACTCGATGGCATCTTTCTGTGACTGTCTGGCTTTCTTTTTCCATAATGCTTCTTCTACTCGCATGATACATTCGGCATCCCATGTACCCGATACGGGCCATCTATACTTTTCTTCTAACTGTTTGGTATACTCTACCCATAAATCTAAATACAATATGGCGCTTATGCCATGTTTCTGATACATAAAATGACCTGGACTGTCCCTCGGCGGAACAGGAACTGCTTCCTCTAATAAACCCTTTCTAGTTTTTAACTGACGTAACTTGGAAAAGAGCGGCATTGTAAACTTGAATCGGAACACAATACAATACACGAAAAACAATAACAATTGGGAAAACAATTCAGGCATACCACGACATTGGAAATACATTGAACAACATTATAAATGACAGGTCGAACAGAATATTACCTGGAATACTGAGAACAGAAACAGAACAGAATTTCTCGAGAACGGAACAGACTAGAGTTACTGGATGCACTGCTATAACAGTACGGAACATACCGGTCCCATAAAGGGACGCATCAAGACCCGTATCCACCTAGGTGAACACTTCGTTTGTGAGTCTGGGCACCACCAACCCACGGACCAGGAGTCAATTTAGATTGGTCCTGTCTAGATACTACCCCAGCAATGGTACTCACCGGGCAGCAAGAACGGAAAGGCCTCGGACTGGACTGGACGACGGACGACGAACTTCGGACTTCAGTTACGGGTGGGCCTCCGGATACCTCGGACCTTGGACTCTTGGCTTGGGCTCTGGTCGGGACTCGCCGCGTTCCTCCACCGTCTCGTTCGGATGCTGGACCGCCTCCTCCGTCTCCTCCGTGGGCCTGAGGGATACTTGAGGCAGAAATATCTGCACGTGGCCGGTATGGTTCCGTCACGGCTGCAGAGGGTCAGGGGGTCGGCGTGGCTTCACCGACGCGTGGGGAAAGGGCAAGTCCCTATTCGGGCGCCATTATGTGGTATATAAATAAATAATACCGGATCTATTTTTGAATGAATGAATGAATAACAGATAGCTCAATAAAATAAGAGTCAAGATTCGAGGTAGTAGGAGTTTCTGCAGGTTTATTACAGCATAAGGACAGGATCGGGACAACCTGCATAGGATGACCCAGCAGCTGCTGGGGCCGGGTCTGGGATGAGCGCGCTAACTTTTAATAACAATACATCAACTTATATACATAGCGCAAACACATAGCATTACATTGCAGTAGGCGTAACAGTGGGTGGAGCAGAAGGCGTGACGCGTAGCAGTCGCGAAAGATAACAGTAAAAGTAGGTGTAACTGGGAGTATACATAGACATGTGATGCAAACGTAACAGAATATGTCATGAATGGGCGGAATCATTGGAGGGGGCTACCTAAGGAGCCGGGACCTCTAACCTAATGGTGCGCGTAAACTGGCAATGACGTATTACTAGGAGAAGCTGGGGGCTACGAACTCTGTGCTAGGAGCAGAGACTTGAGTCTGGAGGGTCGGAGCGACATGTACCTAAACCCTATCTGGTATCTGAGGTTTAGGGAACATGTTGATATAAACTAGAAGTCATGAGGGGAAAAGCTAACTTGATTCTAAGACTGGACCATGCATTATTCTACATGTAGTGCGTGATGAAGAATATTAAATGACCATTAATACAGTATTTCTCTAACGTGGAGCCGAATAGGCTAGACAATGATGGAAGCTATTGATGCAGTTCAGTAGCTTAGGAATGCAGAGAAGAAGGACTGAACTGATAGCTGGAATCATAACATACTCTTGGCAGACTCAGAGGCAGAGCCAAGCTGCACCGGGCACTGCGAGGCAGGAAGTAAGTGAAGGGTCGAGGATACAGGTGGGGGCTGTATCGCTCCTCAGCGAGGCTTTCAGGAGACAGGAGCTGAATCTGTTGTCCGGGCCCTTTTGAGGCCTGGAAACGGGGACTTTATAATGAAATAACGTGCACACTGAGAAACGTGGCAATATAACTTTACATAGGCCTGATATTCGTAGTATTCACGAGGACTGGAAACTGACATACCAGAGGTGGACACAACTGTAATTGCGTCATTAATCAGACATGGGGAATAACATATGCATATTGGCCATGCACACATAACATATGATGGATGAGGCGTAGGGACACAGAACATGGCAAAATTTACTTTTCCACACGCCGACAACCTCACGAAGTGGATCAGCAACTGCGCGGACGAACTCGCCCCTCTGAGGACCCCGCCCAGCAGACCCGGCAGCAGAAAAACCCCATGGTTCACCGACGAACTCAAGAGCTCCAAGAAGAACTGCCGAGCCCTCGAGAAAGTATGGAGAAGGGAACCAACAACGGACAACATGACCACCCTCAAGCTCGCCACCCGGAAACACCACCAACTGATCCGCGCCACCAAGAAAAACACATACAAGGACCGGCTGGACAACAACGCACACAACTGCAAGGAACTCTTCAACATCGTGAAAGAGCTCTCCACCCCCAACGCCGGAAACAACGACATCACCCCGTCGCAAGACCTCTGCAACTCCCTCGCGTCCTACTTCCACAACAAGATCGCGGACATACACAACAGCTTCAGCACCCAACCAACGCACGCCACAACTGCAGCAACTCCACCCACCACCACCCTCCGCGCCTGGACTCCGATCAGCACCGAAGACACCATCCGCACAATGAACTCCGTCCACTCCGGATCTCCGACTGACCCCTGCCCTCACCACATCTTCAACAAGGCCGACGCTGCCATCGCACCCCACCTGCGGGACATTATCAACACCTCCTTCGACACCGCCACCTTCCCGGAGAGCTGGAAGCACGCAGAACTCAGCGTTCTTCTCAAGAAACCTACAGCGGACCCCACCGAACTCAAGAATTACCGTCCCATCTCGCTCCTCCCGTTCCCGGCCAAAGTCATCGAAAAGACCGTCAACAAACAGCTGGCCGCCTTCCTTGAGACAAATGGATCCCTCGACCCCTCACAGTCTGGCTTCCGAGCCAACCACAGCACCGAGACCGCCCTCATCGCGGCCACCGATGACATCCGAACCCTGATGGACAACGGAGAAACAGCGGCCCTCATCCTCCTGGACCTCTCCCCGGCTTTCGACACTGTCTGCCACCGCACCCTAGTGCAGCGCCTCGGCAACATCGGAATCCAGGAGAAGGCACTGGAATGGATCACCTCCTTCCTCGACGGAAGAACACAGAGAGTCCGCCTACCACCGTACAAGTCAGAGGCCACCGAAGTCATCTGCGGCGTCCCTCAAGGATCCTCGTTGAGTCCCACCCTCTTCAACGTCTACATGAGCCCCCTCGCGGCCATCGCACGCCAACACAACCTCAACATAATCTCCTACGCCGACGACACCCAGCTGATCCTCTCCCTGACCAACGACCCCGCCGCCGCCAGAGCCAACCTGCACGAAGGGATGAGAGATGTAGCCGAGTGGATGACGACCAGCCGCCTGAAACTGAACTCAGACAAGACGGAGGTCCTCATCCTGGGCTCCTCGCCCTCTGCCTGGGACGACTCCTGGTGGCCCCCCGCCCTGGGCACCGCACCCAAACCGACGGACCACGCACGCAACCTGGGCTTCATCCTGGACTCCTCCCTCTCCATGACCAGACAAGTCAACGCCATCTCCTCGTCATGCTTCAACATCCTACGCATGCTACGGAAGATCTTCTGGTGGATCCCCACCGAGACCAGGAAGACTGTCACCCAGGCCCTCGTCACTAGCCGACTGGACTACGGCAACGCCCTCTACGCCGGAACCACCGCCAAGCTCCAGAAGAGACTCCAGCGGATCCAGAACGCCTCAGCCAGACTCATCCTCGACATCCCACGAAACAGCCACATCTCCGGACATCTGAGAGACCTGCACTGGCTCCCCGTCAACAAAAGAATCACCTTCCGTCTCCTCACCCACGCACACAAAGCCCTACACGACCAAGGCCCGAGCTACCTCAACAACCGAATCAACTTCTACGCTCCCAAGCGCCACCTCAGATCAACCAGCCACGCCCTCGCCGCCGTCCCCCGCATCCGAAGAGCGACAACAGGAGGAAGGTCCTTCTCCTACCTGGTCGCCAAGACCTGGAACTCCCTCCCGACCGACCTGCGCCTGACCCAAGACCACCTCGCCTTCAGGAAGAAGCTCAAGACCTGGCTGTTCGAGCAGTAACGGCACCCCCCCCTCCTAGCGCCTTGAGACCCTACGGGTGAGTAGTGCGCTCTATAAATGTCTTGATTGATTGATTGATTGATTGATTGAGGGAGTCACCTCCTAACAGAGACTCGCAGTGCTATATGCAACTGTTTTGCAACCTAAATGCAGTCACAACACATTCGCATTTTACTTCCTACTTCAAGTAGATGGTAACCCAGTAGCAAACGGGGAGGGGTCCCTAGTTGACCCCTTCCTCTTTGTGAATGCATGCAAACACGTTTAGGAGCAGGCAGTGGCCCCAGGGATCACTGTCTACTCTTAAAAAATAAAACATAAATGTTTAATTTTTGCTTTTGAAACACATATTTTTTTCCTTTAAGGTAAACAGGATGCATTAAAAAATAAAGTTGCTTTATCTAAAAGCAAACATAGAAATGCTGGTGTGTTGTTTTTAGTGATTCCCAATGGGTCGCAAAAGCAACCTATCTCATACATATGAATGAGGTAGGTCAAATACGACACCTTTAGGAATCACTAAATGTGTCATGGACACATTTGTACATAGATGTTTGTGTTTTCCTAATAGCGAATCGCAAAAATTCACTTTTAGGAACTTGCTAAATTAAACCTATATACATGTGGCCCTATGTTTCTTGTCCACAGTCAAAATGGAAAGCTGTTTATATGGCTTTCATCAGAACGAATGACCCCTCAACAAGAAGCATACAGCATGTATAGCATCAAAACACTATTTTGTAAATTGAACATTACACTGATTATATATTTTTGATGGCAGAGCATAGTCGCTCACTCCACAGAGGCAATAACTACTGTGTAGTTATGGTTTTCACGCACCTTTCATTGAAAATAACTGTTTTGCTTTGCCTCTAACTTTTGACCCCAGGGTTGTTTTTCACCAAAATGGCAATCACTAGTCAGCTACCGTCCTGCATGCCAATATTCATGACAATGTGTGAAGGGGAAAAAAATTAAGGGGGCAGCGAATAAGGTTGTGTTTTATATTTTTATGGAGAATAGGAAATTTTGTTTGCACCTCCTAAAAAATGTCTGAAGTAATTTATGCCAAACGTGGCTTAAAAGTGAAACCTTACTCAGAGAGCATGCTTTCGTTGGTTTGACGTAAATCCACACATTATTTTTAACATATATGTGTTTAAAAAGGTGCTGGGTGGGCATAAAAGGGCTGTTTTGTACATATTGCTGCCATATAAAATTACAATTTAGAAACTCACAAATTCCGTCACTCACATTTGAATTGTGTTATTAATTGTGATTGGCTGATCAAAGGGATTATTTTTTTCTGGCCATCATAAAATGTATTTTTTTTAAAGCATAATTATTGTGCTGTGGAAAAAAATCCACAACCATGAGGAGGCTCCATGAGAACGAGAAGAGTGTTGGGGGGGGGGGGGTTGGCAGAGACATGGAAACCAGGCAGAAAAAAGGAAATAAAAACAGTTTCACTGTGATAAAATTACAATGATATTGCTATCTAGGCGCAACCATATTTTGGACATTAAAAAAGGCACACATTTACACTAAAAAGGATATTATGGAAAAATATAGGATAATTGTTTTTCCATCAAACGAGCAGTGGATTGGCACCCTGCAGCAGGCTGGTCGCAGGGCTTGGCAACAGCAGCCTACAGTCGGTTACTCATTAGGCTTTGCCCATGGGCCAGAGGTCAACCCCCACTGCACACAAATGAAGGCTGTGTGCAGAGGATGCTTGCCGCTGAGAGTGATTTGGGTGCTGGGCCTGGTCGAAGGCCAGGACTAGCAGCAACTCCCTGCTGTGCATGGCCAAAGGGCAGAAGTAGCAGGTTGGCAGCTCACACTAGATTGGACTGTGGCCTATGCCAAAGGCCTGGCTCGCTGGCCAAGGCCCACAGAACATGACTAAAGGCCATGCAATGTAGAGGTTTGTTGATAATGATGGGTTGTGCGCTGGGCCTTACCACAGGCCAGGGCTTAAACAAATGCTGATCACTGTTGAGGACCACACGCAGGAGTAGTTGATAGATCGCACTGGGCAGGTTACAGGTCCTGGCTGTAGGCAGGCAAGTGAATTATAAAAAAAACGGAGAAAAAACTCATTTAGAAACAAAGGGGTATATTATCAAGGGGTTTTATCTCCGCTTTTTTGGCTTTAAAAGCCAAGAAAGCGGAGATAAAATTATCTCCCTATTACCAAGCTGTCGCTAACACCAGTTAGCGACAGCTAATAGGAGATAGCGACCATCATGGGCCCCACTTTGCATGTCAGTGATATTTATCACTAATGATATGCAAAGTGGGCGTGCCAAGATGTTAGCGACTGGAAACAGTCGCTAACATCGCTATCTCCTATTACCAACTTTTGGAGATATTTGCGCTAAGGGCGAATATCTCCAAAAGCTAACACCTGCCCTGAGCAGTTCTTAGCCATGTTATCCAATGGGAGGTGGATAACATGGCTAAGAGCATTTGCTCGATAATGCATGAATATCGCGGACTTTTCAGCGATATTCATGCATTGCGGGCGTTTTTTATCGCATTTGCGATAAACCTTGCTAATAGCAAGGTTTATCTGCGATAAAAATCGGCGATGTGCGGCGATAATTTTTGTCTCTAAACAAGTTAGAGACAAAAATTATCGCTAGTTGTTGATAATATACCCCAAAGTTATGGTTCTGGCTCAAACAAGCAGATCTACTGAAAATTTCTAGTTACGATTAGCAATGCACAAAATGCACCTCATAACTCATGCCGCGCACCATGCTGAAGACACTGCTTTATTAATGAAATAGGAACATTAAAAGGCTATTTACAGAAAAGCAAGTTGTGTTTTGTGAGCTGAGGCAACACTCTGCTAGGTGCCAACCCCTGCTGCATGACCTTTAGCCTTTTACATCCTGGAATGTCTGCAGAGCCTGGCCGAGGAACCAGTGCTCAACTTGTTATGACCTCGATACCCCAAATGTGCATGGGGTGTGCCTGTGCAGAGGAGGTTGGTCACAAGACTTGGTCTACCACTAGGCCCTTCAACAAACCCAAAATCTGCTGGTGTCTTCCATTTGAACAATAGCGATGGAAACAAATGCAATGGTCCTAAATTCACCCTTTTATGTAACAGGTGCAAAATAAATGTCATAAACTATCCTTCAGGTCAGATTAGACATAATTTTTACATACAGTAACACTATAAAAGAGACATCTTAGGAGTATATTGTATTTAATTGGTTTGAATATGTCATTGGTCCTAAGTCCAACTTTTTGTGGTTAGTAATGGTAGCTGCAACAGAAGTGTCTCTGTTTTGGGCAACAGATCTGAGGCTTCGGATGATTGGACCCAAATTTGTTTCTAAGGATCCGAAATGGATGAGAAGAAAAAGTACGTTCATCCAATAACATTCCTTTATTTTTAAATTTTCTGGGATGAACTGTTCTCAAACCTAGGTTTGCATATTATCAAATCACATATCTCTAACTTTTTACCACTTTCAAGTAAGTCTACCTGACACAAATATTTATAGATATAAAACCATAACTACTCTATTAAGCAAAATCCTCCCATGTGTTTACAATTACAAAAAAAGAAAATGGAAACTGACACATCAAATATGGTTGCCATCAGTTGAGAGATCACATGCCATTGCAATAAGATTGATTATTCTGCTGGATTTCTCATGGACTTTCTTTTAAGCTATAACTGAAAGATATTTTTATAAAGCAAGAGCAAAGATGTATTTACCAAAATATTAAGATAATCAGTACCATTCCCCAGATGTTTTCTATTTAATTGCATTGATATATGCCTTTTTTGTTTTGAAAGCTCACCCAGCTACACCTCTACCTCCTTTATTGTGCTATCTGAACTCAACATGGGAACATTGCATTACATTGGTGTGGAAGCTGTGCAATTCGGCATCAATGTTTACTCTGATTGATCAGTGAAAACATTATATGTTCCCTTACACACAAGTGTAAACAGTACATTTTCCTTAACAAGGAAGAAAATGTCATGGAAAAACCCCAGTGGCATTGGTGCAACTACATTGAATCCAGTCTGTTGGCTTAATCAATCAACAGAAGAAGTGTAGCAAGGAGAAGTGCACCGTACACAAATAAAAGTAACATACAAGCAAGGGCTTCCATTTTGAAGTCGTCATTAAATTATAATCCCGTGCAGGCACCCGTTTGTGCAGGATCACAATTAGAAGTTGAGTGATGTTTATCACACCTGGTATTTTCTTTAAGATTTTTCAACAATAACTCATTGGGTAGTTCAATGGCAACCTGAAAGAAAGTGAATTATTAGTCAGCGTGATTGATAGTTCTTCAGAAGTAATAGATTCACTAATCTGTTGGGTCCAGGCAAAGGTTTTAGTAATTTAAACCTGAGTTCAACCCTTGATTGCTATGGCACATTGCAGACAGGCCTAACTTAGAGGAAATGTGTAAGGCATTTATAAGCAGCAGAAACAGTTAAAAAGTCAAAAACAGAACACACAAAAACTCCAATCTAGAAACACAGAGTAAAATTTAATAAACAATATGTCACCATAACAAAAATCCAATAGGGGGAACCGGAGATATGAATTTTTCAAGATTGAAAGCATAAACTGGCTAGAAAAAGTAAAGAGCTAATCAGTAAACACTGTTCATGGTTGACCAGAACATAAGCAATTTCAGTTCAACCGCAATGGACATAGAGAATGGGTTGGACACACCAAGCATGTTCATCCCAACCCAAGATTTTTCCTTCTGAGATTAAAATAGCAGTTACATTCCTCCAACAGGGCAGGGTTGCAGGCTGTAACTGAGGACCCAGATAGCTGCTGAACGGATTCCCACTGAAGTATTTGTCTTTTGTGCAGAAAGTCCCCCAGCTTTTCAGAGATTGTAGGAGAAGTCCAGTTAGACACAGGAGTCCCATCACCTCTAGGACGATTAGCACATGGGGGTCAGGACTCTCCAACAGAGGCCACAAGCAGGGTCCAGTCCAGGTCCAGTTGCCACTGGCCAGGTTGACATTTGAGGAAAAAGTCTTCCTGCAGCTTTTTGTGTCCCATAGCCACACAGGAGGTCCACACAGGAGGTCAACCAGCTGACCCTTGCAGTTCATGTCTTTGTCTTGGGTACATGTGGGTGCAGGTCTCCTCACAGGTTTCAAACAGCAGGTGCAGTCCTTCTTCTGTTCTTCCTTGGGTCCTGAAAGTGTTGAAAGGAGGGGTGCTTGGGTGTCACATCTATGGTTGGCACTAGTTAGTAGGTGGGGCCATCTCCCTGCTCTTCCCTAACCAATTGGGATTAAAGGTTTCAGGGACATCTATATTTTGCAACAGTTCCTGTTTTCTAACCCTGGACATTGTACTGCGCTACGCTAACGGAGCATACGTAGTTTGTACTACTTCGCACTCCGCAAATTGCACGTAGCACAGTACAATACCTGTGCTTAATCACATAGCATAGCAGTTAAATCAACAACATCCTCAGATGCTTTGACAAAGCTATTTTACCTGCTAAAAAAGCATATAACCCTTACACACAAGTTTAGAGTGAAGGGGTGTGGCGCCGTGGCCAGGGCGACTGACGCTGGAATCTGGGGATCACGGTTCGATCCCTGGCGCCAGTGGCAGATTAGCCCAGCACCATGTGACTCTGGGCAATAGCTTGCTTAATCTTCCCGACGGTCCCCAGCGCCTAGAGACCCTTACGGGTGAGTGTTCGCGCTTTACAAATGTGGATTATTATTATTATTATTATTAATTCACAAAAGTGAACTTTTACAACATTAGGCAAAGAGAGAGGTGATTATTTTGGGGTCCCCCTACCCTAGGGGGAGGACCAAGCAGATGCCTTGAACACAAAGAGCATAAACAAAAAGGGTGGTCCCATCCTCTTAGGACCACCCCAGCACAGTTATTGGCAAAAAAACAATTCCAACCAAAGGCCCTGTAAAGCATTATGGGATGATATTAGCAGTGGGCAGTGAATATTATAGTATCCAATATCAAAAAAATTCTACAAAGAGCTGCAGTTCACCTAGTCGTTACTAGATGTCCCTCACGAGTCAAATGCAAAGCATTGAAATTATTCTTACATCAAGCTGCAGTTCCACTAGTCGTTACTAGATGTCCCTCATGAGTCTAATACAAAACCATTGAAAACCTTTCATCAAGCATTTGCATTTGACTCGTGAGGGACATCTAGTAACCACCAGTTGAATTGCAGCTCTTTGTAGAATTATTTTGATATTGGATACTACATAATATTTACTGCACACTGCTAATCTCATTCTATAATGCTTTGCAGGGCCTTTGGTTGGGAATGTTTTCTTTCCTAATAACTGTGCGTGGGGTGGTACTAAGAGGATGGGACCACCACCGAATCGTTCAATAAGATGTGCTTTTTGTTTTCACCCCCTTTTGTACCGCGTTGGCCGCCATAAGTGTGGCAGGGTATGCTCAGACGTGAGTCCCTTGCTCACTTTGCCACTGGATTCAAGCAAGCCGGGCTGAAGACGGCTGGAATGCCAGAAACCGGTCCTCGGAAGCTTGTTTCAGGTCCAGGGAAGGCATGGCTTGGCAGTTCGGGTTGGACTGTTCCCATGAGGCACAGGGTCAGACTGATTTGCATATAGCCATGTCTGAACTGGGGTGGCAGAGTGGGATAAAGAACGGTGATGGATCAAACCCAGATCTTTTGACTGG